>NW_027185735.1:10162643-10309026 GCF_028583685.1 Petaurus breviceps papuanus | reverse complement strand
CACACACACACACACACACACACACACACACACACACACACACAAACTAGCCGTGTAACCTTGGGCAAGTTACTTAACCCCAATTGCCCTCCAAAAAGGCAAAAAAAAAAAATTACTTTTGGTCAGAGATTAGAAGGGATAAAGGGTCTATTACTTTCAGCCCTGAAAAAGGCAAAAAATAATTTGAAAATCTCTTATAGTATTGAGATTACATCATTAAAATATTGTAAATGCACGTTTTAAGTTTATTTCACATTTATTGCTTTAACTGTGGTTACAGTGAACACAAAATAGCTGAGAGGGAAGTTTGAGAGATTGAGGAAAGTTATTGTAGGAAGTATATATTAAAAGCCCTTCATGTTCTATGCATTATAAGGGAGTAATTATGCTAAGTTAGATTTAAATTTGAAATAATAAAATAGGCCACTTCCTCTCAGACTCAATGTACTTAAAGTTCTGTACTTCATGGTTCTGCCTTTGACCAGACTACACCTAGGAAACAGTCTAAATTAATAGTAAAGTGCAGGGATTGAAGAGTGGAAAGAAAACAAAATCTAACACAAAGAAGCATTGAGAAAGTTAATAAAAGGTGGAAATTATTTCTGACGGATTATAATGAATCAAATATTTTTTCCCTTGGCTTTTTGGAGGGCAGTTGTGGTTAAGTGACTTGCCCAAGGTCACACAGCTAGTTTTTGTGTGTTAAGTGTCTGAGGCCAGATTTGAACTCAGGTCCTCCTGACTCCAGGGCCAGTGCTCTATTCACTGCACCACCTAGCCGCCCCCTAGTGAATCAATTTTTAACTTACAAAACTACTTATGGCAAATTGTGGAAATTATCAGACATTTCTGATTTTTGTAAGTAAGCCTGAGCATTGATTGAGTCAATCTACCTACCCATCCTACCTCACTTAACACTTCCAGCCCTTTGAATATTCTCCGCAGAAGGAGAGTAAAAAAGGTATCAGAGTTCTGGGGAGTTAGTTGGCTAGCTGGAGTGGAGTTTGGAAGAGAAAATTTAGATTATGTGTTACAAATAGAAAGTAGAGGAGGGTAAAGAGACAAGATAGCAAAGAGAATGTTTGTGTTGGAGCCCAGTTCCTTCACATCACCTCAAAAGTAGAAACATGTGCTCTGATGTAAAAAACAACCAAATGAAAAATGAGAATCTTAACAAGAAAAGGCACCTTACCAAAAAGAAAATCAATCAACAGTAGAAATAAATGGACCAAAACAACCTCTTTTCCCTCTGTTAAAATGAACAGAACAAAACAAAAGCAAAAAAACCCCATAACAAAATTAGGACTCCAACACAATGAATAAGTAGGGATAAAATAAATGAGGAGTGGATACCAGAAGGCAAAACTAAGTCCCAGAAGGGAGTGTGTGTGTGTGTGTGTGTATACACATACATATATAATATCGATATTCTCTTTTCAGAATGGCTAACAAGCTAAGTAAAATAAATTAAGGAAGATATGGTATCTACACAGATAGAATTAAAATCAATCAAAGCAATAGTCTGGAAATTTTTGTGAAGATCTGAAAACCATCCCAACAAAATTGGTGAAGAAGAGAAAAGCCCTGTGGGACAAAAATGCATACTGAGGAAAAAAACTTAGTTAATAAAATCAAAGAACAATACAGCCAGAAGAAGATTTTTGAATGCTACAGGTGAAAGTAGTTAGGGAGTAGTGGCTGGAGATATAAGCCTAGAATTATTGTTTTCCTTTCCTATTTTTTTCAGTTAAAATGTATGTTCTTTTCCTTTATGAAGAGAGAAAGGAAAAAAAGGAAAAGAAACCCTGTGATAAATATACACAGTGGAACAAAACAAATTCCCAGAATAGTCATGTTTAAAAATCTGTCTCATTCCGCATTTTGAATTTATAATCTCTCTGCCAGGAGTGGAGTAGGTAGCTGAATTAATTTACTACTGTCAGTCCTCTGAAATCATAGTTAATCATTTCAAAGTTCTTAAGTCTTTCAGAATTATTTTCATTTTCAATTTTGTAGCCACTATTTTAATTCTTCTGGTTTGGTTCATTTTATTGTGTATCAGTTCATACAAATCTTTTCAGAATTCTCTCAAATGATCCCTTCTGTTATTTCTTGAGCAGAATAGTATTCCATTATAACATAAGCTGTTATTTCTTCATTGATCCACCAATTGATGGGCATCCTCTTAGTTTCTAGTTCTTTGCTATTATAAAAAGTGTTGATATAAATATTTTTGTACATACAATCTTTTGGGGAAATATACCTTATAGTGATATTATGAGATGAAAGGGTATACATAATTTAGTGAATGGGGCAGGAGAGGGGCTTAATTCCAAATTGTCTTCCTGAATGATTGGAGCAATTAATATTTCTACCAAAACTTCATATGAATTAACGTGTCTATTTCCCCAAATCTCTCTAATATTTCTCATTATTTTGTTGTCTTTGTCAATTTGATGTGTGAAGTGTTTTAATTTACATTTTCCTTAATTAATGATTTGGAGCACTTTCCCCCACATTTGTTGATAGCTTGACTTCTTCAAGAATTGCCTGATCATATTCTTTGATCAATTCTTAGAAATTATAATCAATTCCTTATTTATCTCAGGAAGGAGAACCTTATTAGGAAAATTTCTACAAAGAATTTTTTTTCTCACTTAACTCCTTTCTGATTTTAGCTGAATTTATTTTTGGTTTTGCAAAAGTTTTTAATTTCATGTAATCAAAATTGTCCATTTTATCTCCTGTGATCCTCTCTGTCCTTTGGTTATGAACTTTCCCTCTACACACACACACACACACACACACACACACAGACACACAGACACAAAAAGTAATTTCTTCTTTGTTTCTTTAATTTCTGTATGCTGTGAGATTTTATATATAAGCCATGTAGGCATTTAGAGCTAATCTTGGTACAAGATGTTTGTTTAAAATTACTTTCTGCCAGACTGCTTTCCAGTTTTCCCAGGATTTTTTTTTGTCAAATAGGTATGTCATACCCTAGTATCTGTGGTTTACCTAAGTTACTATGCTTGTTTGCTTTTGTATGTTGTGTGTCTAATCTGTTCCACTAATCCACGTATTTATTTATTTATTTTGGTCTTTATTAATTTGTTTACTTTTAGTTTACAAGATTCATTACCACAATTCCTTGAGTTTGAAATTTTCTCTCCCTCTCCCCTCGCTTCCCCATGGCAGCATACAATCAAGTATAGTATCTGCAAATACTTTCACATTAGGCATTAGTCAGGTTATAAAGAAGGATTGTATCAGATGGAATGAAGAATGGGAAAGGAAACAAAACCAAACAAGAAAAAGAAAAAGGGGAGGTAGTTTGCTTCAATCTGGAATCAAACTCAGTTCTTTCTCTGGATGTAAACATCTCTCTCCATCATGAGTCTTTTGGGGTTGGCTTATGACTCTGGATTGCTGAGAAGAGTCCAGTTTGTCAAAGTTGGTCGTCACACATACGTTGTGTCTGTAATTGTGTACAAATTCCTCCTGGCTCTACTCTTCTCACTCAGCATCAGATCGTGTAAGTCTCTCCAGGTAAATATGAAGTCCATCTGCTCCTCATTTCTTATTGCACAATAGTATTCCATAACATGCATATACCACAACTTTTTCAGCCATTCCCCAATTGCTGGGCACCCCCTTAATTTCCAATTCTTTGCTACCACAAAAAAGATATAAATATTTTTGTACATATGGGTCTTTTCCCCACTTCTATGATCTCTTTGGGATACAACCCTAGAACTGGTATTGCTGGGTCAAAGGGCATGAAATTATTTATAGCCCTTTGGGCATAATTCCAGATTGCTTTCCAGAATGGTTGGATCAGATCACAACTCCACCAGCAATGCATTAGTGTTCCAATTTGTCCACATCCTCTCCAGCATTTGTCATTTTCCTGTTTTATCACTTTAGCCAATCTGACTGGTGAGATGTGGTACCTCAGAGTTGTTTTGATTTGCATTTCTCTAATCAATAGTGATTTAGAGCATTTTTTCATATGCTTATAAATATCTTTAATTTCTTCCTCTGTAAACTGCCTGTTCATATCCTTTGACCATTTATCAATTGGGGAATGACTTGTATTCTTATAGATTTGACTCAATTCTCTGTATATTTTAGAAATGAGTCCTTTATCAGTGACATAGGTTGTAAAAATTCTTTCCCAATTTTCCATTTCCCTCCTAATCCTGGTTACATTGGCTTTGTTTGTACAGAAGCTTTTCAATTTAACCTAATCAAAGTTTGCATTTTATAATGCCCTATAATTCTTGTTTGGTCATAAAGTCTTCCCCTCTCCACAAATCTGACAGGTAAATTATTCCTTCCTTTCCCAGATTGCTTAGAGTATCAGCCTTTATACCTAGATCATGCACCCATTTAGATTTGATTTTGGTATATGGTGTTAGATAATGGTTGATGCCCAGTTTCTGACATACTATATTCCAGGTTTCCTAGCAGTTTTTGTCAAATAGTGAGTTCTTATCCCCAAAATTGGGGTCTTTGGGTTTATCAAACAGTAGATTACTATAGTCATTGACTGCTGAGTCTCATATACCCAATCTATTCCACTGATCCACTACTCTATTCCTCAGCCAGTACCAAGTAGTTTTGAGGACTGCTGCTTTATACTACAGATTAAAATCTGGTATAGCTAGTCCACCATCCCTAGCATTTCTTTTCATTAATTCCCGTGATATTCTGGATCTTTTGTTCTTCCAAATGAATTTTGTTACTATTTTTTTTTCTAGCTCTATAAGGTAGATTTTGGTAAACTGATTGGTATGGCACTAAATATATAATTTAATTTAGGTAATACTGTCATTTTTATTATATTAGCCCAACCCAGCCATGAGCAATTGATATTTTTCCAATTAGTTAGATCTGACTTTATTTGTGTGAAAAGTGTTTTGTAGTTGTGTTCATATAGGTCTTGGGTTTGTTTTGGCAGGTAGATGCCCAAATATTTTATGATGTCTACATCATAAATGGGATTTCTCTTTCTATCTCTTGCTTTTGAATTTCATTAGAAATATACAGGAATGCCGAGGATTTATATGGGTTTATTTTATATCCTGCAACTTTGCCAAATTTATTTATTGTCTGAAGTAGTTTTTTACTTGATTCTCTAGGATTCTGTAAGTACATCATCATATCATCGGCAAAGAGTGATAGCTTGGTCTCTTCTTTGCCTAATTTGATTCCTTTGCTTTCTTTTTCTTCTCTAATTGCTACTGCTAACATTTCTAGTACCAGATTGAATAAGAGGAGTGATAGTGGACATCCTTGTTTCACCCCTGATCTTATAGGAAATGCTTCTAGCTTCTCCCCATTACATATAATACTTGCTAATGGCTTTAAATAGACACTACTTATTATTTTAAAGAAGGCACCATTTATTCCTATTCTTTCTAGTGTTTTCAATAGGAATGGATGTTGTATTTTGTCAAAAGCCTTTTATGCATCTATTGAGATAATCATGTGGTTTTTGCTAGTTTTATTGTTGATATGATCAATTATGCTGATGGTTTTCCTAATATTAAAGCATCCTTGCATTCCTGGAATAAATTCTACCTGATCAAACTGTATTATTCTTGTGATAAGTTGCTAATATTTTACTTAAAATTTTTCCATCTATATTCATGAGGGAGATTGGTCTATAATTTTCTTTCTCTGTTTTATCTCTTCCTGATTCCTAAATCAGTACCATATTTGTGTCATAAAAAGAATTTGGTAGGACACGTTCTTCACTAATTTTCCTGAATAGTTTGAAGAGTATTGGAATCAATTGTTCTTTAAATGTTTGATAGAATTCACTAGTAAATCCATCTGGCCCTGGAGATTTTTTCCTAGGGAGTTCACTGATGACTTGTTCGATTTCTTTTTCTGAAATGGGTATATTTAAGTAATTTACTTCCTCTTCAGTTAATTTGGGCAACCTATATTTTTGTAAATATGAATCCATTTCACTAAGATTGTCAAATTTATGTGCATACAATTGGGCAAAATAATTCCCAATTATTGTTTTAATTTCCTCTTCATTGGTGGTAGGTTCACCCTTTTCATTTTTGATATTCATAATTTGGTTTTCTTCTTTTTTTATCATATTTACTAAGGGTCTATCAATTTTATTGTTTTTTTTCATAAAACTAGCTCTTAGTTTTATTTATTAATTCAATAGTTTTCTTAGTTTCAATTTTATTAATCTTTCCTTTGGTTTTCAGTATTTCTAATTTAGTATTTAATTGGGGATTTTCAATTTGTTTTTTTTTCTCGCTTTTTCAATTGCATGCCCAATTCATTGACCTATCTTTTCTATAGTTTATTCATGTATGCATTCAGGGATATAAAACTTCCCCTGAAAACTGCCTTTACTACATCCCACAAATTTTGGTATGTTGTCTAATTTTTGTCATTCTCTTGAATGAAGTTACTGATTGTTTCTGTGATTTCTTGTTTGACCCACTCATTCTTTAGGTTTAAATTGTTTAGTTTCCAATTAGTTTTTAGTCTGTCTTTCCATGGCCCTTTATTGAATATGACTTTTATTGCTTCATGATTTGAGAATGATGCATTTATTATTTCTGCCTTTCTGCACAGAATTGTGAGTTTTTTATGTCCTAGTACATGGTTGATTTTTGTGTATGCGCCATGTACCACTGAGAAGAAGGTATATTCCTTTTTATCCCCATTCAGTTTTCTCCAGAGATCTATCATACCTACCATCTCTAAAATTCTATTCACCTCCTTAACTTCTTTCTTGTTTATTTTGAGGTTGGATTTATCAAGTTCAGAGAGGGGGAGATTAAGGTCTCCCACTAGTATAGTTTTGCTATCTATTTCTTCCTCTAATTCCCTTACCTTCTCCTCTAGGAATTTGGATGCTATACCACTTGGTGCATATATGTTAAGTAATTATATTGCTTCATTCTTGATGGTGCCTTTTAGCAGGATATAGTTTCCTTCCTTATCTCTTTTAATTAGATCAATTTTTGCTTTTGCTTTCTCTGAGATAAGAATTGCTACCCCTGCTTTTTTTCACTTTAGCTGAGGCATGATATATTTTGCTCTAGCCTTTTACCTTTACCCTGTGTGTATGCCTCTGTTTCAGATGTGTTTCTTGTAAACAGCATATTGTAGGATTATGATTTTTAATCCATTCTGTTATCCATCTCTGTTTTATGGGAGAGTTCATTCCATTCACATTCACAGTTATGATTATTATGTTTCTTTGCTTCCATCCTATTCTCTCCCCTGTTAATGCTTATATTTTTTCTCCCCTTCTCCCTTCCCCTCCTTAATAGTTTTCCTTTTGACCACCGCCTCCCTCAGTATTCCCTCATCAGCCCCCCTCCCTTTTCCTCCCCTTCCCCCTTACTTCTTCCCTCCCTACTGTCCACCCCCCCTTCATAACCTTTTCCCCCTCCTACTGCCTGTGGGATATATTTTTATACTTAATGAAGTATGTTATTTCTTCTTTGCACCAAGAGTAAAAGGAACAAATCACATGCAAAGCTCCTCTCCCTCCCCTCTTTCCCTCTAATATGATATGTTTTGCATCTCTTCTCCATAGAGTCCTATGCTTAACTGGTTCCTTGCACCAGAACCAATGAGGGAAAAGTTCATATAATACTCATCTCCCTCCCTTCTTTTCCTCTGCTATATTGTTTTTATGCTTCTTCATGTGGCATAATTTACCCCTTTCCACTTCATTCATTCCTCTTCTTCCATTGAAGTCCCTTTGTAGCCCTTAATAAGATTTTTTTAATCTTCATTTTGTGTAATTATACTCATACCCTCTACTTGTCTATAAACAGTTTGCTTTTATTAAATAACAGGGTGTGTGTGTGTGTGTGTGTTTTCCTTGTTTATCTTTCTATGTCACTCTTGCATCTCGTAATTGGAGGTTGAATTTTCCATTGAGCTCTGCCTTTTTCATCAGGAAGGTGTGGAAATCTGTTATATCGTTGAATGATGATCTCTTTGCCTGGAAGAATATTCTCAGTCTCGCTGGGTAGGTGATCCTTGGTTGTAACCCAAGCTCTTTTGCCTTGCAGAAAATTGTATTCCACTGCCTCTGATCTTGCAGTGTAGAGGCTGCCAAATCCTGTGCGATACTCACTGTGGTTCCTCGATATGTGAATTGTTTCTTTCTGGCCACTTGAAGTATTTTCTCTTTTACCTGGGAGTTCTGGAGTTTGGCCACAACATTTTGAGGACTTTTCAGTTTGGGATCTCTTTCAGGAGGTGTCCAGTAGATTCTCTTGATTTCTATTTTACCCTCAGGTTCTAGTATCTCAGGGTAGTTTTCCTTAATGAGCTCTTGGAGAATGTTGTCCAGGCTCATTTTTTCATCATGATTCTCTCATAGGCCTATGATTCTCAGATTATCTCTCCTAGATCTGTTTTCCAGGTCAGTTATTTTTCCATTGAGATATTTTACCTCTTTTTCCAATTTTTCATTCTTGTTGTTTTGTTTGACTAATTCTTGGTTCCTCATAGAGTTATTTGGTTCAATTTGGTTGATTCTTGTTTTTAGCGAATCATTTTCCTTGGTTAGTTTTTGGAGTTCCTTTTACATATCGTACACTTTTCTTTTTAAGGAGCTGTTTTCTTCATCATAATGTTTTTCTAATTCTGCAATTTTGATTTTAAGAGAATTATTCATTTTGTCTTCTATCTTTCTCATTTGGTTTTCAAAGTTCCTTTTGAGCTCATCTAGGAGAGCTTTCAGTGTTTGGGACTCAAGTTCCCTGTTGATGTTTCAGCTGTGGGTGTGGAGTCCACATTGTCTCCCTCTGAGTTTGGTTCCTCCCTCTGAGGATAGTAGGACTCCAGAGTCTTTGTAGTCTGCTTTCTACCCATTTTGAGGGAGGGGCCCTAGCCACGCCCTTCCTCTAGGGTTCCCAAGCCTTTACTGTTGAGGGTTTTGCCCTGGGAATATAGTTATTATGTTTTCAGGGTCAGGGTGCAGGTGGGGTTGGAGCAGGCAGGGTTCACTCTGCCATCCTGGTCCTTGGAGGTCCTGATAGGGGCTTTTAAAAAAATTTCTGGGCTATGAAGTGGTAGTCCCAGGAGTATTTGCTTTCCTAGACAGGGGCCGTGCATTTGGTTCTTACCTTGCTCTCTCCAGTCCCAGCCCTTTGGTGATAGGCCTGGTAGTGGCCCTTGTGGTTGGTGGGACAACTTGCCCCCTAGTTTATCAGGCCTCTGTGTGCTTCGCCTTCACTTCCTGGCCTGCCTCTGCGCACCCCACGTATTTATTTATTTGTTTGTTTTTAAGCAATTGGGGTTAAGTAACTTGCTCAAGGTTACATGGCCAATTATTTCTGGGTGTGGTGCTGAGTATCTGAGCCCGGATTTGATCCAGGTCATCCCGACACTGGAGCCGGTGCTCTTACTCGCTGAGCCACCTGGCCGCCCCCCACGTATTTATTTTTAACTGGTACAAAATTGTTTTTATTATCACTCCCTTGTAAGATGGAAGAATTTATACCTGAAATAAAACAGTGTTAAGGGAGAAAAAAACTTCAGAAGACTTAAGAAGTCTGATTAATTCAATAACCAGTCACAATTCCAGATTGATAAAGCATACTTCCCACCTCTTGATGGAAAATCGATAAAATGTAGGTACACAATGAAACACACATTTCCAGTAACCCAATGTATTCTAAATTTGTTTTGTTTGACTGTTGTGGCAATATTCTAAAATGACTTTTTTTGTTTATTTTAAACCTAAATACAAAATAAGAAAAAAAAGCATTGTCATGTGCACAGCAGAACATAAGAGAGATTTCAAAATATGCAGCAATACATTTCAATTTTAAGAAAACCTATGTAATAAATACTACTTGTTTTGTTCAGAGCTGTCCACTTTTCTTTGCTTCCCTGTAAGTTTTCTCTTGTTCTCTGCTGTGCACTTTTTACTTTGTTTTCCCCCCTTTCCTCCCCCTTCTCCTCCAAGAAGGTGATAATTAAGTGTGGACACAGACACACAAACACATATATACATACATGCATATGTACACATGCACACATATACACATACATACATATACTTACATACAATTAGATATCTATAATCATACTCATATATAGACATATATATTCATGGGCATCTATGTAAGACCATACTATACTTGTTTGTCTTCTGTTTCTCTGAGGATGGATAACATCTTCCTTCATAAATCTGAGTCTTTCCATATTTTTCTAAGTCCACCAATTCATCATTTATTAGACCACAGCAATATTCCAACCTTATACTCTCTAGTTATTTTAAATAGTCTAGAACAATATTGATTCATATGGCTGACATATAGTGGTTTCCCTATTTTTCTCTTTTAATTAAATCTATCTTAGCCTTAACTTTGAGATCATAATTGTTACCCTTGCTTTTTTTCCTAATAAATTCTACTTTTGATCTTTATTTTATATTTTTGTGTATCTCTTATTTCCTATCCTCCTGACTTCTACCTCCTACTTCTACCTGCTACCTTGCCCTCCTATTACTTAACCTAACCCCTTCCAAAGATCCCTCCCTCATCCTCCTATTCCTGTTAATCTAAACACCCTTCTATATTCCTTCTCTTATCTTGTTCCATCACCTAATTTCTTTATAAATTTAGAAAACTTTTATTCCCTTCTAAATGTATATATTGTTCCCTCTTTAACCCAGGTTTGATGTGAGTAGGTAGGGCTCTGTAGTAGCAAGCACCCTACCTTACCCAGGGTGGCTGTCAACACTCGTTCTTAGATCTGCTTTTTTAAAGGAAAGCAACTCAAAATGGGTTAACAATCTTGCTTTAATCAAACATATGTTATTTACCTAGTTCAGAGGAAAAAGGTTAGCACCCCAAACTTCAGAGAATACAAACAAGGTACAAGCAGAAGTTACAAGCAGACAGAGAAACAGATCAGCAGACAGGCTTCCAGCTGTCTGACCATTATATCCATACCTAGTCAGTTACCAGAGAGGGAAGTACCAAAATCTGGGTTTTCAAAGCCAGGGGGCTCAAGGCTGCCCAGAGTCTTGTCTGGTCAAATCACACAATACTTCTCAAAGTGAGCCCCACAAAAAACCCTCACAACAGGGTTTATATAGCCTTCCCCTGGCTCAGAGAATGTCACAACCCTCTTGACCCACTGCCCAATCACAAAGTAACAAGGTGTGGGTATTCCTGAAAAACAAGCCTCCCCCCATAGTCTCTATGTGATCATATTCAGCCTATTAGGGGCAGAGTATATTTCAAATCAGGCAAGGTTCCTGGAGTCACTTAAGCCTATCAAAGGGCTTAGGGGCAGGGAAGATCTTCAGGTTCCTGTTCCCATAACAGGCTCCCTCTAAAAATCCCTCCCCCCTCTCTATCCCCTTAGCCTTTTATTTCTTTCTGAATTTAAAGACTTTTACAATACATACATATTTTGTTTGTATACATATGTACATATATGTATTATTCCTCTTTAACCCATTCCTGATGAGAGCAGCATTCCAGAACTACCAGCCCTCCTCCCCCATCTGTGTCAGTTCTTCCTCTTGCATCTCATTTGTATAAGACAATTACTCTTTTTGCCTTTTCTTAAATGGTTACTTTTTAGAATCACATCATACCCAGATCTACCCCAGTCTTTATTTTGAACTACCCAATTACTAATCACAATCTTAGACATTTTACATTTCCTCATATAAAAAGTAAACAGTCTATCCTTATTGAGTTTCTTGTAATTAGTCTTTGATGTGTACCTTATATTTCTCTTGAATCTTGTATGTCAAATTTTCTATTGAGTTCAGGTTTTTTTTGCAACAAAATCCTGAAAGTAAAAAAATGCACCGAACATCCATTTTTCCCCCTAACTTTGCTGGGTATGATATTTTCAGCCACAACCCCAGTTCTGTTTGCTCTTTGATATCTAAAAATTAACTTTACCAGACCAGAGTTGGCTACATCTCCCATTCTGGTTCTAAGTGTGGCCTGGAGAGGTTTAAGGCTATTGGCTTAAGCTTCCACTGGTGTTAGTCAGCCCTAAGCAGCTTTTAGAAAGGAATGTTTAGTAAAGTGGTAAAGACATTGAGAACACTTGGCACAAAATGTCCCCCAAAAGTCTGTGCAGTGCTTACAGAGACACACTGTACAATAAGTATTTACAGAGTCCAAAGGAAAATGACCTCAAGCTTTGAAAGCAAATATAAAAAAAAATAACTCATAAGTCATGGTTTTTGGAAGTCCTTATGCATGAGGTACTCAAAAATTTCCCTTTAGGCATGGTGTAATTTCTTTGAAGGGCTTCCTATAAAGTTGTTGAGTCCAGTCTGTCCTTGGCTTCCAATGCAGACACCACTTACCAGGAGCTGCTGCCCTACTAGGTACAGGAGGCAATGCTAAGATACAGATAGGAAGATGGAAAGTTTAAAATGTTTCAGACTCTTTGAAGCACAAAAGGTTCTCCTCTAAAGGGAGGGGAGTGAAGGAGACTTCTTTCCCTCCTCACTTTCTCCCCTCAAGGTGGTTCCTCTTTAGGATTATGCTAGGAAGACACATTTCTTCCAGTTTCTGGAATTTCACCCCTTTTTAACTTGCTTAGTAACTTAGAAATGACCCCCAGGTTGTGGCCAATTTTTCTTGTCTGTCTAACCATGATTCTTGAGCAGCATTATTATAGTTCCAGTTTGAAAACCTTTTGTTACTCAGTCTAAGTGCATGACTGATTGCCCGAAATATGTTCCTATCTTTATACTGCATTCATTCCTGCTATTGTTGAAAACAACAACAAAAATTACACTGCAATTATTCCTAGGGAAGTCTGTTATTGGGGTTAGAGCAGTTTTCTGAATGAAAGTAAGGTGTAGTAAGTGATTAAAAAAAAGAAAAGAGAATAAATGAGGTATATTAATGATTATATGGAAGAAAGTATAAGGACATTTATAAAGGGAGTGGGGGAGAATCAGTGTTGGTATTACCTGTTTATTTTTATTTATTTTTTCTTTATAACTTGATTCTGAATGCTTATTAAAAATGATCTTTTAAAATACAGCTTTAAAGTTAATAAAGTACTTCAAATAAGTTTCACAAGACTTTTTATTTAGTATATGTGTTTTTTTTCAGCCGGGGAGGCAGGACAATTGGGATTAAGTGACTTGCCCAAGGTTACATCACTAGTAAGTGTTAAGTGTCTGAGGCCGGATTTGAACTCAGGTCCTCCTGACTCCAGGGCCAGTACTCTATTCACTGTGCCACCTAGCTGCTCCATCACAAGACATTTCTTTAGTGAGAATATTGTAAATAGAACTAGTTTGAAAATATTTATAGGGAAGCAGAGTGGTTCACTTGTATGGGAACTGATATGCCAATACAGGTAAACCTGGATAGAATACAGTTGAATGATTCTGTGCAAATAGAATTCTAATACTCTATGAAATTTTTATCTTTACTTCTAAAATAGCTACTTATGATTAAATTTTAAGTTACTTTGTTTCTATTCTAAATAGATCTCAGATTTTGAGTGTCAAGAATCCTTAGCTATTGGTTAAATCTCTTATTTTATAGAGAATGAAACAGAAACAATATACTTTGCCCCAAGTCACATAGAGGCCCAGGAGGGTCTAGAAACAAACATGATCTTTGACGAGTGAAGGCACTGAATTTCTTTCAACTTGACAAATACACAGAAAAGAATTTTGTATCTTGCCTCTTGGACATGTGCTTAGGGCCTAAGATTGAATTTTTAATTCTGATGTTACCAATGCTTTCAGTTTTCTAAGTGATGGACAAGAAAGCTGTTTCTGTTAGTTGATTTTCACAGGCTTAGGGATATGTTCTGCACAAAAGAACAATCTTCTTTTGCTTTAAAGAAAAAATTTAGGGGCAGCCAGGTAGCACAGTGAGTAAGAGCACTGGCCCAGAGTCGGGATGACCTGGGGATCGAATCTGGGCTCGGACACTTAGCACCCACCCAGAAACACCTGGCCCTGTAACCTTGAGCAAGTTACTTAACCCCAATTGCTTAAAAAAAATTTTTTTTGAAAGCAAATCAGGAGGGGATCAAAACACATAAGCATGGTTATTTTTTTTTTAAAGCAATTGGGGTTAAGTAATTTGCTCAAGGTTACATGGCCAGTTATTTTTGTGTGGGTGCCGAGTATCTGAGGCCAGAACCGATCTCAGATCTCCTGACGCTGGGGCCGGCACTCTTACTCACTGTGCCACCTGGCCTCCCCTTAAAGAGCAGTCAGATGAATCACAGCTGCAGCCTGAGGAATTGTCTCTCTGTCTCTCTCTTTTTTAAAGCAATTGGAGTTAACTAACTTGCTCAGGGTTACATGGCCAGTTATTTCTGGGTGTGGTGCTAAGTATTTGAGCCTGGATTCGATCCCAGGTCTCCCGACTCTGGGGCCGGTGCTCTTACTCACTGTGCCACCTGGCCGCCCCTAAGCATGGTTCTTTTTTCTATCTACTATCCAATGTCTAATTCAGTGTGGCTATAGATATTTTCAATTATGCTTTTTTACAGATATAAGTACATTCCCACATACTGACAGGTAAAGATAACAATCTTTAAGTCATAAGTTTTTGCCACAAGATAATAATATAAGTAAATAAATAAAAATTACAATCATATACATTATTTTCTACAACTATGAGTTTTATAGGCTGGGAAAAACATCTGCATTTCCTACTTTGAGAGAGCTGAAGAGGGGTCAGGTTGTATATTATGAAGACTAACCTGTCAACCAAAGATTCAGAAAAAAAAAAAGGCCAGGTTTGGGTTCGCTAAAATATAGTACTCCTGTGATGTGGATTTTTCTACCTCTACTCTGACCTCAATGTTCATTTGCATCCCTTTCTCATGCTTAGTTTCTGGGTTTTTTCCTTTCTTCTATTTCTGTATCACCACTAACAACTTAAGTTCTTAACCTTGCTGTATTTCAATTTTCCAAATGGAATAGAGAAGCATAGGCCTGAATTTCTATGGGAAAATTTCTGTCTAGGACAGGGATGGGGAACCTGTGGCCTCAAGGTCACATGTGGTCCTTTGACCAAATCCAAACTTCACAGAATATTCAGTCAAAAGGTTATACTTGAGGACTTGAGGGTCACATATGATCTTGAAGCTGAAGGTTCTCCACCCCTGGTCTAGGAGTATAAGGAAGTCAGAGGTACCTAGCAGCTAGAATAAATCTTCTCCTGGGTTTTCATCACCTTCATCTTAGATACTTCTATTCCATGAGGCTTTAGGACAATTATCTTGTAGCAGATCAGAGTGAATTCTACTTTTCAGATTCCTAGTACTTCTAAATGTATTGCAGCTAATTTTTTTTCAGTCCTACATAATCAAATCCTCCTCATTCCAAAAAAGCTCATACGAATAAGAAGCCAGATATTCCACAGAGCTGAATAACAGTTTTTAATACAAATTAAATAAGCAAAATTACAAGTATTTGAAATGTGTATATGTGCATTTGCTGAGGACTTAGATCTTTGGAATCTCTTGGGAAGGTTTCTCTGCAGATTGGGTTTGCAATGCTGAATATTTAACTTGAAGTTCTTCAGCCAATGATTTTTAAACGGTAGCAGAAAGTACAAACACCACCCACCTCTAGGTCACAGTAAATCACAATCTCATCAGTCAATACAGAGTACTCAAGTAAACTCTTCTTTCATCTTAACTAGGAGGCTGACTCCCAAACTCCTGGCTCCTCTTCTACGAGCTGGCTCCCAGTTCTTGCCTGTATTACACAATTCTTGCCTGGACTCACACATAGGTAGCTCTCCTCTCCTGTTTCATACTTCATCTTACTGCTCCACTCCAAGCTCTTCAAAGTTTCTGTTTCTAGGAAGACAATGCTTAACAGACCTATAACAATATTTACACACATTGTCGGCACTATCATCTCAATCCACTTTCTGTCTGGGCATGTTCTGATGAGTACCACAAATTTTAGAAGAGTAGATTTTAAGGAATTCAAAGAATAGATAGTATCCCATGGCCAATATTTTGTAGAAGAGAAATGGGAAGCTCCTAAGAAGACAAAAACACAGTTTCAAGGAGGAAGAAAGGGCAGTCTAAAAAGATGGTTCTGGATGTGCGACCCTCTATGTTAAATCCTTTTGCATCACATTGAAAAGTTCTTTATCCCCTCAGAAGTTTCCTTCTGAGCTTGTAATGCTTATTTTTGAATACTCTAGGAGAGCCATGAGTAAAACATAGCTGGCATCTTTTAATTTGTTCAGTTGTGTATGATTCTTCATGACTCCACGGACCTCTGTCCGTAAGATTTTCTTGGCAAAGATAATAGAGTGGTTTGCCATTTCCCTCTCCAGTAGATTACCAGTTCATAGATAAACAGAGGTTAAGTGACTCATTCAAGGTCATGCAGTAAGGAAGTTTCTGAGGCTGGATTTGAACTTAGGTTTTCCTGACTGAGCCTAGTACTCTATGCCCTGTGCCACTCAGCTGCTTCACAGGCATCTTTTAAACATTCCCACAGATGTATACATGTGGCCATGGAGTACCGTTGATTGTATCATGTAAAAAGAATTTTTTTTCTTTCCTCACTAATAGTTTTTCTCTACCTTTCCAAAAGGGCAAATAAAGTTTAAAGATATCGTTAGTTATTTTCCAGCTCTTCTATTTTTAGTAAGTACCATGAATATTAAAAACAACCTCAAATCTAATCAGATAAATGGTCAAAGGAGGTAGAAAACAGTATATATTAGAAAGGGCAGTGAGTTAGTGTGGTGGATAAAGGGGTGGCTTTGGAATCAGGAAGGTTTCTCTCCCTGGGCAAGTTACTTAACCCTGTTTGCCTCAGTAAAATGACATGAAGAAGGAAATGGCAAACCACTCCAGTATTTGCAGAGAAAACCCCAAGTCCAGTCACTGAGTCAGACATTACTGAGTAACAAATACATAGAAAGGGAAATAAAGACAGCAACTTATTTCTTGAAAAATTGAATTGTTCACTAGTAATTTAAACTTACTAGTAAATTAAATTACTAGTAAAATTAAAATCACCAGTAATTTGCATTGTTTCACTAGTAATTTAAAATTGACTCAAAATGAATACCTTATCAATACCCCATTCTGATATTTCATTATGAGATGAACTCAAACCTGGGTTCTCAAAAACTATGGTAGTGGAGCCCCAAATCTGGTAGACTCCAATAAGCTAGAAAGACCTCTTGCCTGGTAAGAGATTATCGTATGAAGACAAACCTGTCTAAGTTCAAGTGCCAGAAGACTGGCATTCAGTTGATGATTTTTTTTTTTCTGGTCAAAGCAACTCATGAAGCCATTTATTGAAGCTTATAAATCTGTATTGTATATTTTTACTATTCAGCCATGTGATAGGGATGGCTAAGGGACACAGTAGATAGAGTCAGGTCTGGGCCTGGAAAATGAGTTTTCCTGAGTTAAAATCTGGGCTCAGACACTAGTTGTGTGACCCTGTGAAAGTCACTTAGCCCTATTTGCCTCAGTTTCCTCATTTGTAAAATGAGCTGGTGAAGGAAATGGCAAACTATTCCAGTACCTTTGCTAAGAAAACCCCAAATGGGGTCACAAAGAGTGAAAAATGACTAACAAAAAATGACATGATTGAAGAAAAGAC
This sequence comes from Petaurus breviceps papuanus, assembly GCF_028583685.1. Lineage (NCBI taxonomy): Eukaryota > Metazoa > Chordata > Mammalia > Diprotodontia > Petauridae > Petaurus > Petaurus breviceps. The sequence goes on along the minus strand of NW_027185735.1, from coordinate 10,291,406 downwards.
ATTGAGTGCAAAGATCATGGGAAGAAAAGGCAGCAGTAAAACATTTTCCCCAATACCTTAGAACATACTCTTTCATTACCACACATACCAAACATGGAGGGAATGTGCATGGAAGGGAAACACTTATGATATTACAGGTCTAATGATTCTGGGGATGTTATCACGGTGTTTTTCATTGGCCTAGCACAGTGTGCTCTTTCTGATAGGTCTCTGTAGTTTTTGAGGGCATGGCATTAATGACATGCTGTCTCTGCCAGGTATGGCTTCCTGTTGGTCTTGAGTATATACTATTTGCTTGTGCACTTCTGGTTGTATGATTGCTAATCATTTTGAGGTATGATACCAATAGGCATGAAAATGCAGATTTTTCTTCCTTCCTTTACTTTTCCTTTCTTCCTTCCTTCCTTTTCTTTTGCTGCTGCCATCCTCAGCTGGTGGTGTTTGTGCAGCTTCCTTTTACTCAAGAAGAAAAGGAATAAGTTTGCCATTCCTGTTTTATCTAATTGGATCAAGTAAGCTTCAGTTCTTTTCAAAGATAGGGGACTCACATACCCAGTTATCAGACTAAGGAAAAATCCTTAGCTGTTTTTGTCTGTCAGTTCAAAAAATAACTTGGAAGGAAAGCAGCAGAATACAACATAATGTATACATATGGATTTTAAAAAATGTATAAAATGGGACAATCAATTATCAGAGTTTTGGTCATGCTAGACTTTTCCTCTTTAAAAGAAGAACTTTGCCTCCAGAGGGTGAGTAGCTAGACAGCTAAGTAATGACCACAGCTAACAAATTTACTTTTAAAACCTGTACTATCTGATCAAAGTTTCTGTGTAATTTAGGATTAGAAAGTCCTCATAATGCCCACTAAATATCCAATTGTTAAACTGTACACATTCAAAATCATTTTATGGGCTGTGCTTTCAGTAAAATTTCAAGGGCTGTCTGAGTCTGAGGCCACCCAGTCTTCTCAAACAAGATTCTTTTGTGTTGCTCATGCAAATGAGTAGAGTGGGGGTAAGGAGAAGGGAGGTCAGAGAAGTTAAAAACTTCTAGGTAGAGATGCTTCAAGACATCATTTTTTGCTTCTATCACTTCAATCCTTTCTTTCAAATTCCTGCCTTTAATGTATATAGATGTTTATCAATAAGTCGCTGCATCAAGACCCCGCTGCCATCATGTCAACCACCACTTCCCCTCAGACCTCAATTGAGTCAGCTCAGGACCCTGAGCCCAAGTGACTAGGAAATAGCAACGCCCCTCACACCACCGGCCCTACTTTCATTTTGGACATTGCAGTCCTCATCAAGGACAGCCAACTCTGTGGATATAGGGCCTGCCGTACTACCCACTACCAACCTCAGCTGCATAGGAGGCATTGCCAAATGATTCAACATCAGAAGCAGACATGACTTTATCAGAGGAACCGATATTTCTGTTATACCCTGAGGACCATAGGTTCTCTCCATCTTACTTTCGGCTGAAATACTCTTAATGTTTATTTCCCATTAGAATATGAGTGCCTTGAGAGCAGAGACTGTCTTTTCTATTTGTATCCCAATTACTTAGCACAACGCCTGACACCTAATTGGCACTTAGCAAAACAAATGATAAAACCTCATGTTGGTGGGAAAGTAGGGAAACGCACACCTTAGTATTTGCATTATTTGGTTCAGTCTTTCTTTAGAATTATCTGGCAATATGTAAAAGAACTACAAATTCCACTTTGAGGATATATTCTCTAAACAAGTGAAACAAAAAACAATGTAATTCCTATAAATATTTTCTTGGGCCATTTATAACAATTACAAGTTAGAAATGATCCAAATGTCCCACAATAGGGGATGGGGCAAGAAAACTATGATGCCACTTAGTTATTATAATGATACCTTAATGTTATGACATGGCTATTAAAAATGAATAAATATGTGTTTTGAAAAAATTAATACTTAAAAAAAATCAGATTTCATCACTGTGGTACTCCCTTCAAAAAAGACAAATTATAACTCCTGTTTGCTATGTGATGGCTCTGTGAATTTCTGTGGCCAAGAAAATTCCACTTTCTCATGGCCAACTTGGCACTGAGCCTGTCCATGCTTAGTGAGGCAAGTCCTAGAGCAGCAGACAGAGTCTATTGCTGAACTTATACCTGAAGTCCTTGCCAGACTCTGTGCTTAGCCTTCATAGCTTTCAAGGTCACCTACATGCAACAATGAAACATCAATATAGGCCATGATTTGGACTACAAGAAACATGGAAATTTTACATAATAAAGTTAATAGAGAACAGAACACAAGATTATTTGCATAGATATTTTTTTAAATGTAAAATTGCATTATGTGCATTAAGAAAGACTAGAAGAGAATATGAATGTTGAAAATAGAGTTTAATGCTTATTATTTGTTCTTTTCTGGGAAGTGATTTAAATTTACACATTTTAAAAACTCTATCAGGAAAAGAAAAAATAAGTGATCTTTCTTTGCCAGTTCAGCTATTGAGCAAAACTTTTGCTTTTCTTCACTTTTCCATTGAATCTAAAATCCAAAGATTCCATTAATATAGTTGATTTGAATTAATTGGGGTTCCAAGGCTTAAGTTTATAACTGTGAAGGCAAAAATGATGTGCAGGTTTGAACCAAAATTCAAAGTTTGAAGATTGACTTTATGGAAATCTTAGCTACAGAACCTAGTTCAGGTTTAATCCAACCCATTTCTGAGTATTATGAACATCCTATCTACCTACTGAATTTTAATATATGTATATAAAAACGACCCAACAGAAACACTTGACATTACAAGACAGATTCAGAATCAGGGTTTTGCAGATGCACTTCACCGAAGCCAAGAATCTAAATAACCCAGACAAATTTAGCTAGCACCTTGACAAATAGCTGACAAATCTGAAACCATTTAAGAAGTTATTAAAGTGGATGTTGAAGGTCACAGGGAAGGAGAGAATCTGTTGGTTAGAACTGAGACAGACATTAGATATCCATGTCCATGATTGTATATTTTCTTACAGCTTGGACACTCCTTTTACAACATAGCTCGAGTCATAATCATCATCTTTCAGCAGTTAAAGCAAAAGTTATACTATTTGCAAATAGCAATTGCTTATCTTCATGTAATTCCTTGCCAGTTCAATCAACTATAAAATAAAACTCCTGGAAATCAGTAGTTAAGTATAGGAGTTGACTCACTGCTGCTAGCAAGAAAAGGAAAACCTGTTATCGGTTTGATAAGAAATACTAAAACGAGAAACTTGCCACCTGGTATGATTGGCTAATTAGCATGGGAGGTGGGTGAACATCATTTACTTTAAGAATATTGATGAGTTCAAGTGAGATCAGGCACTTAAGGTGGGGAGGATATAAGCCAGGAGAAATGAAGGTGGGAGGTAGAAAAGGAATTTTAACATTTGTCTCAACCTTCTCTGTGAGGGTTGAAGTAAAACTCACTGCAATAGTAGCAAGTTTGTCATCATCAATAAAGAGAAAGGAAGTTCCTAGAAGACTTTGGGGAACCTCTTAGGGACTCATTACAGAAAAGATCTTATTAATGAAAGAAATGGATCATTGTTGGGAAGTGCTTGTTCTGATGCAAATATGTATACTTAAGGCAGGGAGACAGAGTGTTGGTGTTGACTACATTTATATGATATATCTCATGGCACTACGCTATCTGAAAGAAATAGGGTAGGTGCACCCTTGAGAAGTATGTGTTAATCAGAAGAATGCCTTCATAAATCAGTATATTCAAGGAAAAATTTCTTTATAGCAGCACTTTTGAAGAATACATATGCCATTGAGAGGATGCAAATAATGCACATTATTGTGGGCAATAAGAAAAAAAATAATTTTCCAAAACTCACATTTCTTTTTTTAGTTGGAAAGTTCATTTTTCTTTAAAAAAATGTGAACTCTACTGAAATCATTACTATTTGGCCATTTAAGATATGACACTGTTTCCTTGTATCTACATGGTAGGTATTACTATTTCAAAAAGAAATTCTTAATTTAAAGAGACTACTTCAATAACTTTAATATTCTTTAAGGGACAGCAGCAATTAAACACCACCAAGAAATTCAATTATTTGAGCTAGCCATACATATGTAGCTGATAATCTGGTAATTTAAAAATCACAGGATGGAACAAATATTAAGATACTAATTGTTTTGATAATTCTATGAAAGTTGAAAAATCATTTAGCAGTGTTACTAATTCATTCTTTTCAAAAACAGATTTCTTTTTAGAGAAGAAAGGCTGTTGTTTCTCTGCAGTATTTTGTATTGATATCCAATCTATTCTAAACTTTAGCAAATTCTTGAAGGTCAAGAGATTGGTTATAGTCCTTCAGAGCTTCTTCAATCAAACCCATTTTTCCACGAACATTTGCTCTGAGTTTATATGCCAGATAATCATTAGGTTGTAATGACAAGGCTGCAAAAGACAATAATACATTTCAAGATTTATTTTATCCCATTAATTTTAAATTGTATCATTTTAGGGGGTTATAAATTACTTTAAAACTTAAATATCACTAATATTGAAATCACATTCCAACAAATCATCTATGGTGTCAAATTTATTTTGCTATGCTACCATATTTGTATTCTTTCTAGTACACTTTAATTGGAAAAATTAGGGTTTACAAACTTTAAAAACTTAACATTTGATTTAGAATGAAGATACTTGATTCTTGAGCAAATGAGTAAACTTTAAAGATATGAGGAATGAAAAATATGGAGAGATTTTAAAAACAGCTTAAAAGATAAAGAATGTTTATCTCTGAATTCAAGTTTGAATTATTATGTAAATTATATTATATTTAGCATTAACATTTTAATTTTGATATTAAATATTAATAAAATTAATGTTTATATTAATACATTAAATTACACAATATGAAATTATATTAAATAATATTTTAAGTATTATCATGTAAATAAAGGAAATATTCTAAAAAAAACAAATTAAGTTTATATAGAACCTAAGCACTCTCCATATTTAGGGTTATTTCTCAGTGAATACTTAAACTCATTATTTTACTTTCAAAAAATATATATTTTTTTAAAGGAATGGCCTACACTAGGCCTAAAATGGGGCCAGCATAACATTCAATTCAATTTGCTAGTGGAGGGAATGATGATATGGTTAATCTAAAAATAATTTATATTTTCTTTTGAATTTTTTTCTACTTAAACTTTAATATTGGTATCTCTATTTTGGAAATTCACAATAAAAAAAAAACCAAGCCAACTACTGTGAAGACCTCTTCCCATGTATGTTTCTGTTACTGTTAAGTTAATAAAAAAAAGCTACCTCAGGGGAAAACCAGAACTTTTTTTTTAGTTCCCCAGCTTTCCTCATCCTATCTCTTCTCAAAATGTCCCTATTTCTAAATCCACTGGTAACTATACTTCTCAACGAATAAAAGGTATCAACCTAAGTAGAGTCGCTCTCTGAGTTTTCCAATTTATTTAAACCTTCCCAAAGCTAATGGAAATATATTAATTATTCTGGCTTAAAAAATGTCTTTCCTTCCAAGTCCTAGCAAAGTTGCATGAAATAAGAGCCAATCATAATGTCAACAGAAGGTATTAAGCAGTCAAGGGGCAATGGCATCAATAGATTTTTAGGAAAAAAAAAGATAAATTCTTCATATCATTTCTATATCTCCTCATCCTCTGCAACATAAATACTGATGTATAAGCTGCCATGCTGTTGGTATATTTCTGCCATTTCCACGACAATCTTCTTGCAAACTGCTTATCATGAACAATACAAGATGGTGAATTGTTTGATGAAATAATATTTCTTGATGTTTTGTAATAGTTATACTAGTTCCTTTATTTGCTTATTTCTAGGGATAACCCCTGATACCTCCTTCTATTTAACTATGATTTTGTTTTGTTTTCTGATTTCACTTTTAGTGGGAATGCCAAAAATTTTTAGCTGTTCTTCCTGTATTATGTCTGGTCTTTGGTTACTGAACCAAAATACTAATACTAAATTACTAAATCTAATATTTAGTTCTTACTGATAGTTTTAAGAAAGTGATTCCTTGCCCCATTTGTCCTCCTTTCTGCCACTGACATAATCCCCAAGCAGAAGCAAAATAGGATCACAAAATTCTGAGGGCACTTTTGTATTTTCAGTGGATTGTCATTACCATGGAATTCTATCACCAAGTCACCAGCCTATTAAAGATAAATGCACATTTCGTGTACTAGTCTTTGGGAAGCATACTTAGGACTGTAGTAAAAAAAAAATTTTTTTTAAAGCAACTGGGGTTAAGTAACTTGCTCAAGGTTACACGCCCAGTTATTTCTGGGTGTGGTGCTAAGTATCTGAGCCCAGATTAGATCCCAGGTCATCCTGACTCTGGGGCCAGTGCTCTTACTTGCTGTGCCACCTGGCCACCCCTAAGCAATTGGGGTTAAGTAACTTGCTCAAGATTACATGGCCAGTTATTTCTGGGTGTAGTGCTAAGTATCTGAGCCCGGATTTGATCCCAGGTCATCCTGACTCTGGGGCCAGTGCTCTTACTTGCTGTGCTACCTGGCCACCCCTAAGCAATTGGGGTTAAGTAACTTGCTCAAGGTTACACGGCCAGGTGTTTCTGGGTGGGTGCTAAGTGTCTGAGCCAGGATTTGATCCCCAGGTCATCCTGACACTGCGGCTAGTGCTCTTATTCACTGTGCTACCTGGCCACCCCTCAAAACTTTTCTTACATGGTAGAACCAACCAGAGCTTGAGCTTTATTGGCATACTTTGAGAACCCAGAGTTACCACAACAACATGATAAGACATCAAAGCAAGAATTATTAAAAGTACTATAAATATTTCAGGGGTGGCTAGGTGGTGCAGTGAATAGAGCACTGGCCTTGGAGTCAGGAGGACCTGAGTTCAAATCCAGCCTCAGACACTTAACACAAAAACTAGCCATGTGACCTTGGGTAAGTCACTTTACCCCAATTGCCTACCTTTCCCCTCTCCAAATAAGCAAAAGAAAAAAAAAAGAATGGGAGAATGATCATTTAGGGGCGGCTAGGTGGCGAAGTGAGTAAAGCACTGGTCCCAGAATCAGGAGGACCTGAGTTCAGTTCTGGCCTCAGACACTTAACACCCACACAAAAAAACTAGCTGTGTAATCTTGGGCAAATTACTTAACCCCAATTGCCCTCCAAAAAAGCAAAAAAAAAATATTTCATCATGTTGACTCTGAATTAAGAAGTTAACACAAAAGAGATCTGTTGACGTAACTGTAGAACTAATACTATTTTTTTTTGTTTCCCTGGGAAATTAAATGATTCTTTTTGTCTTCAACCTAATTTCAAATGTATCAGTCATCTCATTTTCACCAGAAAATTAAAAAAATATTATATATATACCTGTACTAAGATCCTCTTCAGCTGTCTCATATTGTTGTAAACTGTAGTATAAGAGTGCCTTGTTATAATATACTGCAGCCCAAAAAGGACAGAGTTGAACTGCCTTTATAAAATCTTCTTTTGCTTCTTCAAATTTCTGTAATATTATATTTGTGATAGCTCGATTCAAGACTGCAGAATCATTTAGTGGGTCAAATTGCAATGCCTTGGAGTAGAAGTCATTGGCCTACAAAATCCACAAATAAAAAAGGCTATGTAACATTTTCTCTCTTAAGGAGAACCTCCAGAAAGTAAGGAAAAAATACCTTTTGCATATGAAGACAATTTCCAAGGGAGAGAAAAAAATTCCAAATTAAGTTCTAAACTACATGACTAGGTATAACTCAGCTGCATTTTGCAATGGCAAGCACAGGTAAAAAAGAATAAAAATGCTGAGGAAGCTCACATTTCTGGAACATTCAGAATTGCAGAACTTTAGAGTTACAAAGCATCTTAGAAAGTTTTTCATATATAATAGGGACATGATTATGGGAACCCTGATTAGCTGAGTTGCCCCAAGTTACACGATGAAATTACAGGATGAAAAGGGAGCAGAAAACAGAAACAATTAACTGTTAAGATTTTGTTCATTTCAGGTGTTGAGTGGCTGCATTCACAACTTGTTAACTGTGTGAAACCTGTTATTGAATTGTGCTGAATTTACTTGGATTGCAGATTCATATAGAAGGGGTGAAAAGGGAGCAAGCATTTATTAAGTGGTTTGCAAGTATTATCTCATTTGATCTTCACATCAGCCCTTGTAGGTAGGTGCTACTCTGATCCCCATTTTATAGTTGAGGACACTGAAGCAGAATGAAATGTCTTGCCCAGGGTCACACAGCTAGTAAGTAAGTGTCTGAGACTAGATTTGAACTCAGGTCATCCTGATTTAAGGTGCAGAATTTTCTCTACTTTGCCACTTGTCTAGAAAAATCTAGTGCTTCTTACAACAATGGAATTTTTTTTTCTACAATGAATAAAAATCTTTTTTTTTCTCCTCCCATCTCCTCCCTCCATAGGAAAAAAACAAGAAAAAGAAAATCCTTATAATAAATAGACATGATTTCATTGCCTATGCTTATTCCTTCAATTTCTATTTCCTTCCCTGCCCCATAAATCATGTTGTGAAAGAAGAATTAGAATAAAAGGGGAAAACCACAAGAAAGAAAAAAAAAGCCAAACAAGCAAAAAAAAGAGAATAGTATGCTTTGATCTGCTTTCGGATTCCATAGTTCTTTCTCTGAATGTAAATAGCATTTTCAATCACAGTCTTTTGGAATTGTCTTAGATCCTCAGAAGAGCTAAGTCTATCAAAGTTAGTCATCACACAATGTTCCTGTTACCATATAGAATATTCTTCTGGTTCTGCTCATTTTACTCAGCGTCCATTCATGCAAATCTTTCCAGGTTTTTCTGAAATCCACCTGCTCATCATTTCTTATGGAACAATAGTATTCCATTATATTCATATACCACAACTTGTTCAGTCATTCCCCAATTGATGTACATACCCTGTTTCCAATTCTTTGCCACCACAAAAAGAGTTGCTATAAATATTTTTGTACACGTGGGTAATTTTCCTTTTTTATGATCTCTTTGGGACACAGAATTACTAGTGGTATTGCTGGCTCAAAGGGTATGCACATTTTTATAGCCCTTTGGGCATAGTTCCAAATTGTTCTCCAGAAAGGTTGAATCAGTTCACAACTCCACCAACAATGTATTAGGGTTCTAATTTTCCCACATCTTCTCCAACATTTATCATTTTGCTATGTTAGCCAATCTAATAGGGCTTATGGGGTACCTCAGAGTTGTTTTGATTTGCATTTCTCTAACCAATAGTGATTTAAAGCATTTTTATGTGACTATGGATAGCTTTAATTTCATCATCTGAAAACTGCCTGTTCATATCTTTTGACCATTTATCAATTTCTTCCAATCTTGAATTTCTTTTTCTTGTCTTATTGCTATAGTTAGCATTTTTAGTATGTTATTGAATATTAATGGTGATGATGGTTTACTGATAAGGTTTATAGCTTGAATTCATTGGCACTTGATTTTAGACAAATACTACTAATTTTAAGGAAAACTTAGTTTATTCCTGTGATTCTTCTTATTATTTTTTAAAATTGGAATGGATGTTGTAGTTTGTTAAAAATTTTTTTTCTACATCTATTGAAATAATCATGTGATTTTTGTGTTTTTTTCTTTTACATATGGTTAATTATACTTATAGTTTTCCTTATATTGAATCAGCTCTGCATTCTTAGTATAAATCCATTCTGGTCATAGTGTATGATCTTTGTGATATATTGCTGTAATCTCTTTGCTAGTATTTGTTAATTGTTTTTTTAAATGTTTGAGAGAGTTGATTTGTAACTCCATCTGGTCCCCTTTGGAAGTTCATTTATTTGTTCAACTTATTTTTTCACAGATAGGGTTATTTAAGTATAATATTTCCTGTTCCTTTGATCTGGGCAATTTATTTTTTAATAAATATTCATCCATTTCATGTACATTGTCAGTTTTATTGGCATATAGTTGGTAAAATCACTCCTAATAATTGCTTTTATTTATTCTTCATTGGTTGTGAATTTACCTTTCCATTTTTTGATATTGGTAATTTGATTTCCTTCTTTAAAAAAAAAACACAAATTAGCCAATGGCTTATCTATTTTATTGTTTTGTTTCTTCCAAAAAAATAAAACACCAACAGCCCAATAAAAACCCAGTTCCTAGTTTTATTTGCTCAACAGTTTTTTAACTTTCAATTAAAAAAAATTTCCTATGATTTTCAGGATTTCTATTATAGTGATTAATTGTTGACTTTCTATGCCCAATTTATTGATATATTCTTTCTCTCTTTTATTGATGTATGTATTTAGAGATACACATTTCTCCCCAACATACCCAAAAATTCTGGTATGTTGTCTCATTGTCATCATCTTTGATGAAATTATTGACTATTTCTATGATTTATTCTTTGAGCCACCTATTCTTTAGGATTAACTTATTTATTTTCCAATGAATATTTTTGCATACTTCAAAGGCGCTTTATTCTATCTAATTTTACATATTATAGTCAGAAAAGATGCATTTACTATTTCCATTTTTCTGCATTTGTGAGGTTTTTATACTTTAACACATACCCAGTTTTTGTGAAGGTGCTATGCACATCTGAGAAAAGGTATATTTCTTTCTATTTTCATCAGTATTTTCCAGAGATCTATGATATCTAAATTTTCTAAAATTCTGTTCATCTCCTTAACTTCTCTCTTATTTATTTTGTTAAAATTTATTAAAATATTTTAAATGAACCATATTTTACATAAAATTACTTTCACATGTAATTGGGGAAAATAAAATATTAATTAAAAAAAATACAATGGTCCAGAAGCACTAGAGCAAGAGGAAAAACTAAAGAATTAAATCTATAAAATTCTCAGGTGACTTCCAGAAACACCAGCACACTATAACACCAAAATATGTTTAGAGAAACTCCAGATATGATATATCCAGATTGCCAAGATCCAGAACAAAATTGAGATTTAGACAACTGGAAGGAGGTTTCTTTGTTCATGGTTGGATTAAAAAAATTATGATAGTATCTAAATAAATTTAGGGTGGACTCCATGCTTTTCTGTTTGTTTGTATGAACCTCCCAGGAGTGGTTTTCTAGGAAGGATGGGATGGTTTAAGACTATACAATCAGCTCTGGAGATGTTTGCTTATTCCTTAGGTGGAATATGCCTAGCTTTAGGATGGAGTTCAGTATCAACAAAATGACGTGAAAATAGAGATAATGTACACATAACAGCATACATGTATGAAAGAATAGTACTCAGGAAACCTAACTATTGTTTCTTTGCCATTCCTACCTAGCTCCTCCTTGCCCTTGCTCTTTGCAAATACCCTTTCCGAAATTGCAAGATTATGTCAACAATATTTCCTTCTCTCTTTTTATGAAGCTCACATCAACTCTGAGTAGCTTCATCCCAATTCTCACAGAGGAATTTCAAGTCCTGGAGCAAGGTTACATCTCTTCAGGAGGGTACTCCTGGAGTAGATCAGGAGAGTACACAGGTCTTCAGGAGAATACATAGGGGGTATCCCTATGTATTCTCTAATGCCTTTGACTTGAATTCACATTGATGTGCCTCAAGATTATCAGTTAGAGTCATTTTAGTTATCAGCCAACCCAGAGTTTTTAGAAAAGGAGTATTCACTAAGGTACAGTTGGTACTAAACATTCTTCCAAAAGTCTGTGATCCATTCTCCCACAAGTAAGTATATACAGAGTCCAGGAGAACATGGGCTTGAGCTAAGAGACCACTTGTGCCAAACAAATAATTCACAGCTTCTGGTTGCTACAAGTTCTTCTGCCCATTTGTGGTACGCTCAATAAGTTCCCATTAGGCAAGCTGTGATTTTTGGTTTTTTTTTTTTTTTGCTGGTTTCCTTGTGGAGACATGGATCTACATCCAGTTGGTCCTTTGCTCCCATGCAGACTTTGCAGCTTGATGATTTGGAAATGCCCCAAGGACACTGATGGGAAGAGAGTTAAGTACAACTTTCTCTCTATCTTGCAAAGCTTGTACCAGAAGAGGATGGGATAAAGAAGACCTAAGTCAAGACTAAAGACCAAGCCTTTCCTTTCCTTCCCCCCCCCCCCCCCTCCCCCAGGAAATTCTTCCTCATGTGTTTGCTGGAATGCTCTCTCTTGGCTTGCTGCTTGTTTGAACTCCTAATTCCAGCTAACCTGATGCTTTTATATTGGACCCAGAGAGCATAATGAAATTCCTCAGTGTTCTGGTCCAGCATCATTTCATTTCATTAATTGACTTGCAGACTTTTTACACATACTCTAAAGTTTATGAGTGAGATTGGACATCTTATCACTTATTTTAAATGGGGTGAGTTGAGTAAATCAATCAACCTTACCTTTACATTTAAATATTTAAGATAGTGAAGATAATACAGCCCAGAGAGGAAACACTGGCTGTCTTACCAAAGGGTAAGTCTCCTGGGCTAACAGAACAATTAAGAAAGAAATGTTATTATTAACAGAAATATATAAGTCATTCTGTGGACAAAATGGGAAACCCATCCTCATCTTTGTATTATAATGATTCTCTGGCTTTGGAAGGGTGTCATGGGAAATAAAGTTGAAAAAAGTAAGTTGTAATCAGACCATGACAGTTGAATGGCTAATGAGTGAATACATCTTTGATCAGAATATAGTGGGGTTTTTTGATGGGGGAGGGGTTTGGGGGTTAGGTAGTGACCATCTTACCTGGGAAAATTGCCTGTGGTGTAAGTAGATATTTCCTGCATTAAAGTAAGCCAGAGAATACTTAGGGTTTATAGAAAGTGCGGCCTGATAATCCTTCATAGCAATATGCCGTTCACCCATAAATTCATGAATCACACCGCGATTCGTTAAAAATTCTGCAGAAGTAGTGAGCTGAAATACAACAGTAGGAGTATTTCACATTTAAGAATGACATTTTCACCCCTTCACCCTTTAATCCTTTGTAAAAACAAGCCTTGGCAGAGAGAGAAAAAAAGATGACTAGGCAGTAAAATTGTCGAAACAAGCTTATTCAAAGAACTCTAGTGAGGGGGACCTGATGACCACCTGAGTAAGTCAATTCCACTTTTGAAGAGATCTATTAGGAAGTTTTTTCCTTACATCAAGCTTAAATTTGCCTTCACAATTTCCACTCACTCCTCTGGTGGCAAGTCAAATGTCTCTTTCACATATCCTCAAAGACAGCTCTCATCTTTTCCCTAAACCATCTCTTTTCTGGGCTAAAAACACCTTCATATTGTTCATAGTGGTTCGCCTTTTCTGGATGCTCTCCAGTTTGTCCTTCTAAAAAAGTGGTGCCTGGAACAGAGCCTTCAGATTTGGTCTGACTAGGGCAGAGCACAATGGGACTATTACCTCCTATTTATGAAAACTAAACCTCTTTTATTGGAATCTAACACTATATCCAATCCAATAAACATTTATTAAACACCTACTATGTACCAGGCTCTGTGCTAGGCACTGGGGATAGAATTAATAAAAAGAAAGTCTCTGCCTTCAGAGAACTTCTAATCTAAAGGGGGAGACAACACACAACAGGAGGTGGGTTGGGGGAGAGGGGAACAAGACACTGGAGGTAACCAATACAGGGGCATCTTGTTCCATTTATACTAGGCAGGGCAGCTGATGCAGAGTGAAGTGAGCTGAGAGTCCAGGTTCTGCTTTCTATAAAGGAAGGTATTTTTATTTCTCTCTGTCTGTCTGTCTATCTGTCTGTCTGTCTCTCTCTCTCTATATATATATCTCTATCTCTCTCTCTCTCCTCTCTCTCTCTCTCTCTCTCTCTCTCTCTCTCTCTATATATATATATATATATATATATATATATATATATATATATATATATATATATAAAGGAAGGGAAGAGTTTATTATTCTTCCCTTCAGCCCTCCAATTAGAGGGGAGAGGAGGCTGAGGGAGGTGGTATCCATCAAGGCTGGTGAGTTTAGAAGTGATGAGCTTATCCTGGGAGAGGCATCTTGTTCCCTTGGAATTGAAACCAGACAGGGCAACAGAAGCAAAGTGAATTAGTCTTCCAGGTTGCCAAACCATACTACTGACTCAAACCAAGCTTGTAGTTCATTAAAATCTCCAGATCTTTTTCAGATGAAATGCTGACTAGCCATGACTCTAGACCTAATTATATACTACAGACAATAGTTTAGTCCACATCTCTCCATCATGTTCCAATAAATGGTGTGAGAAACTTTGTTAAATATTTCAAATTTCTCTGAGTAACCATTTTAGTAATTCTATATAAAAAAAGAAGTTAATCTGAGACAACCAATTCTTAATGGAGTACACACACATGTGTATATATGTGTTTATATTTACATAGTTAGTATGTAGGTATATGTGTGTATGTAATGTCCTTATATGTATATAGATAAAGAAATATATGTATATTCAAGATGGCAGAGTAGAAAGAGGACTTCCATGGGACTCCTGCTCCCACCTCCTCTAATTCATGTAAAAAATGACTCTAAACAAACTTTGGAGCTACTGAATCCACAAAATGACACAGAGAAGCTAACCTCCCACTGAAGACATCCTGGCAGGCTGGCAGGAAGTGGCCAGTGCAGCGCCCTGGGAGCCAAGACCAGCCCCCTGCAAACCCAAGGTTTTAGCCTCAGGGCAGCCACAACTAGCCCTGGCTGGAGGGACTTCAGATCACCAGCAGCTGTGGTGGTTTCCAGAATTATCAACCTATAGATGCTAAGGACAAAATGAGGGGTCAGTGTAGTGTGGACTTTGAGACCTGGGAGTTCAGGAGTGCAGTCCAGCCTTTGCCCCTGGGGCTAGAAGCGGCTGAGGCCTAGCAGACATGCAGCCACTGCTATATGGATGCTTCAGAGCTCCAGGCCTGCAGATTGTAGGGGGAACAAGAAACCAGTGTGAGGGGTAATAGCTCTTGCTCTAATCTGCTTGGATCTGGATCACTGTCTGGGGTAGAGGTCCTGGGATACGTGACCAGTGTGCCAGATCATGTGGAGGCTTCTGAGAGGGCAGCTAACTGACAGCTCTAGCAGCTGAGAAAATCCCAGAGATTTGGGACAAAGCTCCCTCCTCTGGTAGCAGAGTTCTACTGTGGCAAAAAGCTCAAAAATCAAGAGTGGCAACATGAGCAAGCAAAGGAAGCAAGGCAAGCACAGTAGTCTGACTTTGGATTCCTTTTTTGTGGACAAAAAGGATCAAAGCATGGAACAGGAGGAAGACAACAAAGTCAGAACTCCTGCACCAAAAGCTTCCAAGAAAAGAATAAGCTGTTTACAGGCCATAGAGGAACTTAAGAAGGATTTCGAAAACCAAATAAGAGAAGTGGAGGAAAAATTGGGAAGAGAAATGAGAATCATGCAAGAAAAGTATGAAACGAGAGTCAACAACCTGACTGAAGAAAATAACACCTTATAAAATAGACTAACTCAAATGGCAAAAGAGGCTCAAATAGCCAATGAGAAGAATACCTTAAAAAGCCAAATTTGCCAGATGGAAAAAGAATCTCAAAAGCTCACTGAAGAGAATCATTCCTTCACAATTACATTGGAGCAAATGGAAGCTAGTGACTTTATGAGAAATCAAGATACTATTAAACAGATTCAAACAAATGAAAAAATAGAAGCCAATGGGAAATATCTCATTGAAAAAACCACTGACATAGAAAATAGATCCAGGAGAGATAATTTAAAAATTATGGGACTACCTGGAAGCCATGATCAAAAAAAAGAACCTAGAAATCATCCTTCAAGAAATTCTCAAGGAAAAGTGTCCTGATGTTTTAGAGGTTGAAAGAATCCACCAATCACCTCCTGAAAAAGATCCCAAAAAGAAAACTCCTAGAAATATTATAGCCAAGTTCCAAAATTCCCAGATCAAGGAGAAAATATTACAAGCAGCCAGGAAGAAACAATTCGAATACTGTGGAAACACAATCAGGATAACACAGGATCTGGCAACTTCTACACTGAGGGATCGAAAGGCTTGGAATATGATATTCTGGAGGTCAAAGGAGCTGGGATTAAAACCAAGAATCACCTACCCAGCAAAATTGAGTATCATGTTTCAGGGGAAAATATGGTCATTCAATGGAATAGAGGAATTTCAAGCATTCTTGATGAAAAAACCAGAGATGAATAGAAAATTTGACACTCACATACAAGAAGCAAGAGAAGCATGAGAAGGTAAACAGGGAAAAGAAATCATAAGGAACTTATCAAAGTTGAACTGCTTACATTCCTACATGGAAAAATGATACTTGTAACTTATGAAACTTTTCTCTGTATGAAAATAGTTGAAGGGAATTGTAAGGGTTATGGGATTTAAAGATCTTCCATGCCCCATTGGACTTGCTGATGTAGCAGGAAGGGGTGGAGCAAGAGGAAGTGGAACCCAAGCTAGAGTTCCTGCAGTGACTAGCAGTGGTGGCGACGGCGGCAGCAGCAGCAGAGGCAGCGGCAGTGGTAGCGGTAGTGCCAACATGGAGGTGGAGGCGCGAACCCCTTTTTGAGCCAGCCAGAATTCTGGTAAGGACTCCTGCTGAGGACTTCCAGGGGCTGGAGCTGCTAGGAGCACTCTTCCTGGACGCTGAGTAGTTGCTGTGAGTGGGGAGAGGAAGACCTTTGCCTGAGGTAGCCTGTTCTGTTTTAAAGGCTTGAGAATGTGGGTGCTTTCTACTTTATCTACCTGTGCCAATTTCATAACTACTCTGATGGCTTTGACTTTCTGGTTTTGGGACTCAGCCATTTGGTGTTTTAATAAATGTTCTCTCTTTATCCCCCATATAGAAAGCCTGATATATTTTGTGATTAATAACTACATCAGTATATCTATAATTGCCGTAGGCATTGTGAATATTGCATTGCTGATATAGGAATAGAAATGTGTATGTATATATATGTATACATACATATATATGTCTATATAGGAGGGTATATGGGCGTATGAATTCATATGTGAGTATGTGTATATATGTGTACAGGTATACATAGACAGAGAGCACAGGACCAGTTGAATAGGAAGGGATGATATTTAAAAGGTGAAATTAAGAGGTGTGAGGAATATAATGAGAGGAGATGGGGAGAGACAGAATGGGGTAAATATCTCATATAGAAGAGGCAAGGGAAAACTGTTACAATGGAGGGGAAGAACAGGGAAGACAAAAGGGAATTAGTCAACCTTATTCCCAACGAATTTGGCATAGGGAGGGAATGACAATATTAAATAGGGGATCTCACCCTACAGGAGAGTAGGGGGAAGGGGATAAGAGGAAGGATAATGGAAGGGATGGCAGCCTGGGGGGAGAAGAGTTGGAAGCACCCACTTTTGAAAAGGGACAGGATCAAAGTAGAGAATAGAACAAGTGGGGGGTGGAGTAGGATGGAGGGAAATATAGTCAGTCTTTAATAATATATCCACTTATGGAAATGTTTTGCATAGCTACTACATATGTACAACCTATATTGAATTGCTTATCTTCCCAGTAAGGGTGGGTGATGAGGGAGGTAGGGTAAGAATCTGGAATTCAAAGGTTTAAAATCAAGTGTTTAAATATATATTATATATTATTATTATTACTTTACATGTAATTGGGAAACAAGATATACAGGCATTGGGGCACAGACATTCACTGTACCCTACTGGAAAGTTGGAGGGGGGATGGGGGAAGATATGGGAGAGAGCAGATTGGGGGAAGGGATATTCAGTGGGATCACTGTTTTGGGGTGGTGGGTAGGGGAAAAATGGAGAGAAAATTTGTAACTCAAAATCTTGTGGAAATGAATCATGTAAACTAAAAAATAAAAAAAAGAAATATATGTATAGATATATATATATATGTGTTTAAATGTATATAGTTAGTATGTATGTATATGTGTGTGTGTATATGCTTATATATATATGGATAAAGATATAGATAGATAGATAAAGCTATATATATATATATTTTTTTCCTTTCCAAGACCTTACTAACCATCTCTTTAATGATATATATTAGGGGGGAGGCTAGGTGGTGCAATGAATAGAGCACTGGCCCTTGGATTCAGGAGTACCTGAGTTTAAATCCTGCCTCAGACACTTAATACAAAAACTAGCCATGTGACCTTGGGCAAGTCACTTAACCCCAACTGCCCTAAAAAAAAAAGTAAAAAAAACAACACAATATAGGGACAGAGGGTGGCTCATTGGATACAGCATCAGCCCTGGAGTCAAGATTCAGCCTCAGACACTTGACAATTACTAGCTGTGTGACCCTGGGCAAGTGACAAGATCATTGTCCTATATTTTGAGGACATCATTTGATTTGGGGGGGGGGGAATTGCTATTATATTTTCAGTTATCTGGTCCTGTGATACCTTTTCTGTTCTCCAGAGTTTCTCAACCATCACTGACAGTGATTCAATAATTACAGAATTCTTTTAGAACCCTGGGATGTAGTCTCAGGGGTGTGCTGAAGTCAGAGAGCCAACTGTTACATTAGAATGCCACAAATCAGGGCTTTATTTGTTTTGTTGATTACCTAGACTTAAAGTGATGAAGAAAAGATTAACAATACCAAAAGTATGTCAGTCCCCAATACATTTTTCATTTTCCTTTCCTTTCCCTTCCCCCTTCCATGTTAAATATTTATCTGCACAATTCTGGATGTTGTTCAAGTGTTCTGGTAGTTTGAACTCATGAGGGGCAGTTAAATTCTCTCTTGCTAGCTAGCTTGCCCTTTTTCTTGGGTTTCACCTCCACATTTATAATTTTTTTTTCTGTTATTTCCACTCCAAAGATCAGTCTGCTTGGCAGAGAGAAAACAAAGTTAAAAGCTGATGTTCAGCTTCACCTTCTCTGTCATCACCCCCTCCATCCTAAACAATGGTCTTAATTTTATCCTCCTATTTTCCCCAACATTGTACTTAAAAAAAAACAACCCTTTAGTTGTTGCTGCTAGCTATCCTCATTAGCTTCAATTCATTTCATGCTATATTCCTCATAATGCTATTTTTTTTACAGGATTGTGATGTTTTATTCTCTTTTACCATCCCTTCTTTCCATCTTATGTATGTGTCTTTTTAAAATCCAAGCTGGTCTGGAGTCCCTGTGTATCAGTATAGGTGTCTTTAGACAAGGGGCCTCCTCAGATTTCTTCGGTTATTTCCCTTTGTATCTTTAGAAACACATTCTTAAAAGGTTCCCATTCCTTGAAATTTAGTCCATGGTACCTACTGTATCCTCCTACATGTGAATCCTTTTTTATAGCTGCATTACCTAATCTAGAGTTACATATGAGTATAACCAGAAGGTGTCACTGGGGAGCAAAGTTGGCTTGGCACTCTCTTCTTAATCCTAGCTTGCCTTTCTTTGTGTACAGTGCCTCACGTGTAGCACAGTTTGCTGACTGACTCCTTTCTTTCATAAGAATTTGAGAAGATGATTCATCTCAGACCATACTTTTCTCAGCTCATTAGGTGTATGTGGGGCATGCCCTTCCTTATAGTTCCCCCCAAACTCTCTCTGTCTCCTCACATTGGTGGTTGGAGATTTGCTTAAGGCATCTACAATCCAAGCAGCTTCACCTGGCTAAAATAATAACTTGCTCATTAGCCTAGGGCTTCAATGGACCAATTAAAAGAGCTTAAAAATACAATTTATTAATTAAAAAACCATTACAAAATCCTCTCATGCATATAGCTCTGTAGCTCCTAGCTCAGAACCAAATTCTGGTTCTCATTCTCTAATCTATTTTGAAAAAAACTGTGTAGCCCAGTTTGTCATTGACATCCATTTCCCCTATTATCACATAGAAAAAAAAATATAGACATCCAGTACATGATCACAATTCATGATAAGTCATGGATTTTATAGCAGAATCAAGATAAAGTAGGTTAAAGGAATACTGCAACATAAAAGCAGAGGAATAGGGAGGAGGGAGTTGGAGAGAATAAAACCTTTCCCACAGGTTTCCTCAGTTCAAAAAGGACAGTCATACACACCCAAAGGTTCAGTCTGAGCTGATACATAAAGGAGAATCTTGCTATAAGGCAACCCTGAGACCCTTAAGTCTCAAAACAGACTGCCTTCCTCCTCTGAAGGCAAGTTCAAAGTCTCTGTTACTATGGGAAGACCACTTCTTCCAGCTCAAAGACTGTGGTAATTCTAATCCCTCTTTGGACAAGTAGAATATGATGTCTCTCCTTCCTTTTCTTGCTTCCCTCTCCGTCTCCTGTCTCATTTCTTTCTCTCTCCAAATCCCAGAATTCCAATTGGGTTTCAGCCCTTACCCCACCTGCTAAGGAGTTAGTCCAAACACTTCTTTATACTCAGTTACATAAGAACTAAGTATGAGCAAGACCCTCACCAAAAGCCTTTGATTTATTTCAGGGGTCAGGAGTTTGCTAGGGCTAGCTCACACCTACTCTAATTGCTAAATTTTTCAGCGAGTCTTTATACCTTGGAAAATCAGGGCTTGGTTTGTTTTTGCTGATTTTACAGACTTAAGAAAGTGATGGAGAAAAATGTTAATGGCAGTGATTAAACTTTAAAATGTAAAATGTAAGTACATTTTTGGGGAGAACCAGTTGTTAATTATCTATCAGCACACCATTGTATAAAGGCCTTGTTCATATAATTCTTTGTTTTCCCCTTGGACAATTAAATCCATATTTCTTTTTAAAAAAATATATATAGTATATAATACATGTAAAAACAATTTTAAACATTTGTTTAAAGATTTTTTTTTACCTCCAAATTTCCTTTCTCCCTTCCTCATCACCCCCCTCCCTAAGACAGTAAGCAATTTTATATAGGTTATATATGTGCAATCATGTAAAACATATTTCCATATTAGTCACATTGTGACATTAGTCACAACGAAGAAACAGACAAAAAAATGAAAAAACTAAAGTGAAAAACAGTATGCCTTGATATGCATTCAGACTCCATTAATTCTTTCTCTGTAAGTGGATAACATTTTTCATCATGAGTCCATACTTAGTTCTGATTGATTGATTCAATTAAGAAGTGTTATAACCTAAAATGGTAATTACTTTTAAATAGGGGTGGGGTGGCTAGGTGGCTCAGTGAATAGAACACTGGCCCTGGAGTTAGGAGGACCTGAATTCAAATCTGGCCTCAGATATTAGCCTTGTGACCTTGGGCAAGTCACTTAACCTCAATTGCCCTGCCTCCCTCCCTCCAAAAAGCAGAGTAAAATAACCAAACAAATAAATAAATAGGGGTGGGGTGAGGTTAATCAATGGAGCCTTACCCTTACACAAGCTAGGGATTCTAACAGGTGGAGGTGAGAAGGGAATGCTAGGTTAGGGTTTCTCATTGAAGCAACTGGCATGAAGGCTGCTTGAGTTTGAGGAAGTTGAAAAGAAAAAAAGCAGACTTGATATGTTTTGTTCTGCCCATTTTATTTATTTAATTTTTTCATTTGGCTGCAAATGCCTCTCTAAACATAAAATATGGTAACCCTGCATCAACATGGGGATAGGGAAAAGGAAACCCATAAATAAGATTTATATATCCAAAGGCAATTTATTTAAGGTATTCTTTATAGTTAGCTAAAGATGGGAGTTGGTTACTATGAGTTTCCAAATCTACATTTGTACTGGGATGAGGATGTGTAAGTTTCTCATGGTAAGGCAGTTCCAATGATAGATTATTGGCTTTCCATTTTTGAATAGGAAAACCCCATCTCTGATATTTGTTAGAGATGCTCTTTTTGGGGGGAGGATTCCAGGATGATGATTGGTGGGTTATCTGTTACCTCTGCTTCAAGATGTACAATTTGGGATCTTAGTGTGGTGATTGTTTGGGTTGGGGGAGGTGGAGAGTAGATAACAGTATGGAACACGAAGAGTCTTTTCTATGACACAAGAGAGCAGGGGACAACTTGGGCCCAGTGGAAAATTTATTTATGAGTTTATTACTGAACAAAGAGGGAGAGATACTCAGCTTGTTTTATAGGGTGAAACAGTAAGAAAGGGCAATTAACACATAAGGGATAGTCAGTCCTAGTCAATGAACATTTATTAATCACCTAATATGTGTCAGACACTGCTAAACTGGGAATAAAAAAGAGGCAAAAGCCAGTCTCTGCTCCAAAGGAGCTCACAACCTAATGAAGCAAACAAATATGGACAAACTATATACAGGATAAATGGGAATTAAATCAGAGAGGGAAGGCACTAAAATTAAGAGGGGTTGAGAAAGGCTGCCTGTAAAAGACAGGATTCTAGTTGGCACTTAAAGGAAGTCTATGGAGACAAGTAGGGAAGAACACTCAAGGAATTGGAGACAACCAGAGAAGATGCTAGGAATCAAGAGATGCAGGGTTTTGTTCATTGAATAGCCAAGGGACCGTATCTGAATTGAAGAGTATGTGGTGGAGAGTAAGGTATAAGAAAACTGGAAAGGTAGGAGAGGGTTAGGTTATAAATGGCTTTGAACACCAAACAGAAGATTTTTATTTGATCTTTTAGGTGGTGGGGACTGGAATTTATTGAGTAGGGGTAGGTGGGTGACACGATTGGACCTGTGCTTTGGGAAAATCACTTTAGTGGCTGAATGGAGGATGGATTGTAGTAGTGAGACACTTGAGGCAGACATACCCATCAGCAGGCTAATGCAGTAGTTCAGACATGAGGTAATGAGAGCTGTATCAAAATAGTGGCAATGTCCAAGGAAAGAAGGAGGCATATTGGAGAGATATTGCAAAGATGAAATCGATAAGCCTTGGCAACAAATTGGATATAGGGGGGTGAGAGACAGTGAGGAGTCGAGAGTGACTCCTAGGTTGTGAGCCTGAGGAACTGGGAAGATGGTGTTACCTTCCATGATATATGAAATTATTGCCAATTATTGACAAGTACCAGGAGAATAGCTTTGAGAAACCAAAGGCCTTATGAAGGTCCTTATGGTTTTTTTCCTTCGTATTCTTCATGTGAAATGCTAAACTAGATTCAATAGGGATGAGTGAATAAACTTCCAACCCACAGCAAGTCTTTTAATGGGAAAAGGCCTTATTTATTAGTATAGTATATATTATATATATATATATACTTATATATTAGTATAGTATATATTATATATATATACTTATATATTAGTATAGTATATAGAATATATATTCTACAAAAAGCAACATTAATTCAAAGGGAGAAAGGATAGTACTCAGAGTTTAAAAAAATCCTAAAAAGCAAAACCACATCCTTTTACATATAAGAAGGGGTCATAGAAATTACAGAGAATTATTGGTTGGTTTTTGGTCTTCATTCTCAGAGGATCAAAATGACATTACTGGAAAGCAGTAGCTAAAAATTTGTTTCTCCTGACACAAAATTATGAAACCTACAAACAGGTGAGGGAATGAGGTGATATGGAAACAGCAAACAAGCCAGTTTGACTGGGATATAGCATGAATGAAGAGAAACAACTGAAATAAGTCTTAAAAGTAGCTTGATTGTAAAGGATTTTAGTTACTCAGTTGAAGCATTTATATTTTATCTTTAGAGGCAGTAGGTATCTAGATCATATTCTTGATTGGGGGAATGATATAGTAAGATAGGTCTGTGTTTTAGGAAGATTATTTTGGCAGCTTTGAAGAGGGTGAATTGCAAAGGGGAGAGACTGGAAATGAGGGGAATAATTAGAAAGCTATTACAATAGTCCAGATGAGAGGGGATTAGAGCCCCAACTATGGTGGTGATTATGTAAGAATAGAGATGTGAAGGTTCTTCTGCTTAAATCCTTCCCCCACTGTTTCTGACACCCAACCTTGTCCCACCAAACCTATACTAATACATTTTTATGTTCCTATTTTACCTTTAGAGCAGAATTTATATCTTGAATAGCAGCAAAATTATCTCCCATCTGAAGACACACTATTCCTCTTCCTTCATGTGCCTGGTGGTTTCCAGGATCGATATCCACACAAATGGTAAAGTGATTCCAAGCTTTTTGGAATTTTCCTAGAGCCTAGAATGATATGTTTTATATATATATTGTATATATATATATGCTGAGAAATAGTACTTAATAAGAAAACAAACAAAATATTCTAGTATAAATGCTTATAATTCTACCTCAATCAAAAATTTTAACAAAAAGATATATATATATATATAAATATAATCAAAGACATTTGGCATAATTTTCCCTGCCTTTTTAAACGAGACTAAACAACTCAAAGATTACTGTATTTTGCCTCATCATCATCACCACCACATAATTGTCACGCCCTGTTTTTTCAGTCCCAAAATTGGTTTATAACCTCTTATCATGTAATCATTGCATGATATAATTCTGTTCATCGCACTGTTTAAAAGGTAAACAGCAGCAATATATTCACCGGTAGCATATGGATACACATTTCTCTCGCACACATTATATTTCTGAAAGCTGACTTATGTGGTTTGTTTAGAGTACTGCACTACTAATGGTATTGTCACTCAACCTAATGAAGAGTCATAGGCACACGGGGAGCAGGCAGGCAGGCAAAGCTACCGTAAGTCACATGATATGGTAAGACTTGCATCTTCCTGAGCTAGCTAAACTGTACAGTTTGACTGCCAGCAATACATTAATGTGCAAAAGCCTTTCTTTCTGATTGTGGGTGAATATAAAAACTGCTCTGTGAACTTCAAGCTAAGAGTGATTGTGTTTGCTGAACAGCATGGAAACAGAACTGAGGAAAGAGATTTCATTGAGTGAAAAATTAGTGTGAGACTGGTAGAAACTAAAAGACAAGTAATGCCAGCACAATTTTTTTTAAAAAGATTCACATAATAGTTGCACCCTACTTTTTTGAAAAAATTTTGTCATAAAATCTGTGACAATTGATTATGTGGTAAAATATAGCAAGTGAATTAAACTGGTTGGTCACATCTGAAAATGTGTTAAAATTTGAATCAATTAAAATAAATTTTGTTATATAATTTCCATTTACACATATACCTTTGGATAATATTTTAAAATCTCAGACAGTAGGTGGTGGGGAAAAACCCTCCAATATATTAGTGGGGCAATAATACACTATTTCAAATGTATAGTTTGAAAGAAAAAAATTCAATGAAGAGAAGAAAAATATTGATAAAATTATACATCTACATTTAGCTTCAAGAGTGCCCTACTTCCCCAAACTACCTTGTATTAATTTTCTATGTGTTCTGTATATACTTGTATGTTTACATGTTGTTTCTTCCATTAGATTGTAAGCTTCTGGAAGGCAGACACTTTTTTATTTTTGTTATTGTTAATTGTCAGCTCTTAACATAGTGCTTTACATATGATAACTACTTAATAAATGCTTGTTGATTTCTTGAATAACCTCTTCTGGGTACCATATCAGAATGTAAACAATAAAACTCTACATAAGCTCTGAGAGATTTTTCAGATGAACTCTATAGCCCTCTTCTTGTCTTGGGGGGAAGAGAAAGGGGGCTGATTTTTTTTCTTTGTAACTGCAACATAATCCTTATTAACTTTCATCTTATCTCATAGTTCTAGCCTTTCAAGTTCTTTTTGGATCTGATTCTGTCATAGAAAATGTTAAATATATGTTCCAGTTTTTTATCATCTACAAATTTGATAAGTATGGCAACCATCTTTTTATCCTATCCCTGATTTAAAAAACAAAAACAACTAAACAGCTCCAGGCTAACCACAGATTCCTGGGATTCTCCATTAGAGATCTCCTTTCCAGTTGATATTAAATCATTAAAATTCCAGTCTGCTTTAACCTGTAGAAGCAAGGGTTTGGAAAATGAAAATTAGCAAGCTTCTTTTATACGACATAAATATCCTTTGTTTGTAGGGCTGGAAAGGCCAACTTAAAAAAGAAACAAACAAACAAACAAACAAAAAAACCAACAACAAAAAACAGAAAAAGCTGAGGAAAGAAAATTCAGGTTCATGAGAACCAGGTTTGAATTTAAGGCAACTGGTTCTTAGACTACTGGTTCTTAGCTGCCATAAGAATACTAAGCCACTAATTTGTGATCCTATACTATATATAAAGAAGTTAAGGAAATGGTAAGTCTTTCATAACCAAAGAAAAAACATTTATCATGACTCTTCTGTGGTCATATGTAGTGAAAAAGTCTAATGAGGAAACATCCCTTTGTTTAATTACCTGTAAATTGTATCCAAAGCTAATTCTGGCTTTCGAGTTTATTGGACTGAAGTGTAAGGCTTTTATAAAGTCCTTTTGTGCTTGTTTATCAGCTGCTTCATGACCATATTCCATGTAAGAATTTCCCCGACCAACATATGCATCCACAGAAAAAGGGTTGAGCTCAATGACACGACTGAAGGAATACACAGCTTCTTCAAATTCACCCATCCTGAAAATAAATTTAAAGCACGGATATTTTATTTTTCAATCTTCCCCCTCACTCCCAGGACCATTAACATTTTGATCTGATATTTGTTGGCCTTTTAAAATATTCTTCATTTTAAAAAAACAGATTAAATTTGGTATGAATCTTAGGTGGTAAATTACTATTCCAATTAATTTTTTTTTTAACAGACAAGGCCTCATAATTAATTCCCTTTCAGTTTCCTAGGTAGTCTGATGGATTTCAATGTGACTGTTACCTGAAGTTACCATTATCTCTATCACACTCCTCAAACTGATACCTTATTTGTGTTGCTGCTGTTTGTCCTTTGTTCTTGAAGAGGACCATGACATCATGGAGGTGATACCATGACATGCAAGTGAATTAGATTTAAGTGAGAGACAGTGCATGCTGGTACTTCCCATTATGGCATTTTTTTCATCTCATGACACAGTGGAGTACAAATTCCTATAACTATTACCACATTCCCAGTGTTTCCCTGAAAGACAATTTTGAGTGATCCCTAAGTGATAAGTATGGTAGTCCCTGATGGGAAAACTCTCGACCAGTCCCAATTAGAAGGTCAAGTGAATTGTAAAAAGGTCACAAAGGAAGTCAACTGCAAATCACAATAAATTTAACTTGTCCCTTGAGATTTCAGATTGGCAGAATCCAACACACATATTAGTCAGTTGACAGTTGTTGAATTCTGCTTGTGGGCAAGTAACGAAGAACGGGCACGACCAGTACTCTCATGAAGCTTAAACTTCCCTACACAAATTAGCATTATTTGAGAAACAGCAGTCCAAAATACATTTTACAATTTTGCTTTATCATTATTGCAGAAAAAGATCTCAAGGCATAATTTGAAGAATTCTTTGTAGAATATACTTGTTATGTTTCCCCTTTGGAAATGTGCTTATGGGTCAGATCTTTGTACTTACTGTGACTAGTTCTATCAATAAGTAAAGAAAGAATTGCTAACCACAATCTTGTTTTCTGTCTGACATATTAGAGAAAAATGACAAACTGAAGCACTGTTAGTTCCTATTAAACTGACTACTTACTAGAGTCAATAGTATTTATTGAGCACCTATAATGGGAAGAATTTATTGAATAAATCTTGACTTAGAGAATTTTAGAATTGGAAAGAATCTTAGAGAGCATTAATCACACAGCCTCTCTATTTTAAAGATGAAATAAATTGAACCTAGGATAACTACCTTGTTACAAAACTAGTTAGTGATATAATCAGAACTAGAACTAAGATTTCATGGTCACCAGTCCAGTATTCCTTCTTTTGTATCACATTATTTCTTTGTAATAAAAAGTAAAGTTGAACTTGGAGTGTGTGTGGAGGGACAGGGGTACAAATCATCAATACTAGCAATTTTCAAATATTTCTTCTTGTAAAATTTTGTCTGAAAACACATGAAACTGGCAAAAATGGACTTTTAACTGAAATTTAATCCATCAGCCAATTAGCATTTACTAATCGCCCATAATGGATCAGGTACTGTATTAAATTTAGGAATTTAGAATAGTTTATTTTAATCTAGAGAATCTAGACTGGCAATTGCAAAGTAACACTGATTTAAAGACATTTTATTATATGGTTGTAACTACATTTCAGTAAAAGAGAATCTGGTCAGATCTATACAAAAATCTGCAGATAAAAACAGCTACTAAATATGAAAATGAATTTTTGAAAGAGGAATCATCAGGTCCCCCTGTTTGAGAATGTTGTCACTTCAGACACTTTCACTTCCTCCATATATAGAACCCAAACTGAATTCTCTGCTCGTTATTGCAGCTGTATTTAACAATGCTCAATTTTGAGCTTAAGGATTATACAAAGATGATTAGAAAGCAATGTAGTTGATTGCAGGCAAAAGGGAGATGGAAATGATTCATTTCACTTGGGGATAGAAGAACCCACCAGTAACACTCACTAATCATCAAGCTGAGTTTATCCCTCAGTCCCAAACTACTCCTGGATGGATTAACATGCAAATCAGTGATGGTGTGATGTTGGGCAAATTACAACTTCTCTGGGCTGCAGTTTTCTCATCTAAAAAATGAGAAGATTAGACTTGATATCTTCTAAGGTCCCTTCTGCTTCTAAATCTACTACCCCTAGGGCTTTTGAAGCACTTTATTTTGACATCATTTTAAAAATTGTGCTTTCTGCCTAATATTTTATGCTCAAATATTTATAAAACCACAGATTTCTATAAACCAACTCAACCTCAATGGTTTATTATATTAGCATCTGGCCAAAATGAGTAAGGAATTATGCAGAAAATGTTATGCTTCTGTTTTTTAAAGGGCTTCTTGGTCAGTTCCTAGGAATCAGGAAGACCTGAGTTCAAATTCCACCCCCCAGACACTTACTTAGCCATGTGACCCTTGGGCAAGTCACTTACCTTCTGTCTGCTTTCAGTAACCTCAATGAAAAATGGGTATAATAATAGTGCCACCCTCAGAGAGTTGTTGATCCTCATGTGAAGATCAAATGAGAAAATATAAAGTGTTTAGCACAGTGCCTAGCACATAATAGGTGCATTATGCTTGTTTCCTTTTTTTTTCATAGTTAAGGGAATTAAATGCTTTCGGAAGTTTCTTTCAGAAACAACATGTTTGTAGACTCTACTAATATCTATAATCAGGATAGGAGACCCCACTTAAGGAAATCATTGGCCTGTTAGAACAAAGATCTGATAGTACACTTTATTTGTTCATTCCATTTCCTTATCCTCTTCTTCCACTTGAAATGTGTATGTTATCATTTCCCTGGTGCCATGGTCCTCTTCGAAAATGAAAGACAAACACAAACCTCTGAGTAGACTGAGCTGCCTGAATGGGGACCCAACTAGTTGGGTAACTCAGCTCATCCTCATCCTCTCCCTCTCTTTCTCTTCTTCAAAGGAAGGTAAATTTTGATGATCAGAAGCTACCCACTTAACTTGGGGTTTATTGGCTAGATTTCTTTCCTTCCTTCCTCCCTCCCTTCCTCCCTCCCTCCTTTCCTCCTTTCCTCCCTTCCTCTCTTCCTTCCCAAAACCTTAAACCCAGTCCACTCTGAAGCTCATAGATTGGACCACAATAGGTCCCTTAATGACTGTATTTTGGACCCTCTTGGCTTTAGAGAAATGTCAATGGTGACTGTTTCTCTTTGGAACAGCAACCCTGAGGATCTTTCCTACCTGTTTGATTTTTTTTTCTTTTTCTAATTAAAGGGGCCTCCCTTGACTCACTTCTTAAAGAGGCCTATTCACTGAATGGGCATTGCCTCACTCTAAGTTAGTATGTGAAAGGGCCACAGTCTCCCATTGCATCCTGGGTCATCTCTAGTCATCTTGATTAATATTTGGTCATTGGATCCAGATGGCTCTGGAGGAGAAAGTGAGGCTTGCACAGCCCTCCCTTATTCATATCGAAGTCAACTGTAAGTCCCTGATGCCACAGTCCTCTTTAAAAACGAAAGACAAACACAACAATAACAGAAAAATAAGAAAGCTCTGGAAACACTGGCCTTTGGAGATATAAACCTGAATGTGTTCATTCTTTAAAGAAAAAAAAAAGTGATATCCTCGGACCTCTAAACTTTGTAAAATAAACATTTGTTTCCACTATAATATAAAAAAAGAATATTAAGAAATCACAAATTTATTTAACTCTCTGCCCATGTATCTAATATTTGGAAACATTCAGTCATATAACCAAGAGAAACCTTAACCACTTATTTAAAAAGGTATTTTGTGACCATATTCCACCACAGTAAAGAATAATTTTTACATTATTTTACATTATAATTGTAGTTTTTTTCATTACTTATTAAGGGGTAAAGACAATTGACTTTGACTTCCTAAATTACTCAAACTCTTTTTTAATTCCATAAATGTCACAGTTACCTAACCTCCCCTGTATAATTATGGTCTCAACTCTGGATTGCCTCCACTATAGAAACAGGACCAACAAGCTGAACAAAAGGACTTAGAAAACCGTATGTTAACATTATGTTCTATGGTATTTTAACTTATTTTGTTAAATATTTCCCAATTATATTTTAACTGGGTTTGCTGCCTACAGTGTTTGACATTTTTGCTCTGAATTATAGCTATGTAAAGTTTAAAATAAATGGGGAAGGAGTAGTGTGGAGAAAAAGAAGTACTCTTCCAAAGTACGGAATTTCTTCTATACTTTCAAAACTTAAGTGAGTATTAATTAACTGGAGAAGAAGAAATCTTATTTTTCAAAAATGAAAAATACCAGAAAGTTGTCTTGTGACTAAACAATATCACAAGGTATGATAAGATGATGATTCTTATAAAACAAAATAAATGCTATGTATCATAGAGAGTTGACCTGACATCTATTAATTTTCATTCAAATTCATGTGTCATGTTTTCCTATTCACTTATTTATTTCAATTAACTCACAAATCAACTGAATTTATGATATACCTAAAAATGACAAAAAAAATGCTTAGCACAAAAATGGTATAGGTTAAACTCGATATTTGAAAACCTTTCCCTGTCATTAAAAAAGTTTTTAGAATTTAAATTTATTTCAAAAATGTTAAAAAGTAACATCTAGCTTTCCTAAAAATAAATTACGTCTTCCAATCTCTGGATTTAAAAACTCATCCTCTATTTTTAATATTAATGTTCATCACATTTATGCTTTACATGTAGTTGGTATTAAATAAACATTTATCTGAATCAATGAACAAAACAATAAAATAAAAATAATTTCATGCCTATGTAAAACTATACATAATGGAATTGTGCATGAGGCAGTTAAGTGGCTGAGTAGATAGAGAACTGAACCTGGAGTCAGGAAGACTTGAGTACAAAAGTGTCCTCAAACCCTGGTATCTGAAGACTCAGATGTGTGACTCTGGCAAAAATCACTTAGCTGCTGTCTGCCTCAGTTTCCTCAACTGTAAAATGGGGATAATAACAGTACTACCTCTGGGGTTCTTGTAAGGATTGAATGAGATAGTAAAGTGCTTAGCAGGATGCCTGGAGTAATAAGTGCCATATAAATGCCCATTCCCTTCCCTCTTCCTCTTCTCTACTAGCTCAAGTACATTAACTATTCTTTTGAATCCGTTAAAAAGTCTCCAATGGTAACTTACTAACAGTTATATTTTATTTGTTGATCCAGTTACCTAAAGCCACCTATCTAGAGCTGGGGGGTCAAAAGATGATGGAACCAAGGAGCAGTGATGTGAAACACCATCCGCTAATCCAGAGCGGCACCTTTAGGTCTATTTACAAGTTCAGTGATGATGATGAAATCACATGTCACTAAAACATATAAAGCAACAGAATCTAGAATTTGCTTCATTAAGGCCTTGAACCATTAGCTTTAGCCAAATTTCTTTCTTGGCATTTCTAGAAATTGCCTTGTAACTTTTTTCTTTATTCTGCCATTCTTAATCCATTTTATCCTTTTTTGTACTTCCCAACTTCTATACAAATAGAATTGTAATATCATTAGGTATATTGATTAACTTCACTTTCTCTTTCAACACAAATCATTTTGATTACCTGTGATGGCAAATTCCAGCAGCTTGAAACAGGCTAGCATCATTTTTATTTATCTGCATTGCTTCCCTAAAATCCTGAAAAGATTTTACATGTTTTCATTATTTTTGCAACATTACTTTGATTACCTGCATATACCATGCATACATACTTTCCCATGTAATCACAATTTTAAAATTCCTGATTCAACAGCTAAAATATTCAACATATTTGAATTTAAATAAAGAATAAATAATAAAAATTAAATAAATTTAAATATTTTAGAAGTCCTGGGAATTTTCTTTATTGCAACCTATTGAACATCTTCTCATCCTGTGCAATTATTGTCCATGTTCTACAGAAGATCTAGAGAACATGCTAATAACTTTCTTCTCAATCTTTTGACCTTTTGTGAGTACCAGTGAAACCTTTGTGCTACCCATCTACTGAACCATACAAACAGTGCATCTCCTTTTCTAATCATGCATTTCTTCAATGTTGTCCTTTATACCACTTTTGAGCATAGATAATCATTGTAAAATTATTACAGCCTATTAGAGCCCACCATCAACTCTCCAATCTGCAGGTGAACTTAGAGCAAAGGTTTTTCACCATTTTTACGTGGTGGCAGTCTGATAAAGCCAATGACTCCTCCTGAGAAGAATGTTTTTTTTAAAAAATTGGTAATTTAAGTAAATGGTAGATTTTAGTGAGGGTTGGTTAGTGAAAATAAAAATGTACTTTTTATCCATCCAAGTTTGTGGACCCCTTGAAATCTACCTATAGCTTTGCCAGAAGAACTACAGTATTGAAAACAGGGGTCTTTTTGATCGGAGGAAAACTTGGGATCACTAAAAACACTGAAAAATTTCCATAATACAATAAAGTCTACTGTCTTTTGCTTATCTAATTGTAGAATTAACTCATTGTACACATTCAGAGCCTGTCCCAGCTACACACGTGGATGTACCAATTCTCTGTACTGGCCATTCAACTGTATGTCATAGTTGAGACATCAGGCATTTTTTTCATCTATTTTATTTTGCATGCATGGATTTTTAGGTCAATCTATTTTGAATAGTCATGGTCCTCTCATTGAGAAGGTCCTGTAATTTTCTGGAGATTTTTAGAATAATCTACAAACAGAAACATCTGGAGAGTCTCACTGTCTCTAGAGAATCCTGCCCCAACTTGTACCTTGCATAAGATATACTCCATGGTAATGCTGAAAACCTTCTGTGATCAAACATCTCCTTTTTTATGCAACACAGCATTAGAAAGAGGGTCATTAAATAGTAATCTCTGTGGTTGTATTTATTAAAGAGTCTTGTATCACTGTAATACATACATAAGAGATTTTTTTGGAAGAAAAGCATGAGGATACATTTTGCTTTATTGAATCAAATGTGTTTTTGTAATGATACAATAGAGGGATCTTGTGTTGTTTTTTTTTACCTACCATAAATGAAATCTTTTATAGAATATTTTAATGTAAATTCTTACTGATGACTTTTGCTATTACATTATTTACATTTTCATTATATCCCTATCCTACTCCCACTAGAGAGCCATCACTTATAATAAAGAGTAAGAAAAGAGAGGGAAAACATATTCCACAGACTTAATAAACATAATTAAAAGATCTGAGTCTATTTGTAGTGTTCTACTCCTATACTACTCCAACTATGCAAAGAAGATATGCTTTTCATATTTCTTAGATGCCAAACTTGGTTATTTGAAGTCTAGAAATGCTATATCGTTTGAAAATGCTATTCTATCTTCATTCCTACCTTTTCCCATTATTTCCCTTGATTTTCTAGATCTTTTGTTTCTTCAGATATATTTTTGTTAGTTTTTTTTCTGTTTCTGAGGTTTTTTTGCTCTATCTTTAATAAATCTCTTGCCCTTCTGTACATTCTGAAATTTCATTTTCTTATTTGTAATCTTTATCTTATTTATTCCTTCTTTGAACTTTGTGTCTTCTTCATGAAGTTAAACTTTCTGAAATATCAAGTTTGAGCTCCCTCTTCTAACCAATTTTCATGTTGATTCCTTTACATATCTTCTTTCCCATTGTCCCTCCTTTTTTTCCTCTTTGAAGTATTAATTCATGAAGGAAGTATTGGAAATAGAAGAGCCATAGTCTGTGAGCCATGACAGAAATTACCCTGTTATCCAAATGATGTGGACCAATTCTGCCACCTACTGTCCCCATGACTGATTTTGTCATCTGATTTCTGGATCCATATTCCTCCTTCCATTTTCTGGGTCACAACTTTCCCTACAGGTTCACATTTCCTTTTTCCTAAGGCAGGCTATTGTACATGGAGGCACATTATCTCAGATGGTGGTCTTTCAACTCCTTTTGGATTAAACCCATTAACATCCCTGGCTCCCACTGCAGGTAAACATCTTTTCTTCCATGGGACCCATCCAATTTCATATCCAAAATTTCATTCTTTTCTCTATCACCTCTGCCATTCTCTTGCAGGCCTTTCTCTTGTTAGATGGCTATAAATAGTTGTCTTTTCTTCAGTTCTTCATCCATGTACTTGATAAGGGGACCTCCCCTCTCCTTTCCATCTGCTTTCTACTTTCCCTCTTCTCATTTATGTACCTTTAACCCTGCAGTTTTATCCCACAAAACACATCAATTCATCTGCAGAGGGTGTGGAGTTAGTCCATAGTCAGATCAGCTCTTTTGCTTTCATTTCTATTTCTTTATGTTCTGCCTACATCTTTATCTCCCCTTTTATCTCTTGATGTTGCACTTTTTTCTCATACTGTAGATCAGTCTCTTTCTTTAAAAAAAAGTCCTCTAAACATGACTGTAATTATACAATTTCTTATTCTTTCCTTGGCAATTAGGCTTATTTACCTTTCCTGTATTTCAGTTAGTTTTTTTGCAGACATAATATTTGCTTTTTCTTGCCTTTTTTTTCTTCAGAAATTCCTCAAATGCCTTTTATTGAGCATTCATCTTTTTTTCATTGATTATTAGACTCTGGTTTTCAGGTCATGTCATTTAGGCTGCATCTCAAGCTCCTTTGGTTTTAAGAATGCTCTTTTCCATTCTTTCCTTTGATGTCTAATAGGTCTATAATATTCAAATTACCTTTTCTTTATATTTGTAAGTCCTTATTTTAGCTGCTTGTAGAATTTGTTTGTCAATGGAATTGCTTGATTTGACCACTAAGTATCTTGAAATTTGAAGCTCAGGTTTTTTTCCTCCTTTTTTCCCCCTAGAGGTCATTCTTTCATGGTCCTTTGTTTTCTGTATTCAGATCAATTTTCTTGTGTTATTGCCTGCATATATTCAGTTTTTTTTTAAATTTGTCATGCTCTTCTGGGAGATATGATTCTTAAATTGTCTTTTAGCATCCTACCTTCAAGACCAGTAGCTTTGGCTTATATAAAGATCATATGTTCTTTTAACATTAACTTGTTTCTCTTCTGCCAAACTTTCCTTCAGAATTTTTGTATTCCAAATATGCTATTTCTTCCTTTTTACCTTTAGAGAAGCTTTCCATCATGGATTTAATTTTTCTGATCTGAGTTTAAAAACAAACTCTGTTTTGATAATGACAAATTCTAGCATTTGTTTCTTTTCTTGTCTTCTCTTGGTCCTAGTGGGGGACACAGATATGGAGTGAAGTGGTCTCTACATGAAGGAGGCAATCCCAGCATGGGTTCTAGACATAAGCCCACAGGTCAGCTTGGGATGTTTCCTGAACCCTGCCAGAGGGGTATAAAATGAATGCTTTATCGATTAGTGTTCTCTGGTGTTAATTTATGAAGTTTTTTACTTTGTCAGGATGTTTTTCCCTTTTAAAAAATCTTATCAATGTTGGTGTAATTGCTCTATTTCTAGTGCATAATTCATCTTTTTGGAGATTTTTTGAGACAGTGAAATACATGACTTGGACATCTAGAATATTATTCAGAAATACCTGCTTGTTTCCTGCTTGTATTTTCACTGTCTGGGGAGTGAAAACTTGAAAACTTCTCAGAATGTGTCTTATAAATTGGTGTCAGTTTTGACTGTGGCCTTCACCCTTCCCCTGCCTTCATTTCTCCTGTAAATCAAGTAGCAAGCCCTTTTAGGAGTCTTTCAACCCCTACCTAGCTTCAGTCCTCTGTCTACTTTCCTGCCTCTGTGGGACCTTTCTCCTGGCCAGTAGGAGTCAAGGACAGCCTGAGCTCACTCCCCCCCCCCAACAATGGGAGTGAGGGACAATGGGGGAAATATGACCCTGCTGTAGGGGTTTAAAACTGTTTGACCCACATTGCTTGCCTCCTTTCCTTGATCAGTCATGGGGAGGACCACCCTCTTCTTCTGGGGGAGAGAATAAAATTTCCTTTTTTCTTGAGAAATCTCCATGTTCTTGATTAAATTTTAAATGGGGTTTTTCATCCCACACAGATTGGATGTCAATACACATGTAGATGATTTTTATAAAGGTTTTATAAAGATGAGAATGGCATATGGATTCATAGTTGCTGATATCTCTTGATTACCTTTTTTGTATGTCAAAAATTTTTTCTGACTTTTTCATTCTTTTGGTTTCTTTTCCTGCTGAGATATCTTGTAAAACTACCCCTAAATGCTTCCAGGTTTCCGATCATTTCTACCGTGTTTCCCCGATAATAAGACACTGTCTTATTTTTTTTTTTGGACAGAAAAACACCAGAGGGCTTATTTTCAGGGGAGGGCTTATTTTAATGAACACTGACAGCAATTTTAATAAACAGGTAAATGTGAACAAAAAAATGTACCTTTATTCAATAAGCAAATCACTGGGGAAGAACAGGATGATGCGCTCACTGCTGCAGCTCTGATTGGATGCAGCTTGGAGCGCGGCGTGCGTTTCACGGGGGGGGGGACGGTGCATACAGAGGGTACCGTAATGTAGCGTGTAGCGCAGGGGATCACCTTCACTACAGTAGCAATCTCAATAGGGCTTATTTTTGGGGGAGGGCTTATTTTAGAGGAATCTTACACAGTAAGGGGAGGGCTTATTTTCGGGATAGGTCTTAATTATCGGGAAACACGGTAGCAAATATTTCCTCAGTATATGCATGGTCTCTCTGGTCCAGACAATATTCTGAGCTCATCTTATTGAGGGCCATTTTTACCTTTTCATTTTTTCTTTACTGATTATGAATATGGAGTATTGCAGAAACACTGAAGAATTTATTCCATTTGTACTTTTTTGTTGTCTGGCTATTTAAAAATCTATGAATTCTTTTGTGATGATGCAGCTCATGAGGTCGCATATCACTCGAAGCTTCCTGTACAGTTGTTTTTGCTTCCACTGTTTCTCACTTTTTAAAAGGTGAAAATGCTCCAAATCTTCCACTATGTTCCTCTGCAGTGTTTTACAAATGAATTTGTGTTTTAAACTGGCATTCTCTGAAGACAAAACAACTAAGAGTAATGGAATAAATCATACAAAAAGTGCTTTGTTATTTACCAAGGAATTGGATATGTGGTATAGTTTAAATGCTGCCTTGGTAAAATGATAGCTTTGAAATATATGTATTTCAGGCATATTAAACAATGCATTTTTCTTTACTTAAAAATCGTGCTTCAACCCACTATAAATGAAGAACAATGCAGAAGTGGTATAAAGAATGTTACATAAGAATCTTTTTTTTTTTGAGGGCAATTGGGGTTAAG
The DNA here is from genome assembly GCF_028583685.1 of Petaurus breviceps papuanus. Lineage (NCBI taxonomy): Eukaryota > Metazoa > Chordata > Mammalia > Diprotodontia > Petauridae > Petaurus > Petaurus breviceps. Next base: position 10,253,846 of record NW_027185735.1, on the reverse strand, counting down.
TAACTTGCCCAAGGTCACACAGCTATGTTTTTGTTTGTATGTGTTAAGTGTCTGAGGTGGGATCCGAACTTAGGTCCTCCTGACTCCAGGGCCGGCACTGTACTCACTGTGCCACCTAACCATCCCACATAAGAATCTTATGAAGAGAAAAAGCAGATAAACTGATTAAAAACCAATGGGTATTGTACATGCTCCACTGCTAGCTGTAAAATGCTGAATACTCAAAGTAGGTTCTCAACATGTGGAGTGGATGTCCTCTGGTGAATTTATGGGGGGACAAAGATGAGAGTCATGTAAGGTGGGCAGACAAGGATGGGTTGAGGTGTCTATCACTGAAACAACACTCACATTGATGAAACCACAAATCCATTGATGTATTGGAATATTAAGTACTTAGAGTTATAGATAATTTATACCTAATTTGTACCTAGAGTTATAAATAATCAATAAAGAATTAATTTTGTGTCTTTGTCATTAGGTTCACAATCGAAAAGAAGTCATAGATTTAGTTATATTCAGCCTATCTTAAAATATAATTCATTTAGAAATAGTTATTTTAGCAAATGAGTAAGGCAACAAAAGCTCTTACTTCAAATGTAGTGTGAAATTGAGACCTTGAAGACTGTCTAATGATCTAATGATCACTTTAACTTGTACCTCAACATTTCTCCCCAATATATCTGAATTACTTCTAAGGAAAAAGATATCTTCAAACTAAGTAAGAGGTATATACCAACCAATTTTGAAAATTCAGTGGACATTTTTCTTAAACATATATAAACATATTTTAATTTTTTGTAGTTATTATAGTCATCAAAACATACAACATGTTATATTACAGTGTTAAGATAATTGAATTCCCACATCTTTAATATTGCTATTTTATGACAAGAGAATATTGTGCCTTGCTCTTCAGAGGTAGATATACAATATCAAATAAGCAAATTTTGCAAAATCCATTTACCTCTAATGCATTGGCAATCATTTTTAGTTCTGTGTAGATCAGGCCACGATTAATTAAAGTTTTTGCCTTTATGTCATCTCCCACCTTGAGAAGAAGAACAATTCCATAATCCTTTAAAGCCTATAAAATTTAAACAATCATTTTAAATTCTGATTTAATGAAAAAAAAACAACTTAAGTTCAGTTGTGTGCTAGTAGATATATTGTCCAAAGCTTATATCTAAATTAATAGTTTCATTCATTGTGTTTAGAATTTACTGTTCAAAGTAATCATTTGTTTATTTCAATTGAGGGCTGGGCAGTTTATTTTCAGTTATTACTACTTATCCATAAAGAATAAGACAACTGAATTACAAGTATATATGAACTGCATACTTCATATTCTTTAGCTCTTCACTATGTTGACTCTTTAGATCCTCTTTCATGAGTCAATAAATAACTTTTGTATATACAGGAACTAGATGACTATTTGAAGGGAAATGGAAAAAAAACAGCCTCATATTCAATGTCACCATCTAGTCCTAATTTTATTTTCCATTGTTTCTCTTTATTAATCCTCTCCTTTAGCCAGAGTGGCCTACTTAATTTCCCTGGAACTCACTTTACCATCTCTTTACTGCTCCCATTGACCCATACACATAAACAATGGTAGGTGTCTTAACCTAAACTCTTTACTATTCATCTGAATTAATGTATGCTACAAGGCCCAACCTAGATCCCAACTCTTTTGTGAAGTCTTGCCAGACCATCAACCATCCCAGCATATAATGATCACTTCCTTCTATGAATTTCCTTAGCAAATTAACTCTTTACCTTTTGACTTGAATGACATTTATCATATACTACCTTGTATCAGTCACCTTTCTTGGTATTTACACGACTAGATTATAAGCTCTCTGAGGGCAGCAATCATGTTGAACATTATAACTCTCCCTTACAACATTGAGAAAATAGGTTTTTAGTTCTAATTAACCTCAAACGTAACTCATTCCTCTGGGAAGAGGAATAGTCTATTCTCTTCAAACAGCTTCTTTATATTAGGAGCAACCATGCCAGAACAATGGGTTTGAGGCAGAAGACCTGGATTTCAACCCTGGCTCTTCTACCAACTGGCTGTGTGAACTTACAGAAGTTGCATTACCACTTTGGGCTTCAGTTTCCTTTTCTATAAAATGAGGCAGATCAGATTAGATGATCCCTAAGGGCCCTTCCAACTCTAAATCTTATGCTGCTTTGTATGAGTCTTACTTACAGGAACCAGCCTTATTTATTTAAGTTAATGAGTTAGGTAACTAATATAAGTAAATAATGTAAGTAATGACAGCTGTTCTAAAAGGAATGCTATTACTCAAGCTACTAAATCAAAACCTTTCAGTAAAGAACTGAAAAACAGGGTCTTAATTAATCAATATTAATTTAATATTTGTTTCTTGCATAAAGATATTAACCAGAGTTGCTTTAGATGGGGTGAATAAAATGCAGAACCAGTAGCAATGTGTAAAAGTTGCAAAGAGGTTTGCAAATTTAGTTTGGTGTCAGGAAAAGCTTCCTAATAAATTAGAACTGTTTAAATGTGCAATGACCTTTCTCAAGAGGTCATGGATTCCTCCTCCTTGAAGGTATTTAAATAGTGCTAGGATGACCATTTGTCAGGTATGATGGAGATTTCTTTGTTCTATAGGATGAACTAGATAGATGGCCATTGAGGTCTTTTCTAAGTAGGGTAATTATCTTAAATATCGTAACACTAACAATAGCAATATTCACATTTATATTGACATTGAAGGTTCTGAAAAACATTTTAGATGCATTTTTTTTTATCCTAACAACTATCCTGTGAGGTAGGTTGCTGTAAAAAGGAGATAACACCATTTTATGTATGAGAACTAAGCTTTGGAGGTTTGCCCATGTTCACACAGATAGAAAATGGCAGAAATGGGATTCAAATCCAGACATTCTTGACTAAAAGTTCAGGGCTCTTTGAAGCTCTCTTCTCATTGCTGTTGTCAAGCAATTTTTAGAGAAGCCAAATTGTCTTAAAAAAAATACAACCAAAATATCAACCTATTGGCAGTTACAAATATCACATATTCTAATCAATCTTTAGATGCTGAAGGATTTCCAATCCTTTACTAGGTCAATGGTATTTATTAACAAGGGGAGGCTACTATGAATCCACAATTAAAATTAGAGTAATATTTTTTAATACTAGAATAGGGCTTTTCAAAATCTTTCAATTAGCAACTCATTTATAAATGTCTAAAATTTTCCATACATAGCCTCATTTTACAACAGGAGAAAACTGATGAAAGAGATTAAGAAGGTCATCCTTTTAAACAAATAACTTTAATATAGAAAGAGGGAAAGGAAGGGAAGAGAAGGGAAGAGAAAGGAAGGGAAAGGGAAGGGAAAGGGAAGGGAAAGGGAGGGGAGAGGAGGGAAGGGAGATGGTAGGAGAGGAGAAGAGAGAGAGGCAAAGTTCCGGGGAAGGGTGGAAAGGGCAACAAAAACTTTTTTTTTGCAGGGGCCCAGAAACTGAGGGCTATTTACATCTATGACAAGGAATTATCTTACTGAAAGGTCTTTTCTGAAAGGGGAGAGATCAAAATTTAGCAAGGAACCAAATCATCTGGGTGGGGGCAAGTCAAGAAATGAAAAATTCCAAGGGCAGCTAGGTGGCACAGTGGATAGAGTGCTAACCCTGGAGTCAGGAAGATTTCATTTTCCTGAGTTCAAATCTGGTCTCAGATACTAGCTGGGTGACCCTGGGCAAGTCATTAACCCCAAATGCCTCAAAAACAAAAAAGTCACTCATTTCATGGGGTGCCTGGGTCCTCCTTATCATCATCAGGGAGTCTCTGACATAAGGGAATATGTGAAAAAAAGGCATTATACCTTTAGAACTGGAAGGGTCCGTAGAGCTCTATTCCAATAACCTTCATTTTACAGATGAAAAAACTAACCCTACTACTACTAATAATAATAATCATAATTGATATTTAGATAGTGCTTTAAAATTTCCAAAGTGTTCTAAAACATATACAATATTTCCCTCTGATCTTACAACAAGCATATGAGATAGGTACTTACAGGTATTATTGATCCCATTTTATAGATGAATCATCAGAAGCACTGAGCCTCTAGTCACATTAATAATAATTATTAAAAAGAAAAGCAACTACCATTTATTTATACAGCACTTTAAGGTTTACAAGGTGCTTTACAAATATCATCTCATTTGACCCTCACAAATACTCTGGGAGGTAGGTGTTATCATTATCCCCATTTTACAGAAGAAGAAACTGAGGCACACAGTGTTTAACTGACTTGCCCAGGGTCACACAGCTAGAGAGCATCCAAGGCAGGATTTGAACCTAGGTCTTCCTGACTCCATGTCTACTGCTCCACCTAGCTGGTTTTTAAATATCAGATGCAGGATTTGAATAAAAGTCTTTCTGACTCCAAGTCCATGGCTCTATACAACATTGTTTCACTAAACCAAGGCCCAGAGAATTGGGAGATGATGGGTCCAAAGTTGCCTTACTAGAACTGGTTCTTGAACTCAGGTGTCTTCTGTTTTTAAAATCCAGAGTTCTTTCTATTCCATTATACTGGACAGCTGAGAGTTCAATCTCCACAAAATAGGAAGGAGAATAAAAACTTAAGAGAAATGAATTTTAATATCATTTAGATGTTTGTGCTATATTTGTGTTTGTACTGTTCTATCCCACCACATTAGTTGAGAAAAGCACCTGGGATACAAATAGATTCCCAAGGTCTCAGGAGGGGTCTAGCTCAGGTCCTCTCACTTCCAAACACCTGCCCCTTTCTCTTATACTATGGTGCTTACTTTGCCCAGTCTCTGTCTCAAGAAATATCTCTATAAAATTCTTTAGAGTCTGTGGTTTCATTATATTCTTGAAGTAATGGCAGAGTCAATTTGTTTGCTTAAATTCAAGTCCCATAGAGGCAATAAAAACTTCTAATGAAACTGGATTGGCTGCATACTGAATTTTAATTTATGTATGCTTTTAAATGAGAGTGTAAAGATCATGGCATTGACTTTCCTTTTAGCCTCTTACAGGAGTAGTATTTAATGTAAAAGTGAGCTTGAGCAGTATCTAGTTCAATAAGAAGGGGTGCATTAATGTTTTATTTAATTAAAAAAATATTTGTTGTCTTACCATATGAAATTCCTTTATTTTGCTGTAGCATATTGCTCTGTTATAAAATGCTAGATAACAGGCTTTGTCAATGGAGATAGCAATATTTAAATCTGTAATTGCAAGCTTGTAAGTCTGCAAAGAAGAAACAATCATATAAGTACTAAAAACTAGTCATTAAGTCTTGGATCTCTGACAGATTTTGGACGACAACAATATTTAGCAGTTATATAACACTTCAATATTTGTGAAGCGCTTCACACCAACCCTTGGAAGTAGTTGCCACTATCACCATTTACAGATGGGTAAACTGAGGCAGAGGGTAAGTGATTTGCCCAGGGTCACACATCTATTAAGCAATTAAAGTCATATTTGAATTTTGGTCTTTCTCCGAAATTCCTTTCACTGTACCCTTTAGCTGCCTATTATATATTTCAGTTTTACCATATGTAAAATGAAGGTTATCACAATAGTTATTACAGAGTTGTAATTATAACTTTTTATTTTATTGCAAATATCTATGAGGTAGAAGCAGTTGCTGATACAGAAAGGCTTAGGCTAAAGTTTGCCTCTAATAAAAAATTTCTCTCTCACTTTAGGCAAGTGACCATTTTCATTGGCAAAGGGAATATTCTTACTGGGAGTTCCCATCTCTAATGAAATCACAAGTCTAACAGAAAATCAAAAAACAAAAATCTAAATAAAACACTCTATTCCAAGATTTCACTGATGTGGCAACAATTCCACCTGTGTATATTATACAGTTCCTCAATACTTTAGGAGAAAGTACTCATAAGTTGATATGAATGGCTAAAAAAGTCACTCCCTAGTGGACACCTTTTCTGTAATAAGCTTCTTCAAATTTAGGGATGACAGACCTTCATCTCAGCCTCGGGGCTTGCACAGGATCCTTTCTAACTACATAATAGGACATGCCAGAACCCAAGTTCTGATGAAATAGTCTTTTTTTTTGCTTTTTGAAGTGCAGTTGGGGCTAAGTGACTTGCCCATGTCACATGGCTAGTTTTGTGTTAAGTGTCTGAGGCCAGATCCGAATTCAGGTCCTCCTGACTCCAGGGCCAGTGCTCTATTAACTTCGACACCTAGCCGCCCCCTGATAAAATAGTCTTAAAGGATCTAGGCTCAACTTCACACCACAATAATAATAATGAATAATAAGTTATTATAATAGCTGACATTTGTATTTTGCTCTAAAGTTTATAAGGTGCTTCACATATATTATCTCATTCGACACTCACAACAGCTTTGTGGGGCAGGTATTATGGGCAACATTCACTCTTTTTTTAAGAGAAAGAAAAGGTTCAGAGAATTAAATGACTTGTCCATGATCATGGATATTATTAGTCAGTGGTGATTATGGAACCTCTCTTGACTCCAAGTTTAATATTCTTTTCTTTTTTTTAAAGCAATCGGGGTTAAGTAACTTGCTCAAGGTTACACGGCCAGGTGTTTCTGGGTGGGTGCTAAGTGTCTGAGCCTGGGATTTGATCTCCAGATCATCTCAACACTGGAGCCAGTGCTCTTACTCGCTGTGCTACCTGGCTGCCCCCAAGTTTAATATTCTTTCCATTGTATTGAGGCAGTGAAGTTGGACTTTAATGAAGGATTATTTAAATTATATAAATTAAAATAAAATTTCAAGTAAAATTAACTTATAAGAGAGTAGTCATGTTTTCCCAAAGTATTTTACAGTAATGAGAAATTAAAAGAACGAATTCTACCTTTCATTGAATAAAAGGAGGCTTTGAGGAACTTTTAGCAATGGAGCCGAAATCAAAATTTGTCTATGAACTTAGCTCCCCTTCATAACCTCAAAAACCCAATAAATGTACTATAATGTTAATGGAATAGGAAGATCTTCCCCATCCATTAATAGACCTATGTGACCACGTGTCCCCTTTTCCCTTGGAACAGGAGCTGAGTTCCCAGGTCTAAAGGTATGCAGGTATCACCGCTGTGATACATCCTGAGTCACACAGAGCCCACTGGGGGAGGCTTCCTTAAGCAGCAGCTTGCTTAGGGGGAGGCTTGCTTGTAGGAAGGCTTTCACACCTTTTGGTACTAAGCTAATTAGCTACTGAGTCACTCCGGTTGTGATGCTTTCTGGTTCTGAGCCTATTAGTGGAAAACTATAGATACTGAGAGGTTGGTATTTCACTTTGGGGGCTCGCTCATGAGAAGGACCTTTAGATTCCCTGGATGGGACTCTGAATAGCCATCATTTGTTAAGAGGTTCCCCCCCCTTCCCCCCCCCCCCCCCCCCCCAGATCTTGGTGCTCTCCTGGTCCAGTAGTTGTATGTAGGTGGTATTACTTCGTTTGGACAGTTGGAGCCCTGTCTGTTGGATTCTTCCTTGTATACTTTCTTTCTACTTATCTGTAATTAAAGTAAGATTGTTGACCCCTTTAAAAGTTGTCTTTCCTTTAGAAAAGCAGACCAAAGAACCTGTGCTAGCGGGTCATCCTGGGTGTGCTAGGGTGCTTGCTAAAACATGTACCTTCACCCCCAAACTAAAAAACAATAAGAAAAGAAATTGACACAAGCAAGTCTCCACCTAAAACACTAGTTGAAAACCTAAGGAATTGAACAAGCAGAGAAAAACTTCACTACATTTTCAGGCATGGCAATGTGTTGATTTGATTGGATTATGAAGAGTTAAGAGTGGACAGTTGAGAACTGATGTAATCAACTCTTTTTTTGTAGCACAAAAATTTACTATTTTTTTATGAATGATCTTAGCAAATATTGCAGGATTAGCTTCCAACAGCTATTTTCCTTCTGTGTTGTCTTTCTACTTTTAATTGCTGCAAAGGACTTTTCTGTACTTCATCTCATGTCAAAAATGATGAATACCCTTTTAATCTCATGTGAAAGCTATACTTTAACAAGCATCTATTCCTTCTTTATCTCCTCTAACTAGTATTATACATCCTCTTTCATACCTTTTTTTTTGATGTAACCTGCTGCTTTGTAATAAGTAGCCACCCCCACCCCATTTGTAAAATGGAATATGAATCAATCTCTCTCTCTCTCTCTCTCTCTCTCTCTCTCCCTCTCATACACACACACACACACACACACACATACACACGCAACTTGGTAAATTGTAAGTAATGTACTTTCTCATCCATTTGCTAGTGAAATGAAATTTCACTCTGAGTGAATAAAAGCTGCAGTCACCCTGTCTTTTCTTGTTGCTGGTTTATTGGCAGCAGTTAGTCAACAAACTCGAGAAAGAATTTGTGTGACACAATACTTATTTGCTACAAGGGAAGGTTTTTATGGAGTTGGTAGGGGATTGAAAAATAGAATGTCAAAGAAATTTTTAAAACAGGAGGGTAGAAGGAAGTTCATAAAGGAATATAAATAATCAGCGCAATTTGGTTACTTTTATTTTTTATTCAACATATGCCTTAAAGAATAAATAACATAAATTCAGTTTTATATACAATACTCTTTTGTATCTTGCATATTTGTTCATTATATATTGAAATGTTCATGCTTGTTGATGTTTCTTAAATAAATAATAAAAACAAATTTTCAAAGGGTACAACAAAAAAATAGCTACTAAAAATAAGAAATTAGAGGGGAGGAGAGGAATGAAGATTCTGAATTTTTTGTTTCACTAGGGCCAAAAGAGAGGAAGAATTAGATAACTAAATAAATGGAAAAAATAGACATTAACAACTTAAGTGTAGCGCCTACTCTGGGCTAATCTATCCAATTTACACTTGAACTCACAGGTTTGGTCCCCAAAGAGGATTCCTAGGTTCTAGAATCTGTACTCCTAAAGCTCATATCACTCTACTGGTGTATTTCTAAGTAAGAGTCACCCAGAAGTCGAAATTAGTTCAAAGCAAAGGCATTTATTAAGATATCGCAGTAAAAATAGTAGTTGTAAAACACTGGCCCTTCTCCATAAATCTATAGTGCACTCTCCCCAAATACACACAAAATCTTTGGGTAGAATGTGCCATAAACTTAGAATATAATGATAGTAAGTATACATGTGACCAAGGTGATTCACTTCTGCCATTGCTGCTGGGTCTTGAAATTCTTGGTCCCTCCCCAACCGTGGCACTACATTTCTCTTCCCCCCCATCATTGGTTGATCAGTTGGGTTTCTAGGGTCTGCTTTTCACAGGACACAACAACTCTCATAGGTCCATAGCTGTCTTCTTTGTTGCCAGGCGCCATGCTCTTTGAAGCTGCTTTCATCAATGAATTACTGTCTCTCTTTTTCTGTGTGTCTCTCTCTCCATTCAAACAGCTACCCATCCTAGTTCAGATCCTCATTTGCTCCTGCCTAGACTATTTCAATAGCCTCCTAATTGCATATTATATTTCCCCATTCTGAACCAGGTTCACACATGTCATTGCCATCATCAAGAAATTCTAATTGCTTCCTATTTCCCTGATGATAAAATAGAAACTTCTCTTTTTGGCATTTAAAGTCCTTCACAATTTTAGTCTAACTTATCTTTCCAGGCTCACTGCATGTTAATCTTCATTTTGGGGTTTCTGACAAACTGGTATACTTGTTATTAACTATACAAGACATTGCATCTCTTTTCTAGTTTACTTTTAATTTAGTTTACTTTTCTGTGTATATGTTATTATCCCCTCCCAATAGGAGAGGAATGGGTTAATATTTTTTTCCTTGTAACTCCAGCACCCCCACAGTACCTGGAGCACAGTATGTACTTAAAAGATTTATATTGAATAAATGAAGAAAGATAGGAAGAGGGTTCAATTTAAAGACAATGAATTAAATACTTGGGAATTACTATACCCAGAAAAACACACACACGCACACACACACACACACACACACACACACACAGACTCATGCAGAGGACTGATAGAAATAAACTACAAAACAATTTTTATGTTAATAAATAATTACATACTATTCAATACCCATGAATGATCTGTACCAATATGCAGTCAATTCTCAACATTCATCCATTTAACTTTTAAGATTTCATTCAGTGATTTTATTAGTAACACTTTCACATTGGCAACTGCACACATTCACTGCTATGAACAGCAGAGTTAAAAATGAGAGGTATAATGCTAAGTTTATGGAGCGGCTGGTTTCCTACTACCGTGTTTCCCCGATAATAAGACACTGTCTTATATTTTTTTTGAAAGAAAAACACCAGAGGGCTTATTTTCAGGGGAGGGCTTATGTTGTCCTGCCTCAGCTCTCCTCCGCGGCACTGCTCTCAATGGCGCCAGCAAGCAAATCACTGGGGAAGAACAGGATGACGCGCTCACTGCTGCAGCTCTGATTGGATGCAGCTCGGAGCGCGGTGTGTGTTTCGGGGGGGGGGGGACGGTGCATACAGAGGGTACCGTAATGTAGCGTGTAGTGCAGGGGATCACCTTCACTACAGTAGCAATCTCAATAGGGCTTATTTTTGGGGAAGGGGTTATTTTAGAGGAATCTTACACAGCAAGGGGAGGGCTTATTTTCGGGATAGGTCTTATTATCGGGGAAACACGGTAGGTACTTCACTGGTCTTATTCACCCTACTACTAGAGTAAAGAGTTCCCTGTGCATTTGTTTGCCTTTAAGACTCAAGTTTTGTGCTGCAATTACACCCCCAAAATATAGAGTAAGTCCTTTGGACTCTAAGCCCAAGTGTGCCAAGTCAGTGATGTCTCTTGGTAAGAAAACAAAGGTGATAGATAAACTTTGTGCCAGAATGTCCACAGTCGCTGTTGGTCTTGAGTTTGGTATGACAATTCATTAAATCTAGAAAAAGGAGGAAAGTATTCATAAGAGCATTTGTAAATCTGTTCTAGAAAGTACTAGAGTAACCTCTAAAGTGTGCAATGAAGAAATTGAAAAACATCTAAGTTTGTGGGTAAAGATATAGTGGAAGAATAAAAAAGTGTGGTTGATATAGCAACCATCCTCTTAAAGGCCCAACAAATTTATAAGCATGTGAAAAAAGGCCAAGAAAATGTGATGCCTTTTATAGCTAGCCAAGTGTGGGTTCATTGTTTTAAATTATGGTAGGGTTAAAAATATGTGAAAATTTCTGGTGAAGCTGGTTCTGCTGCTGCTCTGGCTGCCACTGAATTTCAGAATATGTTGAACATGATGACTGAGAAAAAAGGTTACCTGAATAAGTGTTTATGCTGAGGAGACTGATTAGTTTATGAAACATGTAGAAAACTGCACATACATACATAACAAAAGCTATTACCATAATGCTTTTAAGGATTGTTTGACACTAAAATTGTGCACAGTAGAGATTTCAAGCATAAGCAACTGATGATCTATCATGACCTAAATTCCAGATTCTTGAAAGGAAAAAAACAAGGCCAGAATGTTCAGTGCATTGGTGCTGGAATAGAAAAGCATGCACGATTGCTTAGATCTTCTGGTACTGCTTCAACAACTGCTTCATTTCAGAAAGAGAATGGTGTCTGCAGGGAAAGAACCTTGTATTCAAGTTTTTTTTAATGCTTGGCAATGTGTCAATTGATATTCATGAGCAGATGGAAAATGCCCATGAAAATGTAGAAGTTGTTTTTATGCCACCTAACAGCACATCTTTGATCCAGCCTACGGATCAGGAAATCATAAAATCCTCCAAGTCCCATTTTACCAGGGAAATCTACTGCCATGCCTGTGACTACTTGGAAGTGAACCTGGAAACCACCATGATAGATTTCTGGAAATCTCTTACTGTGCTTCAAGTCACAGCTTGGGGAAATGTTTCACAGACTACTTTGAACAACTATTGGAAAAATGCGTGGCCTCCTTGTATTTGGGGTTTTGAAGTCTTTCAAGGTGTTGATGAAGTAGTGAGGCAGAATGTTAAAGCAATCATGTGTCTAGTGCACACCACTGGAGGCGATGGGTTTGAGGATATGGGAGGAAATGTCTCTAACATCCTGCAGGAGCAAGCCCAGGAGCTGATGAATGAAGAGTTATATGACACAGCTCAGGAAGGAGTTCAGGATAGCAAAGACAATGATGATGAATAAACTCCCAAGATTGTGTGACTCACAATTTCCAAGCTTGAAAAGTGAGTTGGTATAATGGGCCAATTGGCTAGAGATATCCAGGCTGCTGATCTCTTCATCATCAATTGCAGCCTCAAGGTTAAATGTCAGCTCGCCTCTTCAGTGCTCCCATACTCTGAGACTGTTATAGATCTCAACGTATAAAGCAGACACCACTGATGGGTTTTTTAAGTGGGTGCATCCTTCACTATCTCCCATGCCATTCACCAGCTCTGAAGGACAGATTGTTGGAGGTGATGTTGAGACCTTACTACTCTGAGTGTTTTCCAGCATCAGTGACTAAAGTCCCAGAAACTTCTCCATTGATTTTCAGAGGGTGACCAAAGTAGAGAAGTTTATATAAGTATAGTATACTGTACAATGCCCTCACATCACTACCTGAAACTGTGGAAGGTAAGATTCAGATTTTAAAAATTTTACTTTTAAGAACTGTATTTGCTATACAGTATTTATGACTATAGATTTCATGTGCTATAAAAAAGGTATTGTTGCCTGAAATAATTTTTTTAAATTGATATGTTAACACAAAAAGTCAAAGAATTCTAGGGAATTACCAGCAAGAAAAATGTTTTTCATGTTACCAATTTTATTTTGTGTACTGTATTTTATGGGTTATGGTTACTATGTTAGCAGAATTAATGTTTGTTATAAAGAATTGTATGCAGGAAAGTGTATTTTCAGCAATCTCTAGTGAATGATTATGGTTGTTGGTGTTTACAGGAATCTAACTCCTTATTTCCCATAGTTTAATGTATCAACATTCATGGTTTGGTTTTGTTTTTTCACTTTTGCACTATTTTCTAAGAATGTTACCCATATGGAAGTTGAGAATTGACTGTAATAAAAACTGCGAATACCACTCATAATATTCCACAGAGTTAATGCTATATCAGTTAAATTGACAAAGGGATGTTTTATAGAATTAGAAAAAAAATAATGAAAGTCATTTGGAAAAAGGTCAAGAATATTGAGAAAATGGGAAAAAGAGGGAAACCTGGTGATGCTAGATATCAAGGTGTATGGGATAAAGCTTTTTGTTTTTTAAGTTATTCAATTAGGGCAACTAGGTGGCACAGTGAATAGAGCACCAGCCCTGGAGTCAGGAGGACCTGGGTTCATATCTGGCCTCAGACACTTAACACACACACACACACACACACACACACACACACACACGCACAAATAGCTGTGTGACCTTGGGCAAGTCACAACCCCAATTGCCCTCCAAAAAAAAAGCAAAAAAAAAGTTATTCAATTGATGAGAATAAATAGTGAAGAACTGAAACCTAAATATGCATCAGTTCAGTATTTGGTTAACTTAAGAACAATAACTATCGGGGAAAGGATTTCTTACTCAATAAGAACTGCATGAAAAAACTGAAAAGCAGTCTGCAGAAGAGTACATTTAGTTTGTCATATCATATACATGGCATATACTACAATAAATTGCAAAAAGATAAACTATTTGAATATTTTAAAAAATCACATCTCAAAAAATTAGAGAATATTTGGAAGGTAATCTCATAATTATGAAGGGAAAATTTCATAACCAAATAGTGTATAGAAAAGAAAAAAGATAATTTTGATTATGTAAAATTAAGTGCATTTGTAAAAACAAAATTAATGTAGTTAAAATTAGAAGAAAGAAAATATACTCATTGGGGGAAAATCTTTGAATCATATAACCGATAATAGTCTGATATCCAAAATCTTCAGGAAATTGACACAAATATAAGATTAAGGGTCAATTGCTAATAGACAAAGAGTCAAAGGATATGAACCATTTTCATGAGAAATGTAATATGACTGAAAAACATTCAAAATCATTAATAAATAGAGATGTAAATCAATATAACTTTGAAACACACCTTTTTCCCCTCTAAGCTAACAAAGATGTTAATAGATAGGAAAATTTACTTTTCTAGGGACTGTAAATTGATTCAAACATTCAGGAAAACAATTTATGCAAGAAGAGTTATTAAATTGTTGATATCTTTTAGTCCAAGTCTTCTAATACTGGAATGAAGAAAAAGCTATTAACATAAAAAGCTATTTGTATGCATAAAAGGGTGAATAAATTATAGTAATAAAGTTGGTATGGAAAAGCAACAAATTCTACTCAATTAAATAGTTCAATATTAGCACCATATGACCAACATTGAAGGACACTTCTTTTTTTTTTATTTTTTGATTTTTGGAGGGGGGGAAGGCAGGGCAATTGGGGTTAAGTGACTTTCCCAAGATCACACAGCTATAAGTGTTAAGTGTCTGAGGCCGAATTTGAACTCAGGTTTTCCTGATTCCAGGCCTGGTGCTCTATTCACTGTGCCACCTAGCTGCCCTGACATTTTTTTTTTTTTTAAGAATTAACTATTTTCTAAGGAATTTACTTTATATAAAGAGGAGGTTGTTTGGGTATTAGAATGTGTCTGTTTTATCTAAATAAAATGTATCAATTTGTTAAAAAGAGAAGCTTTATACCCAGCAAATTAGCAAAGATGGTAATAGACGTGTCAGCTTGAAATAAAGAAGACCGCCAAAACGGTAAAAATTAGAATCTTTTAAATGAGGTTAGGGAATTGCAGTCTGGGACTACCACGCAGCACCACAGTATAGAAGTGCCCCAAAAGGGCATAGAGGGACAGAGTTAACTACATTTCAACAGGGAGGAGCCTGGGAGGCAACAACCTTCAGAAGCTGTTACAGAAATTGTTTTACTTCAAAACCAAAAGTCTATAGAGAAGGTTGAGGGAGGCTGGGGGCAGGGGAGTGACATCTGGTCACAACAGCAGGCTCAGGCTCCACGTGAAGCAATGGGGAAATCAGTTTGGATATACTCCAATCTTGGGGTTGGTTGTGATCAAAGTCAGGTAGCCCTTTCTGATGTTCGCATTCCACATTCTTTTTTTAAACTGCTTTCAATAGCCTTTAAGCAATTCATAGGCCTAGGATCAGGTAGCTGCATTCAACAGATGTTATTAGTCAACAGTGAAAGAGATGAATGCACCAATTCACTCTAAGTGGAACTGTGAATTGGTCTAACCATTCTGTAAACCAATTTGGAATTGTGAAGAAAGGGTTTTAAAGGTCCATGCTCTTTTATTCCACTGTTAGGTACATACTGCAAGAAGGTCAGTGACAAAAGGTCTGAACCTGCTGTTCTGACCAGATTTAAATAAGTGTTCTGTAATGCAAATTTGCTACTACCCACCCACTTCACCTAGCAAAGGCACTTTCACATGACAAAGGCATACACAAAATACCTTAAGTCATAAAATGTACTAAAATACAGACATAATAAATACTGTAGCATAATGATAAAAACAGAATTATGAAACAAAAGGTAAAATTAATGATGAGTATGCACAGCAGTGTTGTTTGTTCTTTGTTTTCAAAGAGAATCAGTGACATTCCAGAGTGATATCTTGACTCTTGTATGAATTGGATTTAAGTGAGGCAGAGATGCACAAAGAAATCAGCCTCACTCTCTCTTCCAGAGCCGTAGAAGTCCAGTGGCAGGACAAAAGTCAGAATGACCTGTAATGATGCAGAGGATGAGCTTGGTGCCTTAAATGTTTGACCAAGCTCTAAGCTCTCCAAATGCCTGTTTCAGCCACTTATTTTTAGGGCCATTGGAACAAATTATTCTCATCTGCCCATTCCACTGGGAGAAGTCTTTCTGTGCTTGAGATGTGAGGCATAAAGGAGCGAGACAGAAGATACTCAAGATTAAAATTGGAAGTGGATTTTATTACCTCGGGACTGATGGGGTCACATACCCAAATCAGACAGTGAATTGGCATGAACAATATGCCGGTTTTTAAAGAGATTACAATAGTCAGGTTAAGCTGAAACTACAATCAGTGATTGGTCAGTGTATATTTGAATTTGCCCTCGAAGTTTTTCCTAGGCTGAGGTACAGGGAATCCAGAATGGGTAGAGATGGAGAACACCTGGTAGGGGGTGGGGGATTAGGGGATGGTGAAGAATGGAGCAGGGATTTTACCCTAGGCTGAAACTCCCACCCACAGATCAATTCAGAGAGGGAAGGGTGGAGTTTGTGCTGCAATTCCTGTTTACAGATCAATTAGGGGAAGGGAAGGGTGGAGTTATGCTAAAATGACTGCTTACAGATCAATTGAGGGAATGGAAGGTGGGGTTGTGCTCAACAGAGATGGACTTCCCCCAATTCACTGATGGGTTTGAGGCCTGTCAGTTACCTTCAGCCTGGTTTAGCCCATTTGCCAAGACAGTTTACTGGGTTGTGTCTGCTCTACATGCTACAGCTTCTTGGAGCCACAGGTGAGTGGAGTGCCAGGTGGACACCAAAGGTGGATGAGCAGTCCTGAAAAGGGTGGGGCACGTCCTCACATCAGAGGTGCTATTCCTCCTTGAACACCCATAGACCCACAGTAGTGTCTAGTAAAGGTAACATAGGTGTTAGTATGTTGCCCCTTCCCCACCCACTGCACCTAGCCTTTATCACTGGTGGTTGGTTGTGCAACTTTTTTTTTTTATGAAGCTATAAAGAGATGTTTGGACAGTGGCTCTCTTTTTTTCCCTCATATATTTGATGATAGTGTCTGGGGAGTGAAAACTTGAAAACTTCTCAGAATGTGTCTTATAAATTGGTGTCAGTTCTGACTGTCTATCTCCCCCTTCCCCACTTCACTTCTGCTGTCAATCAGCAGTAAGCCCTTTCAGAAGTCTTTTGACCTCCACCCTTGTTTGCCACACCCCTATGAACATTAGGCCCTTTAGAGTTTTTCAGACCTTCAGCTTTGCTGGCAACTTTAGTCCCTCCCTTTTTCACTTTGGCATTTGCCAAATAAGGATAGTAATTTGAATTGGCTATCCCCTATTTCCTTGTTCTTTGTAAACCCACCTCCCAGCCACTGAGGGATAATATGTTGGGCTTCCTTGTTATTTGCCATTGGGGAAAGTTTTCCTGCCAAGACTTGAGCCCACCTCCCAACCAATAGGGGACAGTGGGGGGCTTCTTTGTTCCTTATCTTTGGGGGAGATTTTCCAGCTCAGATTGTAAGCCCGCCTCCCAGCCAATGGGAGAAGGGAGGGGGTAGGGGAAGGAGAGGGGTCTTGACTGCATTAGGGTATAAATTCTTGTTGTGTCTTCTGTAACATGCCTCCTCTTCTTGACCCATAATGGAGAGAACCACCTTCCTCTCCCCAGGGGAAGAGAATAAAATTTCCTGTTTTTATCCTAAGAAATTTCCGTGTTTTTTATTAAATTTTAAGTGGAGTTTTTCATCCCACACAATAGCAAGCAATATTATCCTGAACTAGTCTTTAAACTTATAAAAATCTTGAGGTATTTGGATATATCTTTTCAATATAAGAAAAAAAATCAAATCACTCAAATGATGAAATGCTACTTCTAAATGTTTCATTGTGAAATTTTTTGGTTCAACTTCGGCTTCTGAAGTGTCCCTTTCTTCTTCTGCAATCTTTGCAGCTGGCAGCTCAATCAGATCCTCATTCTACAGTTCTTTTCCATGAGATTCAATCAACTCCTCCACATCTTTCTCATCCACTTCTAGTTCCAGTTCTTGTGTTAATTTTACAATCTTGTTACTCATGAAAATTGGGAACAAACTCTGGGCACATTCTTTTCCAAACTCTCTTCATACATGTTCATGTTACATCTTCCCATGCCTTAGCAATATTCCAGATTGAATGGTGACTATTATAGGATTTCCAGAAATCTCTCAATGTCAAGTCCTATCTGCATTCAAACCTGCAATTGCCTGGACAAATGTGAGGAAGGCATTTATAATTTTCAAATTAATCAATAAGCTACGTGTAGTGAATATACTAAATAATTTAGTTTTCTCAAGACCTGCCTTTTCCAGCTTGTGAGTCAGAGTCACAATGCAGCTTGAACTGATCAAACAAACCTTGACAAGGCTCACAATCACTGGCATCCTTCTGCCTGGGTACCTGAAGTGAAGACAATCAAAGGCTGTAGAACGTGTTCCTATCACAGAACTCTGGATCTGTACCTTAAGGGACCCAAAGAATACTTGACTCCAGAATTGTTGTATTGTGGGACTTAGGGGTTTCTTGTGGGAAACTATTAAATGATTGTTTGTAAGCTACCTTCCTCCCTCCTTCCCTACTTGTGATTTAAGTATATAACCTGTGCTTTTACTTCAGCTAAGACAACATTCCTCATTCTGAAACTGATGAATTAAACTACTTGATTACTGGCACTCTGATCCCTAGGCCTGCTCTGATCATTCTCAGATTGGAGAGTGGCTCAGTAAAAATCCTGTTAACAGATGTAACATGTAAATAATATGACTGGAAATTCACAATTTCTCTGATTGTAATAGTGAGGTAATGTGTTAAGAGGAAGGTAGACACAGCGAGTAAGAGCACCAGCTCCAGTGTTGGGATGACCTGGGGATCAAATCTGGGCTCAGATACTCATCACCACACCCAGAAATAACTGGCCGTGTAACCTTGAGCAAGTTACTTAACCCCGATTCCTTAAAAAAAAAAAAGAGGAAGGTAGATCACTTTTACATTTTTATTAAAATCATCCAGATGGGGAGGGTGACCTGGGGCATTATCTACCACAAGTAGAACCTTTAAAAGGATGCCAATTATTATTATAAAACCTCTTTACTTTAGGAATAAAGCAGTACATAAACCACTGTTCAAAGATGATAACAGTTATCCATACCTTAGGGTTAAGAAACTAATAAACAGGTAGTATTGATTTGCTGATTCCTTTCAGTGCTCAGGGATTTTCTGAGAGGTGCACAAGAGAAGGTTTTAATTTGCAAATCCCAGATGCATTCCCTCCAAGTTGAAGAGTAACCATTTCTTGAAACTATGCCCTTGCATAGTTTTTTTCTCCACTGAGATATAGGTTCAAGATGTAGATTTATCTTTGATAAAAACAGGCCAGTTTTGTCCACATTAAACATGTGGTCCAGCAAGTAGGGACATAATTCATCTATTACTTTTTGCAGAAATTCTGGGAACTTCTTTGATGTTTCAAAATCTGCACTGACAGCCTCTCCTGACACTTGTACATTATGAAATTCTGCACAATTTTCAAATTGTGCAAAACAAATGCTGTAAATATTTGTTTCCCATCAAGGTACTTTACCTTTAAATCTTCAAGGAGGCTTTGAGCCTTGGCTTGAATTGTCATCAAGCTTAAAGAGATATTCTTCTGAGTCTGGTCTTTTATCCACAGAATTAATATTTTCTCCATCTCTAGAAAGCACCTTTTCTATTTTTTTTGACAGATAACTCCATTTCATTAAAGCATTGTCTTTTGCATGTTCCTTTAACTGGGCAGCATTCTTCATCATAGTGTTCACAGGTGACACACCACAAGACTAAGGTTCATATGCTATCAACAATTTTTGTCTTCCTTCATATTTCTAATTATTTTCATTATCCTTTCCAAATCTATTGGCTTACACTTATTTAATGGTTCACTTTCCCCCCAAGAGCACATTTGTTGTCAAGCATGGTGAAAATACGCTGATCACTAAGGAACACAGGATGAGGCACAGTGTCACTCAATGTTTGCAGACATGGGGAACTAATTTAGAGATGCTTCTCACTTCCCACCACTCTTTCTGTTGCCTGGATTGTACATCATTTTATTGTATAGTATCTGCTTTACATAAGAAATTTTCATAAATTTTTTTGAATACAGATCTCTTTCAGAATTCTTTACATAAAATCAAATTTCCATAATGTAAATTTACATAAAGGGAAAACTGACTGTATTCCAAATATTTGTAACAGCATTTTTTATAGTAGCAAATAATCTTTATAGTAGCAAAGAAAAGAAACAAAGTGGATTCCCATTCATTGGTAAATGATTAAAAAATAGTTGGACATGCATGTAATGGAACATATTATTATAAAGCAAGAAACAATGAATATGGCAAATACAAAAACCATGGGAAGACATAAACTAATGTAAAGTGAAGTAAGGAGAGCCAGGAAAATAATATGCACAACTAAAATAATATAAATAAAAGGATCAAGACAACAAAACAATCAAAACCAAATATTGCAAAATAATGACCAAGCTGGGTCCCAATGAAGAGATAGAAGAAGGTAATCTCTCCTCCTCCTCTTCTTGACAGAGGCAGGTGGAATATTATATATAATGCCAGACTTTCTGAAATGTTGGCAAATTCTCTTTTTTCATCCTTCTTATTCCATCACTGAAGAGTGATAGGAAGTATAGGTGATGTAAAAACAAAAGAAACAGGTTGGTGAGGTAAATATATTAACACGAAGAAATCCAGGAACCAGAGTAGGGAAGCATGGGGAGAGCATCTGCAGGCAGAACAATGGAGAAAGAGAAACAATTTTGTAACAGTAATATACTGCAGACTTCTTGGACTGAAAGAGGTAATATATGACTAATTTAGTTAAGCCTGGCACAGAGTATAATGGGAGACTTCAATTATCCTCATGGCAGCTGGAATTCTTTCTCAGCCAAAAGCAGAACAGCAAACAACATCTGGATGTGCCTTGATATTTTCATTATTTAAGGATGGAGGAAGTGACATTGGTAAATTCTATTCTGTTTTTCTCTAATAGGGAGGCACTGGTTGGTGAGATGTAAATGCTGAGACCTGGAGTTGGAGTTAGGGAGGCACTCCCTCTTAGACTCTGTGATAGAGAAGGAAAGGAAAGCCAAACACAGCATGATTTGGGAGAGTAGATTCTGAAGGATTCACATACCAGATAAGTAGAATCTCACATTTCTGGCAAAGATAAAGATGTGAAAGAAAACCACGTGTAAAACCACATCAGGAATTATGACAAAGCAGAAGGGGAAAAGTACCAATTAAGTACCAGGCACTGTGCCAAGCACTCCACAAATGTCATTTCATTGGATATTCACAACCACCCTGGAAGCTAGGTGCTATTATAATCCTGACTTATAGTTGAGGAAACCAAAGCAGACAGAGGTAAAGTGACTTGTCAAGGATCACATAGACATTAAGTGTCAGAGACTAAATTTGAATTCTTGACTCCAGGCCCTCTGCTCGAGCCCCTGTTCCACCTACCGTGTTTCCCCGATAATAAGACACTGTCTTATTAATTTTTTTTGGACAGAAAAACACCAGAGGGCTTATTTTCAGGGGAGGGCTTATTTTAATGAACATTGACAGCAATTTTAATAAACAGGTAAATGTGAACAAAAAAATGTACCTTTATTCAATAATGATCATGTCATCTTCTTCAACAACATCGTCATAAGTGTCCATACCCTGAATTCCATCCTGGATGTCTTGCGCCTCCATTTCCTTCAGAAGAAGTGGACCCAATCTGTCATGTCCAGCAATATAGCCTCTCTTTAAATGAATATGTCTTGTCCAGGTAATCTGCTCATAGTGCCTTGGCGACACAGCTGTCAGTAATTTTATCCCATGACTTCTTCACCTAAGTCATGACTTCTTGCAGACAGGGCTTCACAAAGTTTCCACACTGATTTCTTTCCATTCTATTTTCAATGTAGTCATTGACTTCCATGCGCAAATGGTCCTTGAATGGCTTCTTTATTGCAATATCAAGGGTCTGGAGATAGGCAGTCATTCCTGCAGGAATCATTACTTGATCTATTCTTCTCTCTGCAAGGAAGTTCTTCATTTCTTTAGCGCGGTAAGTGCTGGCTGAATCCCAGACTATCAGACCTCTTTGGTTACCTCGCATAACAAGTGGCAGCATTAAATCAACCCACTTTCTTATAACGGCTTGTGTACACCAGGCTTTTTCAGTTTCAAGAACGTAAATGCCAGATACACGTTCAATCTTATCTTTCTTGCCCTTACTGATGATTAGAGGTGTGGCTTTCTTTCCATCCAAATGAATTGCCAAAACACAGGTGACCCGTGCACTTTCATAGCCAGTGGTGGGAATGTAGATTGACGTTGCACCCCTGTGATGAATTGTTGTTTGAGATCCTTGTCCCATAAACACTGCAGTTTCATCCATAGCAATCATATTGCAGGTTTGGTACTTGGAAATGTCGATCCTATCAATAAAGGACTTGAATGCAAGTGCACGTTTAATAACTTCAGCATCTTCCAGATTAAACAGTGTTGTTGATCTTCTTAGGGACAGTTCATACCGTTGAAGGAAACCGTCCAACCAGTGTTGTGATGCTTTGAATCCTTCTGAGACCATTTCAAACTCTGGTGCCATTGAAAGGGCAAATGCTTGAATATCAGCCCTGCGCACAACCAAGGCCTTTGCTCTCCTGTCAGCAATCCATTCACCAATGAGGATCTCCAAGTCAGGATATAAGGGCTGCCGACCTGATCCAGACCTGCGCTTTTTCCCTTTTCCCTCATCCACCTGTTGATTGAGGTTATTATAATCTGCTCTCCATTTTCTGACCATTCGAAGATCCAAAAGTTTTTCTTTACAGAAAACTGCAAGATTCTTGCCATGTGACTCCTCTACAATTGCTTTCTTATACTCAACAGTATAGCTCTTCCTTTTTGTACTCATGTTTGGGGGTCAAAACAGACAGAATAATAAAATTATGACCATTAGTCCTTTTCACTCCATCATGCCCCCTGAGTTCTTCTTTTTTCTTCCATCATGCCCATTTTATCCTCCATCATGCCCCCTCACTCCCGCTTACATACCAGGTTTTTATGTTGTCCTGCCTCAGCTCTCCTCCCCGGCACTGCTCTCAATGGCGCCAGCAAGCAAATCACTGGGGAAGAACAGGATGACGCGCTCACTGCTGCAGCTCTGATTAGATGCAGCTCGGAGCGCGGCGTGCGTTTCACCCGGGGGGGGGGGCCGGTGCATACAGAGGGTACTGTAATGTAGCGTGTAGCTCAGGGGATCACCTCCACTACAGTAGCAATCTCAATAGGGTTTATTTTCGGGGGAGGGCTTATTTTAGAGGAATCTTACACAGTAAGGGGAGGGCTTATTTTCGGGATAGGCCTTATTATCAGGGAAACACGGTAGCTGTGTTTAAGTAGCTTTCATTTCATTCTTTGTGTTTGTATTCTATATAACAAATCCTTATTGATTGGTTGATAAAGAGTCAAACAAAACAAAGAAGCTACAGACAAAAAAGAGAAACCAATACCTTATTGAAGACTATACCAGGAGACAAAGCTCAAAGTTATTGGACTTCTCAGTTGGTTACCATGTAAGGAAAGTAGGCCTAAAGTCAGTGAGATCTACTGGTTAGGGGGTGTGTCAAGAAATGCCTAAGCCTTTAATCTGCTAGCTGGGGGAAGTAGCAGGGCACAAGGACCAAGGCCAAAGAATATGACTTCCTGGTCAAGGATTGTGCTAAGATAAAAGGCCTAAAGCCAGTGCAGCTAGAGACTGTAGTTAATACTTTGCACGCAATAGGACCGGGTGGCTGGTCTTTTAGCAACTACAATAGGTAGATCCAGTCATACCTTCTAGCATTGCAGCAAGGCATCCACATTGCAACAGGGGACATGACCTAGTTCCAGTTCTACAGAATCTGTCTCCAAATTCTGTTCCAATCTTTCCACAAAGTGGGAAACAGGACCTGAGTATAGCCATTTCATTGCAGATTATTGGAAGCCTGGACCTGGCACAAAGTCCCAGTGCAAGGAACTAAAGCTGGAGACATGAGTAAACAAAAGAATGCTTCCTATAAAATGAAGAAAAATTTTGGTTTGAGAGACTGTCAAGGTAAAATCCAAGAATAAGAAAATAATTCAGTAATAATTATAAGTAAAACTTCAGAAAAAAAGGATATATTGGTCACAAAGACTATAAGAGTAAATGCAAGAAATGAGGGAAAAACTGAAATAAGAAATAAAGAATGTAATTACAATATTTGGAAGAGAATAAATAGCTCAAAATAGAAAGTACAAAACTTTACTGAAATAGTAGAAATTGAACGTTTAGTGATAAAGTAATACATATTTGAACAAAATCAAAACACTGAAATAGAACATGTAAAGAAGCTAAAATAAAAAATGAAACACCTCATAAACAGAATGAGGGGAGATGATTTACAAATCATTTTTATACCTGAAAATCTTGACTATACAAAAAATCCAAATACTATACTTCAAGAAATCATAAATAAAGCTGCCCTAAAGTTTTGGAATGAGAGGCAAAATGAAAATAGAATTTAAAAAATCACTACTAAAAGAAACCCTCAGTTGAAAATCCCAATTTCATAGCCAAACTCCAAAGCTTCCAGGCTAAAATAAAAATGACTTGCAACTTACTAAGAAAACAGAAATCAAGTACCAAGTAACTAGTTAGGATCACAAAAGATTATGTAGATATTATTATAAAGGAAAGGAAAGTTTGGGAAATGTCATAACAAAAGGCAAAAGAAAAAGGCTTCTATGCAACATACTGAAAAACAGAGTATAATTTTACTGGGGTAAAAAAATAGACCTTTAATAAAATAAATTTCTTTCAAACCTTCCTGCTGAGAAAATCAGAGGTTAGCAGGATCTTTGAAATGACAGAGAAGAAAAACCTTGAAAATACATTTGAGTACATTGAAAGAGTTAAATGATCAAGTACTTACTTACATCCTAGTAGGGGAAAGAGACTACTATGTATGTCTTCAGAATCTTACTGTATTAAAAGGTCAAAGAGGGAACAAGAAAAAAAAATTCAGGGCTTGGGTGTAGTTTTCCTCCATTTTGCTTTGAGAGAAATGAAAGGGAAGAGGAAAGGAATATACTAGAGAAGAAATGAGGAAAAAAAGGAAGGAACTTATAATTTCTCATAATTAGAATGCATCAGGAGCAGCATATATAATCATAGAGGTGAGGCCGAGGGGAACAGGCATCTCATGAATCTCATTCTCTTCTCCACTGGGCCTAGTAAGGTTGAAGACACATGCATACAAAATGAATATAATCTAAAAATGAATTAAACATGGAAATAGGAACAGAGAAGAGGGGGAGAGGGGTTTAAGAAAAAATGGTAGAGTTGTTTGGTGAATAGTTACAAGGAAAACACTCTTTAGTGACTGAAGTTTGATTATGTGTACACCCCAAAACTTTGTGCAACAGAAATTCTTACCCAAATAATACTCAGAGGTTTCTCAAGGTAGGAAGCAGAAAAGAATGGTTTATTTATGATCTTGAGAAAGGGCCACCCTCCTGACAAATGGTCAGGGAGGAGAAGCAATTTACAAAAGGAAATGGTGAAGTTATAAAGCCCTAACACAGAATTCTCCCTCCTGACCCTTTTCTTCCATTGACTGGAAGTTGGTGTACAATCTAAACGTAGCGATCAAGTACCAGAACAAGGAAATAGTAGATCACCCAATGTACGTTTGAGAAAGCACCTCTGTCCTTATTTGGCATATCTTGTGCTGAGGTGGCACTGGGGAGGGTCTCCATTGCTCCCAGATTCCTGCAAGGTCAGGTGACCTCCAAACCTAGGCCTAGTGGATGCTGAAGCCATTCTAGATTTGATTTTTCAGAATGGGGAAACTTCACTGCAAATTATCCATCACAATTATAAAGAGAGGAATACAGAGAAAGAGAGCATAAGACTGTAATGGGAATGTAAATGTAAAGATCTTCCCTGCCCCTAGGCTAAAGTGTACCTGTAGCCTGGGGTGGGAGGCTTGTTTTTCAGTAGATACTTTTTGATTGGCCAGTGGGTCCAAAAGGTTGTTACATTCTCTGAGCCAGGAGAAGGCTATATAAGCCCTGATGTGAGGCTTTGTTTTGGGGCTCACTTTGAGAAGTGTTCTGTGATTTGATATGGATTCTGGGAAGCTGTTGTCCAGAGCCCCCTGGCTTTGAAAAACCCAGATATTGAAACCCAGATGTTGATTTGGTATGGATGTAATGGTTGGACAGTTTGGAAAGCTGTCTACTTGATCTGTTTCTCTGACTTGATAATTCTGTCTGTGTATCCTGAAGTTCGGGGTGCTGACCTTTTTCCCCCTGAACTAGGTAAACGATACACATCTGACTGATTAAAGTAAGCTTGTTAACACATTTTGAGTTGCTTTCCTTTATCAAAGCAGATCTAAGAACCTGTGTTGGCAGCAAACCCTGAGGACGCTTGGGGTGCTTGCTGCTACAAAGACCCAGAGATCTGGTTATCAGCTGAGTAAAGAGGAAACAAGCAAGTCACACTATTTTTTTCCAGCAGTTGTTCAAGGTAGCCTATAAAACATTCCCCCAGGCTATATTAATGTAGTCTATGACTTAAAGCACAATGACAAATTTCCAGAAATCTATCATGGTGATTTCCAGGTTCTCTTCCAAGTAGCTGTAGGCATGACATATAATGGAATTTATGGAATTTAGAGGCTTTTATGATTTTCTTATCCATAGACATGTCAAAGTTTAATCATTGAGCAACTTACAAAGGAAAATAAAATGAAGTTTCTTATCTCAGAAGGTAAGCTTAGTCACTACAGAAATTCCAGATCATGTGGGACTCATCCCATAGTTATCAGGACTTGGAGTAGCCTGACTAGAAGACCCTCTTACCTTTGGGTGGGAAACCAAACCAGTTTTCCTTTGGTGCTTGCATACTATGTCCAGGCTACAGGGAGACTGGAAAATTTCACCCTTTCCCTCTTCCACTAATCCTTTTTGCCCTCCTTTCTCTCTGCTCTAGATCCACATTCAAAAGAATGACTTTAATACTGTAAAGCTGTTCTGTGCCCCTACAACAAAGGGTAGCCCAAATTTTCTCTAGGGATTCATGAGACATATAGGGAATTCAACAGGAAGTCTGGACAAAATCTCCAGGGGGTCCCTTTTCACATGGACACGCTAAAAGTTCTCAAGAAATGATCTTGAAAATAGAAATTTCCCAATGGATTCTTTCCACTTCAAAGTCAATGCAAACAAATCCAAACACTCTAAAAGAGGACAAGTAGCTTTAGTTAAAGAACAAAGAATAGGATCAGCTACCGTGTTTCCCCGATAATAAGACACTGTCTTATTAATTTTTTTGGACAGAAAAACACCAGAGGGCTTATTTTCAGGGGAGGGCTTATTTTAATGAACATTGACAGCAATTTTAATAAACAGGTAAATGTGAACAAAAAAATGTACCTTTATTCAATAAGCAAATCACTGGGGAAGAACAGGATGACGCGCTCGCTGCTACAGCTCTGATTAGATGCAGCTCGGAGCGCGGCATGCGTTTCACGGGGGGGGGGGCGGTGCATACAGAGGGTACCGTAATGTAGCATGTAGCGCAGGAGATCACCTTCACTACAGTAGCAATCTCAATAGGGCTTATTTTAGAGGAATCTTACACAGTAAGGGGAGGGCTTATTTTCGGGATAGGTCTTATTATCGGGGACACGGTAAGCTCTAAATAAGTGAGAGACTCCCAAGAAAAGTGTTTAAGCATTTAGGGTTGATTACTCAGGGTTTCTAGGCCAACAGACAAATTTGGGTCTGCAGTAGTTAAGGATGTCATAATAAGGTAAACAATCTAGGATTGTTCAAAAGTAAGAGAAAGATGGACACATATCATCTAGACACTGCATGTTAGGGATTCAAAATATATACTTCTCAAATTAGCTGCAATACTCAAATAAAGTGCAGTAATACAATTGATACAGGTACACAGACATAAATAAGCAACGGTTGTCTCAAAAGAATTGGTCTGTTTTCCAAATGGAATATTAGATTGATCAATTACTGTCTAAAAGAGAAAAAAAATTGCTATTTTTTTCCTCTGGTGAATTCTGAAACTAGAGAACCCAATAATTAAATTTCTAGTTGGAGATTTACTGCAGGAAACCTTACAAATGTGAAGGGACTAGCATTTATACTGAAAATGCTTCATACGTAGCATATGTAGGCTCTGGGGTTTGTCTCAAGTTCCATTTCAGCTGATAAGTCAAATCCCCAAATTTGGCTTAGAGTGTTAGGGGTATTTCTGAGGAGTTGGAGGTATCTTTCTAATGCTGTCAACTTGAGCCCCCCATTCTGGTGTTTTCTCCCCAGTACTAGTACTAAGTTGATATAAATTAGTCAGACAGATCTAATTAGCATTTAGAAAGGGGTAACTTAGTATAGTGGTGTAGTTGATGCCATTGATACAAAATGTTTCCCCAAAACTCTGTGACACACTCTTTTAACAGACTACATATAGAACATAATTTTCAATTTGGTCTATATTTGAAGAAAGACAAGATGACCAGAGTGGTGAGGGGATAGAAAGTCATGACAAAAGATAATCAGTTGAAGGAACTAGGGGTATTTAATCTGAAAACTTAGGTTAGGATGTATGTGCTTATATATGGCATTGACTTGCAAGCTGAGTATCAATCAACATTACGATATGGCATCCACAAAAATGTGATCTTGGGGTATATTAAGATGAGTATAGCATCCAGGAATGATGAGATGATAGTCCTACTGTACTGTGTCCTGGTTAGACAACATCTGGAATTCCAGGAGACTTTTTTTTTTTGGAGGGGGGAAGGCAAGGCAATTGGGGTTAAGTGACTTGCCCAAGGTCACACAGCTAGTAAGTGTGTCAAAGTGAAGGTGAAGTTGAACTCAGGTTCTTCTGACTCCAGGGTTGGTGCTTTATTTACTGTGCCACCTAGGTGTCCCCCCCCTTTTTTTGGGAGTGGGAAACATATTTTGAAAAGGACATTGATAAACTATAGAGTATCTGGAGGAGGGAATGGCTAAGGGCCTTGAATTCATGCCATATTGATGATGTTGGAATTTAGGACAGCAGGTTCAGGTGTGAAAGAATTTTCTTAGATGTTCTCTTAGCCAGCATGAGCTTTAGTGACACACATGGGCCTATAAAGGCTAAGTAAAGCAACTGGTCTTTGAGGAGCTAGGCTTATCCAACAAAATTCAGGCAGAAAGCCATACATCCTATAGATGTTCTGGATGAAGACATAGTTTTATGGTGGTTCAAGATAAGGAGGTATAGGACAAGGAAGTCAAGAAGAATTTCATGGTGCGGGATAAGGGAGACAGAAAGAATTTTATGGTACAAGATAAGGAGGCGTTCTATGGCATTTCAAGGTGAGGGGAAAAGGACTTCAGGATGCTCTCCAGTTACAGAATGAGCCCCGCTTCCTCCCCTCAGGAGGGGCCTCACAAAGTACTGGAAAAGCAACCCATAATGTCCTTTTTAACCCCTAGGATACTGTCTGCTGTATCCACATCAACATGAGGTTCAGTTGAAGAAACTGGGGATGGTTAGCCTGGAAAATAGAAGAATATAAAAACTGTTTTCAAATATTTGAAGGTGTCCCTTAAAAAAAGGAAATGCAGGGATGGGGAACCTGTGGCCTCAAGGTCAAAGGTGGCCTTCTAAGTCCTTGGGTGTGGCTTTTTGACTGAGTCCAAGTTTTAAAGAACAAGTTCTTTTATTAAGGGGTTAAGGGTAGGGTTAGATTCAGTCAAAGAGCTGCACTTGAGGAACTAAAGGGCCTCATGTGACCTTGAGGTTGCAGGTTCCCTCTTCAATCTATTAGACTTTTTCTACTTGTTTCAGGGCAAAAATAGAAACAATGAGAGGAGGTTACAAGAGGCAAATTCAAGCTTCACAGAAACTCTGAGTTTTAGAATTAGAATGAACCTCAATAGCCATCTAGTCCAGGCTATTTCCTCCCCCCAAAATCCTCACTACAATAAACTCAACAAGTGATCAACAAGTGATGCCTATGAGATCAAATTGGTCTCCTGCAGTTAAGACCTTCAATTCACATTTCTTGTTGTCTAAGTGTTGGACATTTGTCAATCAACAAACAATTAGTAAGTGCCTACTATGTGCCAGGCACTGTGCTAAGGGTTGAGGATACAAAAAAAGAAAAAAATAGTCCCTGCCCTCAAGAAGTTTGCAATCGAAAGGAGGAAGACAACAAAAGGAAGCTGAAAAATAGTGGTAGAGACAATGGGTGTGGGTTTGGGGGAAGAAAGGTAACTAATGTAGCATCACAGTGGAATAGTCCAAAGGAGTGCAGCTGGGTGGGAAATGAAGAGGTGGCTGGCCTGGGCACCTCTTTAAATAGAAGTTTTAATGTATACAGAGGGATATTTGTGGCCACAGGTCTTTTTTTTTTTTTTTTGGAGGGCAATTGGCGTTAAGTAATTTGCCCAAGGTTACACGGCTAGTTTTTTTTGTGTGGGTGTTAAGTGTCTGAGGCCAGAACTGAACTTGGGTCCTCCTGACTCCGGGGCAGTGCTTTACTCACTGTGCCACTTAGCCAACTCGGCCACAGGTCTTTTGAACATTTTTTTTTTTTTTACTACGAAGTAAAGGACATTTAAAAAAACTCTTTCTTGGATTCTGTCTCCTGTGAGCATCTAAATATCTATCTCAATAGCAATTTTTCTTACATTATAATTCTCTACAAAAACTCTAGTTTGATGGAAATACTCGGGCAATTTTCTCCCTTCTTCATCTTGAGTTTAAAAAAAAACCAAACATATTTGTAAGACAATAGGTAATAAAAGTGAGACTTACAAACCTTGGTTACATTCCATTTCTGTCCAGGAGCCTGTCTTTTCTATATTTTGAGCTGTGGTCCAGAAATCCACTGTCATTTTTAGACAGCACTTTTAAAATTCACCTCTCACATCAGATTTTTGTGCATATGTACTTCGACGTCAAGGATCAATTAAAGAAAATCCCACCCATATCTTTATGGAGTTTCTGGCATGTTTGAATCAGTGCTGAAGGGTTTGTTGCTTTGAGATGTCAAGGTCCTCTACTTATTAGTCACTAAGTGGGAGGAGTGAATATTAAAAAAGAGACACCACCATCAATTTTCCCTACCATTTTGACTTCAGATCTTATTATCCTTTGACAGGTCTCCACTCCATACATGAATTGCTCATATGGTCATAGTGTCTAATGCAGATGATCTGGCCAGGTAAAACGGAGAATGGATTTTGGACATTCTCTTTTGTTTTCCGTAGGTGAATGAGCATTTATGGATATATCCAAAGATGGGTGTGTCCAGGCATGGAGGTTGCCTTGTGGGTCTAAGAACTGGATGCAGTTTGTGAAGCTTATTTTCAGCACGAAATGTTCATTAGGGGTGGCCAGGTAGCACAGCGAGTAAGAGCACTCGCTCCAGTGTTGGGATGACCTGGAGATTGAATCCCGGGCTCAGACACTCAGCACCACACCCAGAAATAACTGGCCGTGTAACCTTGAGCAAGTTACTTAACCCCGATTGTTAAAAAAAAAAAAAAAAAAGATGTTCGTTGGAAAAAATTGACCACAGGCAGGAGCTGTTTGCACAGTGCAGAGCCAAGGTGAAATGTGGAATGCCTGTTTAGTAGTTCTACATAATTGCTTTATGTTCTGATGAGATTTAAGTATTAGCTTTGGGAGAGATGGAAACAGTAGTTATGTTGTTCGTCAGTGGGTACTTATGAATGGTTTTGTGTTAAACATTTCTTTTATGTGTAGGAAATAAATATCTCTCCCATATTTAATTAATGTACAATGAGTACTTTTCTACTTCCTGCTGTTTGGGAGGGTCTTTAGACAGGAGCCTTAAAGCACTTTTCCTCTGGTTGCCAGAATCAGGGCTTAACAAACTAAAGAGAAAAGAGAGTTGATCCCTCATTAGAAGTCAAACTTTTCTAGGAATGAACCCATTATTGACCATATTCTTGAGTCCATAGAAGGGTCTCTTATATGTCCCAGCTCCTCTGGGTCCAGCAGTCATTTCTTAATGTTAGAACTGAAAACCTGAAGTGCTAAGAGACATTTCTACAGTCCTCTCACTTTCTCTTCTAAGAAGAAGACCAGCTTGCATTTCATGCATCTGGCCATTGCAGAAACATAAACATTAAATATCCAATTAAAGTTCTTCCCATCCTTAATAGTTATTTATGTCCTTTCTTCACCTCTTTGCACATTTAATCCTTTTGCTACCTTGTTTTATTCCTTTACAGGTCTATTCCCCTTTATTCTCTTTCTAGGTTTACTTTCATGTATTCCCTTCATAATCTATTCCTTTTAATGACCCCTTAACAACTGGCTAGCCACATCCGACACCTTTTTCCTTCTCTTACTAGATTTTTATCTTGTCTTATTAGTTTTTTTTTATTTTTCTTGCCTTACCAAATAAAGTTCTTTCCCTTTGAGTTTTTACTTCTTCATTGGGTCCTTTCCCTCAAGACTTTTTCTTTTTTCAGATTGAATTTTCTCCCCCAACTTGAGTCAGTCTCTCAATTTTTCCTCAAATTTTTTTTATTGATTTAAGAAAGTATTTCCTAACTATGCCTAAAGGGCTATAAAAATGTGCATCCCTTTGACACAGCAATGCCACTTCTAGGTCTGTATCCCAAAGAGATAATAAAAATGGGAAAAGAACCCACATGTACAAAAATATTTATAACAGTCCTTTTTGTGATGACTAAGAACTGGAAAATGAGGGGATGCCTACCAATTGGGGAATGGCTAAACAAGTTGTGGTATATGAATGTACTATAAGAAATGTGGTATAAGTCATTGTGCTATAAGAAATGATAAGCAGGCAGACATCAGAGAAACTTGGGAAGACTTATATGGATTGATGCTGAGTGAGGGGAGCAGAACCGGGGGAACATTGTGCACAGTTATAGTCCCAATGTGTGATGACTAACTTTGATAGACTTGGTTCTTCTCAGCAACGCAAGGTTCTAAGACAATGCCAAAAGACTCATGATGGAAAATGCTGCCCACATCCAGAGAAGGAATTATAGAGTCTGCTCTCTCTTTTGTTTTGCTTTCTTTCTTCTTTCTCATGGTTCATTCCATTGGTTACAATTTTTCTTTACAACATGACTAATGTGAAAATCTGTTTAATATAAATGTATATGTAGAGCCTATATCAGATTGTATGACATCTTGGGAAGGGGGAGAAAATTTAAAACTCAAAAGTTTGTGGAACTGAATGTTGAAAACTAAAAATAAATTTAAAAAAGTATTTCCTAGTAATTGGACCTATCCAACAATGAATAGGTAGCATTCAAGAGGTGGCTAGATGACTACTTGTTGAGGCTGTATTGAAATTTTATATCTTTAATTTTTTCCAGTAGAGAGTAATACTATATACTGCATGTGAGAGGACAGAGAACTTAAGGAAGTCTCTAATTACATATTCTTCATTATAGATATTTTTGTAATATCTATAGTAAATAATATAATAAAAACAAATCATAGTGCAAACACTCATACTTTAAAAAACCATGATTTTAGGGGTGACTAGGTGGTGCAGTGAATAGAACACCGGCCAGCACCTGAGTCCAAATCTGACCTAAGACACTTAACACAAAAACTGGCCATGTGACCTTGGGCAAGTCACTTAACCCCAATTGCCCTCCAAAAAGCAAAACAACAACAACAAAAGCCATGATTTTAAACATGTTTTAAAATACATAAATGTTACAGTCTATGAAAATATTTTAAAAATACAAATAAGAAATAACATAATGAAAAATTCTATTTATTACTGAAATAATTGTAATTATAAAAATACAAATCTTCATGAAGCCCCGATTTACTTACCAGCTATTAATCTAGTTTATATTATATTCTATACATTAATAGATCTGTGACAACAGTATGTTCCTTCCATATCAAAACCAGTAAATGTCTGTTTGTCCTACTCCAAAGCCTTAGTGTGGCATGAAGGGAATTTTGGGTTTTTGAATGATATGCCAGCAGAGTACTAGAAAGATTTCAAAGTACAATATTAGCAATAGATTTTATCTGCTTTTTGAGGAGCATGGAGAGGCTTGTCACCCATAGACTAGCTACACATTGATGAATTTGGTTGGCCATGGCAAGCCAGTAAAATCCATAGTATATTAAAATAATATATCAATCACCACAAATTGATAAAATTCTTTATAATTAAAGTCCTTTATAATCAATTTTAATTTACTAAATAGATTTTCTGAACTTGCCCCAGTGATTGGCAGGACCATGTGATAAATTCAGTACATGTGACAAATATAACCTAAGATTCATTCCTGTTAAGATAGTCTTATATGCTAAATGAAAACTTAATTACTTCTTATGTCATAAAAAATATAAGATGCAATTATTCCTTTATGGTTATTAGTAATAGGTGAAATAATTTTAGAAAAGCATATGCAGAACTCTCTCAGATATATATATATATAAACACTCTCAAATGCTTCACTCAATTGCTCTGTGACTGATAAGAAGTAGAAAGATAAAGTGATTTGGAATCCCATATTTCATCAACTTGCTAAAAGTCACCTACATTCTTTCATATAATTTTTGGGGCCATTTTTTAGAAATATATCAAGTTTTTGTGGAATACTATGAATGAAAGGTGTTTTGTTTTGTTTTGGCATTTAAATAGAGTATTGGAACCTCTGTTACACCACCCATTCATTATTTCCTTGAGATAGAGTCAGGTTTGGCTTAAAGAGAAAACAAAACAAAGCAACAGTCAGCATCTTAAGTACCCTTCAGCTTCTTTATCTCCCTTAGTCAAAAAACAATCTTACCCTGTTGTAGAATTTCAAAACTCCTCTGTAGAGAAAGGCTCTCACACTGTTAGGAAAAATTCTGATTGCTTCATTACAGTTCAAAATTGCCTTGGAGTATCTCCCATTTATTCCATAGAAAGCTGCACGACTTATATATGCCTTTTCAGAAAAAGAATGATACACACTGTAATAACATTGATTCTTAGAAAAATCAAGATTCTGTATTTTAGGTCCCAAACTCATTATATGCAGGTTACAAACTCCCACAGAACCCCTGGTAGTGCCCAAACCAGATAAAAAGGTAATTTGGAAGTGCTTAACAAAATAAATACAAATACAATACCAGAGATAAGGCTAATTTGTTGCTTTTCAAGTCAATATGCAATCCACAGTAATCCATTTTGATTTGGGTTTGAATCCACTGTTAGGCTATAATCTAAGAATCAAAATATGCTAGCTTGAAAATACATAGCACTTTTAAAAAGCAGGCCTCAGTATAAACAGTAATTAAAACAACAACAACAAAATGAATTTGGAATCCTGGAACTAAACTTTAGATATGATGCACCATCTAAAGAAAAAAGAAATGGACACAGTGTTGTGTTAAATTAATTATCTGAAATAGAAAAAAGAATCTGAGGCATAAGACTTCTGAGTATTGATTTAATTTGCAAAGCTATTATTTGCATATCAAACCAGGTCATCTGACTTCTCAGATGTCAGAGACAAAGGAGTGATTTACAGGGCTTATTTTTATAACACAAAAGAGGAATTAAAAATTACAGCAATTTTAGGAAACTTGTTTTGAACATAATTCAATTGGACAAGGCAGTTCATCTAACTAGTTCACTTCTCCCAGGCTTTCTTAACCTAAATTCCTACTATTGGCAAAATTTAGAGCACAGACATTTCAGGGGGCATAATGAGGAGTTTGTAGGGTGGGGCAACTATTAAATCTGATATTCTATTGGATTAGGGTCCATGTCTATCAGCTGTCTATCAAAGTGAGATTGCCTAAGAAATCTTTGCCCTGCACTTTTGCAATTAAAAGGCTTACTTTAGAGGGGGCTTAAGTTATAAT
The DNA here is from genome assembly GCF_028583685.1 of Petaurus breviceps papuanus. Lineage (NCBI taxonomy): Eukaryota > Metazoa > Chordata > Mammalia > Diprotodontia > Petauridae > Petaurus > Petaurus breviceps. Next base: position 10,218,108 of record NW_027185735.1, on the reverse strand, counting down.
TTACTTCAGGGAATTCAGGAAAAGGGGAACTAGATTGTAAAGGGAACTTGTAGTTTGTATTTGGTAAATTAGCAATCCTTCTCTCCCTCCTCTACCTCCCTCCCCATTCTCTAGCTGCCTGAAAGAGGAATTTAGCCTTTTTAAAAACCTTATAATCCTGTGATTATTTTATTCCTACAAAGATATACGTCTTATTCTAAATTATCTGCTACTAAAATCTATCTATTTCCTAAATCTACTGGTTTTAGGTTAACTGGAATGTCTATGTTGGCTTAGTTTAGTTGTTAAAGCTAGCTTTTTCTAAAGAAGGAAACTTAATCCTACAATAAAATTAAAAACAAATCAAAGTAACGAATGCTAATTGATTTAAAGTTTATTTCTTTTCAGTGGGGAAGAAGCAGCTGCTTGTACCCTAAGTGATGATGATACAAGTCCACAGGTTTCATTAGATGAAATGGCATCTAGTGAGAAAGGAGGAAGAAACAAGTAGTTGTGTTGGGTGACTTCTTGTTGAGGGTTACTGAGGAAGGTACTTGTCAGTCTGGTAATAACAACAGGGAGTTTACTCCCCTCCTGGAACAAGTATTTAGGACCTCAAAAGGAATTTCTGAAGTACCAGATGACTGATGGTTATTTATAAGGGAAAAAAAAGAGATATTTCCCTAAAGAATCTAGAAACAATTGCTCAGGATTATCACTTTTGTCCATAAGAGGCAAAGGGTTCAGAACAAAAATAACAATTTTGGGGCAAATGTCTTAGTCACCTTAAAAAACTTTCTTTCACTTGATCCAACCATCCCAAATAGTTATCTCCTCTTTTTCTCAGCTAAACTCCTTAAGAAAGCTACCTACAATTGATGTCTCTGCTTCTTCTCCTCTTATTCTCTTCTAAACCCTCTTCAATCTAACTTGAGCTCTCCACATTTGACTAAAACTGCTCTTGTCAGAGTTAACAGGGATCTCTTTATTGAAACTTAATGACCTTTTCTCATCCCCATCCTTCTTCTGACTTTTTTTTTTTTGGCAACCTCTGACACAGTCAAAATCCCTTTTCTCCTGGGTGCTCCAGGTTTTCATTACACTGGTTCCTTGTAGTCTCTCATCTGACCTCTCCTCAATCTCCTTTGCTGGATCCACTTACACCTACTAATTATAAGTTTTTTTCCAAGGTTTTGTCCAGTGCCCTCTTCTTTTCTTCCCCTATACTATCTTACTTGTTAACATCATCATAAATTCAATGATAATCTCTATGCAGATGATTCCCAGACTTATATATTCAGCCTTAACCTCCTCCTAAACTCCATTCTCACTTCACCAGCTGAACTGGGTGTCCCCATAGGAGTCTCAGAGTCAACATATCCAAGACTGAATCTATTATCTTCCCCCCCAAACTCTCTCCTTTTCTAATCTTCTTTATTACTGTAGAGGCCACCAGCATCTTTGCAGTCATCCAGGCTTGGAGTCTTACAAATCTAATTTAAAAAGAAACTATAAGTTAAAAAAGAAGGGAGAGGGAGAAACTGCCAAGATGGATACCATAAAAATAGCTACTATATAAGATGAATAACAACAGTAGAGATATTCTCAGGAAAGAAAATTTAAGAAAAGTATCAACAATAGAAGTGATGACCTCAGAGTTCTGTACACAAGTGCACAAAATATAGGGTATAAGTAAGATGATCCTAAAACAAAGGGGCAAATTTGATACCACAGGTATAGCTGAGACCTTGGGGGATGCGACTTGTGATAAGGATATGGCTCTGGAATGGTACTTCATATTCAAAAGAAATAGCATAGGTAATGTTTGAGTAGAATAGCATTGTATGATGATGAGGAAGTCCAGAAAACTGAGTGGGGAAATATGGTGGAAAACATTTGGGCTAAAGTCAACAAAGACAAAAACAGAAGTGATATTGATGAAATATTTTTAAAGCAAATCATAAGCCTGGCCAGGAAACATGACATAGTTGTGATAGGGAATTTCAATTTAGGGAATTTAGACTCATAGGGGGTGGGGGTGCAGAAAGAATGTGCAATATAATGCTTTGGGATATGGAAAGAAAATATTAACACTTCTATGTCTGTTAATCATCTAAAAAAGAAATTAAACTTCACAAATGTACAGGAGATATCCTAAGGAAAGAATGAGAGTAACACAACAAAGAGGAGTTAACAGTGGTGCCCTTGTTCATTTGTGTTTAGCATATTTTAATACATTTTACACATGCCTCATTAAAGTGGATTTACAGATTGTATTATCTAGTTTTAGCTAAACAAACTCACAAACGAGAGAAGTGGCTTAAAAAGATTCCTGTAAAGAAAACAGTTGAATGAAGGCAATATAACTCTGGCATATGTCCTTTTTTCTTCACCTAGTTCAGGTCCTCATTGCCTTTCAATCTGCACTAATAACCTTTTTAATTGGTCTCCTTGTCTCTGGTCTCTCCCTCTTGGTACTTATGTGCCAACATAAGATTTTTCTAACATGTAAGTCTATATCAGCTTTATTCTGAGTTAGCTCCAGGGGTTCCTTATTATCTCCAGAACCAAAGATTAAGTCTTATGTTTGGTACTAAATATGTCTGATAGTCTTCATAACTTGATCTCTTTCTACCTTTCCAGGCTTTTTATATCTTACTCCTCTCCATACATACTCTAAGATCTTGCAAGGCACTCCAGTTCCCAACTCTGTTAATTTTTTACTGGTTGGTTCTCATGTTAACCAAGAAATATTTTCCTTTCCTACATCTATCTCCTGGTTTCCTTGGCTTACTCAAGCATTAGCTAAAATCTTGGCAAGAAGTCTTTCCTGTTTCTCTTTAATCTTGGTGTCTTCTCTCTGAGATGATCTCTAATTTATTCCAGTATTATATCTATCTACCTATCTCTTATTTGTATATAGTTGTTTGCATGTTGCTTATCCCTATTGGATGGTAGACTCCTTGAGGATAGGGATGGTTTTTGCCTTTAGCCTTTATTTGCATCTTCAGTGCTTGGTAGAATGACTGAACATAGCATGCATTTGGTAAATGCCTCCTGACTTCCCTAATAGTTTGTCTATTTTGTTGTCCCATTCCCCCAAGCTAATAGTTTTATTTATTAATTCAATGGTCTTCTTGCTTTTACTTTTGTTAAATCTCTTCTTTGATTTCCAAAATTCTTATTTTAGTCAGGAAATTTATCTCCCAGGATCAGACAGTAAATATCCAAGTTGATATTAACCCAAATCTCCTAAGCTAAAGCTCTATCCAATACAGTAGGCTGCCACTCTGGGGATAAGTGACTACTACATCTCTTATATTTTGTGATAAAGTAGAAGAAAGCTGAGCAAGTTCATCAGATACCCTAGATCTTAGGAAAATAAGTTGAAAATAATACTAAAAAGAATTAGTAGTGTACCGGGGACTAAAATTCTAAAGAAGTCAGCTCAAGAAGAATGGGAAGCTCTATGAATGAAATTTTGAAAACACAAAGAAAAATAGAACTCTGTCACCTCTATCTGGAATGTTCTCTCTCCATATCTATTCCCTCTTCTCAGTTTCCCTGGCCTCTTTCAAGTTTAAGCTTAAATGCCACTCTCTTCAAAGGGTCTTCTCCTGGGACCTGATCTCTCCTTGTCCCATCTGTGATTGATTCGCCCTTTGAGATTACACCCAATCTACTTTATATATACCTTGTATGTACCTAGTTATTTTCACATTGTCTTATGTACCTAGTTATTTTCACATTGTCTTGCCCATTAAAATATGAGATTCTTGAGGGTCAGTACCATGTTTTTGCCTTTTTGGGGGGGTGAGTGGGGGAGGGGTAGTATCCTCAATGCTTAGCACAGTACCAGGATCTTAATAAATATTTAATGAATACTTTCTAAAAAATAATTGATTAAATTTGGGTCACCACAGTTGAGGAAAGTTAATGGGAAGCTGGAGTATGTCCAAAGAAAGGTAACCAGCATTACAGAAGGCCTCATCTTCATGCCATATGATGATCAATTGAAGAAGAAACTGAGAATCTACTGAAAGGATAGGTAGCTTAGAGAAGAGAAGATGTAGGTGTGGTATGATAAGTGTCTTTAAATATTTTTTATTAAATTAAATTAATTAAATATTTCATGCAAAAGGAAGATTAAACTTGTCCTGCTTAGCCTCACAAGGACAATATTGAAATGATGGCCAAAATGAAATTAGATTTAGCCTTGATGTAAGATGAAAAAACCTCTCATAATATCCGAACTATCTAAAAACTAGTATGTACAACTAGTGGTTTCCTTCTCATGTCAAGTAAAGCTGAATGAATAACCATTTGCTAGACAAGATACAGAGGGGATTCTTATTCAGGTGTGAGATGCCTAAAACCTATAGACCAGCTCTCAGAATATTTTTAAATGCTTAAGATAAAATACATAGTATTACAAAGGAAATCTTTTGAAATACATTTTTTTAAAAAAAGTTTACAGAATCCAGGTTAAGAATCCCTGACCTAGATGGTCTCTAAGGATACTGCTACTTCTAGTATTTTGATTTAGTGAGCAAAAAATGACATATAAGTAGCACACAGAGTGAAGAAAGGCAAAATGTCTTCTTAAAAAAAAACAGTTAATAAAGATGTGCATGAATTGTGGTTAATTGATCACATTAAGTTAGGGTGGCAAATCAAGTATCAAAAGGTTTAGAGCTAGAAAAGGTCTTAGATTTTAGTGACTTTCAAATTATTTAGCAATATTATATGCATTGAAATCATAAACAGTTAAAATTCAAATACCTGATAATGTTTTGGGTTGAGCGTAATTGCTCGATTGAAGTCCTGCACACATTTTTCCTTCTGGAGTTTCACTTTACAAAGGCCTCGTTGATAAAAGGCCTCAGGATATTCAGAATATGCTTTCACTGCTTTGTTAAAAGACTCAAAGGCCTATAAAGGTCACATAATAAGAAACAACTTAGATCAATAAATCATATGCCATCATTTTTGAAAGGCCAATAAAATAGCATGTGAATTTTAAAAGAATAACTCTGTCCCTATCGATACTTTTATTGCCCTTTTTAAAGCATTATGTAAAGCAAATAGAAGTAAAAATTTATAAATAAGTAACATTCTATAACTATTTAGACCCCTATTTACTATATGTTGCTTGGCAAAATATTTGCAATTTAGCTAGAATACCAAACAATGACTGTGTTTAGAAAAAGAATTGTGCCTCACTTGAATGGCATGGATAATAATGATGTTTCCTAATTTCTATTTACATAGTACTTTACAGTTACAAAAATGTTTCCAACACGTATTATTTTATATCATACTTGAAATAACCCTGTGAGGCAAGCAGAACAGGTATTATTAAGTATTTTTTTTACAGATTTTGAAAATCAATCAACTAAATTACATGGCTTGCTCATACTGACATAGTTTACTAGGTGACAAAGTTAAACTTGTACTTACAATTTTACCAGCTTTTATCATAGTTGGTAATATGCTAACTACAATTTTTTGCTCACAGCAAAAAGGAATAACAGGTTAATTTTCAGTGGCACCCTCTTGGATATCTGTTAATGGTTATCAATTGAGAATCAGGAATGAAATTTCAATTATTATGCTTCAAAAGTACTTATTTCTAGCACTAAGATCTTATACCTCCAATATATGTAAGGACAGGGAGAAAGAGTTGTATTTCATATTGGTATCCCCAGTGCCTAATGGGCAGTGGTGATTTAGGAAATGTGTGTGTGTGTGTGTGTGTGTGTGTGTGTGTTTTCAAATTAAAGTTGGCCTCTGACCATCCAGAAGAAACAAACAAACAAACAAACAAAAAAAGCAAGGAGGGCAAAGATGGAACCTTTGATTCTTTGGAATTTCTTATAAGAACAACTAACATGCAGCCCATTAAGTACTAATGTGTCCTTTAGGCCAAAATATACAAAAGTCAGTGCAAGAGTATAGCAAAATGCCACACACAACATACAGAATACCCATGAATCCTTCTGTTAAGCTGTAAGTTTAGAATACTGACCAACTCCCTAGACATTGGCCCATGAAATTACAAATGTGCATGAGTGTCTATTTAAGGAGGAAGGAATTATCCATATACTATTGTATACTATTTTTATTTTTAATAAGTAAGATAATGGTCACAATATTTAAGTGTGAATTTTAACACATGATGCTCAAGATTGTCTGTACAGTGTCCCAAAAATCTTGGTGTTGCTTTAAACTATTAATAGCTTTTATTGTTAATAAAAGAACACCCAATATTAGCTGCAGAATCACATGGTTGTTATCAGACTGCTAATGTTATTTAATAACTAAGTTCTATACAATTTGATCAGCCACCATAATTGCCAGTACAGAGCAGCTGTCACTATCTAGTCTGATGTTTTTCATCACACTGAGACATGTCTTTCAGGAAAAATATTGCTCCATAAAATACATTTGGATTCTTTTATGAAAATACTTTCTAGAATTAGAATTGTTGTTGAGTGTATTTTGAATATTTTAACCTAAGATACCAGTCATGAAATAGACATGAAGAATCATTATTGAATAATATCATGATGATAATAAATCATTACAATGAATAATGTGAAGTCTAATTACTGAATAATCATATTTAGATATGGTAGAACCAGGAGCTGGCTCAATAATATTTATATAATTTTCTTGAGCTTGGTTTATCATAGAATCTGTAATGATGTTGATGTTATACATTGGCAAGCGACAGAAATCTTAGACTATCTTGGGGGGATATAATCTTTATATATGTATAACCAAAAGATGCCATGTTCCTTAACAGTTCCTAAAAGTAACAAATACATATATTTTAAAAAATCTCACAAAATACCAATTGGAAATTTCCATCTTCCATGTAACAAAGGCCTAAGTAATAGTGACATTCTGCGGGTAGAAATGATCCCTTTGGTGTCTTGTCTGTAGTTATTGAGTCCAAAGCCCTTTTAAAAGTTATCATAGCATTCTACAATGACAAAAAAAGTGAAACTTTGAAAAATTATTTGTTTAGAATCACAGAATTTTAGAATTGAAATGAATCTTAAAGATTATCTAGTCTTTCTCATTTAAAAAAAAAGGTTCAGAGAAATTAAATAACTTGTACCATACAGTTAGTCACTCACTTGTATAGTGTCAGACCAAGAACTAAAAGCTAAGTTTAATAACCCTCTATCTAATATTCTTTCCATAACAACGTACAAACTATTATAATATGCTTATGGTAAATATGTTGGGTGAATTTTCTTAGAAAATTAAAGTTTAGAAGTATTAGCTTAAGGAGTTCCTGAAAATACTAAAGAATTATATCCTTGAAGTTCAAGTAAAACATTCATTCTGTTTCAAGTCATATTCTTAGTGATTTGGTGAGACAAAATATTATGGCCCTAGTTAATAACAAATGAGTAATCATGAAAAAAAATCTTATATAACTTTAATTTTTAATCAATTTTTATTTTGCTTTTTAAAAATAAAAGTAGATTCTACTGCCATTTGAAATTAAACCACTAACCAATCATTCTTTTTAGCTGTTGAGTAAATACCACATTGAACAGATAAATGAAAAAAAAAAGCCAATTCTTAAATTCCTAAAACCAACTCCATAATAAAAGAAAATGAATTTTATATGGCTGTGCATAAATTTATGTTCATTGGGATCTGTTTTAAAAGAGTTCTTTAATTTTACATTTTTTTTTTTACTGTTTAGAAGCTAGAACAATTGAAGGAAAGTTTAGTTTTTGTAAAGTGCAACCTTGAATAGGGACTGCAAATCTAGTCCAGAGTTCCCTTTCTGTCTTCTACACCCAGCCCAGCAGGACATTCTCAACTTGTCTTATTCCTCCTATTCAGCCTTCAGCAAGCTCAACCAAGTACCTAGTGCCATGTTCTTTTCACAAGCTTCAATTTATGTTACATTTATTCTCAAATTGGTCTGAATGTCTGATTGGCTTATATCTACTGTATTTGATTTTGAACTTTCAAACTCAACCAAATAGAAGTTATCTTCTTCCCTAAACCCACCCTAATGCCAACATTTTTCTTCTTTTTTTTTCCTATTGAATCAACTAGTCAACTTTCCATTCAGATTTGCAATTATAGTATAATTCTTGGTTCTTCCTTTTCACACCAACTCTCCAATTCAGTCAGTAGCAAAATCTTCTTAAGTTTACCTACACAACATACATCTTTTGTATACATATCATTCTCTTCTTCAACAGAGCTACTATTCTAATCCAGGTCCTTACCACCTACTATTAGAGCCTCTTAACTGAGCTTCCTATCTGTCCCCTTTCCAAACTATGGAGTCAATGAAACTGCTATCATCTAGATCAGGGGTCAAGAAATCATGGCCCAAAGGTCAAATCCATCCTACTTCCTGTTTTTATACAGCCTTCAAGATAAGAATTAATGTAAAAACCATTATCCAGCAGGCCAGATTTGGCTAGTGGGCCATAATTTGTTTATCCCTGAACTAGACTAGTTATCATAAACTCTAATCCTGATAAATTAAGGCTACAAGAGCTATTAAAAATGGTTTATGCTTCAATACTTCAAGGATTGGTGAGTTTTGTTAGCATTCCTTTCACAGGATCAGATCACATTCCTTCTACATCTTAAGGTAAATAATCATTATAAATTATGGGACTAAAAATTAGACCCCCCTGAAACTAAAGTAGTAATGATGAATCTCTGTATTTAATTAGGGTGGTTAGATCTATCACTGGACTTGTATTCAGAGCCTTTCTAGTTTGGTAAAATCTAAAAGATCTTGTGCTCTACCTGCAAGAGTCCAAAGGCACCTCCATGCCATCATGAACCATCTTAGTAAGACTTTCTATAACAGTTTTCCAAGTCCCATAAAGTAATGCATTATATGGAAAGAGAAAACTTCACTATAAATTTAAAAGTTATATACAGCATACTGATTCCATCAAACACATTTGTTAAAATTACTAAATTAAATTTCCTCACCTGTAATTTTTTGGCCTTCATTTGGGCTCTTCCTAATAGTATATACATGGCAGGCTCTGGTCTACACAATGTAACTGAAAACAATATTTTTATAGCTTCTTTGTGATGATTACAAAATGAAAAAACCAATGATTGCTGAATAGGGGACAACTCAAAGGTACCTAAAAGTGAAGGAAATTTTTTGTAAATGTTTCATCTCACCTTCTTCCAATTCATGTGATATCAAAACAGCATTTAGTTTTTAGAAAGAGATTGTTTTGAGAAACTCTTGTAATTCAAGAACTGTATATTACTACCATACCAACTAATTAATAAGTATTATATTAAGACCTCTTTACTCTAAGCAACTAATAAACAGTCCAAGCTATACTAACAAAATAAAAAGGATTTCTATAATCTATACTAGATGGGAACTGGGGCTACCAGAAATGCTAGCCAACAATCAGTTTGCTGACTTCTGTGTTCCCTGTACTCAGAGATTCAAGCAATCTGTGTTCACCCAAGGGAAGTACTGATGGGCCCTTGGAGGGAGAGGGAACCTAGTGAGTGAGTACTGGCACAAGATCAGTCCCAGGTTTAAGCTACTTTGTGGGTTTAAATCCACTCAAAATGACAACTCATGAGCCCCACCAACACTTTTAATAGGCAAAGAACACAATCAACCAACCAAACCATTAATCAAGAAACCAGTTGGCACAGTGAATAGAATATTAGATTTGGAGTCAATAAGAATTGAATTTCAATCTTGCCTCAGATACTTACTCACTGTGTGACCCTGATCAAGTCACTTAATCTCGCTTATCTTCAGTTTCTTCATCATAAAATGGGGGTGGTAATATTACCTACCTTGTAAGGATCAAATAGAAACTATATGTAAAGCACTTTGAAAACCTTAAAGCACTTCATAAACTCTAGCAATGAGTTATAACCTACTACGTGTGAGATGCTGGAGAAACAAAGGCAAAAAACCCCAAGGAGTCCCTGTCTTCAAGGAACTTGTATACTTTTGGGGGAAATGATATGTAGAAAGATGAGTTAATATGAAATATATACATAGTAATTTGGGGAACATTATTAATAGGGGGATCAGGAAAAGTCTCATGTAGGAGAGGGCACTTGTACAAAGCTTTGAAAGAAGTCAGTGATGGGAAGTGGGATGTCATTACATGAGGAACAGGAAGTAGGTCAATTTGACTAGAACATAAGAGTACATGAAGTGGAGTAATGTATAAGAAGCTTGTAAAAGTGGTCTGGAGTCAGAGGGTAAAGGACTTTAAATCTCAAACTAAGGAATTCAGATGTTAACCAAGAGGAAGCTAGGGCTCCTGGGGCTTGTTGAGCAGCAGAATGATGTCATCTGAACTGTGCTTTCAGAATATCACTTTTGCAGGGATGGAGGGAATAGACTGAAGAGGAAAGCAATTTGTAGCAGGGAGTTCAATTAGCAGGCTCATGACATGGTCTAGGCAAGAGGTAATGAAAGCCTGAATCATGTGGTCCATGTTTGCTACGTGTGAAGAGAAAGGGATGATGTGAGGGATGTTACAGAGCTAAGACTGAGAAGACTTGTCAAGTCACTGGAGACAGACTGTGGAGTGACAATGAAGCATCAAGGATAACTCTGAGATTGCAGAGCTGGGAGACTGGAATAAGAATGGTACTCTCAACAGAAACAGGGGAGAGAGAAGTGGGCTTTAGGAGGGAAGATGGGACTTTTATGTTTAATTTGAGATGCATTTAGTTCAAAGCAAAAGAATAGTAAGAAAATTAATAATGAACATCTCCCCCATAAAACAGAATCTTACTCCCTTGCAAATACTCTCATCAGTAGTGGGAAGAATAGACACAGTTCATTTTTTAAAAATGTTTCTAAAAATTTATTTTTAGTTTACAACATTCACTTCCATAAACTTTTGAGTTTTAAATTTTCTCCCCCCTCCTTCCCCCCTCCCCAAGAGGGTGTGCAATGTGATACAAGCTATACATGTACATTCAAATCAAACATATTTTCATATTAGTCATGTTGTAAAGAAGAATTATAACTGATGGAATGAACCACAAGAAAAAAGAAATAAAACAAAACAAGAAAGAGAGAGTATGCTTCAATCTACATTCAGACTCTGTAATTCTTTCTCTGGATTTGGATGGCATTTTCCATCATGAGCCTTTTGGAGTTTAGACACAGTTCTACAGCTGGAATGGAGGGACACATATTTGGAAGTTACACATATAACTTATATTCTGTTGGGGAAAACACCACATAGACAAATAAGTAAATACCAACCTTATAGAAAGTAAATACAAAGTGATTTAGGAGGCCCTCTCTTTTTGGGGGGAATCAGGAAATGTCTCACATAAGAAGCAGCAATTGTGGTCCCTTTGTGACCAAGACTTATTTGTGAAAGGTCACAGATATAGGAAATATGTACAGCTAAGGTATATGCATGCAGATGCAATTCATACCTCTAATGCTGCAAGGCTGCCAAGATCTTCTGGTAATGTCTAATACTGTTTCTGTTGGGCTTACTCCTTGCTGGCCTCTTACAACTGGTGGGGGACAGCTGTGTGACCTTGTAGCTATATATCACATATTATGTCTTAGTGCTGAGCTTCTCTCTTTTAATAGAGTCTGAGTTTGACCTCTTCAGGCACCTGCTGGCCACTTTGGTTCCCAACTGCTAGGATACTGGGACTAGAAAGCATTTCCTTGATAAGGACAGTGATATCTCTTTAGTTATAGTGAAACTATGAGCCTCCACAGCTAGATACAAGCCAACACAATCTCCAGTAATGGAGGACCTGAAGTCACATCTAAGCCCTGGCCTATCAGAAGAGAAATAGAGGCTACTTGGACCACCACAGGCTATTCAAACTATCATCTTGGCACTGGTAGTCATAGAAGGAGACAAGTTTCTGGGCACCATTGCCAAGGCGGCTGTTGAGAACACCATAAACTCCAAAATCCCTGTCAGAGCCACAGCGGTAATGGAATGATCCTTCAAAGAAAATAAGACAGAGACCCTCCAAGGTCAGAGCCCACATTAGGCTATAACACGGCAGAGACAGAAAGCAAGGGATTGAGGAAGAGGGTGGGCTTCATGCCAGCCACGACATGTAGATCAGCAATAGTGGTAGTGTCCAGAACACAGAGGGGGTAGAAACAAGTCCTACCCAACCCATCCTAGAATGCTGAAAGGAATGACCCAATACAAAATACTAATCCAAGAACTGAGGCTGAAAATTTGAGTAAATAGTTGTTGTTCATGTCTGACACTTCATGATTCCATTTTGGGGTTTTGTTGACAAAGATACTGGATTTGTTTGCCATTTCCTTTTCTAGCACATTTTACAGAGGAGGAAACTGAGGTAAACAGTTAAGTGACTTGTCCAGGGTCACACAGTTAGCAAGTGTCTGAGGCCAGATATCAACTCAGAAAGATGAATCTTCCTGACTTCAGGTCCAATATTCTTACCACTGTGCCAACTGCCCCTTTCTTCATATCCCCATGTACTCATCCATTGGGTTTTCTTGGCAAAGATAGTGGAATGATTTTCCATTTCCTTCTCTGGTGTGCCTCCATTTTAAAGATGAAGGACTGAAGCAAAAAAAGAGTCAAGCCACTTACCAAGAATCATATAGCTAGTAAGAAATGGTAGAAAACATTAAACACAATTAAGAAATGAGCTGGGTTAAGAGTATCAAGGAAAGCCTGTGACAGAATATATTAAGATACTTATTCTGTTATCAAAGCTGAAAGAACTAATTCAAAGCAATTAACACCTATGCAATACCAACCTTAATACATACCTTTAGATCTGTAAAATAGACCAACAAATTTGGAAATTATCCCAACAAAGACCTGTACAATGTTAATGCAACACAGGGATCTTTACCTTCGAGGCAGCTGTAGAAAGTTGAACACTTCCTTGATAAAACAGAGGAAGAGGATTGATAGACATTCTCAGAGAACATGATCAATAAGTCGAAAACCTAAGAAAGACTTTGGGAAGCACTTTCTCCATGGAGCAATAGCAATGCCTAATATAAATTCAATTAGCAATAGTAAAGGCCAATAAAAATTCAGATCATTGGATTTGTAGAATATTAAATGAAAATGATTTGCCTCTGGATGGAGTTTATGAAATTGCTAAGATCCAAGAATCAAAAGACTCTCTAGGGGCTATGTCCACATTAACTTGGCCAATGATATGATGACCAAGAAGAATAGAGCCAATGCCTGAGTCATGAGGACTTGTTCATGGAAACAAATGGGTTTATGATGGTGAGTCAGGACTACATTACTACCATTAGAAATTATAGACAGGTTGCCCATAAGGAGCCTAGATTTAGTGATCAATATAGGTTATTAAAAGAAATGGTAGAACCTATGCAACACATTATCTGTAGGATATACAAATTTAGCCTCTAGTGAATACCTATCAACATATCACCCAATGGCTAAACTTAAACATAAGAAGCTCACTGTCTTTCATGGACTAACAGATGACAAACCCCCATCTTACAAATTTAGACCTCAAAACATCTTGGATAATTCAACCAATAAACTGTACTGGAATCAAAACACTATCACTAGTCAAACTACTGCCCCAAATCACTTGGATGTAACATTAAAGAATGTTTTTATTAGATATTGCCATTCCAAATGCCATTAATTTATAAGTTACATGTAATGAAAAACTCTTAATATATAGAGACTTAGCAGAGGAGATGAAAATCTTGTGGGAAAAAGATGAGGTGCATATGATCCTTATTTTCTTATCTAATGCTGGATTTATGCCAATGATGCTTTCAGTGAGCCTACAAAGGATTAACTTAAAACGTAATACTTTTGTTCAACTATAAAAATTGCTTTATCTGTCTGCACAATAATTTTTAGAACATTAAATATAAAAAGAATAATGGCAGGATAGTTACTTGTCACAGGATCATTTCTAGCTGTACTCCATTGAAAAAGAGAGGAATAAAATTATGATGATACTTTATCACATTGAAGATGCAAATGGGTCAAATGCAAAATAGAAAATTAGCGTACTACTATGATGATCAGCAAAATGATTAACTTAAAAGAGGTGACTGAAACTAGCTTTTTTTCCTTCCCAAACTGAAACATGATCAAGGTCAGAGAAGATAAATTAATTACTGGATAAAATAATTATCAGTGGTGTATGAATTACCTTACAATCCACCATCATCAGTCCGAAACAGAACCAAGTATGACTTTTAAGTGAGAAAGAGCTGAACAAAAGCATCATATTAGTTTCCTGATGAATGAATAACATTAAGTTAGAAGGCTTTATTGAAAAATACCTTAAATTCTTACTTCATGGCTTGGAAACTTTTTCTAGTGACATCAAAATGCCATATGGACTAGATAAGTTTATAATTCTTAATGTGTTACTAATAAAAAGAGAACAAAAGTTGTGAGCAAGAATTTAGAGGTAAAATTGAACCAACAGATAAAAGCAATATTTAAGAATTTCTTGTCTTTTTCTGGAAAAGACACATTGAATATAAAACCATCAAAAAGAAAGCAGAGGATATATGCGTTGAGTCTGACAGACATCCTGAAACTTAATGGGAAGAATACATTAACAGCTACATAAAGAATCAATTAACAGCTATATAAAATGCCAGTCTTAATGTCTACTTTTGGTATGGTAAAATGAAATAACAGATCTAAATGTCCAAATAAAACTTGTTGCAATATTAATGAATCACATAGGACATTACCCTATAGTAGCTACAAAAGACTAACATGTTCAGGCAAAAAAGAAGGAAAAAGATTGCTAGATGTTTTCAGAACACATTAAGCAGGTTAAAATTTTACAGAAATAATCCTGGAACAAAGAGATTTTGCTTTGCTAAAGCAATAGCAATGGGACAAGGGAAAGGGAGAGGACTCAAAATGGCAGAGAAAAGACAGTGACTCACCTGAGGTCTCCCCAAAAACCTCCCAAACTCCTTTAAATAATGCCATAAAACAATTTTTGTAGCAGCAGAAGCCATAAAAGGACAGGGTGAAATAACTTTCTAGCCACAGACAACTTAGAAGGTTGGCAGGAAAGGTCTGTTGCACCTGAGTGAGAGTAGAGCACAGTCGAGCACAGGTCATGCCAGCACAGCCCCAGGAACAGGCCTTGGGAGTCACTGAAATAGCAGAGGCAGTAACTACTTCAGAGCTCAGCCTGCACATGGTAAGAGGATCACACAATTGGTTGGGAGATTACAGGGGTGTCTGCTAGCACTGAGGCAGGACTCTTTTGGTTTGCCCACACTCATTTCCAGGTCACTGTCCAGGGTGGCAGTCCCAGGGTGAAGAGAAGCACTAGCACACCAAGACTTGTGACCACAGTGAAGCAGGGACTCTTCCTGAGTTCACTCACTGAGTTCAGTTCACTGAGTCACAGTTCCAAGGCAGAAAAGAGTAGTTGTGGTCACTCACAGATCAGAACACAGGCCAGGAGTAGTAAACACACCTCTCTTTTGATCATAGCACCTCGGAAGAACTGAAAACTTACAGGTCCCTAGAAGTATCTCTGAAGACAGCTGCATAAAACCCTTGAAGCTTGGGATAGTGCACACTCCACCCTGGAGGAAGAACCCTACTTTAACAAAGAGTTGAAAGTTAAGAAATAGGCTGGGAAAATAAGTGAACAACAGAAAAATATTCTGACCATAGAAAGTTACTATGATGACAATGAAGATAAAAATATATATCAAAAGAAGATAACAAAGTCAAAGCTCCTCTATCCAAAGCCTCTCAGAAAAATATGAATTGGTCTCAGGTCATGGAAGAACTCAAAAAGGATTTTGGAAATCAAGTAAGAGAGGCAGAGGAAAAATTGGGAATAGAAATGAATGATGCAAGAAAATCATGAAAAACAAATCAACAACTTGGTAAAGGAGACACACAAGATGAAAACACCACCTTAAAAAACAGACTAGGTCAAATGGTAAAAGAGATCCAAGAAGCCAATGAGGAGAAGAATGCCTTAAGAAGCAGAATTGACCAAATGGATGTAGTGCCAATACAATGTTCACAGCACTGATAGTGACTATGAATATGTTGGCATAGTTCTGAATCACAATATATAGCAGACTCTCCATATAGAAGACAGAAACAAAAACATTTATTCAGACACCAGAAAGTAAAATCTCCAAGCCAGAAAGCCAAATCTCAACACCAGAAAACTGAATTCATAATAGCAATAAAGAAGTGAATGTACCATAACACAGCAGGGAGCCACACGATAACTAGCTGTCTCCTTGCCTGCCTCCTCTCCTCCCTGCAGTTTTTTTTTTTGTTAAGAAACCAATGTTTATTTTCAATCAGAATTTTTCTAACACTATTAGAGCTTCTGGGTTTTAAGACCACTCTGTGGTAGTTCCTACTCACTCAGTGACTTGACTAGTAGGAGCCACAGACCAGTCCTCAGTTGCTGGCTGAGCACTCCAATCTTCAGTAGGGAACTGATGAATGGGCACAGATGGCACCTGTACTCCTTCAGACCAATCAGCCACCTCTGGTTGAGTAGCAGTTAATTCTGGGGCAGGTGCAGTCCATTCATCCTGAAAATCCTCCTTTGTCACTGTCTTCTCAGCTGCAGCCTGCTCTTCCTTTTCAATCTCCTCTGACTCCCTGTAGGAGCAAAGATCAGGCATAACCTCCCATGGGTGTTCCTGGAAGATGGTACCATGCATCCACAGGACTTTATGGGCCAGCATCCACCACATCAGACCCACGGAGTGAGCTCCCTTGTTGTTACATGGAATGGCAATGTCCACATAGCGAAGTGGGGAGTCTGTGTTGCACAGGGCAACGGTTGGGAGGTTAACATATGATGCTTCAGTCAGAGGCTGGTGATCTGCCTGAGGATCAATGACCACCAAGAGGTGAGGCTCCCTGAAAGCTGCCTGGATCTGGTTAGTGAAGGTGCCCGGTGTGAAACGTCCAGCAATATGTGTGGCACCAGTGGCAGCAGCAAATTTCAGAACAGCTTGCTGGCCAGTGTTCCTGGATGAGATGACACTAACATCGGCTGGGTTTTCAAATGCAACAATGGCACAAGGTGCCAGCAGAAGTTTTTTCCCAAGTTCTCTTCAAATGAATGATGTAGATGCTGTCACTCTTTCTTTTGGAGATATACTGTTCCATTTGAAAGTCCAAATTGGTGCCACCCAAATGTGTTCCTGCGGCAAGGAACTTGAGGACATCCTCATTCTTCATCTGCAAGACATCTAGGGCTCTGGACATTGTGAAAGTTTCCCTTTAAAGTTACAATGGAAACTGAGAACCCTCTTTAGGGAAGCCGGGACCTCCCTCCAGTTTTAACTGCTCTGACTCCCAGCTTCCTGCTCCACACATTCAGCAAACTCCTCTCACCACAGGCTCCATGTGATTACATTTGTTTAAAAACTGTACTGTAGTTATATAACTATAGTTACAAGTAAAACCTACCTTTGTTCATTTCTGCTACTTGGAAAATAGCAGACTTTGCAAGATCATACCGCTTCATCTCAAGTAGATAGCGTCCTCTGTAAGGGAAAAAAAGGTTTTCAGACTAAATGAGAAAAAAAGACAAATTTAAGGAGTAGCTTAAAGGATAGCCACTGCAATGAGTAAATGCATAAATATGTATATATATATATATATATATATATTCATAAGAGCATTATATGTTTGTATATGATGTAAGTTTAGACCAGTGCTTCTTAAAGTGTGAGTTAAATCCCACATGGGGTCATGGAACTGCATGTGGGGGTCTTGAAAAATTTGGCAACAATAAAAGGTTTCTGAATGTGCAATGACCAAAAATTAATTCAAAATCTAATGCATAATGAATACGAGGTGTTTCTGGAAGTGCTTGCCTGTGTTGCATCATGTGGCTTCACTGCAGCCTTGATTCTGAACACACAGCATGTGCGCTTTGCACTGTGCATGCCACCACACTATGCAGTCCAATGCATGCTGCCAGAAACACCTTGGCTAAGATTCAAGACTATTGTATATTATGGATTGCAGTGTCTTGACTGTACATACAAAGTATTCTGCTCTTACAGAAGCATAACAGTTTAATTACAGAAAATAAAGACTTTTAATATTTTCCTATCATCATTCCTCAGCAAGTAAGTATCAAATTAGTGCACCTTTGGATTGGATTGTGTTAAAATGTTTGATTTAAAAAATTGCTGTTATCTCTTACTTTTACAGAAACATAAGTGTTTAATTGCAGCAAGTGAAGACAAAAGCCCTGTAATATTTCTCCACCATCACCACTGTCTGTGTATGTAAGTGTGAATTTTTTAAATCAAATTTTAAAATTAAGCACAAACAAATGTCATTTCATAAACTAAAGCTAGCAATTATTTAAGAAATTATTAGCAATATTTATTTATATTTTAGGACAAAAATATTTTTTTGGATATGGATAAGAGGCTAAATTTAGACAGAAAAGATAAAAATACTGATGACAATATGGCAAAGTCTTCACTACCAGGTTGTAGTACACCTAAATTGAGAAGAAAAAGGAAATAATGTTGAATCATTTCTTGAAATATAAATCTACTTCTAATAAAGATGATGGTGTGGAAAAACCTCTTTGCTTAATTTGCAATGAAATTTTGGCTGTGGAGAGCATGAAACCAGTCAAACTAAAATGACATCTTAATATCAAGCATGCAGTGTACTGCAACAAACCAAAGGAACGTTTTGAATGACTTTTAAAATCTCCAAATAAAGGAAAACAAAATTTTGAGAAATTGTCAATGAAAAGTATTTACTTGTATCTTATGAAACTTCTTATTGAATTGCAAAAACTAAAAAGCCCTTTGTGATAGGAGAAGATCTCGTGTTACCTGCTGCTATTAAAATGTTGGAAATAGTTCATGGGAAAAAGTATGGGAATGAAATTTGTAAAATTCCTTTATCAAATGATACTGTTTCCAAAAGAATTTCTGGATAGTAATGACCTAGTACAGCAGTTTATTACCAGGCTTAAGGACAGCTCAAAGTTTGCAATTCAGTTAGATGAAACAACTGATACTTCTAACATGGCACAGTTGTTACTCTATATAAAATATGTTTGTAAAGGAAGCATACATGAGGGATTATTGTTTTGTCACCCTTTGGAAGGGCACACAAGAGGGAAAGATATATATCTTAAGGTTGATGAATTTTTCATAAATGAGGATTTAAAGGGAAAAAATGTGTTGGTATCTGTACAGACAATGCTACAGCAATGATGGGAAAGAATGTTGGATTTTTAGCAAAAGTTAAAGCTAGTGGCATGATCCATCGGGAGTCACTTACAGCCAAGAAAATATCACCAGAGTTAGTTGCTATGCTTTGAAATACTATCAAAATCATTAACTTCATTAAAAGCCATGCCCTTAACAACTGTTTGTTTTCAGACCTTTGGAAAGTCATGGACTTTGATTACAAAGGCTTATTACTCCATGCAGAGGTAAGGTAATTCTCAAGAGAGTAAAGTTTAAACAGATTGCTGAAATTAAAAGATGAAATTGTTATATTTTTGACTGAGCAGAAATCTAATTTTATTAATTTTTTATAATGACTTATGGCTTTCAAGACTGGGTTATTTGTTGGTTCTTTTCTTTTTTTTAATTGCTAAAAAAATTTTTAGACTCAAATACCAGAATTCAGATATAGAATAGAGAAAAGAAAAAGAAACATTACCATAAACTTAAATACAAAATAAGAAAAGAAAAAAAGTCATGTGCACAGAACATAGGAGCAGATGCAAAATATATAGCAATAAATTTTCATTTCAAGAAAGCTTATATAATAAATACAACACATTGTGTTGAGATCTGTTCATCTTTGCTTCCTTCTAAGTTTTCTTCTGTTCTCTGCTAGGCACTTTTTACTTTGTTCTTTTTCCCCTCTTCCACTCCTCCCCCAAAAGGCTACAATTAAGTGCAAATATATTTATATATAGCTATATAAATAGCCATATATAAACATACATACATATGTACATGCATACATACATGCATATATAGACATATACTTTCCCTAACAAATTCTACACCTGATCTTTGTTTTTATGTTTGTGCATATCTCTTATTTCCTATCCTTCTTGACTCCTCTAGTTTACTTCTACTCACTACCTTGACCTCCTACTACTTGACCTATCCCTCTCCAAGAATCCTTCCCCTGAGACTTGGGACATCATTCCCCATACTATAGCTTGATTAAACTAATAGCTGCTAAAAACAAAACAAACAAACAAAAACATAAAAATAAGAAAAGGAGAAAGAACCCAACCATAAATAGCTACTATGGGGATACAGAAGATCTGGGTTCATGTTCAGAGGGAGATAATGGAGCAAAAATAGTCACTCCTTTTTTCAATGGGAAATGTCAAATGGTCCCAAGCAAAAAAAAAATTCTTGGAAGAGCTTAAGAAGGACTTTAAAATCAAATAAGAGAGATGGGGGAAAATTAGAAAAAACAATAAAAGCAATCATGAAAATCATGAAAAGAAAGTCAACCAATTGAAAATAGAGAATCAAAAACCTAAGGAAGAAACGAATTCCTTGAAAACTGGAATTGGGCAAAAGGAAGCTGACATTCTGAGACACCAAGAAACAATAAAATAAAATCCAAAGAATGAAAAAAGAGAGAGAATGTGAAACATCTCATCAGAAAAAAAACTGATCTGGAGAACAGATTGAGGAAAAATAATATGAGAATAGTTGGACTACCTGAAAATTAGGATTAAAAAAAGAATCTTGAGGCAATATTGCAAGAAAATATCAAGAAAAATTCCCCTGAAGTTCTAGAACAGGGGTGGGGAACCTGTGACTTCAAGGCCACATATGGCCTTCTAGGTCCTCCAGTGTGGCCCTTCGACTAAATTCAAACTTCACAGAATCTGGATTCAGTCAAAGGGTCACACTGGAGGTCCTAGGGCCACATGTGGCCTTGAGGTCACAGGTTCTCCATCTCTGTTCCAGAACAAGACCACAAAGCAGAAATAGAAGAAAATAACCACCAATCACCACCTGAAAAAGATCCCAGCAGGAAAACTTATAGGAATGTCATAGCCAAGTTCCAAAGTTCTCAGATTAGGGAGAAAATATTGGAAGCAACAAGAAAAAAAATTAAATCATGAAGCCACAATAAGGATTACACAAGACCTAGTAGGTACTACATTAAAGAACTGTAGGCCTTGGCTGCTTGTAATATTTTCTCCTTGATCTGGGAACTCCAGAACCTGGCTATAATATTCCTAGGAATTTTCTTTTTGGGATCTTTTTCAGGAGGTGATTGGTGGATTCTTTCAACCTCTATTTTGCCCTCTGGTTCTAAAACATCAGGGCAATTTTCCTTGAGAATTTCTTGAAGGATGATTTCTAGGTTCTCTTTTTGATCATGGCTTTTAGGTAGTCCAATTATTTTTAAATTATCTCTCCTTAATCTATTTTCCAGGTCAGTGGTTTTTCCAATGAGATATTTCACATTGCCATTTGTTTGGGTCTGTTTAACAGCATCTTGATTTCTCATAAAGTCAGTAGCTTCCATTTGCTCCAATCTAATTCTGAAGGGGTGATTCTCTTCAGTGAACTTTTTTTTTTTAAAGCAATTGGGGTTAAGTAACTTGCTCAAGGTTACACGGCCAGTTATTTCTGGGTGTGGTGCTGAATATCTGAGCCCGGATTTGATCCAGGTCATCCCGACACTGGAGCAGGTGCTCTTACTCACTGAGCCACTTGGCTGCCCCTAAGAAATTGGGGTTAAGTAACTTGCTCAAGGTTACATGGCTAGGTGTTTCTGGGTAGGTGCTAAGTGTCTGAGCCTGGGATTCGATCTCCAGGTCATTCCAACACTGGAGCCAGTGCTCTTACTCACTGTGCTACCTGGCCGCCCCTCTTCAGTGAACTTTTGAGATTCTTTTTCCATCAGGCAAATTTGGCTTTTTAAGGCATTCTTCTCCTCATTGGCTTTTCGAGCCTCTTTTGTCATTTGAGTTAGTCTATTTTTAAGGTGTTATTTTCTTCAGTCAGTTTGTTGACTCTCATTTCATAATTTTCTTGCATAATTCTCATTTCTCTTCCCAATTTTTCCTCCACTTCTCTTATTTGGTTTTTGAAATCCTTCTTAAGCTTCTCTATGGCCTGTAACCAATTCATATTTTTCTTGGAAGCTTTTGGTGCAGAAGTTCTGACTTTGTTGACTTCCTCCTGTTCCATGCTTTGATCTTTTTTGTCCCCCAAATAGGAGTCTAATGTCAGATTGCTGTGCTTGCTTTGCTTCTTTTTCTTGCTCATGTTGCCACTCAATTACTTGACTTTTGAGCTTTTTGCCACAGTAGAACTCTGCTACCAGAGAGGGGAACTTTGTCCCAAATTGCTGGGGTTTTCGCAGCTGCTGGAGCTATTAGTTGGGTGCCCTCTCTGAAGCCTCCACATGCTTTGGCAAACTGGTCATGCACCCCAGGACCTCCACCCTAGTCAGCAATCCAGATCCAAGCAGGTTAAAGCAAGAGCAATTACCCCTCAGACTAGTTGCTTGGTCCTCCTACAATCTGGAGACCAGGAGGTCTGAAGCAGCCATGTAGCAGTGGCTGCACGGCCGTGGTGCCTTAGCTGCTTCTCCCTTCAGGGGGTAAAGGTCGGAACACACTCCCGGACTCCCAGTTGCCAAAGTCCACACTGCACTGACCTCTAACTTTGTCCTTAGCATCTATGGGTTGATAAGTCTGGAAACCACCACAGCTGCTGGTGATCTGAAGTCCCTTCAGCTGGCAGCTGGTCAGGCTGCCCTGAGGCTAAAACCTCTGACTCACAAGGGGCTGGGCTAGGCTCCTAGATTGCTGCACTGGCCCCTTCCTGCTGGCCAGCCAGACTGCCTTCAGCAGGAAGTTGGCTTCTGTCATTTTGCAGGTTCTGTAGCTCCAAAGTTTGTTTAGAGTCATGTTTTACATGAATTGGAGGAGGTGGAAGGGGGAGCCATGTGGAAGTCCTGTTTCTACTCTGCCATCTTGACTTCGCCCCCCAGAACTGTAGGTCTTGGAATACTACATTTCATGGAGCAAAAGAGCTGGGGTTATGAGCAAGGATAACTTACCCAGCAAACTTAAGTATAATTCTGAATGAAAAAAAAATAGATATTTAATGAACTGAAAAATTTTCTGGTATTTGTGACAAAAACAGCAGAACTTAAGGGAAAATTTTACATAAGACATCCAGAAGAAAGAGAAGGTAAACATTAAAGACCAATTATAAAGGACTCAATGAGGTCAAATGGTTTACTTTTTATACGTTAAAATATTTTCAGTACTCTTATGACTGTCATCATTATTTGGGTAGTTTGAAAAAAAGGCTTGGGCTAAGCTGTGTAAGTTGAGATGATTCTAATAAAACTGCAGGGAGAAAGAAAAAGGAATAATTACAAATCCCTAAAAATAGCATAAAACGACAACAGCAACAACAAAAGGAAAAATTGATACAAAAGAAGCTAGTGGGGGGAGGGTGGGTAGTGATGGAATGTTACTCTCATTGGGAACGAGTTAAAGAGGGAACAATATGTATATCTGGAAAGGTATGAAGATCTTCTAAATACAGGAAGAAATAAGAGGGCAAGAGGATAAGGTAGGGGGAGAGGAGAAGGGAATTACTTTTAGAGGGGTGGGTAGGTTAAAGAATAGGAGGACAAGGTAGTGGGTAGAAGGGGAGCAGAAGAGTGAGGAGGGATAGGAATAGGGTGAGAAGGATAGTGGGAAAAATAGAAAAGAGAAAAATATGCAAGTAGTTATAGCTTAAAATGTGAATGGGGGGAATTATCCATAAATTGGAAACTGATAGCAAATTAAAAAATTGAATTCAACAGTTTGTTGATTTCAGGAAATGTTATAAAAACGAGAAATACACTCAAAGATAAAATAAAAGCCAGGAGTAGAATTATGTGTTGGCTGAGAAGCTCAAGGAATCCCAGAAAGACCAGGGGTGGTGCTGGGAGCCGAGCTCTGGCCATGCCTTCTCACTCTCAGCCTTCACTCATCCCCAGCTCGAGAGCACCGACACAGCTCTGGAGATTGGGAGTGCCTTCAATTCACCACTGTGGTCACCCATCCATTCTGCCAACCCCACCTGCCCATCCAGTCCCTGTCACCTCCCATATCTCCAAGGTGCATTTTGGGGAAGATGAGGATGATGGGTTGTTGCAAGTGGACTTTGTGGCTGTCTGAGGCATGCGCCTTCTACACGTCTCTGAGGATGGGGTGCTGTGCTCTCTCTCCATCACAGAAGGTGGCAAAGGCTCTTCGCCACCTATCAGAGTCAGGCTGCCCCGAACAATGTCACCCTAGAGAAGAAGGAGGCACCTGAGTCATGTGACAGAGAGAAGGCTAGGGTGAGCTGGCCCACTGAGCAGCTGTGTGGGGAGGATTCCCCCAAAGAGTTTCTGGCACTGCTGAAATGCGTTGAACCTGAGATCACAAACTATGAAGCCTGTCTCAAGGAGGAGATGAAGAGGAAAGAATTTAAGATTGATGACCAGGGAAGAACCCACAACTATACTGAGTTCATCTGCACATTTATTTCCATGCTGGCTGAGGAAGGCATGCTGGTCAATCTCGTGGAGCAGAACATCTCCATGGGATGGGGACAGGGTGTTGGCATTGGCCAGTTGCATGGAGGAAGCCCGACAGAAGGAAATGCTCCTGTCCTTACAAGGCCAAGCAGCAATGAGGTCCTGGCCCAGGGCTGGGCCTTCCATGTGCTTCCCTAATCAGAGGGAGCTCTGAGGGTGAGGCAGCCATGACCTACCCCCACCTACTCTCCTCCACTTGGACCCAGTATTACTGTACAGTTTAAAGTGGGAATATCATTCCCCAGGGGACAGGAGAAGCTTCCCATGTGTCAGTTGCACTACAGACCTTCCACTGACCCTTTAGAAATAAGGGAGGCTTCTTGGTCACATGGCTGTCAGCCTCCTCTAAGCCCCTCCCTGTTAACCTGGGGATACTGAAGTCAGTTGGCCTGTCTGCCTGCAGTTTAAATTCCCTTTGGGGGGTGGGCATCAAGAAGGTCTGTTAGAGATTGCCCCAAATTCAGTACAGCAGACCCCTCAGGAAGCAGCAGCTGAAGTCAGTGTAGTGGGAACATTACCTGTGGAAACACTCCCTTTCCCCCTCTTTGTCATCTGAGCCTTCCCACAGCTGGCTGTGGATTATCTGCCCCAAGGGGTACACAGACCCCACAGACAGGCAGGGTCCTGGCTCCCTGCCTCAGTGACAGCAGAACATATATACACACACACACACACACACACACACACACATATACACACATATATGTGTATACATACATATATATACACATGTGTATATATATATATATGTATATGTATATAGGCTGCTTAGACACCCAGGGGGCTGCCAAATCCCACTGCTTTCTTCAGTCAAGTGAGAAGACCCTATGGTCTGGGCTATTTGTGTGTAGGTCCAGTGTATTTGCGTTTACTATGTTGTCACTTGTCCATTGCCACAGAACTTTGAGGTAGGTAAATGGTAAAATGGTAGGTGTAATGTCTTTTGACTTGCACGTAAACTGGATTTAATCGAGGCAGAGTTGTGCCAAGTTGTTGGGCTCACTCTCTCTTCCAGAGTCATTAGAGTCCAAGTGGTAAGACAAAAGTCAGGATGACTGGCAATGGCTTAGGATGCAGTGAATGACCTTGGCATCTTGGATGTTTAACCAAGCTCTAAGCCTTCCACAGTGCCTGCTTCAGCCACCTTCATGGCCATTCAAACAAATTGTTCTCGTCTATTTCTTCAGGGGAGGTCTTCACATGCTTGGGGTAGACACCCCCCTAAGTCACTGATGGGTTTGAGGCCCATCAGTTACCCTCAATCTGGTTTAGCCTGTCTGCCAAAATGGTTTGCCAGGGTGTGGCCGCTGTGCCTTCTACAGCTTCTTGGACTCACAAAAAAGATGTGGGTAACCAGTTGGACACCAAAGGTGGAAAACGTCCTTGAAAAGGACTTGTTAACCCTTACAGCAGAGGTACAAGTCTTCCCTGAACACTGGCACACCTTGAGAAAAACCTAGAAAACAGGGATGTGTCTATCTGGGAAGATGGGTTCTATTGGACCACTGAAGGAAAGAGTCAAAAGGTCAATATGAAGGAATTGAATGATTGCAATAATGGTTTTTACTTACAGGGAAGATAGATATTTACCCTACGATAGTAGAAACGGGTTGTGTTGTAGGCATTTCAAACTTACATCCAAATTATAACTCATCTTTTCCCCAAAACTCACCCCTCTCACAAACTTTCCTATTGCTGCCAAGGGCACCACCATTCTTCTGGTCACCCAGGTTTGCATTATCTTTGACTTCTTACTCTTCTTCATTCCACACACCAAACCAGTTGTAAAATCTGCCTGTTTCTACCTTCATAATATCTGTCATCTCTATCCCTTTCTTTCTACACACACAGCTACTAGCTTAGTTCAGGCCCTTGTCACATCACTTCTGGACTATGCCAATCCCCACTGAATTGGTCTCCTTGTTCCAAGTCTCTTTTCCAATCCATCTTCCATCCAGTTGCTAAAGTGATTTTCCTAATGTGCCAGTTTAACTGTGCCATTTTCCCACTTAGTGAGCTCTAATGGTTTCCTATTACCTCTATGATTAAATACAAACGTCTGTATTTGGCATTCAAAACCTTCACAACCCCCAACCCATGCTCCAATTTTGTTATACATTCCTTCCCTTTATGTTCTAGCTAGACTGGCCTTGCTGCTCCTCATATCTGATGCTCCATTTCCCATCTCCATGTCTTTGAACTGGTAGCTCCTCTTGCTTCACATTCATTCTTCTCACCACATCCACCTCTTAGAAACCCTTGTTTCCTCCAAAACTCAGATCTAATGCTATCTCCTACATGACACCTTCCCTGATCCCCTATCTCTCCTGCCAAAATAGCTTTTGTTAATTTTGTACACATATATATGTCTATATATTTTCTCTCTGCTAGAACACAATCTCAAAGGGTATAGTCACTATTTTTGTTTATCCAGCCACTAGACCAGTGCCTAGAATATAGTAGAAGTTTAATAAATACTTGTTGGATGATCCATTGTTTAATTAAGGGAAAAGAAGACAAAATACTTGAAATTAGTAATTTTTGCAGGCATGCTTCACAGAAAGCTTTATAAGTAAGCTATTTACCTCTCAAGGTTTTTCTGAGGATCCAGTGACGTGAAAACATTTTGAAAACTACCAAGTCTGTTACAAATGTTATGAGTGGTTGTAGTTATTATTGCTAATAGAATTTAATGCTTCAGTGGATCTGTGATCTCATTGATATGTAGAATTTTCTCTATTGGAAGAAATACAAACTGTCCATATATTCTTTTTTTGGTACATTTTTTTTATTAATTTGTTTCCTTTTAGTTTACAGGATTCAATTCCACAATTCCTTGAGTTTCACATTTTGTCCCCCTCCCTCCCCTCTTCCCCCCTCCCCGCCATGGCGGCTTATAGTCAAGTATAGGATCTGTAAATACTTTCACATTATACATTAGTCAGGTTATAAGGACGGATTGTACCAGCTGGAATGAAAAATGGTAAAGAGGACATAAAACCATGTCCATATATTCTTATGTAATTGGCATCTATGTTCTCCATAAGTCCTTTCTAGTCGATTTACTCAACATGTTGGAGGCCTTCCTCTTGGCTTTTAAATATTAAGCCATCTGTTTCTCTCTACCTTCATCAATCATACATTTCCTTTGTATAATCTATTTCCTTCTAAGCTACTTCTTGTTGCTTAGGTCATTGTTGCTAAGATACTACAGTCTACTTATGTTTGTCATCCAATCCTAAAAAATCTAATTCAATAAACATCTATTAAGCACCTATGATATTCTAGGCACTGTGCTAAGAATTGGGAATGCAATTAGCAAAAAGAAAGGCAGTCCCTTCCCTTAATGAGTTTACAATCTAAAGAGGAAGAAAATAAACAAAAGGAGGTAGGAAAGTGGGATGGTGGAGTGGGAGAATGGTATACTAGGGTAGCTTGTGTGGGAGCATCGTGTTCTGTAGAAACCAGTCAGGGCAGCAGATGCAGAGTGGAGTGAGATGACAGTCCAGTTTCTGCCCTCTCTAAAAAAAGGCATTTCCCAATTGGTACTCTGCCTCCAGTCCTCTCATCAGAGGGGAGAGGAGGCTGAGGGAGGTGGTGTTAAGGAATGAATTAGAAGCATAAACTCATTTAGAAGTGAGGAGCATCCTGGGAGAGGTATCTTGTTTGCTGGAGCTAAAACCAGGCAAGAGTAGCAGATGCAAAGTGGAGTATATCTCATCACCATGTACTTCTCCATTGCCCTTTGGGCCACCTGCAATTCTGATTCTTGAGAGATCATAATCTTCCATGATTCATGGATATAATGTATCACCAGAAGACTATCTATGTTAAAAAAAGGTGTATGTGTGCATGCGTGTGTTTGCGTGTTTAAAGCAGTAATTTGGAAATCATTAAAAATACTGTGTAATTCTCCAAATGCAATCATATCTACTCTATCCTGTTCAATTCTGAGTCCAGATAATTGTTCTTATGTCCAAAAATCTGAAAGACATGATGAGGCAGCCCATGTGACTTCAAGTTATAGTCCTGATAATGGATTGTCTTCATCCACTGGTTTTTCCTCTGTGGATTGTTAGTTGGCCCAATTTCTTTTGAGGGGTTGTGGTAGGTTTTGAAGAGGTATTATGGGCTTGATAAAATCCATATGACGTCATCCACAAATAGTGATATCTGGAAGATCTCACTATCTCCAAGGTCTTGCTCTTTCTTTTGGACTCTGTGCAAGATATCTTCCATGACAGTAACAAGTACTGTGAGTTATTAAAATCTATTTTAACTATGATTCTAAATATTTTCTTGCCTCCTTTGCTATGACTCTGCCACTGCTAAAACAGAAGAGGGCTTCTTAGGGTTGAGGGCTATTTTGTAATTTTATTTGTGCCATTATTAATAATAATAATAATAACAGTAAAACAGTATTCATCCATATGACAAGTAATTACTGAACTGAAATTCCTTCCATCTTCTGATCTTACAGAGACCTATCTCCTTTTGATGAGATAGTTTTACTGGCCAACCTTTCTAGTACTGTCTGCATTTTCTTTTATTTTGTTTGTTTTTTTTCAAATGCTTTGTTAACTTCTGATTTACATCATTCATTTCCGCCAGATATTGTGTTACAAATTTTCTCCCCGTTTTTCCCCTACCCACCGCCCCAAAATAGCAGTCCCACAGAATATCCCCTCCTCCAATCTGCTCTCTCCCATATTTTCTCCCATACCCTTTTCAATTTTTCCAGTGGATCTCTATGCCCCAGTGCCTGTATATTTTATTTCCCAATTACATGTAAAATAGTATTAATAATAGTGTATATATGTATATATTTGAATACTTGATTTTAAAACTTTGAATTCCAGATTCACCCCCTTCTCTCTTGTCACCCACCCTTAGTGGGAAGATAAGCAGTTTTAGTATAGGATGTACATGTGTGGCTAATGCAAAACAATAACATAGTAGATATATTGTAAAAGACTGACTATATTTCCCTCCTTCCTAGACCACATCCCACTTGTTCTGTTCTCTGCTTTGATCCTGTCCCTTTTCAAAAGTGGGTGCTTCCAACTTCCCTCCCCTCCAGCCTGCCCTCCCTTCCATCATCCCCTCTCTCATCCCCTTCCCACCCTACTCTCCTGGAGGGTGAGATACCCTATTTAGTATGTACCGGTATTTCATTTCCTCCTCAAGCCAAATTTAACGGGAATAAGGTTGACCCATTCCCTTTTCCCTTCCTATTCTTCCCCTCCATTGTAATCATTTTCCTTTGCATCTTCCATATGAGATAGTTTACCCCATTCTGTCTCTCCCCATCTCCTCTCATTCCTCTCTCACCTCTTAATTTCACCTTTTAAGTATCATCCCTTTCTGTTAAATTGGTCCTGTGCCCTCTATCTATGTATATCTGTAAAATATATACATACATTCACATATGTATTCATATGCCCACATACCCTCATATATAGACATATATATATATACATATATATATATATTTCCATTCCCTTCAACTACTGAGAAAAGTTTCATAAGTAACAACCATTGTTTTTCCATGTAGGAATGTTAATAGTTCAACTTTGATAAGTTCCTTATGATTTCTTTTCCCTGTTTACCTTCTCATGCTTCTCTTGCTTCTTGTATCTGAATGTCAAATTTTCTATTCAACTGGTTTTTTCATCAAGAATGCTTAAAAGTCCTCTACTGCACTGAATGACCATATTTTTTCCTGAAACATGATACTCAGACTCTTGGTTTTAATCCCAGCTCCTTTGACCTCCAGAATATCATATTCCAAGCCCTTTGATCCCTCAGTGTATAAGCTGCCATATCCTGGGTTATCCTGATTGTGTTTCCACAATATTCAAATTGTTTCTTCCTGGCTGCTTGTAATATTCTCTCCTTGATCTGGGAATGTTGGAACCTGGCTATTATATTCCTAGGGGTTTTCTTTTGGGGATCTTTTCCAGGATGTGATAGGTGGATTCTTTCAACCTCTATTTTGCCCTCTGGTTCTAAAACAGCAGGGCATTTTTCTTTGAGAACTTCCTGAAGGATGACTTCTAGGTTCTTACTTTGTTCATGGCTTTCAGGTAGTCCAATAATTTTTAAATTATCTCTCCTGGATCTATTTTCCAGGTCAGTGGTTTTCCCCATGAGATATTCCACATTGCCTTCTATTCTTTCATTTGTTTGGATCTGTTTAACAGCATCTTGATTTCTCATAAAGTCATTAGCTTCCATTTGCTCCAATCTAATTCTGAAGTAATGATTCTCCTCATTGAGCTTTTGAGATTGTTTTCCATCTGGCAAATTTGGCTTTTTAAGGCATTCTTCTCCTCATTGCCTTTTTGAGCCTCTTTTGCCATTTGAGTTAGTCTATTTTTAAGGTATTATTTTCCTCAGTCAAGCTGTTGACTCTCATTTCATAATTTTCTTTCATCGTTCTCATTTTTCTTCCCAATTTTTCCTCCACTTCTCTTATCTGCTTCTTAAGGTCCTCTATGGCCTGTAACCAGCTCGTATATTCCTTTGAAGCTTTTGGTGCAGAAATTCTGACTTCACTGTCTTCCTCCTGGTTCCATGCTTTGCTCCTTTTTGTCCCCAAAATAGGAGTGTAATGTTGGAATCTTCTGTCTGCTTTGTTTCCTTTGCCTGGTCATGTCGCCCTTCAGTCACTTGACCTCTGGGCTTTTTGCCACAGTAGTACTCTGCCACTAGAGAAGGGAGCCAAACACTGGGGTTTTCTCAGCTGCCTGAGGTATTAGATGGGTGCCCTCACTGAGGTCTCTACACTCTCTGGCAAGCTGGACTCACACCCCAGGACCTCCATCCTAGACTGCAATCCAGATCCAAGCAGGTTAAAGCAAGAGCGATTACCCCCTCACACTGGTGCTTGGTCCCCCTACACTCTGCAGGCCAGGAGCTGAAGCTGCCACATGGTGCTGGCTGGCTGTGCCAGGTGTCTCAGTGGCTTCTCGCCCCAGGGGCAAAAGCCACTCACTCCCACTTACTGGGTTCCAAAGTCCAGACTGCACTGACCTTTCACTTTGTCTTTCACATCTATATGTTGATAAATCTGGAAATGCCACAGCTGTTGCTGATCTGGAGTCCCTCTGGCCGGTGGCTGGTCAGGCCTGCCCTGGGGCTAAATAGCCTGGGAGTGGGGCTGGGCTCTGCTCCCAGATCACTGCACTGGCTAATTAGTGCCCACCTGCCGTGCTCTCCTCAGTGGGAGGTTAGCTTCTCTGTGTCATTTTGTGGTTTCTGCAGCTCCAAAGTTTGTTTAGAGTCCCCTTTTTACATGGATTGGGGAAGGTGGAAGCCAGAGCAGTGGGGAGGTCCTGCTTCTACTCTGCCATCTTGACACAGCCCTGGCTGCATTTTCTTTCTTCCTTTCCCTCCCCCCCCCCAATAGATTTTGTTTTTTCCAGTTACATGTAAAGATAGTTTTCACCATTCATTTTTTTAAGATTTTAAGTTCCAAATTATTTTTTCCCTCCCTTTGTAATCTGATATAGGCTCTACATATACATTCATATTAAACATATTTCCACATTTGTCATGTTGGGAAAGAATAATCAGAACAAAGTGAAAAACCACAAGAAAAAAAAATAGCATGCTTCAACCTGCATTCAGACTCCATAGTTCTTTCTCTTGATGTGGACAGCATATTCCACCTTGAGTCTTTTGGAATTGTCTTAGATCATTGCATTGCTCAGAATAGCTAAGTGTATCAGAGTTGGTCATCACACAGGGTTGCTGTTACTGTGTACAATATTCTCCTGGTTCTCACTTCACTTGGCTTCAGTCCATGTAAGTCTTTTCCAGGTTTTTCTGAAATCCACCTGATCATTATTTATTATAGAACAATAATATTCCATTACATTCATATACCACAATTTGTTCAGCCATTCCTCAATTGATGGGCATCCCCTCAATTTCCAATTCACTGCCACCTGTGATGGTAATGGGAATTTGAAGACCTTCCCTGATTTGAAGATCTTCCCTACCCCCAAAAGACTGAACATAATCACATGGAACCTGTGGTGGAAGGAGTGTGCTGAAAGGTGGAGCAGAGGCCAGGAAGCTGGGAGTCAGAGAATTTAGAGCTGGAGGGAAGAGAGGATGCATTCAAACTTGTAAGTGTTGGTTTGTGGGAAGGCTACAGGATGGTGTGGCTCTCTGCTGCGTTATGGTACATTAACTTCTATGTTGCTATGATGGATTCGGTTTCCTGGTGTTGGGATTTGGTTTTCTGGTGTATGAAAAAGTGTTTTGCTTCTGTCTTCTATATGGAGAGTCTGTTATATTTTGTGATTGAGAACTATGCTGGCATATTCACAGTTACCGTCAGTGCTATTAATATTGTATATACCACCACAAAAAGAACTGCTATAAAATTTTTTGTACATGTGAGTCATTTCTCCCTTTTTTATGATCTCTTTGGGATATAGACCTAGTACTGGTATTGCTCAATCAAAGGGTATGCACATTTTCTACACTGGCTACATTTTCACTCATTACTCTTGACTCAAATGATTGAGGAATGGGAATTGGTATATTCCTTGCTCCTCCCATTGCCACTTCTAGGATCTCCTCTACCACCATCAATTTTCATTTAAGGTTCATGCAATTGCACATCTACCACCTAATTAAAATTCTGGTAGCTATTGTCTACAGACTTCAAAGATTCTCCCATTACTTCTTCCATGAGTTCAGTACCTGGCTCACAATCATTCCTCCTCAACCTTTGCTCTCTTACTAGGCATCTTCAACATATATATCTCAAATACCCTTCTAATCCCTCAATTTATTTGTTTCCCAGGATATTCCTCCACTTCAACTCAGCCACCCAAAAATATGGCCACACCTTTATCCCAAACATCACTCTCAAATGCACTATTTCCAAGTTGATGAACTCTGACATTCTCTCACCTAGTCTTTTTTTCCTTGACTTTTTTCCTCTCCCTTGCCCTTTTATCATATTGCTTATTATGTCCTGCCAAGCCTCAGCCTTGGGTTACTTCCACTATCTGCTCAATCCTATACATGTGCTCCTGAACAAAGGTGGAGAAAAGTCATAAAACCATTCAAACTGAGTCCACTACAAATTTATGTCACATAACTGCAACTAGGTTCTTACATCTATTAGACAATTCTTTTAAACTTTCCTAATTAACTCACTATTCTACTTGCCACAGCAGCTCTTCCAAATCTTTTCATTCTTTTTTTTCTTTTAAATTTATTTACTTTTAGCTTACAACATTCAGTTCCACAAGTTTTCAAGTTCCAAATTTTTTCCCCTTCCCGCCCCTCCCCTCCTCCCTCTCCCACTATGATGGCATGCAATCTGATATAGGTTCTACACCTTCACATTAAACATCAGTCAGGTTGTAAAGAAGAATTATAACCAATGGAATGAACAATGAGAAAGAAGAAACAAAATAAAAAAAAACAAAAAAGAGAGAGCAAGTAGTTTTCTTCAATCTGCATTCAGACTCTGTAATTCTTTCTCTGGATGTGGATAGCCTTTTCCATCCTGAGTCATTTGGAGTTGTCTGGTGTTGGGATTTGGTTTTAAGTTGTCTGAATAAGTGTTTTGCTTCTGTCTTCTATGTGGAGTCTGTTATATTTTGTCTTGCATTTCTGAGAAGAGCCCAGTCTATCAAAGTTAGTCATCACATATACAATATGTCTATAATTGTGCACAATATTCTCCTGGTTCTGCTCCCCTCACTCAGCATCAGTTTATATAAGTCTTTCCAGGTTATTATGAAGTCTATCTGCTCCTCATTTCTTATAGCACAATAGTATTCCATTACATTCATATAATATCTTGTTTAGCCATTTCCCAATTGATGGGCATCCCCTCGATTTCCAAATTTTTGTGACCACAAAAAGATCTGCTATAAGTATTTTTGTACATACAGGTCCTTTCCCCACTTGTATGATCTCTTAGGGATACAGCCCTGGAAGTGGTATTGTTGGGCCAAAGGGTATGCACATTTTTATAGCCCTTTGGGCATAGTTCCCATATGCTCTCCAGAATGGTTGGATCATTCTTTCTTAAACTTCCTGTGGCTCTCCCTCTTTCCACACCCATGGCTGAGAAGCTACATCATATTTTACTTTTTAAAAAAAAAAATTATGTTTATTTTTAGTTAACATCATTCATTTCCACAAGATTTTGAGTTACAAAATTTCTCTCCATCTTTCCTCTACCCACCACCCCAAAACAGCTATTTCACCATATACCCCCTCCCCCAATCTGCTCTCTCCTATATCCTCCCTCATCCACCCTCTGACTTTCCAGTAGGGCAAGATGGATCTCCATCCCCCACCGCCTGTATATTTTATTTCCCAGTTGCATGTAAAAATAATAATAACAATGATAATATATATTTTAAACATTTGATTTTAAAACTTTGAATTCCAGATTCTTTCCATTCCTCCCTCGTCACCCACCCTTACCGGGAAGACAAGAAATTCAATATAGGTTGTTTACATATAGCTATGTAAAACATTTCCGTAGTGGATATATTGTGAAAGACTGACTATATTTCCCTCCATCCTATCCCACCTCACACTAGTTCTATTCTCTTCTGTTCTCTACTTTGACCCTGTCCCTTTTCAAAAGTGTGTGCTTCTAAATACCCTCCCCCCAACCTGCCCCCCTCTCATCCCTTTCCCCCCTACTCTCCTGTAGGGTGAGGTACCCTACTTTGTGTATATGTCATTCCCTCCCCAAGCCAAATTCAGTGAGAGTAAGGTTAATCCCTTCCCTTTTGCCTTCCTGTTCTTCCCCTCCATTGTAACAGTTTTCCCTTGCCTCTTCTATACGAGATAATTTACCCCATTCTGACTCTCCCCATCTCCTCTCATTATATTCCTCTCTCACCTCTCAATTTCACCTTTTAAATATCATCCCTTCCTATTCAATTGATCTGGGAATTCCAGAATCTGGCTATAATATTCCTAGGAGTTTTCTTTTTGGGATCTTTTTCAAGAAGTGATTGGTGGATTCTTTATTTTGCCCTCTGGTTCTAAAACATCAGGGCAATTTTCCTTGAGAATTTCTTGAAGGACGATTTCTAGGTTCTTTTTTTTTTATCATGGCTTTTAGGTAGTCCAATAATTTTTAAATTATCTCTTCTGGATCTATTTTCCAGGTCAGTGGTTTTTCCAATATTTCACATTGCCTTGTATTTTTTTCATTTGTTTGGATCTGTTTAATAGTATCTTGATTTCTCATGAAGTCACTAGCTTCCATTTGCTCCAATCTAATTCTGAAGGAATGATTCTCTTCAGTGAGCTTTTGAGATTCTTTTTCCATCTGGCAAATTTGGCTTTTTAAGACATTTTTCTCCTCATTGGCTTTTTGAGCCTCTTTTGCCATTTGAGTTAGTCTATTTTTTAAGGTGTTATTTTTCTTCAGTCAGATTGTTGACTCTCTTTTCATGATTTTCTTGCACCATTCTCATTTCTCTCCCCAATTTTTCCTCCACTTCTCTTATTTGGTTTTCAAAACCCTTCTTAAGCTCCTCTATGGCCTGTAACCAATTCATATATTTTTGGAAGCTTTTGGTGCAGAAGTTCTTACTTTGTTGGCTTCCTCCTGTTCCATGCTTTGATCCTTTTTGTCCCCAGAAAAGGAATCCAAAGTCAGACTACTGTGCTTCCTTTGCTTGTTCATGTTGCCACTCATTACTTGACTTTTGAGCTTTTTGCTACAGTAGAACTCTGCTACCAGAGAGGAGAGCTTTGTCCCAAATTGTTGGGGTTTTCTAAGCTGCTGGAGCTATTAGTTGGGTGCCCTCTCTGAAGCCTCC
Organism: Petaurus breviceps papuanus; assembly: GCF_028583685.1. NCBI lineage: Eukaryota > Metazoa > Chordata > Mammalia > Diprotodontia > Petauridae > Petaurus > Petaurus breviceps. The sequence continues at coordinate 10,181,675 of NW_027185735.1, read as the reverse complement.
ACATGCTCTGGCTCACTGGTCATGCCCACCAGGATCTCCACCCTAGACTGCAATCCAGATCCAAGCAGGTTAAAGCAAGAGCGATTACCTCTCAGACTGGTTGCTTGGTTCCCCTACAATCTGCAGAACAGGAGCTCTGAAGCAGCCATGTGTTGGCTGCTGTGCCTCAGCTGCTTCTCCCTCCAGGGGCAGAGGCAGTTCCACACTCTTGGACCCCCTGTTCCCACAAAGTCCACACTGAACTCTCACTTTGTCTTTGGCATTTATGGGTTGATAAATCTGGAAACCACCACAGCTGCTGGTAATCCAGTCTCCCAAAGTCCCTCCAGCCAGAGCTGGTTGTGGCCACCCTGAGGCTAAAATCGAGGACTCACATGGAGCTGGGCTCTGCTCCCAGCTTGCTGTGATGGACCCTTCCTGCCAACCTGCCGGGCTATCTTCAGTGGGAGGTTTGTTTCTCTCTGTCACTTTGTGGGTTCTGTAACCCTAAAGTTTGTTTAGAGTCATTTTTTATAGGTATTTGAGGTGGTTATGGAGGGGGCATATGGAGTTTTCCTGCTTCTCTGCTGCCATCTTGGCTCCACTCCTCCTACACCATATTTTACTGAAAAAAATTGAGGCCATTCACCAAGAGCTCCCTGTCTCCCCTCTTCCTCATCTCATATCACTCAAATGCCTTCTGCCATTATCTCCTCCTTCACCTCAGTCTCACATGAAGAGGCAGCCCTTCTCCTTGTCAAAACAAACTCCTCTACCTACCCAAATGAGACAATCTCATTGCATATTCAGAAGATTGCCTCTATCATACTCACTTTTTCTCCTTTATCTTCAATCTCTCCCTTTCTACTGGCTGCTTCCCTATTGCCTACAAACATGCCCATGAATTTCTCATCCTCAAAAAAAAACCCTCACTTGACCCATCCATCCCTGCTGGTTGGGATATCTGATAGCTGTCGACCCATATCTTGCCTGCCTTTTGTAGCCAAATTCCTTGAGAAGGCCTTCTGTAAGAGGTGTCTCTACTTCCTTTCCTCTCGTTCTCTTTTTAATTCTTGGTAGTCTGTTTTCTGGCCTCATCATTCAACTGAAATGGCTCTTTCCAAAGATACCAAAGATCTTTTAATTTCCAAATCCAATAGCCTTTTCTCAATCTTCCTCTGTTTTGGCCTCTCTGTGGCCTTTGACATTGTTGATTACTCCTCTTCTCCTTATAATCTCTTCTCTCAAGGTTTTTGGGACTCAATTCTCTTCTAGTTCTCCTCCTACCTATATGATCACTTGTCAATCTCCTTTTCCGGATCTTCATCCAGGCCAGGCCCACAAACTGTGGTTGTCTCATAGGTCTTTGTCTAGGGCCCTCTTCTCTTTTTCTTGTTTACTCTTTCAATTGGTGGTCTCATTAGCTCCCACAGATTCAGTTATTATCTCTATTCTGATGATTCTCAAAGCTACTTGTCCAGTCTTAACCTTTCTGTTGACTTCTGGTCTCACATTTCCAACATCTCAGACTGGATATCTTATAGAGTAAAGGTGTCAGACTCATGGTCAGAGCCACAAGCGGCCAGCAAAACTCCCAAAGGCAAGTAGAACTCAATTAAAATGTAATTGGGAAATGATTAGCAAAACAAATAAGAATACAATATAACATAGATAATGTTAATGTGTGGTTTTCCACATCAATATGTGGCCTACAGGGATCAGTATCTATTTGAGTTTGTCTGCAGACAACTTAAATTCAACACATGCAAAATGGAACTCGCTCTCTTAAACCCTAGCACCCTTCAAAACTTCCCTATTACTGTTGAAGTTACCATCAGCCTCGCAACATACAGATCACCCTTGAATCATTATTATCTCTTACCTCTCTCCATCTCCATCCCTAATCTGTTGCCAGGGACTGTCAAATTCTTCTTTGTAGCATCTTTTATATATGTCCCCTTCTCTCCTGTGACACTGCCACTGAATTGGTACAGGCCTTCAACTTTTCATTCCTCAACTACTTCAGTAGCTTTCTGGTAGGTCTGCCTGCCACAAATCTTTCCCCACTCCAGTCTATCCACCACTCAGTTGCCAAAGGGATCTTCCTAAAGGACAGATCCAATTGTGTCTCTTCCCTACTCAATAAACTCCATTCATTGGCTTCCTGTCACCTCTAGAATCCAATACAAAATGCTCTATTTAGCACTCAAAGTCCTTTACAACCTTGCCCTTTGCAGTTTTCTTACACTTTACATACCTCCAGATATTCTTTGATCTAGTGACATTGTCCTTGCTATTCCTCAAACAAGATGCTACATTTCTCAGTTCCAGCCATTTTTTTTCTGACTGGCCCCCATGCTTTGAATTCTCTCATCTCCATCTCTGGCTTCTCTGACTTTCTTTAGGTCTCAGGTGAAATCCCACCCTTTATACAGCCCTTCCCAATCCCGCTTAATTCTCTCTTTTGATTATTTCTTATTTATACTGCATATACCTTATTTTTGTGTAATTGTTTGTATGTTGTCCCCCCCATTGGATTGTGAGCTCCTTCAAAACAGCAGCTGCCTTTCTTTGTATCCCTAGCATTTAGGACAGTACTTGGTACATAGTGGCTTCTGAATAAATATTTATTGATTTATTAATTGATGGAAATAATGGCCAAGATGAATCTTAAAATCTTACTAACATGTTAGGTAATGAAATTTGTGATTTTTCTAAAACAAATAATATAGAATGCATATTTTTAGTGTATATAGATAACATATACCCCCACAATACACACCAGTATATATTAGTACATATATAAGTATTATGTATATACATGCATTTGCATATTACATAATCATATACATATTATGTATGCCAATGTATATGTGCCACTTTGGTCCTTCTCTTTTGCAATGAGGGTAGAAAAAAGTTCTTTTTGTCGACTTACCTAATTATATACAACTGAATTCCATCTGGCTGGAGGTGGATGACTCGAGACATGTCCTTCACTGCTTCTGGTAATTTATGTATCTGTTGAATTATGAATAGGAGCTTAGTGTTTAATATTAGTAACTTCTTCCTTTATATAATTTTGTGTAATCCCTTCAAAATAAAAATTTTGTGAATATCTTAGAAAATTTTGCTTCATGGGTTCTATAAGGTATTAAGATATAGAAACATAAGAAAAGAGATAAATTGTATAAATGACCTTTCTGAAGAACTGAAACTTTCCCCTTATCCTGAGTTTAGTCAAAGGACTGAAACTCTGATGGATCTCAGAGATAATGTCCCCATGGCCCATTTTAATACTGTCATGGTTATATATGTTACACTTTGGTCTGTCTTTCTTGCCAGCTGAAAACTTTCTTATCTCCCCTGTGTCTTTCATTAATCATCAGACTGGGTCTACCTTCTCCATAAGCCAGTGAAAATTCCTATTTTCTCCCAAGTTGACAAAAACAGCCTCAACTTGTTCAGTTGCTGGACACCTAATTTGTTCTCATCTGCTAAAATGGAAGGGAAACTCAAAAAATATGTAAATAGAGTGTACTATTTAGGATCTTCTGGTACATATGAACAAACTTATGCTATATGTTATTTATACTAATAAACTTTATACATATACACATGGAGAAGTAGTTTGGCATAGGACAGAGTGCCTGGCTTAGATTCAGGAAGAGCTGGGTTTAAATCCTATGTCTAACACTTGATAGTTGTATGACCAGGGTAAATGTACTTCAAGTAACTCCCTAAGACTGATTAATTAATTTACAGATAGAGTACAAGCCACATTGGTAGAAAGAAGTCCCATGCTAGGAATTTTTCTAAGCTGGAAAATATTGCATATCCAATGTGTATATTCATATGTATATATACTCATCAATGACAAAGATTATATATTGGGCTTATTTATCAGTGACCTAAGAATAGCTACCTTTTAAATATTCACCAAAATGATATTCTAAAACAATATTCAACCGTTCCAAGTCCATATACCCTTAAGTAGCTCACTCAGTCTCTCAAAGATTTCAGTGGCCTATTATTTAACCCCAGGTCCAGTCTGTTCTAGGACACATGGATCTGTGCTTCTTTCTGGAAATGTCAAGAACCAGAACCACTTTTCTGACTGTTTCAACTTGATTACACCTGGTTGGTGAGACAGAACTGCAATTATACTTATTAAACAGTCACCTTAAAGGGGTGCTTTGTGAGGCATACAAGTTTCCTGCCAATCAGCTAAGCAAGAAAAGCATAGCTATTTGTGGATCACATGGAGTTCCTTGTGTTACTATGCAGAAGTGACCATGGAATACATACAGAATTCATTAGTTGAATGGTGTAAAAGAGGACATCAGACTTTTAAGTAGCATGAAGAATGGGGAGAGTAAATTAGGAGAGAAAAAAAAGACAGAAGAATAGAGTTTATGTCTATGGAAAAAAGAACAAGTAATCAAAATGTGTGTGCTCCTACTGACCACAAATTAACTGGCTTGGCTAGGAAAAAATATCCCAAACACAACTGAATTTAATTAACATAAATATCATCACATAAATGTCCCACTACTCCCTAAGATGATCTTTTTGTTATATTCAGTATTCTATTCACTGTCCCACAAAAATTGTTTTTACATTCTTTCCCTTACATCTGCTCATACAATTTCTTCACAGAGCTCTAGAATGCCCTTCCTTCTACCCTCAGCTTCTTCACATTTCACCTTTTTTATGAGTCATCTGAAATCTCACTTCCTCCTCAAATATACTCACCTAGTAGGTAATCTCTGAAAGTTTTTCTCTGTTAACTGATTTTGTTCAGTCGGTGCAGTATCCTTTCTTATCTCAAGATAAACACGTCCCTCTCCAGGCTACATCTTGCCTCCATAATCTCTATTATCTAGAAATATACCTTGTTACTCCCCTTTCCAGGCCTTGCTTATCCTTCCGCTACATATGTTCTCAGTTTCATAGATTCTTGATATTTTCCTCTTGAATTCTTTTCATAAATCTATTTACTTGAAATCTGCCTTTCCTCCCAAAGATATATATCTGACAAACCTTTCTAATTATGGTTGTTATTGGCATTGTCTGGGGATACCCATTTTCCCAAACTCACAAGATTAGAAAGAGGAGTTACCACATTAAGTGCTTCTTACTGCTTGTTCTGGACCATCACTCCGCATCTCCCCATCTTTGTCACTGTCATCTATGGAACTCCAGATTACTCTCATACCTTCCTCCACAACTTTGACACTTGGATGACATTTTCCCTTCCTACTCCTATCTTCTCTTAAATTCAGCATTCAGGTTGATGACTTTTTAAGACCTTAACCCAACTGCCTATAACCTCCACCTTCACTAAGGTAGTTATATTTTAGTCCTCATCAAAATTCAAAGCTTCTTTATTCCCCAAACCTTAAAATAGCTTCTTGGAATCATAATTTCTCCTTTTTCAATTATGTCATACTCTCAAGTTTATTAATTCAGTTCTATACATCATGATGACCTTTGGTTTCTCAAGTTTTACCTATTCTCCCATTCCATCATACCTGGTTCTGCCACTATACCCAATTTTGACCCAATAGTTATCAATTTCCAAGAAACCAAGATTAGAATTTGTTAGAGCATCATAATCAGAATGTTAAGAGAAAAATATATTCAAGGATGGAAGCAAATATTTTAAGAATACAGTTTCAAAGGACTCATGATGAAAAATGCTATCCAAATTTTCTTCATTTCTTTTTCTTAATTTTTCTTTTGAAATATGGCTAATGGATAACTATGTTTTGAATGATTTCATATGTATAATGGATATTGTATTTCCTGCCTTCTCAATGGGGGAGGCAGTAAAAGGAAGGAGAGAATTTGGAAGTTAAAATTTTTAAAACGAATAAAAAGAATTCATCACAGTTTAATTTGTCTTGTGGTTATTTCTGCATATGTCCTTTTCTCCCTATTAGACTGTTAAGCTCCTTGAGGACAAGACCTTTGTATTGTTTATCTTCAGGTGCTCCTAACATCTAGTCCTATAGAAATGAGACATTTACAGAATACTTTAATACATGAGTGCATATTAGGTATAAATGTGATGTGTTGGACATGAGGGTTTTTTAAGAAGAGAGATCAGAGAAACTTTTCTAGAGGATGTAGCATCTTAGTTACGCTTTAAGGAATAGGAATGGAAAGAAGGAGGTTTCTTGGGGAACAGCAGGCAGGGGTGGCAGAGAAGGGCATTCTAGACCAAGGGAAAAGCATCAATGAAGATATGTTGTCATGTCAGGTATGTAGAAAAGCAGATTTTTAAGTTACAGGTTGAATTTGATAGCCTCTGAGGTCCTTTCCAATTCATCTGCTTTCCATTTACAGATGTTTAGAACTAAATTATGCAATCAAAAAGCAGTCTCTCTCAAACACTTAACTAAGTTAGTGATCTTGTAGACCTGGGTGTTCCCTCCAATGATGCTAGTCGCAACTTTTTCTTGTTTTTTGCTTGTATTTGTGTCCCCAGGGCTTAGCACTGTGCCTAGCAAATAGTAAGTACACTTCATAAATGAGAGATATCTGCCACATTTCCCCATCTTGTAAGACTTTTGTCCAAATTGGCATGTAAATTTGCCATGAGATGGGGTGGGGTCTATCCAATGTTTCAGACTCCTACTTGACTTTCTTCTGGTCTCATAAGGGTGTTAGAATAGTCTGCTAGTTATTTACCTGTCATCTCTTGCCCTCGCCAGTTAATTTCTTCTTCCTATCATACATTTTCCTAATGATTAATTTTATTCCTGTTCTTCTTTGGAGTTCCTCATTGTTTATGTGTTGGTTCACATATACCATGGGCCCCTCTATTGACCTCTGTGTAATATTAATTTTTAATTCTTTAGAGACCATTCATTTCTATGTCTTACAGCCATATAGCAAGGTTAGCAGATTAAAGGTTTTTAAAAATGTGAGTCTTTGTTTCCAAGAGAATCTTCCTGAAGGCAATCCAGTATATTCTCCTCCAGTATAATTCTGGGCCAACTTGCTGATCATTTGTAATGTCTGTCCCAATTATACGTACAAGATGGGTAGATCATCCATTGTCTATGTCCATGTCCATGTCCATGTCCAAATCTAGGTAATAAATGTTATTCATTGACTTGGCCTTTCCTATGCAAATGGTCAGTCCAAAATCTTTTAAATGGTTATGGATTGTATTCAGGATACTCCAATGATCCAGGGCTATATATTGTTAACTTCAACAAGAACATTTGGAGTATACCATCCGAATGGAATTATGATCCAAAGGGAATCCAACTTCACCATGAATTCTGTTCAAGGATTGCCTCTAGCACTGTAGCAAACACCTTTGTTGAACCTATATCTCCCTGTTTTATGTTTTATCTAATGTTTATCAACAGAGTGTAATTGAACATGATTATTTTTGTTGTTGGTGCAGAGACTAGAACACTGGTCCTAGAGTCAGGAAGACCTAAGTTCAAGTCTAGCTTTAGATACTAGCAATGTGACCTTCAGCAAGTTCCATAGACTCTGCCTTAACTAAGTTCTCTTATCTGTAAAATGGGGATAATAAGAGCATCTACATCCTAGGGTTGTTGTGAAGACAAAATGAGATAAATATTTATAAAAGTGCCTTACAAACCTTTAAGTACTATATAAATTCTATTATATCTTTGAATTAATTTTAAATTATTTTGATGAACAGCTGAGTTATTTTTTGAAGAGAGTCATTGGAGAGAGGCATTTTGCTTTATTGAATCAAATGCCTTTTCATAATCAACTTATAATAAGCACACAAAGATTGTGTATTATCTCTATCTTTCAGTCACTTAAAGGATGGTGAAGATGTAGCCGATTACAAAATATTGTTTATGAAAACCTGACTATTCCCTACTAATACTCTCATTGAAGATGTCCTAAATGTATGTGCTGATGAATCTCTGGGTTTGGAGTAGGGGGAAGAGGAGGGAGAAATTTATATTAGTTAAGTTATGGAGAGAGATATGTACTTTACTTACCTAGTTAGGTGAATGACCCAATCTCCCTGTTGCCTCCACCCCATGATTCTGATATTTGGAGACAGAACAGGTCAATATCACTCTAGGACCATGGAGGGTAGGAGCCCTAGTCAACTTGTATTTTCCAGTCCTATGGTCAATCAGTGAGTTAATAGGCATTAATTAAGGACACACTGGAGCACTCTGCTGAGCTCTGGGCTTTACACAGAAAAACAAAAACAGTCCCCAGTCTCGGGGAGCTCACATTCTAATGGGGAAAATAACACATAAATAACTTGGTGCTTCCTCTTTCCCTTATTCATTCAAAGAGAGATGTGTGCTACCTAATCCTATTCTCTTTCTTGTAGACTATAACCTCTGGTACTCTTCAAATTCCCCAAGCCAAATTTCCCTAATACTCTAACAAATTCCCCTTCACCCTAAATCTATTCCTCTTACATTCTTTCCGTCTTTTTTGTATTCAGAGATTCCTGACTCCCTCTGGCACTGGGTACTCCTCCTGTGCTCCATAACACACTAGGTCAAGAGGAAGAGTAGGAATAAGCCTTACTCCTCAGTAACACATCCAGATGTTTCTGGTGTCATCATCCCTCAGGGACTGCTCCAATTTTGGAAAGGTCTTCATCCGTCTACCCTGTCCAGATGCTTGTTGTGGCTCCCTTTCAGTCTCCTTTGCTGGATCACCATCCCTTTTGCCAAATGAGTTTATTCCAAGACTTTGTCCTGGTCCCTCTTCTCTTTTTCCTTTATACTGTCTATACTTGGAAACCTCATCAACTTCCATAGGTTCAATTACCATCTCTATGCTGATGATTTAAGTCTCTCTTTCCTGAGCTCCGGTTCTTTCCCCTCCTCTTCCCAATGGGCATTTCAACTGTTACCTTAAATCCAACAAGCTCAAAACCCACTCTGTTCCAGGCTTTCCAATTTTTTTTCACCAAAACATATCACTATCCTCCCAGTCCACCCAGAGTATCAACCTCATTCTTATCTTCAGCTCTTCACTTTTACTCACCACATATATACAACCAGCTGTCAAATATTGCCATTTCTACCTTCACAGCATCTCTCAAATCTGTCCTCTTCTCTTCACTCACATAGCTACCACCCCAGGTCTCAACTGGTTTTAACTACTGTAATATTTTCCTAATTGATCTCCTTGCCTCAAGTCTCCCCCTACTCTAATCCATCCTCTTATACAGCTGACAAACTGATTTTCCTAAAGTTCAGGTCTAACCATATCACTCCTATCCCTCAATAATCTCCAGAGGCTGCCTATTACTTTTAGCATCAATTACAAATTCCCTTGTTTGACTTGTAAAATTCTTCATAACCTGGCCCCATTCTGCTTTTTTTTTCAGTCTTATCACACATTCTTCTCCACATTCTCTTCAGTTCAGTCAAACTAGCCTTCTTTGCTGTTCCTTACTCACAATACTCTCCCTCCTGTCTCCATGCCTTTGTCCAATTGTTCACCATACTTGGAATACACTCTCATTACTTCTACCTCATGGAATCTCTGATTTCCTTCAAGACTCTGCTCAAGCAATACCTTCTGCATTAGGCTTTCCCTGGGCTCCCAGCTGCTTTCCCCAAGGCAGAATAATCTGCCTTGAATCTGATTTGTTTATGTTTTGCATACATCTACAAATATGCATATTTTCTCTCCTATCAGAATGTAAGCTTATCAATGGAAAGAACGGCCTGGCTTTTTCCTCTTATCCCCAGTACTAAGCAATATTCTTGACACATACATAGTAGGAACTTAACAAAACTCTTGTTTGATTGATTAATCAGTTTCTCTGTTACTCTCCCACTTTTCTCATACCCCTTTGCAACCCCTCCTCCCAATTCTTTTCTTCTTTGTTCCAAGCTCACAAAGAGATGCCAAAGGTCAACCCTTCTATTTGTACCATTGATCTCAATCCCTCCCATTTCCTTTAGGAATTTGCCCCTTCAATTATTCCTTTCTCTCACCTTCAATCCTTATCTACTACTTCTTTGCTCAGAAAGTTGAAAAAATAACTTTTTTGTCCCTAGAAACATTCTTAGAATGTTGTATCTTTAGAAACATTCACCCTGCCAGTCCCTCAAACTATTGTCCAAATCCCTTTACCTGTTCACAGCAAAATTAGAAAAAAAATTGTTTGTACTTACTGCCTTTTTTCCTTATTGTCATGTTTTCTCATGCTCTCTCCAGGGTTACAAATTGCTTTGTAACTGCTAAACCCACCGGGCTTTTCTCAGTTTTCATCTTGTGTTACCTCTCAGCAGTTTCTGACATTTTAAATCACCATTTCTTCACTGAAATGTCTTCCTTCTTTGACTTCTGTGACATCACTATCTGGATTCTTTTCCAAATTGCATGACCATTCATTGTCTGTCATCCTTGATTCTTTCCTCTGCCTTGCTTTCCATATCCAATCGATTATTGATTCTTGTCAATTTTCCCTCCACAACATCTATCACAATCATCCCCTTCTCTCTAATTAGAGTCACTAACCTCTCCATTCTTTCACCTATCTAATCCATCCCCAAATCATCTTTCTAAGGCTCAGCTCTGAGATGAGAAAGTACCTTTTCAGTAGAAAGTATCTTATATTTGAAGTCAGACAACTGAATTTTGAGTCCTGGATTTGCCATTTACTAGCTATGTGACCTTGGGCAAATCACTCAGTTTTGCAAGGCCCAGTTTTCCTCATCTATAAAAATGAGGGTATTGCATTAGATGTCCTTTAAGGTGTTCTGTAGCTTTAAATCCATGATCCTATGAGATCCATAAGTGGCTCCCTATTGCCTCTAAGATGAAATAGTTTTCTAAAATCTTTGAGAGAGGTGAGAAAACTGGGGAGATAGTTTGGGGGAGTGACTTTTAAAAGAATATATAGAGTAAGTTTAGGAGGATGGGGGGGAGAAGATAACGGGAGGGGGAATTTTAACAATGAGGGTAAGAAGAAAAGATGAGGTAATATGGATAGGGTAAAAATAGAGGCTGAGAAGGAACACAGTGAGTAAAAATTAGATGGAGGGAAATTCATAAATAATAATCAGAACTTTGTTAAATCTATAAGAACATGAGTTATTCCCTATTGATAAATGGTCAAAAGATATGAACAGGCAGTTTTCCAATGAAGAAATAAAAATAATTTATGATCATATAAAATGTTCTAAATCATTATTGATTAAAGAAATGCAGATTAAAGAAACCTTCAGATATCATTTTACACCTACCAGATTGACTAAAATGATAGAAGGGAAAAGTGATAAATGTTGGAGCAGAATAAATAATAAATAAATCAGTCAAAAACATAGATTGTGTGAAAAGTTTTTTGAAAGTCAAGATAAACTGAACTCCTTTGATGAACCACTCACTTTGTCACATGTACTCTCTAAACCTGGGCCTATTTTCCCCCAAATTCTGTTTGTACTTTTGAGTATGTCACAGATTTTTGTGGTGATAAGTTATTTTGTGTATTTATAAATACCTGAATTAACTACAAAGGACACATGAAGAAAGATACTATCTGTATCTGGAGAAAGAACTGAAAAATAGAAGCAGTATAGAATAACCTTACATATATATATCTTGGTGTTTAATGGTAGTCATCTCTGGGGTGGGGGAGGGAAGAAAAAAAAAAGCAAGTTGTACATAAGTAGATTTGCAGTTTCATGCACAATCATCTTTTTTTATTATACTATGTTATGGAAATGCTTGTTTTATTACATGAATTAAAAATGGAATTTAAAGGACTTTCATCATTTGTCCTCAAGCTACCTTTACAGATATTTCAAATTATCTTTCTCCCCACCACACTCTCTTTTTTCCAGAAAAATACTGACCTAATAGTTTTTCCTTGAATTAGGGATGTTATCTCTCAGGTCCTTCGTAATGGTTATCCCAAATCTATTGTCTCCTTACCTCTGCCTGTTAGAATTAGGTTCCTTAAACCAACCAATTAACCATCTGCTAGGAGCAGATACTGTATTAGTGCCTGGTTGGTAACATAGTGTGGGTACAAAAAAAAAAAAAGCTAGTGTGGGAACAAAAAACAGAGAATGAAATGTAAGAGTGGTAAGTAAAGTAAAAAAAAAAAAGTAAGTAAAAACTACCCCATCCTGTTTGCTATCTTAACTAGGTGAGAATACATCTCGATAAATCAGTCAAAAACATAGATTGCATGAAAAGTGTTTTGAGAGTCAAGATGAAGTGAACCCCTTTGAAGAACCACTCACTTTGCCACTTGTGTTCTCTAAAGCTGAGCCCATATCCCTCCTGGATTCTGTTTGTACTTATGAGTGTGTCACAGATTCTTTGACTGATGTTTTTCTTTCTTTCTTTTTTAGAAGGGGGAAAGCAATTGTGGTTAAGTGACTTGCCCAAGGTCACACTGCTAGTTAAGTGTCAAGTGTCTGAGGCTTGACTCAGGTCCTCCTGACTCCAAGGCTGGTGCTCTATTCATTGCCCCACCCACCTGCTCCTTGTACTGCTCTTGTAAATACCACTTTAAAAAACTAAGTCTTTTTGACCAAATGATTCTCAGTTGATAGTTATGCTAGGGAAAGCGACCTATTGGGGCTCACAAGCTATATATTATTAGACAACTCAACCTCTCAGAGCTATCCCTAGAGGATTGAGAGAATGGAGTAGCTTTACTCTGGGAGCCTGATGCATCAGTGACAGTTGGAGTTGGGAGAGTAACCTCAGAGTATGTTGTAAATAATTCCTACTATTAAGGTCATTGGGCAGCCAGGTGTCAAAGCGGATAGAGTGCCAGACCTAAAGTCAAGAAGACTCATCTTCCTGAGTTCAAATCTGGTCTCAGATACTTACTAGCTGTGTGACCCTAGGCAAGTCACTTAAACCTGCCTGCCTCAGTTTCCTCATCTATAAAATGATCTGGAGAGGGAAATGGCAAATCACTACAGTATCTTTGCCAAGAAAACCCCAAATGGGGTCAAGAAGAGTAGGACATGTCTGAAATAACCAAACAACAACAACATTAAAGCCATTATTCTCTAACAATCCCTTTCCAAGTTAGTGCTCTTTCCGCCCTTAAATTGCCTTCTATTTATTTATCTGTGTACAAACTGTATACCCAATGTAAATCCCTTTAGGGTAGGGATTACTTCATTTTTGTCATTATATTCCTCAGTCCTTAGTAAAGTACCTCCCATATTGCATGGCATTTAATAGTTTCTTTTTTAAATTAGGTGTCTATTTACCACTTCACCTGCCATCTGACAATGTGATCTCCAATAGCTTTCTAACAACCCTCATAATGGTAGAACTTAACTAGCTAATAATAAAGTGTCAAATTTAAGATTCTTATGAGTTTATACCCAAGGTGTCCAAGGTTGCTTTTTCTGATATGATGGCATGACTTCTTGGAATGAAAACAATCTCCTATAAAGCCACAGTATTCACTGATACTATTAATAACCAGGCCATATGTAAAGGAAAGGTGAACTAACCACATCTTTTTAATTATAAAAGCTTTAATCATTCACTTTTTCCTGACTTTCTCATTTTTCTTCTTTATGTAAGCTCTCAAAATTCATGCTGGATAAAGGAGAATGAACAAGATTATAAAATTTAAATATACTTATCTGAGAAAAAGGAGATTTACGACCACATATTATTTGCTGTGCCTGCTCAATGGCTGCTATCTAAAAATTTAATTCAACAAATATTTATTAAGTACTGTGCTAGGTACCATGGATACAAAGATGAAAAGGAGGATAATGTTACTCTCAAGGACACAAGATACTATATAAAATTTGGAAAAGGAGAAATTAATTTTAGCAGGGTCAAATCAAGGAAGTCTTCAGGAAGTAGCAACTGAACTTAGCCTTAAAGAAAGAAAAATTTCCACAGGCAGATGTAGAAGGTTTATGCCTCATGCACCTGTGCAGTGGGGGTGGGGAAGGAGAACTTTCTTGAATAGATGAAGCTGGAAAGGGCAAGACAAGATCTGGCAAAAGCTAATCTTGACATTTGATTGGAATGCAAAGAATGTGAAGGAGAGTAGTTCTAAATGCAGCTGAGTGGGCAAGCTGGAGCCAGACAACAAAGTGTTTTAAAGGATAGGATAAGAGGTTTGTGTTTTATTCTATAAACAATGTGGAGACACTGACAGTTTTTAATAAAGGAATGAAAGGGTCAGATATGAATTAGGAAGATTACTTTGGAAGCTGTTTGAAGGGAGCTCAATTGAGAAACCATTACAATAGTCCAGACAAGAAATAGTGAGAGCTTGAGCTAGAGTGGTGACAATGTGAATGAGGAGAGAGTCAGGGATGTGAGAAATATTATAGATGTGTAGCAGCAAGCACCCGAGCATCCCCAGGATGGCTGGCAACACAGGTTCTTAGATCTGCTTTTCTAAAGGGAAGCAACTCAAAATGAGTTAACAATCTTGCTTTAATCAAACATATGTCATTTACTTAGTTCAAAGGAAAAAGGTCAGCATCCCGAACTTCAGAGAATACAAACAAGGTACAAGCAGAAGTTACAAGCAGAGAACTAGGTCAGCAGACAGGCTTCCAACTGTCTGACCATTACATCCATACCTAGTCAGTTGCCAGAGAGGGAAGCACCAACATCTGGGTTTTCAAAGCCGGGGGGGAGGGGTGGGGGGGGGCTCAACGGCTGCCCAGAGTCTCATCTGGTCAAATCACATAACTCCTCTCAAAGTGAGTCCCAAAACAAAATCTCACATCAGGGTATATACAGCCTTATTCTGGCTCAGAGAATGTCACAACCTTCTTGACCCACTGCATAATCACACAGCACCAAGGTGTGGGCATTCCCAAAAAACCAAGCCTCCCACCACAGGCTCCAGGTGACCACATGCAACCTATTAGGGGGCAGAGTATATTTTCAAATAAAGGAAGGTTCTCAGAGTCACTTAAGCCTAGCCAAGGGGCAGGGAAGATCTTAAATTCCCATTTCCATAACAAGATGGCATATGTGCAGTGGGGGAGAATCAAAGATGACTTTGAGGTTTTGAATCTGGGTGTCATTAATAGAAATAGGGAAGCTGGGAAGAGAGGCAAGTTTGGAGGTAAAAATGATGGACTTAATGTTGGTTGGATATGTTGAGTTTCAGGTACTTTGGGAGTTTCCTGGTAGAAATATTCAATATGAAGGGGACCTGTGGAATTTAAACTGAAGGGAGAGATCGTTACAGTATTACAGAATTATAGAATGTTAGAAGTAAAGGGGTCCCTCATCTGGGACAGCCAATCCTATTAGGACATTTTCCTATTAGGAAAATGAGGCTCAGAGAGTTGGGGTAATTTGGTCAAAGTCAAAATAAGCTGAGCCAGAACTAGGAACCTCAATTTCTTGATTTTTCAAACCAATGTTCTTTCCATTATTGGCTCCCATTTGTGAGTGACTATCACAAAAATTGTTTCCTCTCAGTGCAGAGGGCTAGAAGGGGATGACTTAAGGGCACCTATTACTAGGCAGTGAACAAATATAGACAGCTGCTATTATTCTTTCATTGTCAAAATTACCTTAATGATGAGGAGATCAGACCCTTAGCAAGTTTATCAGGTTATCTGGGAGGCAACTTCCTTCTTCCTGGCCTCGTCTCTTTAGCTTCTCCCCTCCCCTGTCTTTGTGTATCTCACATGGACTCCTTTTCTTTTCAGCTCACCAACCTGCTTTCCTGCTACTGCCGCTGCTTCCATATGCTAGAAGTCTGCAGAAGAGTATGCTGTGGGCACACTAACCTCTCCTCTTCTCTGCAGGAAATGAGAACCTCCCTACCATCTGAATAAAATTCAATGAAGATTTATTAGGCATCTACTACATGCAGGAGGCTGTGCTCTGCGCTAGGGATAAACGGATAAACTAAAAACAATCCCTGCCCTCAGGAGGCTTATATTCTACTGAAGAAAAGATAGAACATTTAAACAAATACAATATAGTTTGAGGAGGGACACAACATGAATAACCAAGGAGATAAGGAAAGAGTTCCTTTAGGAGATAGAATACAAGTAGTTCCTTGAAAAGAAGCTAATGATTCTAAGGTAGGGTGCATTTCAGGCCTGTACAGAGGTGGCAGTAGGAAATGGAATGCTGAATTCTGGTAAAAATAAATAGGCCAGTTTGGATGGAAGAGAGAGAGGAGGGAGAAGATGAAATGCATCTGAAAAGATATGGGTATGACATAAAATGTCTAGAAAAAAAATTAAAAACAGTTTGTAAAGGGTTTAGATGCCAAGTTGAGAAATTTGCATATTATTATAGAGCTAATAGGAAGCCACTGAAGATTCTTTGGTAGGAAGTGATGTGGTTAGACTTTAGGAAGATAATTGTTTGGGGAGTGAGGGGGAGAGAAGAGAAACCAGAAGCAGGGAGACCACTGAGGGTGCTACAGTAATAATCCAGTGAAGAAGTAATACAAACTGAATGAGCAGAAGCAAAGAAATGATCCTAGGAAGTATCATCTGATATTTTGGAGATAAAAATCAATGCAACTTGAAACCTGATTGGACACAGAGGCGAGTTTTGAGGGAAAGTGAAGAATAAAGTAATTATTCTAAGGTTGTATATCTGGATCCCAGGAAGGATAGTGGTGCCTTTAAACAGAAAGATTACAGGTACCGTGTAGGACATAATATCATTTCTCTGAAAAATCAAATATTTGATTTTTTCTTGGTCATCTTCTTTTCTTGTCTCTTGTCATTGGCAATCACTCCTATGGCTCTAACTTCCCTTTCTCTATTCTTTAATGGAGCACCCATTCTAGGAACACCTCAAACTCAACATGTGCATAACAAAATTCCTCTTCCTCCCCTAAATTTCCTTCTCATGGTTTTTTTTTCTATACCTGGCACTGCTATTTATTCCATCTCCCCTATTTACAAATTGAGAGACTTTTCTGTACTTCACCTTTCACACTGTTGTTGTTCAGTTGTTTCAGCTGTGTTTTCATGATCATATTTTTGGGGTTTTCTTGACAAAAATAATGAAGGGGCTTACCATTTCTTTCTCCAGCTCATTTTACAGATAAGGAAACTGAGGCAATTATGTGACTTGTCCAGGGTCACACAGCTAGTAAGTGTCTGAGGCCAGACTTGAACTCAGGAAGTGGAGCCTTTTTGACTTCAGGTGCAGCACTCCATCCATGTGCCACCTACCCACCTCTCTTTTTTTATTGTTGTTCAGTTGTCAGTCATTTTCAGCCTCTCATATACAGCTGCCAATTCCTATAAATTCTACCTCTACAAAATCTAACATCTGTCTTGTTTATTCCCTCTATCATCCTTTATTACTACAGACCTGAACTATTTCTGACTTCCACTCTTGATATTTTGTAATCCATTCTTTACACCATTGCTAGAATAATCTTCTTTACCCAGTTTACCTCTTTAAATAAACCTTCAATGTCTCTGCCTGGCATTTAAGGCCTTGCATTATCTGACATAATGGGGCTTTTCTAAGACCTCCAGGCAGTAACTAGGATCAGTGAGGTTTAGGGGCAGCTGGTTAATGTGTATGGGCATACATTTCCCAGAGTCATTGGATTTCAGTTTCTTTTATCCTTAAGGACACTTCCTGCTGTGAGTTTCATAGGTACAGGGTGAGAAAAAAAAGTGGCATCTGTCTGACGTCTGCTTTGAGTTTTCCTTTTGAGTGCTGCTGCCATTGAAGGGTACTTCCTTGCTCCTTCCCTCCCATTCCTCCTTTCCCTCTCTCTTTCCTAAGCCATTGCTGAGGAAACCTTGATGAGTTCTAAAGCTTGCCAAGTCCTTCCTTCGTCTACTTGCTGGAAGGAAGTGTAGGAGGGAGAAAAAAAAGAATCCTGGCAGCTTGCTCTTTCAAAGTCTTTTATAGCCTTTTTTTTAATGATGGATGATTTTTTTTTTTTAATAAAAGCATGTAGCCATTAAGAAAGGAAAAAACAAACTGTTTAAATCTATGAATGTCAGCTAGCATATGAGGAACAGAGATGAAGGTTTCCTGTTTTGGGTACTTTTTATAGCAGATTCTAGATCTTAAAAGAACCTGGGGACAGCTGCAGCCTAACAATATAGGAGAGAGATCAGGCAGATGAAAGTGTAAGTAAATTAAGAGTGTGTGGTTAGAGTGCCACTCAATGGCCAAATAATATATCACATTCCTATGATAAGTAAATTTCAGGACAGCTCACTGTTTTCTGTAAGTAAAGGTGGGGACTGATCAAATCCTGGAAATATCTTTATTCAATCAATCAGTCAAAGACATTTTAAAGAAAATTTGGAAGGAATGAAAGCCACTGGTTGAAATGAAATGACACTATAAAAGAAGTGGATTGTGATTAGTTGATAGCATTCATTTGTACCTTTTGGGACTTGGATAAAATAGCAAGCCAGTCTAGAACCTGATATTTCAATTGGAAGTTAACCTAGTAGTGGAAACAGTTTAAGACAAGGCTCTCAAAAGAGAACTGTATGGGGTTGGGGGTTAGGGGAGACCTATTTCTTTATCTCCCTTGACCAGAAGATGACCTTGTGAATTTCTAAAGGTTAGAAAATTTTAGAATTCTTATGGGCATCATGTTTCCAGTGTTCTCAGAATGACAGTGACAGCAACCTCTGCATTAAGAAGCAAAAACAAATTAGATGCCCTGAGAAAAGACAGCTTTATAACCACTAGAAACCTGGCAGAAAGCTGTTCCCTGCCCAAGGGGAGTTTCATGAGTACCTTACAAAGGAGGAAAAAAGACTTCCAGAAATCAAGAGCTCTGACTTACCCCTTCTCGACATGTACTCTCTTAACTTGAGCCCACTTTCCCCTGGATGCTACCATGTTTCCCCGATAATAAGACACTGTCTTATTATTTTTTGGGGACAGAAAAACACCAGAGGGCTTATTTTCAGGGGAGGGCTTATTTTAATGAACATTGACAGCAATTTTAATAAACAGGTAAATGTGAACAAAAAAATGTACCTTTATTCAATAAGCAAATCACTGGGGAAGAACAGGATGACGTGCTCACTGCTGCAGCTCTGATTGGATGCAGCTCGGAGCACGGCGTGCATTTCACGGGGGGGGGGG
>NW_027185735.1:10146247-10162543 GCF_028583685.1 Petaurus breviceps papuanus | reverse complement strand
GAGGGCTTATTTTAGAGGAATCTTACACAGTAAGGGGAGGGCTTATTTTCGGGATAGGTCTTATTATCGGGGAAACACGGTATATGCACTTGTGAGTGAATATACCCCTGGTTTAGGGAAATACTTGTACCAACTATTTATACTATACCAACTTAGTAAATTTCCATTTCTAAAAGATAATTAAATCTGTGCTGCAGTCTGACAATATAGGAGAAAAATCAGGCAGATTATTAGGAGAAAAGGAAAAGAATTAATATCTTGTAAAATAATTAAGGTGGCTCTCTTTGTGGTGGCAAAGAACTGGAAATTGAGGGGATGCCTGCCAGTTGGGAAATGACTGAACAAGTTGTAGTATATGATTGTGATGGAATACTACTGTGCCATAAGAAATGATGAACTCAGTGATTTTAGAAAACATGGAGAGACTTGTAAAAAATAAGGAAGAGCAAAATGAGCAGAATCAAGAGAAAGTTGTACTCAGTAACAACAGTATTGTTTTTAGAATAACTTTGAGTGACTAAGTAATTTATACTATTATAAATACCCAAATTATTAATCCAAAGGACCTATAAAGGAAGAAGCTATTTACATCCAGAGAAAGAACTGATAAACAGAAGTATGTGTAGAATGATTTCACACATATATACATGTTTGTGTCTAATGGTAGCCATCTCCAGGGTGGAAGAGGGAGAGAGGGAAGAAAAAAAGTTGTATGAAACTATTATAGATTTAAAAAGAATGGCAAATTGTGCATGTATAAAAGCAAGTACCCTAGCATACTCAGGATGGCCTGCTCATATAGGTTCTTTGATCTCCTTTTCTAGGAAGGACTGCTCAAAAAGGAGTTAACAATCCTACTTTTAATTACATTCACTAATTCAGGGGGAAGGTCAGCACCCTGGATGTCAAAGAAAATACAAGCAGAGAAATTAGCATAAATACCACCAGACAGGGCTCTGACTGTCTGAATATAGCAATATTGCTATACAATTTACATACATCACTGGATTGAGGGAGCACATTTGAAAACATCTCAGTAGTCGGGGTGTCTGAGTAGCCATACTCAGAGTCTCCACCAAGAAATCAAATGGTCCTTCCCATAAGCAAAATACCAACTCAGAGTATATATATACACTTCTCAGAGCCAGAAGGCATCGCAACCCTTGTGACTCAGTGCCTAATCAATTTAGTACCAAAAGGTGTGGAAGCCTTCCTACAAGCAAGCATCCACCTAAGCAAGCTTCTCTTTAAGCAAGTCCTTCCCCTCAATGGGCTCTATGTGATTCAGGATGTATCATAGCTGGGCACATAGGTCTATTAATAGACAACATCCTAGATTTGCAGTTTCATGTGCAATCATTTTTTTTTTGTTCTACTATATTATGGAAATGCTTGTTTTGTTTCATAAATTAAAAAATAAATAAAAATTTTAAAAAGTCTGGCTTACTAATTGATGTCAAGTAGTATAATCACAATGGAGTAGTCACACTAAGGGGGCTCATGAGCCATAGCACTATAAAATTATCCCCTAAATCTCAGTTCTCCCTGAGGGAGAAGTAGCCAGATGTTCTTAGGTGTTCTTTTCTAGAAAAATGGAGAATTATTCAGGGGTGAGTGGATATAGCTCTGGCAGCATCTCTTCTAGTACACAGTGCCCTCACTATCCACCATCCTGGCAAGATCCTACCTTTCCATCCTTTTAACATATTACTCCCTCCTATGCACTCTGTATTCTAGTCAATCTGGACTGCTCAATGGCCACTTAACACACTCTGTAGACTTTTGCTGCCTGATACGCCTTCCTTAACTGCTGAATTCCCACCCATCATTTAAAGCCCACCTCAAATGCTGTCTTCTCTACCTAGCCTTCCCTAATTCTCCCCTAGATATCATATAAAACTTTTACCAACAGCTCTGATACATCCATCTATAGCTATCTGTATTTATGTCTTATTCCTCTGCCAGACTATGAGCTTCATTAGGCAAGGTCTAGACTTTGTAGTGGTCGCAGTGCCTAGAACAGCGCCGTGCAATTAATAAGTGTGTATGGATGAGCTAATCAGACGCCTGGGAGGAGAGCCTGGAGAAAGCAAGTGTCACAGAAGGCAGAGGAGACAGTATTAGGGAGGAAGGAGTGACTAGGGGTGTCACACGTTGCAGAAACATCTAGAAAGACGAGGAAGAGAAAAGTCACTGGATTTAGCTGCTAAAAGGTCACTGGTGGCCTTGGGGAAGAATTATCAGTCAGTGGTTAGAGGTCATGTTTCAAGGAGATGAGGGATTTAGGGAGAGGAGAAGGGATTGAGACTAAACCGGGTAAGGAGAAATTGTAGTGTGAAAGGTTTCAGCTTTTGTTATGGTTAAAGGGAACATGTATCAATATCATAAGGAGAAAAGGTTTGATATTTTAAAAATAACTTTGTGATGGTTCAACAAGTTTCTGTTTCAAGTACCAGGCTCTCAATACCTTATGATAAGTTTTTGCTCGACAAAGGTAACTTTGTACACACAAAGGATCAATTTGAATAGCCTCTGTAAACTGCTTGATTGCTTCAAAGTACTTGTCCATATGCAATAGGTATATGATGCCAATGTTTATAAGAGCAAAAGAGATGCTTCTAAAAAAAAAGAAATACAAAATCCATCAATTTGGCTATTAATAGTATCTGTCATGCCAAGTTGCTTATATAATCCTATATGCAATAAAATGTTTTTCATATTAATGTAATACAATATTGTTTTAAATGCTTAAAGTTTGGAAAAGGTTATGTATTTTAAAATGACAAAATTCCATTCCAAGTAAAGGAATGAAAGGGCCCTTTCTGATATAACAAAGACTCTACGCTAATATTTGCTACTCTAAATGTGAAGGTTAAGAAACAACCACAGAGCTGTTCATGCACCCCTGTGGGAGGCTTCAAAGGCCTTCCCTCACCTGATTACCATCATATGGGAAAAACCTACGGGAAATCCAAAATAGAGAAAGCAAGAAAGGTATCAAAATTTCACGGATAAGGGAAGAATTTAGGACCAAAGAAGATATAGAGAGCATTACAAAATGTAAAACAGATAATTTTGATTATATAAACTTAAAAAGTTTTTGCACAAAGCCAACACCAAGATTAGAAGGAAAGCAGAAAACTAGTTAACAATTTTTTTACAGCCAATATCTCTGATAAAAGCCTCATTTCTCAAATATATAGAGAACTGAGTCAAATTTATAAAAATGCAAGTCATTCCCCAATTGATAAATAGTCAAAGGGCATGAACAGGCAGTTTTCAGACAAAGGACTCAAAACTACCTATATTCATATGAAAAAATGCTCTACATTACTACTGATCAGAGAAAAGCAAATTAAAACAATTCTGAGGTACCATCTCATACATATCAAGTGGCTAATATGACAAAAAAGGAAAAGGTTGGATTTTGGAGGGGATGTGGGAAACCGGGGACACTAATGCCCGCTGGTGGAGTTGTGAATTGATCTAACCATTCTGGAAAGTAATTTTGAACTATGCCCAAAGGGCACAAAACTGTGCATACCCTTTGATCCAGCAATACCCACTCCTATATCATATCCCAAAGACACCCAGAAAAAGGGAAAATGACCTATTTGTACAAAAATATTTATAGCAGCTCTTTTTATGGTGGCTAAGAATTGGTGATCAAATGGTTCATCCAACTTAGCATTTTTATCTTTGACACTAACACCAAGGGATATTTTGTGACAAAACATGGCAACTATTTTTAACTGTAGTTAACCTAAAAAAGATTATAACCTGAAAATCTTTTTAATAACCTTTACAACTGGTGCAACCTTCAAAATGTATAAAATTAAAAATGTTGCTTTATCATAATCCAATAATTCTATAACTGCCTCTTTTCTTTTCCTTATGTTTAATTATCTTTGGTAAATATAAAACAAAATGGTCATGTTTATTCCATTCTCACTTAATCTTATGTAAAAAGGGGAAAAGGACCTGTCTAGTTCAAGTACACTTTCAAAATCAGCAATTGCCAGGCCCCAGCAACTCATTTCTGCGTACAAGATGCCACGGTGTAGAAAAGCAGGAAGATTCTCAATAGTATCATTGATGAGTACTAACAAAAAGAAAAAAAACATGTATTTTGCTTAAGTTCAAAGTAATCATATGTGAATGACATTTTGCTTTAAGCTTGTTCTATTCTTTTAAATTTTTAATCGTATGAATAAAGATACCACACCCATTTTATAGTACCCCAAAATAGCTCTAAACAAAATGTTATTTAGCAAGAAAACAAATGAAAATAACACCTAGGAATAGCTTTTCTTACCTGATATGGGGGGAGGTGGAGGAAAAAGGTCTGAAGCCTGTGACTTCACAAGTGTAAGGAATTCCCAGTGTGGAAACTCCTTACACTGATACAAATCAACAATTTGCCAATAAGCTCATAGTGCTAAAACTATGTCAGGGGCAAGATTTGAACCCAAGTCATCTTGACTCTAAGGCTGGTCCTCTAGGACAAATATATAGCTATCAATAAAATATTTCTAGATTGAGTGGATTTTATAGTTAGAAGGGATCCTGAAAATCATTGAGTTAAATGCCCTCATTTTACAAATGAGGTAATTAGCTATTGTTGTTCATGGTTGAACACATCCCAACATGTTATAGTCAGGGTAGTACCCAACACCTCCTCATTCATTGGCCAGGAGAAAATTATTCCAGGTTCTTTGTGAATCAGATGACTCTCCAAATCATTTCTCATAAACTCTCCCCAGTAAATTTACTTTGACAAGTCAGTCAGAGGACACTCTTAGTTCAAAACAAAGGCATTTTATAAAACAGAATAGTAATAAAAATCACAACAAAATATTATCTGCATTAACCCCAAATCTGTTATCTCCTAAATGCAACATCAATTGGAATATGTGTGTGGAAAGCAATGAGGTGAGGGCAGCCATGCAGAAAATATATGTACGTTGGTACATGCATAATGGCAACTCATGACTAACACTGCAAAGCTGTTCTAAGTACTTTTTTCTTTTTAAACTCATTAGATCTATTTGTTTAAACTTAAGCAAGAATGGAATAATTATTAAGATGACCTCATAATAGGTCTAATCTGAAGAGAATTAGTGTACAAGGACCCCACTTCCTGTTTTATGCCTATACAGAAGGTAAATTAGAACTCCTTGCAAGTTTAGAAGGAGCAGGAGGATTTTGAACTTCCTATCTTTTCATCGCTGTCCTAGCTACATCCCTAGCAGTATCTGTATTCAACAGCAGAAGGCTGCAGACTCACCATATGTAAGGGGAATTTCTTGAGCAGGAGAAAAATATTTCCGGCACCCAGGTACTGATAGTTGCCCCTTTGCCACATGTATTCTCTAAGCTTGAACCCACTTTTTTTTTTCTAGCTCTGTACGTACTCGTGGAAGAGCATGTCACTGATTTTTTTTTTTGAGGGAGGGGAGGAATATTTTATACCAATAGTTCTTACTGTATCACCTTTCTAAAAAGTACTTAAGATTGGCTTACAAAGTTAAATTTAAAAAAGATTGGTTTACAAAAATGATTCTTAACTGATCATTTAGAGGGAAGTACACTAGTGGGAGCCCACAGTAATGGCTTTAGCGAATCATCCCTCGCCCCTCAGCAGCATACCTAGTACCCTGAGGGAAGACAGCTAGTTGTGGGAGTGGAGTTATCTCTATTATGGTATAAAGAGTCTCAGAGTTTACATTAACTACCTAAGTACACAGACCAAGAAGTAAAGAATCAGTGTTTAGGACTATTAACAAAGAAAAGTTGTAGAGGAGAAGAGCAGGGGGGATTAACTATTTTACTGGCAAGGGAATAATAAAATAAGGTAAAACAGTAAAAGAAAGAAAGCAAAATCAACAAATTAAGCAAAACTCTAAAACCAGGGAAAGGATTGATAAATAATGAGGGGGGCAGTTGAGAGTGAGAGGAAGAGAGCCTATAGGAATAGGATTGCCTTAAAGTAGATTAAGCAAAACTCCTCACAGGGACAAGCTACTGAATTGAAAAACAACAAAAAAAAAAATCCTAATTCACAAAAAAGCCCTCTAATACTAGAAACACAAATGGAGGAAAACATAAGCTAAACTCTAAGAAACCCCCATATGTAACATGGGGTCTGGCTCCATACTCTCAGGACCAAACAGTTATAGGGGTGGGCTGGTAAATGCTTAGCCACCAGTTCATATATATATATATATATGCATAGGGGTGGCTAGGTGGTGTAATGAATAAAGCATCAGCCCTTAACACAAAAACTAGCCATGTGACCTTGGGCAAGTCACTTAACTCCAATTGCCCTTACCTTTCCCCCTCTAAAAAAAGGCAAAAAAAAAAAAAAGGTCAAAAAAAGTACGCATAGCTCACTTTTAAGTTTACCCTGTAGTATTAACATTTTCTCCATCACTTTCTTAGACCTAGACATTCAAGAAAACAATAAATCAAGTCCTGATTTGTAACATTTGCTGATTTCTGAGATGTAAATGCTCACACTGAAATTTAACAGAAACTTCTTGTGAGCCAATGTTAGCTCTAGCACACCCCTGGCCAAATTGCTCTTCAGGGTTTTGGGGGTTATCCTGAGTAGCTAATGGGTATTCTTTTCTCTGTTACCATTGGCTTGAGTTCCTACAACTGTGTCCCTCCTATTTTTAGAGATCAACTACTAACATTCTGGTTCTTTTTAACCATTTAATATCCATTAACATTTACAAAGGAATATTTACTTCAAATACATGGAAAGAACAAACATTTTCCATAATATCTTTGGAGCATACTCTCCCCTATACCACCTTGTTGTCTGGGGGAGTAGGCTAAAAAATTAGCTCGGTTTCTACAAGCATTGGTTCCACCAAGGTCAGGTTCAGATGTGGCATTACTGCTGGCTGAGTCTTCCAGGTGGTCTAGAATTCCCTCGATGCTGTACTAGATATAAAATCTACCTATATTACAATTCTTGGATTCCTGTGGTTTGCTCTCTCTACCTTTGAAACCTCTAAGTTCAAAGATTTTTACCTGGAATGGAGGATAAGGAACAAAAGGCCAAGAACCAAGGCCTGTTTCTCAAGGGCAAATGGCCTGAGAGGGGAAGAAGACCTTAAAGCCTTTCCTTTTACTTCCCAGTTTGTGTGCTCCCTCTGATATGGAGCAAAGGGAAAGTAGCTGAATCAGACATATTTTTGAATGCATTTGTATACAGGCAAAGAGCCTCCCACTCATCACATGGCCACTAAACCAGAACCAGTTGCAAACATCTCCAAAACAGTTTCTTTATGTATCATTATGATTCACCTTGAAGATTAGAGTCCTCTATGTGGAAAGGTTGCATCAGCAGAGCAAGGTGATGAGGTCTATGCATGCATTAGGCCCCATTACAACTACTTTATATGCAATGGACTAAATAATCTAATAAAATCAAAGTGTGACTGATTAGATAAGAAAATAATCTGTTATTTACAAGAAATACATCTTAAAAGCAAAGACATACACACAAAAAATAGAAACAGAAAAAAATCAGTAAAATTTTAATATGCATAAGGTGAATCACAAAAAAGTGAGAGTTGTAATCTTATTATTAGATAAAGCAAGAACAAAGATTCAAAATATAAACAGAGATAAACAAGAAAATGACATTATGCTAAAAGGAACCAAAGACAACAAATCAATACCAATATTAAATTGCTTGTTCCAAATGACATAGCATCTAAAGTCACAAATTAAAAATTAATTGTAAGAAGACATAGATAATCATATGATAAAAGTAGAAGACTTTGTTTCCCTTATAGTGTTTCTAACCAAAAATTAGCAAAAGGAAAATACAGAATTGAGAAAGTTGCTGAAGAAATTAGAACTGAAAATCATGTGGTGATTTGGGATTTGGGGGGGGATTTTTTGGGTTTTTGGGTTTTTTTTGGGATTTTGAATGGGACTGCTATAGAAAATTATTTAATTTTTTTTTTACTTTGAACTTAAAAGCCAAAAATAAAGGGAGGGGGGAGGGGAGGGCATTTCCATACATACAACAGAGAACAAAAAGACTTCACATGAAATCATAAATATCCAGTTCATACATCTTGCTTTTTCAAAAAAAGTTCATAATAAATTCTGCACATTACTTTTTAAACTGTCTTGCATGTCTATGCTTTTTTCTGAATTTCCTTCTCCTCTGTGAATATTAAAAAATGGTTCAATGCTCCTATCTAAAAAAAAAATGTTTCTAACCCTCTCCCTCATGATCCTTACCCCATTTTACTTAGGAAAAGAAAGTGTGTAGGAGTAACCCTCCTAAGAAATAAACATTGTTGAGCAAAACAAATGAATACTGTGGGGGAGGAGGGGCACACAATGAAGCCAAGATGGTAGAGTAAAAGCAGGGACTTGCTTGAGCTCTCCCCCAAATCCCTCCAAATTTCTGCAAAAAATGACTCTAATCAAAATGTAGAGCTACAGAACCCATAAAATGAGAGTGAAACACATCTCCAGCCAAAGAAAACCCAGAAGGCCAATAGGAAGGATCTATTGCACTGGGCTGGGAGCCGAGTGCTGTCTAGCATGGCTACAGCACAAACCAGCTAGAACAGGTGTCAGGGGACTGAATCACTGGCAGCTGTGGCAGTTTCCAGATCTCTCAATCCACAAATACCAAAGACAAAGTAGAAGGTCAGTGTGGAAACTCTGTTGGACTTGGGTGAGAGAAGAACATGGTCCAGCCCCAGGCAGCAGAGGTAGCGGCAGTGGCAGCAGCAGCAGAGGTTGCTTCTGGAGCTCTAGGCCCACAGATGGTGAGGGGATCAAGCGACTAATTAGAGGGCAATTGAAGGGATCTCTTTGCTGGTGCTGAGGCAGGATTCTCTTGCTTTGCCCTTCTTGGATCTGGGTCGCAGTCTTGGGTGGCAGTCCTGGGGTGAGGAGGAATGTTGGCATGGCAGAGCTTGTGGTGGCTGTGGAAAGGGAGTCCACCTCACAGTTCCAAGGGAGAAAATAGTGCTTGTAGTTACTCATAGATGAGAGCACAGGCCAGGAGAGAAGTAAACACCTCTCCTGTGATCTTACCACCTTAGAAGAATTGAAAATTAATAGATACCTAGAAGTAGCTCTGACAACAGCTGCGCAAAACTGCTGAAAATTGGGACAGAGCACTCTCCACTCAAAACAGAGTTCTACCTTGACAAAGTGCTCAAAAAATCAAGAAATTGGCTGGGAAAATGAGCAAACTGCATAGAAAAAAATCAGACTATAGTATCTTACTTTTATGACAAAGAAAATCAAAACATACAACCAGAAGAAGATGACAAAGTCAAAGCTCCTACTTCCAAAGCCTCCAAGAAAAATATGGAGAACATGGAGGAACTCAAGAAGGATTTTGAGAATCAAGTAAGAGAAGTAGAGGAAAAATTAGAAAGAGAAATGAGAATGATGCAAGAAAATAATGAAAAATGTGTCAAAGTTTTGCTAAAGACCCAAAAAAATACTGAAGAAAATAACACCTTAAAAAATAGACTAGCCCAAATGGCAAAAAGAGATACAAAAAGTCAATGAGGAGAAGAATGCTTTAAAAAACAGAACTGGCTAAATGGAAAAGGAGGTCCAAAAGGTCACTGAAGAAAATTATTCCCTAAAAATTAGAATGGAGGAAATGGAAGCTAATGATTTCATGAGAAATCAAGAAATTATAAAACAGAACCAAAATAATGAAAAAAAATAGAAAGTAACATGAAGTATCTTATTGGAAAAACCATTGACTTGGAAAACAGATCCAGGAGAGATAATTTAAAAACTATTAGACTACCTGACAATCATGATAAAAAAAAGAGTCTAGACATTATCTTTCAAGAAATTATCAGGGAAAACTGCCCTGATGTTCTAGAACCAGAGAGTAAAATAGAAATTTCAAGAATTCACCAACTGTCTCTTGAAAAAGATCCCCAAAAGAAAACTCCTAGGAATATTATAGCCAAATTCCAGAGTTCCCAGATCAAGGAGAAAATATTGCAAGCAATTAGAAAGAAACAATTTGAGTATTGTGGAAACACAATCTGGATAACACAAGATCTAGCACTTTCTACATTAAAGGATCAACAGGCTTGGAATATGATATTCCAGACATCAGAGGAGCTAGGATTAAAACCAAGAATCACCTACCCAGTAAAACTGAGTATAATACTTTGGGGAAAAATGGAAATTCAATGAAATAGAGAACTTTTAAGCATTCTTGATGGAAAGACCAGAGCTGAACAGAGAATTTGACTTTCAAATACAAGAATCAAGAGAAGAATGAAAAGGTAAACAGGATAGAGAAATAATAAGGAACTTATTAAGGTTGAACTGTTTGCATTCCTATGTGAAAAGACAATATTTGTAACTCACGAGGAGTTTAATATTAAGAGACCTCTTTCATTGCAGCTTTATAGACAATATCTCACTCCAGGAAAAGGGATGTATGACTTCCTCAGGGCTGCCAGCACCCATCTTGACAGAGAGAACATAGAACAAGAAAGAGAAGAGAATGGCCTTAGGAAATGAGATGAACATGACTAAAGAAAGTGATAGGAACAGGCTTCACAATATGAGATGCAGAATGTAGCACAATATAGTTTATGCTTAAAGAAAACATAGATATGAGAATGGGAGGATAAGGGAGGAATTTCTGGGAGGACAAGGGTGGGATCTTTAAAAGGGAGGGTGACAGAATGGGCTAAAGGGGGATATAGAAGGGTGTTCAGATTTACGGGAATGAGAGGATAGGGGAAAGATACTTAGAGGTGGGGTAGGTTAAGTAATAGGGGGGCAAGGTAGCAGGTAGAAGTAAACTAGAGGAGTAAGGAGGGATAGAAAATAGATAACACAAACATAAAAACAAAGATCAGGTGTAGAATTTGTTAGGGAAAGGATAAAGGATATGTCTATGTATGTACATATATACGTGTGTATATATGTATATGTGTACATATATATTTATATCTATATATAAATACATTCACACTTAATTGTAGCCTTCTGGGGGAAGAAGGGAGAAAAAAGAACAAAGTAAAAAGTGCACAGCAGAGAACAGAAGAAAACTTATAAGGAAACAAAGAAAAGATGGACAGCTCCTAACACAATGTGTAGCATTTATCTTACAGGCTTTCTTGAAATGAAAATGTATTGCTACATATTTTGAATCCTCTCATGTTCTGCTGTGAGCATGATGTGCTTTTCCCCCTTTTCTTACTTTGTATTTAAGTTTATGACATGTTTCTTTTTTTCTATTCTGTATTTGAGTTCTGGTGTTTGAGTCTAAAATAAATATAAAAATTAAAAAGAAAACATAGAAAATGGACGAAATAAATTTAGTACATACACGAAATGGCTTAACACCCAAATTAACAAAGGAAAACTTAAGTGAATTGCAAAAAGGACATTGATAGTAATGCAATACTTTTTAGAGACATGTCTTCTGAATGGGAACCTTAAAGAATATGTGTGTGCATGTGTGTGTCTGTCTCAAAAGTCAGAAAAAAAAACCAGACCATTGTTATGGGAATGGGAATTTAAGATCTTACCTGCCCCTAGGCCCTTTGGTAGACCTAAGTGCACCTGGAGCCTGTGGCAGGAGGATTGGTTTTCAGGAACGCCCACACATTGGTGCTCTGTGATCGGGCAGTGGGTCAAGAGGATTGTGACATTCTCTGAGCCAGGAGAAGGCTATTTAAACCCTGTTGTGAGGCTTTGTTTTGGGGCTCACTTTGAGAAGTGTTGTGCGATTTAACCAGATGAGACTCTGGGCAGCCGTTGAGCCCCCTTGGCTTTGAAAACCCAGATGTTGAAGCTTCCCTCTCTGGTAACTGACTAGGTATGGATGTAATGGTTGGACAGTTAGAAGCCTGTCTGTTGATTTGTTTCTCTGTCTGTATTTTTTCCTGCTTGTAACCTCTATATTCTCTGAAGTTAGGGATGCTGACCTTTTCCCCCTGAACTAGGTAAATGGCATATGTTTGATTGATTAAAGCAAGATTGTTAACCCATTTTGAGTTGCTTTTCTTTAGAAAAGCTGATCTAAGAACGTGTGTTGGCAGCCACCCTGGGTATGTCAGGGTGCTTGCTGCTACAACCATATACTGGGAAACAATAAATATTGAAAAAGCAGAAATACCAAAAATAGAATTTACAAATGGTAATTTAATAAAAAATAGTAATTTTCACATGGAACACAAGCAAAGGATATCAATCTAAAGGAAGACATAATGACATCTTGAATAATGTATATGTCAGCGAGCAAATCATAGAAACAATTAATAACTATGTGAAAGGAAATGAGATAATATGCCCAAATTTCTAGGATGTAATTAAACTAATTTTCAGAGGAAAAAGTATGTCTCCAAAAACAGATTAAAAATAGAAAATGAGAATTAGTTATTTGAATGTAAAATATCTAAAAAGTTAGAAAATCAATAAGCCTAAAATAAGTATAAAAAGAAAATCTTCAAATAAGAGAATTGGAAATAATTTCCTACTGCCTACAAACATGCCCAAGTCTCCCATAGTCTTAATAACCCTCATTTATCTTTCCATCCCCAATATCTCTTTTATAGATAACCCCCTCAAAAGGGTCATCTACAATAGGCGTCTCCACTTTCTCCTTAATCTCTTCCTAACTCCTTACAATCTGACTCTCAACATCATCATTCCACCAAAATTGCTCTCTCCAAAGTCACTAAGGATCTTTTACTTGCCAAAACCAATGGCCTTTTCTCTATCCACATTCTCCTTGATCTTTCTGCAGCCTTTGATACTGTTGATCAGTTTCTCCTGCTTGATATTCTTTTCTCTCTAGGGTTTGGAGACACCACTCTCTCCTGGTTTTTCTCCACCCTCAGTGCTCTTTCTCTGCCTCCTTTGTTGGACTCCTCCTCTGGATCATGCCCTCTAACTGTAGGTGTCCTTCAGGGTTCTGTCCTTCTCTTCTCTCACTATACTACTTCACTTGGTGATCTCATCAGTTCCCATAGGTTTAATTACCATCTCTATGCTGATGATTCTCAAATCTACCTTTCCTGTTCCAATCTCTGTGCTAACTGCCAATCTCATTGTTGCTGCCACCCCTCTTTATCATGACTACAGTATTGAGATATCCCCACACTGCCTTGGGTCCCCCCTCTAGGCGCAGGGCCTTGGCACATGTGTAAATTGTAAGTCATTTCCCTCACTTTGAAATTAAACTTCTATTTGATTCCTGATTCTCCTGTCTCCCTGTCTCTAGCCTGCTCTGTGCAGCTCTAGCCACCCACAGGTTAGAGGCTGGTTTGGTCTGGTTGATAAAGCCCTTCATAATCTAGTCCCCTACCTTTCCATCTTCTTTCATCTTACTCCTTGATACATACTCTTTGATCCAGTGACACAGTCTTCCTGGATCTTCCAAGAACAAAACATTCCATCTCTCAGCTCCAGGAATTTTCTCTGGCTGTCCCTCACACCTTGAATGTTCTTCCTCTTCTAATCTGATTACTGACCTTCCTGGCTACCTTTAAGTTCCAAAGAAAATCCCATCTTCATTCCAGGGCTTTCCCTCTCTTAATTATTTCCTAGTGATCTTGTACATAGCCTGCTTTGTATATGTTTGTTTACATATTGTCTCTCTCCCATTAAATTATAGATCCTTGAGGGCAGAGACTGTTGCCTCTTTTTGGATCCCTGGCACATAGCACAGTTCCTGGTATATAGTAGGTACTTAATAAATGCTTATTGAATTGAATAAAAAACTTTCCCAGGGAATATAGGACTAAAGCAAGGATACTCCCTGTAAACATTCTTATTTGACATAGTTCTAGAAATGCTTGTAATAGCAATAAAACAAAAGAAAGAAATATAAGGTTACTTTCAGGCAAAGAGGAAACAAAATTATTCCTATCTGCTGATAAGAAGATGGTTTACTTAGAAAATTGCAGCAAATCATCAAAGAAACTAACAATACAATTAATTTTTAGTCATGTCCAATTCTTCATGACCAAGGCTTGACCCCTTTCCAAACTAAAACCAGTTCCACAATAAACATACATAGAGAATAGAAAAAAAAAAACCTACCACACCAAAAAAAAAAAACCAACAAACCCACTAATTTAGCAAAATCATATTAAAACAGAAATCAGAGAAAATACACACAGGATAATATAGACAATGCAAAATGAAAGGGTTCTCCCATTGGGAGTGAGCTAACTTAGCTCAACAAAGAGAGAGGGTTCTGTATCTCACCTAAGGGGAAAATTTCCCAAAGATTCTAAAGTAGCAAGGTAGATAGGGACATGATGGAGAGTGCCAGCTCCTCTCATGCCTTCCCACAGTCTTTTTCTTCAGCAGTGGAAATGGGATTGGACTTTTCCATTTTCTCTCTTAAAGCTAGAAGCCAGTTTCTGAATGATGACCCTCCCAAAAGGGGACTGTCTGAGAACTGAAGCTCTCCACTCTTTCCAACTCTTCCCTGTCCCTTAGGCAGAGCAGGGCATTTATTTCCACTAATAAGGGGAGACCTATGTCACTGGACTTTAGGACAAGAGTTATATTCAAGTAAATTTTTGTGACCCTACCAAGTGCCATTAAGCAAGACCCATTTTGTGATTATTCTTTGGTTTACACGGGATAGAAGGTATTATTTTCTATTCACTAATGTAATATGTCTGCCCATTAGGCTGAACTTGGCCATGAATCATGCGGAGCTGCATAAGCATAAAGGGACGATGTTCTTGATTGGCTGAAGGCAAATGGGAATCAGGACATTGCATGAGGGAGAAGGGAATAACTTTTGAATGGCTATCAGGAGCTCCAAGGACAGCAAATATTTGAGGAACCAGTACCAATATTTCCCCTGAATTCTAGTGCTTGGAACCTTAAAAATTACTAAGAACGGACTTTCACTCAATGAAATTGTTCTCTCTTCTGCTTAGAGCTGAAGTCCTATGTATTCTTTGGTCTGTTTTAACCCATATAATTTCCCCAATGTTTGTTTCTTATTTGTTTGTTTTTTAAACTGTTACTTTGACAAAAATGTGAACTGACTATTCATGAGATGGTTTTTTTTCCTATAATTAGTACATGGTTGAAGGGAACCAAGCTGCTATATATAAGTTAATATTATCCCCCTCCCTTTGAGAGTGATGAGGAAAAGTGGCTTTGATCCTGCCCTAAAGCATTGTACCCCTAGACTTCAACATTTGAAATGTGGAGGATATCCTTATACCCCTCTTGGAGCTAGGTGAAGGACCTAGCCACATGAATCCTCCTTCTCCCAACAAAAGTAGAAATCACCATCCCCCTGTAAAGGGATAAGCTAGATAATGGATCAGATAAACCATTCCTGCTACACTTGAGCCAAACTCTTTGTATTTAGACAGTAATTACAAATATCTTACACTAGGTTGTAAGCAAGCTGTGCAATATAGAAAATTATTTTGTGAATTACCATTTTACTGATTTAGTTAAGACAGCAAATTATAAAATAATTCAAAATACCACGTAACCTAGAGTTAGTTCCTCAAACTTTTAGATGGATAAATTAAATTAAATTAAAAACAGAACTGACCTGACCTAATGCCTGATGTTAATATTAAAAAGTATAATCTGATCACTTTATGTTAGTACCCCCTAAATGAAAATAAAGAGCGAGACAACAACAAATTATTCTATTTTGCTCAGCTAAGCTTCATATTTACTATGCAAGTAAAAGTGAAGAAATAGTACCTGATACACTGAAATCCTGAAGAGATTTATTTGGGTTACATTTTCTCAATATGCATGCTCTATAATAGAACGCTGTCCAATTACTAGGATCTAAATGAATTGCAGCCGAAAGGTCTTCAGTTGCCTCTCTAAAGTGGCCTTTTTTTAAAAAAGCTCTGCCACGATATGTCCTAAAGTTGTGGAATAAAAGTTATATTTTAATATATATTTCTTCTTTTCACGAGATTATGATTACTTTTGTATGCAAAATACTTTTTTGTTCCTGCATTTTTCTCACAAGCTTTAAAAAATTTTACTGATATCTTTTGTTTTCACATTGCAATCATTTCTGGATTTACTATTCCCCAAACTCATCCTCCCACCCAGAAAACCAGTTAGGACAAACCAATACAAATAATTTGTGATTGGATGTGCAATATTCTGCCCACTTCCCACATACACACACCTGTCTCTGTGTGCATACACACATATATGTATGTATATGTGCATGTATATATACACATATGTATGTATTTATCTATCTATCTATCTATCTATCTATCTATCTATCTATCTATCTAT
>NW_027185735.1:10103105-10146237 GCF_028583685.1 Petaurus breviceps papuanus | reverse complement strand
TATCTATCTATCTATCTATCTATCTATCTATCTATCTATCTATCTATCTATCTATCTATAGAGAGAGAGGGAGAGAGAGATGAGAGGGCAGACAATGGAGGATTGAAATGGAAGAGTAAAAGGGAGGTCTTTCCCTAAAAGGGAAATGCATATATGTATATACGCATTTTGTGTGTGTATGTGTATATACACATTCACGACTTATTCTCTAATAGACAGATGTTCAAAATAGACAATTTTCCAAAGAAAAAAATCTAAGGTATCAACAACCATATGAAAATAATGCTCCAAATCACAACTCTGGGATTCCACACTGGGAAAAATAGAGAAAAACTACAGACTAATATGTATATACACATATACATGTGTATATGTGTATGTGTATATATGTGTTTGTATATGTATGTATATAGTATAATAGACTAATATATCAATAGATCTATTGCTCAATAGATCAATAGGTGGTACCCTTCTGAGATTATTCCTCCAACCTGTGCTCACACTTCTGGGAGTGGATCTCCAGAGGGCTGCTGTTACTTTAGGTTCTAAAGATAACCCCATAGGTTATACTCTTGCTTCTGAATGCCTACCAGTGTGCTTCCTATTAACCATCAATCACTACCATTTAGAATTTACTAAAATGGTATAGTAAATAAGATAGGAAATAGATTTGTGATTTCATTGGTGAAAACTCCCTCTAGCTTCTGTGAAACTCTGAGTCTTGAAGAGTTGCCTAGAGCAATGGTGTCCAAATCAAATAGAAACTGATTCCTGGCGGCCACATATTGACTTAGAAAACCACAGATTAACATTATTTATGTCACACAGTCAATAAACATTTATTAATCATCTACTATGTGTCAGACACTATGCCTAGCGCTCTGGAAACAAAAAGGGTCAAAAGATAGTCCCAGCCCTTAAGGAGTTCATAATCTAATGGGGAAGGCAAAAAGCAAATATGTACAAAGCAAACAAATATTCTGTTTACAGAAGTAAATAAGAGAGGAAAGGCACTAGAATTAAGAGGGGTTGGAAAAACTTCATGTAGAAGATGGGATTTTAGTTGAGGAAAAAGAAAACCATGGAAACTAGCAGACAGATTTGAGAAGGGAGAACATTCCGGACATGGGAGATAGCCAGACAAAATGCCCAGAGCTAAGAGATAGAATGTTTTGTTTGACGAATAGCAAATTAACATTATTTATGTTGTATGGCATTTCAATTTATTTTGTTAAACACTTAACAACTACATTTTAAATCTGGTTCTGGTTGCATTGAGAAGTTTGTGAGTTTGACACATCTGGTCTAGAGCACTGAGGACTTAAGTGAGTGGCCCAGGGTAAGACAGCAGATATATAGCAGAGGTGAAATGTGAATTCAGGTTTTCATGACTTTGAGGTCAGCTCTCTCTCCACTATATCATGCTGCCTATTGTGAGAACAGTTGGTACAAAATATTTTACCCCAAATCCTGGGCTATATCCTCCCCTAAATACACACATAGGAAGAATGGGATCAAATTCAAAGTACAGTGTAATGAGGCACATGCATACACTGTGGCAAAGGGGGTAACTCACATGCCTAGAGCAATGATGTCCAAATCAAATAGAAACTGGTCTCTGGAGGCCACATATTGACTTAGAAAACCACAAATTAACATGACAGAAGTACTTGAAGTCCTTTCTCCTTTTGTGGAGTCCTCATTCTGCCCTCTTCTGAGGGAGTCACTCAGTTGAGCTCTTCCTTCTTTGGATGACCATCTATCCACATCCACTTGTCATCTATGTATCTCCTGGCTAATGACTATACTTTTGACTAAGCAGTCTCTCCAGTGGTCATAGTTCTTAAGTCTTTCAAAGTTGTTTTTCTTTAGATTATTGTGTTATAGAATTTGTTTTACTACTTATGTTGACTTCACTCTGCATCCATTTCTGCCTTATGTTTATTTGCAATATCTCTGTACCCTAAGATGTGTTGGGGGTTTTTGGTCAAAGTTTCACAATGGTGCTGAGAAATGCATATATTCTTTTGTAGTCCCATTTAGGAAATGCCATAAGTTTGCAATTTGTACACTTCCATATTTTCCATTTTGCTTATCTATCTGTTAGACTTAGCCCAAACTGAGAGAGGGATGTTGAATTCTCCTGTCACTACTGTTACTTTCTATGTGTTCAATTGAGCTAACCAAATTGTTTCTTTTATGAATTTGTATTCTAAGGCATTTGAAGCATATGAATTTACTATAGACATTGGTTTGTTGTCTGTGGTTCCTTTCAGCATAATGTAGTTTCCTTCTTCATCCTTTTATATTTTTTGAAAAAAATTTTTTTTGCTTTCTTTAGATAGCATATTTGAAACTTCAGCTTTTTCAGATTTACTTGATATGTAGCAAATTTTTGTCCCATTCTCTCAATTTTATTTTGTGTACAGATTTTTTAAAAAATGTGTTTCATGCAAGAAACATATTATAGGGTTTTGTTTTCTTATATAACCAGTTACTCTTTTATTTTATTAGTTTGCTTAATGTATTTACATTTAAAGTTATGAAAGTTATGGTTATTTTTTCCCTCCATTTTCTCGAATTTTTTTAAATTTATGATTTTTTCCCTTCTGCTGTTAACATAGTTCTATACCTGTTTAGTCACTTTAGCTTAATTTTTTTGGGGGGGATGAGGAGATGACTTCCTCAAGGTTACATAGCTGGATAGTGTTGGAGGCTGGATTTGAACTCAAGTCCTCTTGACTCCAAGGCTGATGCTCTATCCACTGCACCACCTAACTGCCCTGGCTCAATCTTTTTTGTTTTTTGTTTTTTTTTTTTGCCTTTTGGAGGGCAATTGGGGTTAAGTAACTTGCCCAAGGTTACACGACTATTATTTTTGTGTGGGTGTTGTGTCTGAGGTTGTAACTGAACTCGGGTCCTCCCAACTCCAGGCCTTGGGCTTTACTCACTGTGCCACCTAACCAACTGGGCTCAATCTTTTTTTAGGCGGCCTATTCCTACTGGTTCTTTTCCCCTCACTGGTGAGCCACCATATCATTCGTTACCTCTTGCCCTTTAGGGTTTTGCTTACTAATTCCTTTTTCTTTCCTGCTTTTATCTAATTATTTCTTTTCCTCTTTTCCCCTTTAGTCAAGTAGATTTTCCCTCCTCCTTCAATTAATTCTGTTCATCAGTTTTTAAAATTTCATTTTGGGGGTCCCTTTCCAGGGAAGATTTCTCTCACTTTTTCCATTATTCATTTTGTCTGCTCTAGACACTCATTTAACCTCTATAAATACCTAGTCTCTCTCCATTCTCTGTATTCTTCATATAATCAGAACTTCTAAGGTATCCATTCTGCTGCATTTGTTTATCTTTCTTGCATTTCTGTTTTCTGAGGTGTTCAAAATGCAAATAACCTCTTCAGGTTTTTTCTTTATTACTGAATGTTCATCTTTTTTCATTTGTGATTAAGCTCAGATTTGCAGGATAGGTCACCCTGGGCTGCCTCCTTCATTGCTCTCTGGGACTTATTTTTCTATTCCCTCTTGAATTTTCTGGTGAGTGGAGAATAATCTTGTGAATTTTAAATTTTCTTTCCTTTATATTTGGAAATCTTTCTCCTGGCTCCTTGCCAATTTTTTTCTGAGTTGAATTCTGAAATTTAACTACTATATATCTTAGGGTTTGAAGCTTTGAGTTGTTTATTTGTTTTTATTTTCCTGGAGGCAATATATTAATTTTTTTTCTATTGGTGTTTCATTCTCTAAGTTAAGAATTTCTCTTGTAGGTTTTTTTGACTTGTGTTCTGGGAGATCTATAATCTTTAGGTTGTCTCTATGCAGCTTGCATAGTAAGCATATTTTCCTTTAACATTCTTGTTTTTGGCTTCACTTCTTCTAGATTGTCCTTCACTTCTATAAGTATTTGCATTCTTAATCCATTATTCTCTTTTTTCTTTCTTTGGTGAGAACAGCCATAGAAAATTTAAGTGCCAATTATTCTGTCAATAATTTTTGCTGTGATACAATTCTGCTCACTTTTCTATTAACAAATGTATTGTGTTTCCATGTTCTCCTCAAATTGCATAGGACCATCTGACTCATCAAGTGTAGGATGATTTTCCTTTGTTTTGCAGTATTTATTTAAAGATGCCTAAACTCACTAGATTTGGAGGTCATATTTCTTTTTTCTTGTTAATGTTTTCCTTGTTGATTTCCCTGCTCATAAGCAGCCTGTGGATTTTCTTCTCCCTGAGAACTTTGATAATTTTAGTCTTTTTGTCCTTACTTGCCCCTACTGCTCATTTTTTCTTTCTTCTTCCTAATGGTTTCCCTGGGGAGGAGGTAGGATAAATCTCCGAGCCTTTTCCCACACTGGACAATTCAAAGTTTACCAGCCTACATCTCCCCCAAGTGGCTTTTGCAGGAACTGGAGACTGGTTCCAGCTGAACGCAGTGCTCTTTCCCTCAGGCTTAGTGGAATGTCATACACTCCTCCCATAGCATGGTATCCAGTCCTTTCCCTCTCTCCTTCAGTTGTCTGCTCCTGGGAGTTCAGAATTCTTTCACATTAGTGCCACTGCTGTGTGCGTGCGTGCGTGTGTGTGTGTGTGTGTGTGTGTGTGTGTGTGTGTGTGTGTGGTGATTTCTATCATTTGAAATTTGGATCTCAGAGGCTTGGGGAAGTTGGCGTGCAGAGCAGAATTGAGCTCTATTTAAAGCCCGGGCATGTATCCTGTGCCTTTCCCTCTCTTCTTCTGCAGAAATCTTTAACAGCATAGAATACTGCTATGGTGACCCTGACAAACTTCCAAAGTCTAGAGCCTGGATCTCCATGGCACTGGGCAGAGGGAAGAATGGACCATGGTGTGGGTTTGGTTTTTGTTGTAACTGCTTTGATTGGACTTTCATGTCAGCTAGTGCAGCCTCATTGCCTGTAGTGTGTGGGTGGTAGGAGGGGAGGTGCTGAGTGAGCTTGAGGCAGAGCTTTCTCTGATTGGTTTTTAACCTTCCTTTGGGTGCTGGTTGTCTTAGACCATGGAGCAGTTGCTTTATCTTTGGCACATAATTTCAGTTTTGGAGAGGTTTAAGAGGTATCAGATAAAATGTCTAAACATCTAGCTTGTTGGTCACATGACTCAGAAGTCTCACTTTGCTCTTAATTCTATTTTTTTTTTTTTTAAGCAATCGGGGTTAAGTAACTTGCTCAAGGTTACACGGCCAGGTGTTTCTGGGTGGGTGCTAAGTGTCTGAGCCCGGGATTCGATCTCCAGGTCTTCTCAACACTGGAGCCGGTGCTCTTACTTGCTGTGCTGCCTGGCCGCCCCCTTCTATTTTTTTTATCTTTTGCTTCATTTCTTCCAGCTTGTCTTCTAATCTTTGTTTACCAAGCAATTTTTTTCCCTCTGAAGCTATGCTTTACTTGTTGTGGGGTTACTCACTTCTTAATTTACCTCTTGGGCTTCTTTTAGCCTGCACTATTTCTTCATTATGCTCCACATTTGATTCTACTTACTTATATTTTTAGCATTCGTTTTTCAACACCTTGCCTCATTTCCTGCTTTTTCTGTTTCCTGGTGGTCTGCGGTAGGTTCTGACCAGAGACAGACTCTTGTCTTCTCTCTGCATGTTCCCCAATGAACATCCCTCTACCTTATCCCTGCTATAGCCCTGACAGGCCCCAGTTGCGTTCTTGGAGATCATGTTGATTTCAGACCTCTTGCACAGACTGCATGGCAGTGGCCCCCAGATGCTGAGTTGGCTCTTTCTCTTTCTGTAGTGCTATCTGTTCACAGGAATATGCAGTGGGTCTCATTTCTCTGTGCAGTAATCTCTGGAGGCTGGTTCCATCTCTGTTTCTGTTCTGACATGCTAAGGTCAGTGTCTTGGCTTCAGATCTCCAGTTTCTTCAGGTTGCAGTGGCTTGGGACAGACACACTTTGTCCCTGCTTGGAGAACTAGGTTTTGTCTTCAAATCCATCTACCTATTTCACTTTTCTTGGCCACAGCTCCTCTCCTTGGATCCTCTTGCTTCCAGGGGGGTTATGTGAGGTTGTGTTAGCTCTCCTGGTACTACCTCTCCCTGCCTCTGTCAGTTTCTATGTTTACCTGTGTTTATGCTGGTTTTTCTGGTGAGATCCCTCTTCCCACCTCTACCAGCTGTCTTTTCAATAAGTTCTAGGCTGGACTGAAG
The DNA here is from genome assembly GCF_028583685.1 of Petaurus breviceps papuanus. Classification (NCBI taxonomy): domain Eukaryota; kingdom Metazoa; phylum Chordata; class Mammalia; order Diprotodontia; family Petauridae; genus Petaurus; species Petaurus breviceps. The sequence continues at coordinate 10,140,060 of NW_027185735.1, read as the reverse complement.
CATTGTCTTCTGATTTTTTCTCTTTTGTCATTGCTATTTCTGTGATCCTTTTCAGATATTTGCTGGAGATTGATGTGGGAGAGATGGGCATTTCTATGACCTCTCATATCGTCATCTCAATTGCTTTTATCTCATTCTTCCACAACCCGATTCTTGTTGAAAGACTAAAGAAATAATTAAGCCATCATGATTCCTAAATAAACTTCTTGAGGGTGCATAACTTCCCTCCCAGTTATTTTCTTCTCTCTTCCATTTCACATAACTTCTGTGTTTTTCATTCCTAGAAAGGATATGTAATCAATCACGTAGAGTTTTAATTCTATTATCTTGATTCCTTAAATTTTCTTTAAATATTCCCTCTTTAAGGTTAGTCATTTTATTCACGTGCTCTTTTATCTTTGTTGCCTTTTGCTTCTCCTAATTTTCTTCCAGTTTTCCATTTTGATGCTTTAGATCTATCATTTTTTTTCTTTCAGAGCCTATGAAAAGAGAACTTAACATAAATAGTTCTGTTTTGAGTTTGTCATGAGAATGCACCCTCCAAACACATAGGCATATAAAGAACTTGATGGTGAGGATTGTGATCATCAGATTCTTGTGGTGCATATCTGGTTATCTTGACCAAATCATTGTTTATATTGATCAGGACAGTAAGATCTGCTAATCATGAGCTACCACTTTGAAGTGCTACAACAATGTATCAGTATATGGACATAAGTAATCACAGACACCTCTTATAACACCTCCTGTAACAGCTAAAAGCTGATTGGTCCATTACCCCATAAATGGAGGTCACATAGGTTGCCACTTCTGATGTTTCAGTGAACACTGAGTCTAGTCCCAAGCAAAGAAGAATCAGTAATGATGAGATTTGAGAAGAAACCATACTATGAGCCTCCAGCTCCTGAAGCCCAGAGAGGACTGAATCCAGTTTTACCATAGATCAGACCAAGTGAAGTCTAGTTCTCAGTCACTGCTCTCCATAGTCTCTAAGTCTGTCTGATTGGATGGATCTATCTTCCTGCACCTTTTACTATCAGATCTCTGATTTACCACTTTTGTTCCTGCCATCTGGTGGTGAGAAGATTGTTTTGAATAGTTTGGATCTGATGTTGGACTAGTATATTTTAAAGAAACTTATGTGATTGCTGTCTGGTGTGGAAATAACATCTGAAGGAACTTTTTTTTCTTCTTTATTAAGTAATTCAAAGCTAAAGTAAATTGTGTGAAATAACTTGAGTGCATATATTTATTCAAATTTTATTGATCCAATCAATCACTAAGTCTCTTACCTTTCTTGGAAGATATGCTCTTAGTTTTCAATGCAGTTTTCACATTATGCCTTTATTTTTTTTTCTTTACATAATTTGTACTCAAGAAGTCAATTAAAAAACGAATTTATCTCAACAGAGAGAGAATTTCTATCTTTGGAAATAATTTATATCTAAATTCCATATTGTTTTCTTTCCTATTCTGAATTGAAAGTTCTCATTTCTACCCTAATTTTCTTCTTTCAGTTTTATAGTTCCTTTGAATAATCTGGAGCTTCTTCTTGTTTTTCTAAGATATGTGACCTCTGTAGAGTCCACACAATTCTTTTATTTTTTGATCAGGAGCTTTAATTCACTTTCCTTAAAATATAAAGCTTTTTCATAGTGTTTTGACCTCTCTTTGCATTTTTACTCATTTTTCTTTCTGTCTATGAATTTCTGTTGTTTTCTTTCTCTGGTACTTTTTAATAAAGGGTGTGTATGTCTTTATCATAGAGATTACTTAAACCTAGATAGCTCATGATGGAAAGAGATATCCACATCCAGAGAAAAGAACTACAGGTCTGAATTTAGACTGAAGCAAACTACTTGCCCTCTCTCTTTTGTGTTTTGTTTTGTCCCTTCTTTTTCATTGTTCACTCCATTGGTTATAAGTCATCTTTACAACTTGACTAATGTTTAATGTCAAGGTATTTGTAGAAGCTATATTTGATTGCATGCTGCCATGGTGGGGGGGTGAGAAAGGGGGAGAAAATTTGGAACTCACGGGATTGTGGAACTGAATGTTGTAAACTAAAAGTAAATAAATACATTTTTAAAAAAGAAAACAAAAACAAAATCATAAACTTAGATGCCTGAGTGGATAGAATGCTGGAAGACCAGTGGCCTCAGATACTAATTAGCTGTGTGATACTGGGCAACTCATTTCACTATTGTTTGCTTTAATCCGCTGGAGAAGGAAATGGTATAACACTCCTGTATTTTGACAAGAAAACCCCATGGACAGCACTGGCATGCTTCTATCAGTGTGTGGACTGATTAGGAGAGCTAGTTACTCACTTATGGCTGACCCTTACCCTCATGTGGGTGGCACCTCTTGTTTCTAACTCCTCCCTTCAAGCTTGACTTTCTGGTTCCTGCTCTTAGCACCCTTTTCCATACTGCCTCCCCCTCCCCCAAGGACTTCCTTAACAAGAAAGGAATAAAACAACAACAAAAGTTATGCTGAAGTAACTGATCTCAGAAGAGTTGACTCTATCCCATACCTCACAGCCTATATAAGCTCAGTTGTGCTTAAGTTTCTTTCGGTCTTTATTCGCTTGATCTTTTTTTTTTTTTAACTTTTGTGAAGTTCTAAGTATATGAATTAATAAAAATCTCCTTTTTGCCTGACTCTGACTGTTCCCAACAGTTATAAACCTCTTGGACTTTCTTTCTATCTCTACTTCTGTTGTTTCTATCTCAGTCCCTGTCTGTCTGTTTCCCTCTGACAGCGACTGGGTTTCTAGTCTCCTTTTCTTGAAGAAGTTCTTTCCTTTCTTGTCTGTGACTATGCACTGCACTCGTCACTACCCTAATTTTCTACCCTTATTTCCATTTCCTCCCTCTTTTCTATCTGGATCTGGGTAGAACCAACATCTACCATAGCTTAAGGGATAGGGTGCTAGTCAGGTTGAGTCCCTGCTATTGGGGGTGAGTAGCCTGACAACCAGAACTTAAGATACAAAATCGTGAAATTACTTAAACCTACCCCCACCAAGTATACTTTGAATAGATTTGGGAGTTGGGATGCTGAGTGGAAACTGTAATGTATTTGATGGTTTCATGAGAATTTTACACTGTGTGGTATTTTTATCTTATCTTATAGGTTCAGTTTTAGGTACTCTGTATCTTGAACATAATTTTTTTTAAGGTTTGTGGTCTAGAAGTTTTCAGAAAACAACCATTTTGCCAGTCATGAACCTATATGAACTCTTTTAACAAGTTATGAGCAAGTTTGTATATTGTATTGTATTGTTCGATGTTACAGCCAAGTTTATATAATTGTAAGTGTTATGTTTAATTTTTTTTTGTCCAGAAAACTATTACATTAGCTTTTACCTTGCTTGAATATTTTTGCTGTCGAATTTCAACAAAGAGGAAAAATCTTGAATAGCTAAAGCCCAATTGGCACCTTCAAAATGATACAGGCCACGTTTTAACAATGCATCTGTTCTTTCTGGGTTAAAATAAATACACTACATTGAAAAAGAAGAAGAAAGCACATAAAACACTAGTCATCATGAAAACCATTTTAAAAAACAAAACAAAACCAAAGCTATTTAAAAATAATTATCTTTTCCATGAAAAGCCTTTTAAAAAACAAAAGGTATTTAAATATTTAATATTTCTCCCTAGTTATTTATTGTTATATCTAAATAAATTAATCAACATTTTGGCAGCACTTGAAGAACATAAGGGTACAAAGATCTCAAACATTCTGCTCAACCTTTGATTAAGCTCAAACCTGTAAAATTACCATTCTTTGGGGAAATTCTAGAAATGGAAAGGCTTTTAGGTAGCAAAACTGATGTGTAATTATAATAGCTGAGCTCTTCATCTCTTATTTTACCTATAAAATAGAAGTCATTTATTTTGGAGTTTCTCCAGTCCCAATTCTGTATCTCAGAAACCCTCTATCTCATGCTTAATTCTTTCCTCCTTTGCTCCAATCTCTGAAAAGGAAGTTGTCCTTGGCCATCCTCTAGCTATTGGTGCCCTTAATCCAAACTCATCCCATATTCTCCAGTAGTTTGCCTCTATCTCTAGGGGCAAATTATCCCCCTTCTCTAATCTTCAATGTTTCTTTATCTACTGGCTCCATCCCTGCTGCCTAAAACCTTGCCCAGGTCTTCCTAATCCCTAAAAATCTTCACTTGAGCATGCCATCCCATGTCTCTTCTCTCTTTTACTCTACTGAAACTGCTCCCCCCAGAATGACCAACACTCCATTAATTGCTAGATCAGCGGCCTTTTCTGTCATCTCTCAACATCTGTCTTCAGCTCTTGACATTGCTGACCACCCCTCCTCCCCCTTTTAATTCCCCTCTCTCCTTCCCTTTTTTCCCTCCCCTCTTCCTCCCTTTCTTTCTCCCCCTTCTGTTGCCCTTCCCCCTTTTTTCCTTTTCTTCCCCTCCTCTTCCCTCTCCCTCGTTACTCCTCCCCCACCCTGGCAATTATATAGTGCTTACTACATTCCAGGCACTTACAATAGCTAAGGTAGCTGCCAAGACATGTCTATCTACACCTCAATTTTCTTTGCTGGAACATCATCCATGTTGTACTGCTGAAGTGTAAGTGTTCTCTTCTTTCACCATACCCTGTCTCTCATGTTTTCTTTTTTAAGCAATTGGGGTTAAGTAACTTGCTCAAGGTTACACGGCCAGGTGTTTCTGGGTGGGTGCTAAGTGTCTGAGCCCGGATTCGATCCCAGGTCATCCCGACTCTGGGGCCGGTGCTCTTACTTGCTGTGCTATCTGGGCGCCCCTGGAATCATGTTTTCAATGTTCACCTCTGTGTAGATATAATATCTGACTCAGATAAATTCTGTTAGTTTAGGTTAAATAGTTGAATGACACAAGACACTCACACTAGTAAAAGTTAACAAAAAGAGCTTTACTTAGCCATTGTATAGAAAGAATACTAAACAATAGTCAGTCAGGTAAACTCTTATCCTACCCTACTGCTCAAGAAGCATCTGGCTCATCCCAGCAGAGGTCAACCAAGAAACTCAGCCAAGAAAGATTCACCAACTGTGAATGGCACAGTGTTTAGGTGGGTGGGCCTTTGTAGTCCCTTAGGCAAGCAGAAAGATACATCAGTCTGGCTAGTGATTGCCAGGAGACTGTCAATCAAAGTTCAACTTGATCCTTCTTGGCCCCTTGAAATCAAGCAACTGAGAGAGAGAGAGAGAGAGAGAGAGAGAGAGAGAGAGAGAGAGAGAGAGAGAGAGAGAGAGAGGAGTTGAAAGTAATTCTGAGACTCTGAACCTGGGGGACTGAAAGGATGGTGGTGCCTCTTCAAGAGAAAGAGAAATTTGAAGAAAGGGTGGGTTTAGGGAGAAAGGTAATGACATATCAGTCACCTACCACCATGTTCCAACTAGGGGGTGCAGTGGATAGAGCTAGGCCTGGAATCAGGGAGACCTGAGTTTGGTCTTAAACATTTACTTACTAGCTATGTTATCCCAGGCAAATCACTTTCAGTTTCCTCATCTGTAAAATGAACTAGAGAAGGAAATGGCAAACCATTCCAGTATCTTTGCCAAGAAAACTTTAAATGGGGTCACAAAGAGTTAGATATGGCTGAAATGACTGAACAACAAGAAAGAATAATAGGCTCAAGTCTAAAATAGTTGGTACAAAATGTTTCCTCCAACTCCTGAGTGTACCCTTTCTTCCTCCCTCAGTGCCTTCTTCCCCCATCATGCACAGCCTGTTCTGAGAAGAGTAAACATGAACTACAAGTGCTGAGGTAGTGAGACATATGTGTACACATGGAGCAAAGAGGAAACTCCCTGCTCCAGCCAGGTTAAGGCAAGTCCGCTTCTGCTTTGGTATAGTTATTGTCCCCCTTAGATGCAGTTCTCTGCTGTGCTTAAAGAATCGGTGCCCTTACAGAATTTACAAGTTGCCTTTCCTTGGCTCAATCTATTTTGTCCTTAGTATATCTCAGCTCCTGAGACCAAGAAATTGGTCATTGAAGTCCTGGGGATGCTACTCTGGTTGACACTGATACTGATGCCGATGGGAACTCCAGATCTTCCAACCTTCCTAAGTTCACAAAGTCCTGACCTGGTCAATGGAGCAAGCATGCAGGGAGTGGGGGCATGGGTGGTGGAGTTTAACCCTCCACCTGGGCTCACTGCATAAACCGCCCCCACCCTTTTCCTTTGTTGTATAGGCACAGGCAGAAAGTGCCTGCCTCCTCAAGGTGCTCCTGAACTTGGAGGCTCCTGCTAGAAAGTAAGCTTCTAAAAGAGCTTGTTACACTATACACAGCCCCTCAGGGCTCTCATTGACCAATTACAAAATATTTCTTGTGAGGTGTCGTCTGCTTTCATAACAGGATCAAAGCATTTTCCTCCCTTCATGTTGATTCAGGAATTGTTCAGAACTAGTTTACACTTCTTACTGATTAATTGATTGATTCATTTGAGAAGTGTGTGTGTGGGGAAGTTACGGATTTCTATCCCCACCTTTATACTAATTACTTTCTGATCTGTGGTCCCCTTTACCAACTTTCTGGTTAAACTCCAATTCATAATGTAGGAGGTTGATTAAGGATTAACTTAATGAGCTTTCTATTGTTCAAGAAGGATGTAGATATACCGTTGGCAGTTTGTTGAGCTCCCAAAAGATATCTCCTGGTTAGTCCTAAATGACTGGGGTTGAGCCCAAGATAAATTAGTTGGCTTGGCACAAATGAATCATAGGTGAGGCCTCCTTTTTGTGTTGGCCCTTAGAATTAAGCCAACATACTGCTTTTGGCCCTTTGCCCTTTCTATGTTTTTATCTGGAGGAATCCTGAGAGTGTAGCAGGGGGTGATGATAGAAGAAATATCACAAATGTCTGTCTTGTAGAAGAAGCAGGCATTTGGTCCAAATGGGGAGTTCCCAGAAAATGTGATTTCAAGATAATGCCATTTCGAATGACATTTGGAATGATTTCCAGAAAGAGTAATGATTTCTCTGGGAAGTCAGTCTTAGGATAGCCTTATGATAACACCCTAGAATTAGGGGATCTGGCATCACATCAAGAGGAGAGTTTCCTGTGCAGAATGACTCTTGGCACCAGAAGAGATCATATATTTGGTCCCTCATGCTGAACGGATCTATGGTGAGGGACTGAAGTCAAGATAATGGAAGAGTAATGAATAAACAAATGAATGAATTAATGAAAAAGCATTTATTAAGCATTTACTATTGCCAGGCACTGTGAAAAGTGTTTGGGATAAAAATATAAGAAAGCAAGACAGTCCCTAACTTCCAAAAGCTTACATTCTAATGGAGGATAATAACATATAAAGATAGATAGCAGATAAAGATTAGATAGTAGAGGATAGGAGTCAGGGGATATTCACATGGAAGCATGTTTTGTAAATGGCCAGGGAGTAAGGTGAAGGCCTGTTTTGGAATATGAGTAAAAAAAAAAAGACAAACCTCACCTTTCAGAGTCAGCAGAGGCCAGGTTCTGGTTGTAGGAAGATAAAAAAGATGTCTGGGGTTCATGTGGCATGGTTTAGAAATGATATGAAGACTGAGGCTTTGTATACCACGTTTACAAGAGTTATTAGATGGCATAGGTCCAATAGGAATGAAGGTTGTATATTTAGAAGCCACAGGCATATTTTTCTTTTAGGGGAATCCAAGGTCTTAGAGGAGCATGATAAGATGAAAAGTCTATATAAATGGACCTCTTTGCTGGTTGAAAGAGACTCACCAGTTGCCTATCTAGCAGCCCTGAGCTCAGTTTCCTTCTAAGGGGAATCGAAAGCATGGAATGGCATTGGTTCCAAAGAACTATAGAATCCTGTGGAGAAGTGGACCATCAGGAGAGAGGGAAGGGGATTTATGGACATCAAGTCTTTTAAATACTTAAATTGACTTTATACAAATTTAGTTTTGTGAATTTTGAACAATACATTTTTAATTTTAATTTTGGCAAAATAAGGTACCCTTGTCGTTATGCATTTTGGGTGGGACAGTTTCTGGATGACACTTTTAGACTGGTAGATCAGAAGAGGAGGTTCTTTTACTGTGACACCTCAGTTGCTCAGTCTGTCTCCATTAGTCTTTTTTCTTGTGGGGTCATGTAAAAACTGTCATGTATGAATCAAAACCTTCTTTGGATAATCTTGAGACTAGTATTACAAATATACTCTTTTAGGTCACTGGTAGCTGATGAAAATGTTTACAAAGCTAAATAACTGACTAGAGTGAAACACAGCATGAAATGGGGGCTATGTTGATATTTCATTAAATTATATAAATATTTTTAAATTTTAAATAATTAGCCTTTCAAATTTTTTTTGAAATTTGTAGCATTTATACTTCTGAAATTATTAAAGTTTAAAATAGCACTAAAACTTTAAAACTAAAACATGATTTCTTAAAGAAAAAGGATATGAAGAGTTGGAGTCACCTTGTTACTTATGTGTATGTTAAAAGGAGAGACACAGAATGAAGCAATATGACCCAAATCAGTGTTCCAGCATGATTACTTCGATATGCTTAATTCTGTATTTCAGACAATGGTTGAAAATGCTAAATTAAAGAACTTCATTCCAATGAATCATTCTTTCTAGCCTAGAATTCTAATAACCTGACTTCCTTAAGCAAGTGGTACTATAACCCCCAAACTGTGGTTCCCACCTACCCATAATAAGATCCAGGTTCCACTCAGCCCCTAGTACTTATTTTTAGCAAAATAGATCTTGCTGATTTGAATGTAGCAGAAGTGAATTATGATTGATGTCTGTATTTAGTAAAGATTTTAAATGCTAGCAAAAATAAATTTTAAAGGAAATTAAATTGTAGAGATATTTAACATGGATTGATGCTGATGCCCTTACTGTGTCCACATGTCACTAACAATAAGAAAATTAATATGAGGGAAGAGTGGAGATTTTACAACACAGAAGGGTTGACAGTTGGAGCTATCTGCAGCATTTGACCAGCCTCTCCTCCTGGATAACCCTTTCCTTATAGGATTTCTGTGACATTGCCCCCTTTTGGTCTACCTGCTTTTTCTCAGTTTCCTCTGCTAGATTATAATCCATGTCCCACCAAACTGTGTAGGTATACCTCAGTATTGTCCTAGGCTTTCTCTTATCTCTCTAATAGCCCTTCACTTGGTGACCTGATTAGATGCCAAGCATTTAATTATCTATCATTTCTATGCAAATGACCTCCAAATCTCTCTGTCTCTCTCTCTGTCTGTCTCTCTCTGTCTGTCTGTGTCTGTCTGTCTGTCTGTCTCTCTCTCTCTCTCTGTCTCTCTCCCCTCCCTCTCTGTGTCTCTCTCCACCCCTGTGTCTCTCCCTATCTATCTATCTACAGCCCTACTCTCTTTCCCAAACATCAGTCATCTACCTCTCTCTAATGGATATTTCCAATTAGATGTCATATAACCATCTCAAAATCAACATGTCCAAAACCGAACTCATTCTGTTTCCTCACACATTTACCCCACTTCTGAAATCCCCTATTTCTGTCAATTCTGTCATTCTTTCAGTCACCCAGATTTGCAATCAGTATTATATACTCAATTCCTCTTTCCTTTTCATCTCAACCAGTTGCTAAATCTTGTTCACTTTATATCTACAATATATTTTGCATCTTCCTCTTTCTCACATGATCACCACTAGAGCTCAAGCCTACATCACCTCTTACTTGAACTGTTGCAAGACTCCTAATTGTTCTTCCTGTCTTAAGTATCCCCCTATTCCAATCATCTTCCATAATGCTATAAGTAATTTTCATAAAGTGCAGTTCTGAAAATGTCTGTCTCCTTTTTTTAGTAAATCCCAATGGCTCTTTCTTGCCTTTAGGATTAAACATAAACTCCTCTGTTTGGCTTTTAAATTCCCTCAAAAGCTGACTCAAATCTATCTTTCCCACTACCTCTGACACATAATGGCCCAGTGGCTTTGGGCAGGCCATTCAGTGTGAGCAGCTCTCCAAGGCTATGAAACTGCCAGCTTGTATTGGGAAAGGGAGCTTTGTCAACCAGGAATTTCCTCTTACAGTGAACTCACAGATCCAGTCCTTATGTCCACCTGTTCTTTCTCTATCAAGGAGACTGACCTTTGGACTGGAAATGAAAGAACAGCCTTGGCTAATTAGTTGATATGCTCCTTCATGAATTAAAGTCACCTGATTCAGATAAACTAGATCCTATATTAATGGAAGAACTGATGGACAGGATTACTGAGTCACTGTTAGTGACATCTGAAAAAGAATAAAGTTTGGAAAATACACTGCATGACTAGCTAGTGAACATATCTTTTATTACTGAAAATTCTAGAAGAAAATATTAAGGATATAGTTAATGAACAATCATGACAGGAAGCAATGATCACACAGAATCAGACATAGCTTCATTAAGAACAATTCATGTAAGAATAACCTGGGTTCCTAAACTGGTAGGCCAGGTGAATGTTGGAGATATAATTTGCTTGGACTGTAGCAAAGATTTTAGCAAAGTATCTAATGGTATAATATGGGGCAGGGGGCAGGGGACAGGGAGGAAGAAAGATGAGAGCTATACTATTGGGTAGATGGGTAGAGTATCAGTGGGTGGGTTTTGAAATGGTTGGGTTTTTTTTTGGACTCAAAGAGTAGTTGTTAATGGTTCAATACTAATTTAACAAGTTTTCCAGTGAACAGTCCTAGGGATTTGCTTTTGTCTCATTGCTGCTTAACATTTTTATCAGTTATGTGGATGAAGTATAGATACCACAATTATCAGATCTTCAGATGATACAAAGCTGGGGGGGGGGCAAGGATGATGACAGAGTCAAAATTCCAAAAGACCTTGAGAAGCTAGAGCTTTGGGCTTAATGCAATAAAATGAAACTTAATAAGACTAAATAAAAAATCTTATACTTGAGCTCAAAAAATCAACCTCACAAGTACAAAATGGGGGAGGCACAGTTAGCCTTTTGTATGAAAAAATATGAGAAGTTTATGAATTTACGTTGTGATGTGACAATTAGTGAAAGCTAATGTGTTCTTAGATTGCATTAAAAGTGTGCATCACTTCCAGCAATAAGGAGGTGAAAGTTCTGCTATAGTCTGCCTTAGTCAGGCTACACTGTTATACTCAGTACAGGACACCAAAGTTTAGGAAGGATTTTGATAAGCTGGAAAGCATCCAGAGGAAGGCAAGCAAGGGTCATGAAGGATCTTGAGCTCCTGCCATAAAATCATCATCATCATTATCAAACATTTATATGTCATTCAGTCGTTTCAGTCATGTTCAACTGTACCCCCATTTGAGATTTTCTTGGCAAAAATGCTGGCATGGTTTACCATTTCCTACTCCTGTTCATTTTACAAATAAAGAACTGAGGCAGACAGGGTTAAATGACATGCCCAAGGTCATACAGCTGAGTCTGAGGTCAGATTTGAACTCAAGGATATGTCTTCCTGACTTTAGCCTTGGCACTTCATTGCACCACCCAGCTGCCCAGCATTTATATAGTACTTACCATGTGCCAGGCACTGTGCTAAGCACTTTAGAATTAGTAACTCATTTGGTCCTTCTAACAACCCTAGGAGGTAGGTACTATTATTATCCTCATTTTACAGATGAGGAAACTGAGGCAAATGGAGGTTAAATGATTTGTCCAGGGTCATACAGCTAGTAAGTATCTGATGCAAGATCCAAACTCAGATTTTCCTGACTCCAGGGCTGACACTTTCAGCATTACCACCTACCTATATGAGTCTAAGTTAAAGGAATTGGGGATGTTTAGCATGTAGAAGACTCAGAAGAAATATTTAAGAGCTATCATCTGAAAGAGAACTTAAGACTTTTTAAAGAGGATTTGTTCTTAGACCTAGAGGGTAAAACCAGAAGCAAAGGGTAGTTTGATTTAAATTTGATGACAAGAAAAACTTCCTAACAATCAAAGCTATTAAAAAATATTATTGATTGCCTAGTAAAGCAGTGAGTTTCCTGTCACTGGAGGTTTTCAACTAGAAGTCTTGTGGCCACTTACCTGTGTCTCTGTAATATATAAAATACACAGGGAGACAGACACACACACACAGGCAAGCATGTATATAAACTTATATAGCAACGTAATGGATGGAAAGCTGGCCTTTGGGTCAAGAAGGGAAGGATTCAAGCCCAGGCTTTGGTATATACAGTCCCTAAGGCCATGGGTAAGTTGGTTAACTTCTCATGCCCTTAGACAACTCTCTATGGCTCTAAACTGCACAACAGTGACCAGGCCATATTAGCAGAGGTAGTTTCCTCACCAAGATTTTCCCATAGCAATAAAATTGTAGGTCTGGTAAAAAAAATATATGAGATATTTCACATTGCCTTCTATTCTTCCATTTGTTTGGATCTGTTTAATAGTATCTTGATTTCTCATAAAGTCACTAGCTTCCATTTGCTCCAATCTAATTCTGAAGGAATGATTCTCTTTAGTGAGCTTTTGAGATTCTTTTTCCATCTGGCAAATTTGGCTTTTTTAAAGCATTCTTCTCCTCATTGGCTTTTTGAGTCTCTTTTGCATTTGAGTTAGTCTATTTTTTAAGGTGTGATTTTCTTCAGTGAGGTTGTTGACTCTCATTTTATAATTTTCTTGCATCATTCTCACTTCTCTTTCCAATTTTTCCTCCACTTCTCTTATTTGGTTTTCAAAATCCTTCTTAAGCTCCTGTATGGCCTGTAAATAGCTTATTCTTTTCTTGGAAGCTTCTGTTGCAGGAGTTCTGACTGTTGTCTTCCTCCTGTTCCATGCTTTGATCCTTTTTGTCCCCAAAATAGGAGTCTAATGTTGGATTCCTCTGTTTGCTTTGCTTCCCTCATTTACTCATTTTGCCTCTCAATTACTTGACTTTTGGGCTTTTTGCCACAGTAGGACCCTGCTACCAGACAGGGGAGCTTCATACCAAATGCTGGGGTTTTCTCAGTTTAGTAATACCCAAAGGTATTGGTTGGGTGCCCTCCCTGAAGCCTTCACATGCTCTGGCAAGCTGGTCACACACCCCAGGACCTCCACCCTAGACCGCAATCCAGATCCAAGCAGGTTAAAGCAAAACAATTACCCCTCAGACTGGTTGCTTTGTCCCCCTAGAGTCTGCAGTCCAGGAGCTGAAGCTGCCATGTGGTGGTGGCCACAGCGCCTTAGCAGCTTTTCCCTCCAGGGCATAAAGGCCGACACATTCCCAAACTACCAGATCTCAAAGTCCACACTGCAATGACCTCTCACTTTGTCCTTAGCATCTTTGAGTTGACAATTCGGGAAACTGCCATAGCTGCTGGTGATCTGAAGTCCCTCAAGCCTGTGGCTGGTCAGGCCCACCCTAGGGCTAAAACCTCCGGCTCTGGTGGTGGTGGGGGGAGCTGGTGTTGGCTCCCAGAGCACTGTGCTGGCTGCTCCCTGCTGGCCTGCCGGGCTGTCCTCAGTGGGAGGTTAGCTTCTCTGTGTCAATTTGTGGGTTCTGTAGCTCCAAAATTTGTTCAGAGTCACCTTTTACATGAATTGGAGGTGGTGGGAGCTGGAGCCCAGCAGAAGTCCTGTTTCTACTCTGCCATCTTGACTCCACCCTCTGGTAAAAAAAAATATATGACTTATTCCCCAGCTGGGTGAGAGTATTCTCATACAAATGGAAGACCACCTGAAATGCCATTAAGCAAGCCTTTATCTCTGTGAGAAGTTTGTGAATGCACCCTTGAGCTGAGGCACCTTCTCCACCAATTATAATGCCACAAGAGCCAAAGGTATCAATCTTAAAGCAAGATGATGAAGATAATTCATTAGAAAAAAAGACTTCCTGCAGCAACTGAGGTACATAAAATACAGATCTTGAAATAATAAGTAAAAAAAAATACTTTAAAAAGCTAGGCCCTCTGAAGTAAACAAAACAAAGCAAAACACAATGATGAAACCATTTGGTGTACCATTTTTGCCTATAGATGTCCATCCTTCATAATGGCATGGGGTTCCACAGGTATGGAGAAAGTATGCCCTGGTAGGAAAATCAAAGGGCATATATAGGGAAGCCTTATCCTAAATGATGAACTAGTCAGTTTCAGAGTGTATAATGATGTGGTGTATATTAATGTGCTATTAAACTAAATTAAACCTAAGATACATAAATGTTTTTGAATAGCATCATTTATATGCTAAAGAAGAACCAAGGATTTTTCACTGAGCCTTACAATTCAGAGTTGGAAAGACATTGGTCTTTGGAAAGACCTTCCCTTCTCTTATCCTCTTACTTGTCAAAGACTGAAAATAGCACCTCCTAGTTTGTGTGTGGGATTTTTTTGCTTTTCATAATAGTGGCAGAAGGCAGAAGGGATGAGGGCTTGGAAAGGGTGGGGTGGAGTAGGGAGGGGAAGATGATTTTCTATAGATGCAAAACATCTGTGAATGAACCGCAGCTAGATTCCTGGCTGTGAAGCTACTGATGGGGAAAAGAATGAGAATTTTTATAAGTTTCCTTTACAATTTGCCTGTAATTCTAAGGGAAAGGAGGAAATAAGCTGAAATTCTTCAAAACTGCCCTCAGTTACTCAGGCACAGACCTCTACACAATAATTCAACATCAATATGATGAAAGATAAGCAACTAACAACAAAAAATTGCTACAAGTCATTAATTGGTCTAATGACAAAAAACCATAGCACCCAAACCTTCCAATCTACAAAATACCTATTTCACACACAGACTTTCAGGAAGTGCCCCCATAGTATTATCGTGATAATGCTACATAAAGATATAAAAGATGATACAAAGACAAAAAAGAAAAAAATAATAACAGGCTATGAGGTAAAACTTACTTTAGAATAATCATCGATGGCCAATAATCTATTCCCAATGTCAAGTATCTCCGCTCTCTTGAAATAGATGTCATCATCTGTAGGCCTACACTTAATTGCTTGGGTATAATTTAGCAGTGCCAATGTAAAATTACCTCTTTTCTTGAAAATTTCAGCCTTTGATAAATAAACATCTAAAGATAATAAAATGAGATAAAATTCAGTGTTCAATATTTTATTCACCAATAAAAACAATTTCCTCAAAATAATATCCTTAGTTATTTTTCCTTAAAAGACCTTAAATTTAGAGATTTTTTTAAGCAGTGAAAGAGGCCCAATTTGGTCTTCCTTTAAACTACTTGCTAATATGATTGTTATATATTTCAAAGAATAGCCCAATTTTGAAGTCATAAAATATAACCTTATGATGAAATATAAATGTAATGTTGGTTGGACATGATGTTAATAAGACTAATGTCATGAGTTTGATTCCTAAGATGGAGTCTTTTAGGGCTGTCTTCAAATCTCTGTCTAATCTGTTATTTCTCAAACTGATATCATTAAGCCCAAGAGGGCATTCTCAGGGATAAGTGCAAATGCTCCATCACTATTAGAAAACTCACTCAAGAAATCAAGAGTTGGGTAGAGGAATGGAAAAATTATTACTTATATGAAGGACAGAATGTAATTCAAAATATAGCTAACTTATAAGCAGAAGCTCAGATACATTTCAGAACCCTACAGGAGAAATTATTATGTTGGTCAGAAAATACTGTTTAAATCCAACCTTGTGTGATAAAAGGTTATCTGCACTCAAAATGTCTCCTGACACCAGTAACTCTCTAGAAATATTGTAGATGGCAACAAAGTATTTTGGGTTTCCCCAGGTCCTAGATTCACCCAGAGCATTCTTGTTTTGTGTTACCACACCTAGGACTTCTTTAGGATTTTCTCAAGTTTGTGTTTTGGTTTCCCTTCAGTAGGTGATTGTGATCAGTAAGTTAATCAGATGATTCCTCTGAGTGTGTGGGACTCCTCTGCAGAAACCTTCATCTAAATCTTATATAATATGAACCTTTCAGCTCCTAGATAAGAACAAATCAATCAATTAATCAGTCAATCAGAAGTGTAAACTAGGTCTGAACAAAAGGCCAGAGGAGTCAGCAAGTGACAACAGCAGCAGCTTCTGCAGCTCTCAGTCCAGATACAGAAAGAGATTACAGGGAGCCCTTTGCTGGCACTAGGTGTAGCTGGCACTGATTGGCAACTCTTGCCCACAAATTGTTCTGGATCACAGTTCCAGGATGGAGAAGAATGATTGTTATTGGACACAAAGGATACAATTCCAGAGCCATGAGTTCAGAAAGCTCTTGTGGCTGAAGGAGAGTAGCATTCCTGGTCACAGTTCCACAGCTAAGAAGAGCACTAATATTTGTTGTTGCAGGAAAGCAGAGGCTCTTTCTGGGAAAAGACCAGAGCATAGAACAGTAGAGCAGTGACCACACCTTTCCCAGGATAACATCATCTTGGAAGTAGACCCCTAGAACTAGTTCTGAAAAGAGTAACATGAAAAAGCCTAAAGTTTAGGACAGTGTCTACCCTTAAGTGAGTGGAGCCCAACTTTAACATAAAGTTAAGAGTCAAAAAATAGACTGGAAAAATAAGCATCCAACAACAACAAATGATAACTTCACCATAAAAGGCTACTTTGGTAGCAGAAAAGACCAAGACATAAACCTAGAAGACAACAATATGAAAACAGCTACAAGCAAAGCTTCAAAGTAAAATGTTAATTGAACACAAGACCAGCAAGAATTAAAGAAAGGTAGGAGTGGTAGAGAAAAAAATGGGAAAAGAGATGATAATGATACAGGAAAATTATGAAAATAGAATTAACAGCTTGGTAAAAAGAGACACAGAAAAAGTACTGAAGAAAGTATCACCTTAAAAAATAAAACTGGTCTAATAGTAAAAGAGGAACCAAAATTCACTGAAGAAAAAAACAGCAGAATAAACCAAATGGGAAAAGGAGGTACAAAAATTCACTAAATAAAAGGACTCCTCCTGGGAATTGTGGGAAGATGGCAGAATAAAGGCAGGATATTACCTGGCTCTCCCAAATACCTCCCCTGCTCAGTAACTTAAAATAATGTTCAAAGTGAATGTTAGAGTGGTAGACATAATTAAAAGTTGGGGTAAAGCAGTTGTTTAGCCTAAGACAATCTGGGAGGATGTTAAGAAAAATCTGACCTATCTGGCCAGAGTAAAGGGCAGTGTTAACAAACAGCAAGTCCTGGGGGCAGCAGTGCTTGGGGAGCAGCCTTGATTTCAGGAAGTTTTGCCCTGCTGGTGGTGTTGGGATCAGGTAGCTGATCAGGGCAAGACTGTGGGGCCCTCTGCTGGCACTGGATGTGTGGTCCTAGGGTTGGCTAGACACAGTCCCAGACTGTGGCTGTGAGATGAGTGAAGTTGTGGTGGGGGGAAAAGGGGGAAAAGGGGCAGGTCTGCTGTCTGTGATCACTCACAGAAGAGGAGAGTCCCTGGTTTTGGATTCATGGCAGAAGGGCAAACTGATACCTGTGGCTGGGGAGGCCTGTGGTGTATTCTGGATTGTAGGAAATTAGAATGTTTTTAGTGGCAGTGGTGTTGAGGCCCTCATAGCAGCTCAGGGGTGGAGAGGAGTACCTGATGTCATTCAAATACCAAAGTGTGAAGCAGAGGATCAATAACTTTACCTGGTCTTGGATCATGGCACATAGGAATAGCCAAAAAGGTCGAAGATTCTTCCCCCCCCCCCATATAGTTCTGAAAACAACAGCACAAAAAATCTGAAGCCTGAGACATTATTCCCCACACCTACAGAACACAGCCTGATCCTAACACAAACTTAAGAGCCAAGAAATAGGCAGTTTAATTTTTTTTAAAAATGAGTAAACAACAGAAAGAACTTGACCATAGATAGTTTCTATGATGTCACAGAAGATCAGAGTTCAAAGTCAGAAGTCAAAAGAGCTGCTTTTAAAGCATCAAAGAAAAATGTGAAATGGTCACAACTCCAAAAACAGTTCTTGGAAGAACTTAAAAAGGACTTTAAAACTCAAATAAGAGATGTAGCTTAAAAATTGGTAGAAGAGAAATGCAAGAAAGTCAAGAAAATTATGAAAAGGAAGTTAAATAATTAGAAAAAACATTTAAAAACTAACTGAAGAAAATAATTCTTTAAAAATGAGGATTGAACAAGAAGAAGCTAATGGCTTCACAAGACATCAAGAAATAATAAATCAAAATAAAAATAATTAAAAAATTGAAGAGAACATATATCTCATTAGAAAAACAACTGACCTATAAAACAAACTGGAGAAATACAATATAAAAATTGTTGCACTACAATTAATAAAAAATAGTCTAGATATTATACTTCATGAAACTATTAAGGAAAATTGCCCTGAAGTTTTAGAACTATAGGGTAAAATAGAAATTTTTAAAATCCACCAATTACAACCCAAAAGAGATTCCAAGGTCAAAACTTACAGGAACATTATAGTTAAGTCTCAAAGCTCCCAAGTCAAGGAAAAAATATTAGAAACAACTAGAAAGAAATAGTTCAAATGTTATGGAGCAGTAGTCAGGAGAACGCAAGAATTAGCAGCTTCTACATTAAAAGACCAAAGGGGGGAGGCCAGGTGGTGAAGTGAGTAAGAGTGCTGGCCCCAGTGTCAGGAGACCCGGGATTGGTTCTGGCCTCAGATACTTGGCACCCACACAAAATGACTGGCCGTGCAACCTTGAGCAAGTTACTTAACATCAATTGCTTAAAAAAAGAAAAAAAGACCAAAGGGTGCAAAATATGATATTTTAAAGAGCAACAAAGTTGGATTTACACCCAAGTATAACCATGAAAAGATAACCATGAAAGACTAATCATAAAGGATTTAAGAAGGATAAGTTGTTTACTTCTTTTATGGGAAAATGATATTCGTAACTCTTAGGAATGTTATCATTACTAGGGTAGTAAGAAAGATAATATATAGAGGGCTTGAAGTTGAATTGAGTATAATGGGATGATCCTAAAAAAAATAAAATTGGGCATGGAGAGGTAAAATGGAGCAAATTATCTCATACAAAGGAGGTGTAAATAGAAGAACCTATGGTGGAGGGGAGGATAGGGTGGAGGATAGGTAGCATAAGACTCTCATTAGAACTGAATTAAAGAGGGAATGATGAATACATTTAGTTGGGTATAAAAGTCTTCTTAACTTACAGAGAAATAAGAGGGCAAAAGGAAAGGATAAGATAGGGGTTCTTAGAAGGGTATGCAGATTAGAAAGACAGTGATCAGAAGTAAATGACTTCTGAGGAGGGATAGAGTGGAAAGAGAGAGAGAAGGATGAACAATGGGGGAAAATAGGATGGAGGGAAACACACAACTAGAAATCATAACTTGGAATGTGAATAGGAAGAACTCACCCATGACACGGAAATGGATAACAGAGTGGATAGAAACCTACAACCCAACTATATACTGTATACAAGAAAGACATTTAAAAATAGACAAACACATAGAGTAAAAATAAGAGGGCTGGAGTAAAATTTATTTTACTTTAGCTGACATAAAAAACCAGAAATATCAGCCATGATCACACTGTTAAAGCTAAAATAGACTTAATTAAAAGAGAAAAGCATGGAGACTACATTATGTTAAAAGGTAGATAATGAAGTAATATCAATACTATATATGTTGTATATATATACATATATATTATATCTACATATACACATATACACATATATACATACACACACTAAATGCTATAGCATACAAATTTATAAAGGAAATGTAAATGAATTGTAAGTGGAAATAAGATAGTAAAACTATAATAATGGGGGACTTCAACCTTCCCCCCCTCAGAACTAGATAAATCTAACCAAACAATAAATAAGAAAGAAGTCAAGGAGGTGAATAGGTAAGCTAGATAGGATAAAATATATGGAGAAAATTGAAGGGAAATAGAAAGGAACATACCTTTTTTTTCTCATGGTGCATAGCACCTTTACAAAAATTAACCATATATTAAAATGGCCATTAAAAATCTTATAGTTATGAAAGGTGAAATTAAGAGGTGAGAGAGGAATATAATGAGAGGAGATGGGGAGAGACAGATTGGGATAAACTATCTCTTACAGAAGAGGCAAGGGAAAATGGTTACAATGGAAGAATAGGAAGGCAAAAGGGAATGGGTCAACCTTATTCCCATTGAATCTGGCTTGAGGAGGGAGTGAAATACACACTAAATAGGATATCTCACCCTCCAGGAGAATAGGGGGGGAAGGGGATGAGAAGGGGGATGATGGAAGGGAGGGCAGGCTGGGGTGGGGGAAGTTGGAAGCACCCACTTTTGAAAAGGGACAGGATCAAAGTAGAGAATAGAACAAGTGGGAGGTGGGATAGGAGGGAGTGAAATATAGTTAGTCTTTTGCAATATATCTACTATGTTATTGTTTTGTATCAGCCACACATGTACAACTTATACTGAACTGCTTATCTTCCCAGTAAGGGTGGGTGACAAAGAAGGAAGGGAATGAATCTGGAATTGAAAGTTTTAAAATCAAATATTCAAATATATATGTATATGTATATATGTGTGTGTATATATATGTATATATATATACTATTATTAATATCATCTTACATGTAATGGGGAAATAAGATATACAGGCACTGAGGCATAGAGATCCACTGGAAAAGTTGAAAGGGGTATGGGAGAAAATATGGGAGAGAGAAGATTGGAGGAGGGGATATCCTGTGGGACTGCTATTTTGGGGCGGTGGGTAGGGGAAAAACGGGGAGAAAATTTGTAACTCAAAATCTGGCGGGAACGAATGATGTAAATCAGAAGTTAATAAAGCATTAAAAAAATCTTATAGTTAAATACAGAAAAGCAGAAATGTCAGATGTCTGCTTTTAAGATTATAGTACAATAAAAATTACATTTCATAATGGAAACAGACTTAAAATTAACTGAATACTAAATAACCTAATCTTAAAGAATGAATGGATCAAAGAACAAAATATAGAAACAATAAATAATTTTATTAAAGAGAATGATTTTAATAATGAGATAGCATACCAAAATTTATGGGATGCAACAAAAGCAATAAAGAGAAATATATATCTCTAAATGCTTACACCAACAGAGAAAGAGCAGGTCAATGAATAGGATATGCAATTTAAAAAAAAACTAGAAAAAGAACAAATTTAAAATTCCTAATTAAACACCAAATTGGAAATCCTGAAAATTAAAGGTGAATTAAAAAAAATTGAATGTAAGAAAACCATTGAGCTAATAAATAAAACCAGGAATTGGTTTTTACAAAAAAAACAAACAATAAAATAGATAAACCATTGGTTAATATGATTATTTTTAAAAAGAGAGAAGAAAAATAAATCAATAGTTGTAAAAATGAAAAGGATGAAAAGACAATTAATCAAGATGAAACTAAAGCAATTATTAGGAGTTACTTTGCCAAATTATATGCCAATAAATTTAACAATTTAAGTGAAATGGAAAAATACTTACAAAAATATAAATTGTTCAGATTAACAGAAGAGGAAATAAAATATCTAAATGTACCTACTTTAGAAAAAGTAACTGAACAAATCATAAATGAGCTTCCTAAGAAAAAAGCCTCAGAACCAGATGGATTACAAGTTCATTTTACCAAACATTTAAAAATCAACTAATTCCAATATTACAGTTTGGGAATAATAGGCAAAGAAGAAGTCCCACCAAACTCCTTTTATAAAACAAATATGGCACTGATACCTAAACCAGGGAGAGCAAATACAGAATAAGAAAGTTATAGACCAATTTCACTAATGAATATTGATGCAAAAATCCTAAATGAAATATTAGCTAGGAGACTATAGCAATATATCACAAAAGTTATACAATATGACCAAGTGGGATTTATACCAGGAATGCAGAGCTGGTTCAATATAAGGAAAATATTAATGTAATTGATTATGTAAATGACAAAAGCAACAAAAATAATATAATTAGATCAATATATACAGAAAAAGCTTTTGGCAAAATACAACACTCATTCCTATTAAAAACATTTGAAAGTATAGATGTAAAGGGATTTTTACTTAAAATTATAAGAAGCATCTACTTAAAACCACCAGCAAGCATTATCTGTATGGGGATAAGCTAGAAGCCTCTCCAATAAAATCAGGAGTGAAATAAGGATGCCATTATCACCACTATTATTTAATATTATACTAGAAATGCTAGCAATAGAAATAAGAGAAGAAAAAGAAATAAAAGGACTAAAAATGGTCAATGAGGAAATAATATCTCTTTTTGCAGACAATATGATGATACACTTGGAAAATCCTAGAGATTCAACTAAAAAATTAATTGAAACAATAATTTTAGCTGTGTAGCAGGATATAAAATAAATCCACATAAATCATCAGCATTTCTACATATCATTAACAAAGTCCTACAAGAAGAGATAGTAAGAGATATTTCATTTAAAATATCCATAGACAATATAAAATACCTGGGAGTATACCTGCCAAGACAAACATAGAAATTATGTGAACATAATTAAAAAACACTTTTTATACAAATAAGGTCAGATTAAAATAACTGGAGAAATATTAATTGTCCATGGGTGGATACAGCCAAGATAATAAAAATGGCAATTCTACATAAACTAATCTCATTTTGTGCTGTCCCAATTAAACCACCAAAATTATTATACTGAGCTAGAAAAAATAATAAAATTAATTTGAAAGAACAAAAGATCAAGAATATCAAAGGAATTAATGAAAAAAAAATGTAAAGAAAATAGGTCTAACAGTACCAGCTCTTACACTGCATTATAAGATAGTAATTATTAAAACTATCTGGCTAAGAAATAGAATGGTAGATCAGTGGAATAAGAGTAGGAATACAATATACAGTCATAAATTATTGTAGTAAACTTGTGTTTGATAATGTTTACATATTTATAGAGTTTTAACTCTAAAGGGATACGAGCTCATTATTTGGTTTTTCAAAAGTAGGGAAAGCTTTTTGCAGGGAAAAGTCTACAAGAAACTAGGTATAGATCTTACACCATTTACCAAGATAAGGTCAAAATGGGATACATGACCTAGACATAAAGGGAGATATCATAAGTCAATTATAACATGGAATATATGACCTATCAGATTCATACATAGGAGAAGAATGTATGAATAAACAGATAGAGAGCTTTATGAAATGTAAGATGATAATTTTTATTACATTTCATTAAAAAGCTTTTGTACAGATAATACCAAGATTAGAATAATAGCCAACATTAGAAGGAAAGCAGAAAATTGGTGTGTGTGTGTGTGTGTGTGTGGATTATAGATAGTTTCTTGGATACAGGCCTCATATCTCAAATATATAGAAAACTGAAAAAAATTATTCAAACATAAGAATATGAATCATTCCCCAAATGATAAATGATCAAATAATATGAACAGGCAGTTTTTGGAAGAAGAACTTAAAGCTATATATGGTCATATGAAAAAATGCTCTAAATCATTATTGATTAGAGAAGTGTAAAATAAAACAACATTGAGGTACCATCTTATACCTATCAGATTGGTTGAAATGATGGAAGGGGAAAATGACAAATGTTTGAAGGGGTCTGAAAAAATTGGGACACATAAATTTGTGGAATTGTGACCTAATTTAACCATTCTGGAGAACAATCTGGAACTATGCTCAAAGGGCTATAAAACTGTGCCTACCCTTTTACCCAACAATACCACTAACGGGTCTGCATTCCAAAGAGATCAAAGAACAAGGAAAAGGGCCTATATATAATATATATATATTTACAGAAGCTCTTTCTCTGAGGGCAAAGAATTAGAAATTCAAGGTATGTTCATCAATTGGGGAATGGCTGAACAAGTTGTGGCATGTGATTGTGATGGAGTGCTATTGTGCTTTAGGAAATTACAAGGGGTGTGGTTTCAGCAAGACCTATATGAACTGATATAAAATGAAGTGAGAAGAACCAGGAGATCATTGTGCAAAATAATAGCAATGCTGTAATGATAATCAATTGTAAAAGACTTGGCTACTCGGATCAATACAGTGATCCAAGACAATTCCAAAGGACTCCTGATGAAAAAATACTATCTGTCTCCAGAGAGAGAACTGATTAACTCTTAGTGCAAACTAACTCCCTATGGTTAATTTGGAAGTGTTTTGAATGATTTTACATGTAGAATTGATATATTGTCTGCCATCTCAGTGGGTGGGGAAGGGGGTTGGAGGGAGAGAATGTGGAACTCAAAATTTAACAAGAAAAAAAGCTAATAAATAAATAAAAATTTAAAAGGAAAAAAGTTATTTCAGATTTTAAGTTCTGTACTTCTAAACAACAATCTTGAATGTGAAAATGCACCTAGATAGAAAAATATATGCTTCACTGTAATTTACTTTAACATTTACATTTTTAAAATTACAGTAAGGATAATAATAATAGCATTTATGTAGTACCTATTATGTGCCAGGAATTGTACTAAGCACTTTACAAATATTATCTCATTTGATCCTCACAACAACACTAGAAAGTGGCTGATATTATTATCCTCATTTGATAGTTGAGAAAACTGAGGTAAACACATTTATAAGTGACTTGCCCAATATTAAACAGCTAGTATGTATGGCAGAATTTGAACTCATGTCTTTCTGATTCAAGCTCAGCATTCTATCTAGTATGCCACCTAGCTGCCTCCCCAAATATGGTTTTCACAGTGACTGTAAGAGAAAGAAAAAGACAAAATTTTAGATAAAAAACCCACATATTTATTATCTCTATAGAAAACCTACCTGCATTATTTTTATTATATTTAGTTATATAATTTAAGTCATCTAAAGCATCACCAATTTTGTCTTGGAAAAGGTATATGAAATGTCGGTGCCAATAGGCATTAAGTAACAGAGGTTCTAAGAATATAGCCTAGGAGGAAAAAAAGTATATTAAATTCAGTTTTACTTGCTAAGTATTCATACATAAGAAAATAAAACTTGCAAAGCACTTTATCGTGAAATAACTTCTTACTCAAGAAATAAATTCTAATATTAATAAACTTTGAGAGTAAAATTATAGGATCCAGAGCTAGAAGGGGAAATCAACTACATCCAGTGAGAAAGAACATCAGAGGTCATCATATCTGACCAAGAATTCCCTCTACAACAACAGTGACAATTGATAATTCAGCTTCCACTTAAAATGCTCCAGTGAAGGGGAACCCACTTCCCCAGACCCTCAGGGTTAAAAATGATACCCAGAATGGAACATAATATTCCAGATGTGGTCTGCCCAGACTGTAACAAAGTGATCACTTCCAATGTTCTGGAAACTATGCTGCTGTGAACACCACCCAGGAAAAGAATGAGGTTTTTGCTTTTATTTTTAATGAAGAAATTTAAGCTCAAGTTCAGAATGCTAGCAATTACCAGGATTTGGATTTGAACCTGCAATCTTTGACTAAAAATCTGGAATATTTATTATGCTAGGCTGCCTCTCAAATACAATCTTTTAAAAATATTGATCTTCATCTGAAAAAGAAGAAAAATTATATTTCATTCATTTCAGTAGTATGTCAACTCAGTTGTTGGACAAGGATCATACACTTGCAGTACCAATAGTTTAAGTGATGAGTATGGAAGCTCTAAAAATTTTGTGATTTGGGACATCTATGTCCTTCCCCTCACTTTTTTTTAACTTCTCCACTACTGTTAAACAGCAAATGTGGAATGGTCTAGGGGTCACATCTTAAATTTTCTACTACAGTCAAACAATTTATTACTGAATGCATAACCAGTTTACTGGTATTCAAGTAGGTTGGTCCTTGTACAGCAGACAGAACCTATGGCCAATACAGGACACTCAATGTGCCCTCATTCTAGACATTAAAATATTTCTCAAAGTGACAAACTGCCATCATGAGAAAAATCAGGCATAAATGATGATATGTGTTTCACCTGAATGAAATTTACCTCTTGTAGATCATTCATGGCCTTCTTTAGTTTGCCTAGTTTTCTATAAATAGCTCCACGTCGGCAATAGAGGAAGGCAGGCATTTTCTTTTTCTCTTTTATTTCTTTTGTCAGGCTCTCTATTTCAGTCTCCAAATGTATCTTAACAATCTCAGAGAGATTTGGATTTGAGAAATCATCTAATTCTATTTTTGGTAGTTGTTTTACTTCTTCAGGTTTGACTGGCTCAGCAGAAGTTTGAATTATTTCCTCCTCAACATGTTCAGGCTCTTGAGCTGGAGGAGTGTCTTGTAACTCGTTTATCCAGAAGTCCAAAACCCATTGCTGAGGATCAGTATTTTCTGGAATTCCACCGTACTTCTGGGCAAATGCATCAAAATTTAAAACAGCAGGCAGACTAGGGCAGCGACTTCGACGGACATATATAGGCACACGGAGAAAAAATTTCTTCTGTTCCCAAAGAATGACAAGAGATTCTGATCTAAATTTTAAAAATTAAAAATTTTACTCAAAATTTTATTTTGCTACAGTTGGTCAATTAATCTAATTAATATGCCAATTTTTCTTAGTTACTATTTATCAAAGCCAAATTATATGAATATCATTTATGTAACCCATAACACTCCACTGTTTGCATTACGTAAAAGGGAATTATATATATAATATATATGATGCAAAGTATATGAATATAGATATGCTATGAGCAAATTGTATAAATTAAGAGTATTAAATATTGATGAACTGAAATCAGTACTCCTTTCAAGTGTGATTACCAATATTCCCAGAAGGCATTTTATTTTAGCAAAGCAGCAAAGTTAAAAACTAGACTTAAGAAGACCACTGATTTACACCACAGTTAGACTTATGAAAAAGTGCATGCCTACTGAAGAGTTGGGAAGAACATAATGAGTAAAATTAGGTTTAAGAATGAGAATGAAAATTTTACATTCCATTAAGACTCATTTAGATTTTAAGATCTTCCTGTTTTTCTCCAACCTTCATCCTTCCCCATACAGTAAAACATTTCCTGGGAATAGTGGGAAGGATTTTTGGTTGTTCTAGAGAGATATTGTATTAGAAACATTTGCAGGGTATTTATAGTAAAATACTAACTGTAAAATGTAATGCCTAGTTAAATGTATTTTCCTTTTTTTTTTTTAAGCAATCAGGGTTAAGTAACTTGCTCAAGGTTACACAGCCAGTTATTTCTGGGTGTGGTGCTAAGTATCTGAGCCCAGATTTGATCCCCAGGTTATCCTGACACTGGAGCCGGTGCTCTTACTCGCTGTGCTACCTGGCCACCCCATTAAATGTATTTTCATAAAATATTTTGGAAAGCTTAGATTTGCAACTGGAAATGGTCTATAGTCCTTTTAAAAGAAGGCAACCTATATCACAATGTAGTTTTTTAAAGGACAAAAGAGAGGGATTCTGTATGTTACCTTTATTGAATGAGAATTGGGGAAACTCTATTCCACACAAAGTGAGAAGTCATGTTTGTCTTTGTTCTCAGTTCTCTTAATCTCTTCCCATTTCTGCTGTTGCTTCTAGGCTAATAAAACAGACAATCCTATTGTTGGCTGAAATAAATGGCCCACCTACAAAGCTAATGCTATTTAGAAGAAGACTGCTTTCTTGACTGTGTCTGTCATGGAATTAAGTTTCTACTGATGTGGCTCAGGTGGTCTTTCTACTGCAACAGTAGTTTATCATGAATCAAAGTCACTAAAAATTGAATAAGATAATAGATGTGAATCATTTTACCAACTGTGAAGTGGTTAATAAATATATGCTTTTTGTTTTTATTGAGACGACTTTATATTAACCATTGAACACTGGCAGCTAGGAATTGCTGTTCAAGAGGGCTTCTCTCCTTGGACAGGAGAAAATTACTTTCTTCTGATTAAAAGAGAGGCAACCTTAAGTGAGATCATGCTACTGTGAAACTTTCTGCTTTTTACTAAACCATTAGATAAAAGAGAATACAAAAGTGAGGAAATATAGCAATAATCTAATTAATGAGAAACAAATTATAAGAACACCAACTAAAGTTCCATTCATTAATTCTTAAAAGCTGAAGAAGAAAAATGATCAAATAATGAATAGAGGTGATCATAAAAGATAAAATTGACAATTTATATTACAAAAAGTAAACATTTTGGTTTAAGAAAACCCAAAGAAGCTATATTAGGAAGAGAAATTGGACAAAAATTCTTCATAGCAAATATCTCTGATAAAGGTCTGATGCAAAAATAAAGAATTCATGCAAAACTATAAGAGCAAGAGCCATTTACCAATAGATGTCATCAAAGGAAGTTGAAGAGAATTTTCCAAAGAAGAAATGCAAGCCATCAAAAACTGTATTGAAGGATGTTTTAAATCATTGATAACAAGGAAAATACAACTAAACACTGAGGTTTCACCTCATACCCATCAAATTGGCAAAGATAGTGTGACTATTAAATGCAAAATCATTTTGTAGAATCATAGAAAGGTATGTGCCTCTCTTCTGAGTGTGGCATGTTTATGTTC
Organism: Petaurus breviceps papuanus; assembly: GCF_028583685.1. NCBI lineage: Eukaryota > Metazoa > Chordata > Mammalia > Diprotodontia > Petauridae > Petaurus > Petaurus breviceps. Next base: position 10,111,658 of record NW_027185735.1, on the reverse strand, counting down.
CACTGCCAGAAGGAAAAAAAAGTCATTTTTCATTACTAAGTCTGATTGTTAGAGAGTATGAGTTAACAGGAAAACCATTTGAAGTCACTGTCTATAGTTAGAAGAAACTAAGTGAAATTTCATCAAAGGATAATTGGAAAATAAAAAATGGTAAATGATGTAGGGGATTTGGGAAGATGGGCACATTAATGAAGCTGTGAATTAGCCCAATAATGCTGGAAAATAATTTGGGATTATACTAGAAAAGTCATTACTTTACTTACTCTTTAACCCTGCAATACTACCACTGGGCACATACCCGGAGGAGGTCAAGATAAAAGAACAGAAATATTTATAATAACTGTAAGAGAAAGCAGGGTATAACAGACAAGCTTGCCTTGGAGTCAAGATGACCTGAGTTCAGTATCACTTCTCACACCTTTCAGCTAAATAAAAGCCTTGAGAAGATTTTCTCTCCACATTAAGAAATCTGGGATTGATTGAAAAAACACCGTACTTAAGTCTGAAAGAAAACCATGGTCAGAGGGAGCACAAGAATGATTGGTAGGATGCAGGGCATGAATTTATCTACATCTTGCTCTTAATCTTTTTTTTAATAGTGTAGGTTATTGTATCTCACCATAATATACCCAATAACTGATCATCCAACCTCTGCTTGATGCCCTCCAAGAAGGAGAAAAGCCACCACTTCTCAGGGCAGTTCATTCTACTTTTGAAGAACTCAACTTATGAGGAAGTTTTTCTGACTGCAGCCCTAACTTTGTCTCTTTGCAACTTCTTCCTATTGCTACTGACTGTCTCCTAGGGCCAAACAGAACAAGTCTAATCCCTCCCCTTCACATATACCTGAAGACAGTTATCATATTCCCCCAAGTCTTCTCTTTTCCAAGCTAAACATAAAAAGTTCCTTCAACTAATCCTCATGTGAAAAAAAATAAAGAGAACTTCCAAGGGGACTCAAATACTTTTGGGCATATCTTCCCCTATATTTAATAAGAGTAGCAAATTACTAGGCATATTCACCACTCTTGTGTTTCCTATGTCATACCTACTGTTCTCTGTAGTCTGTAGTCACAGGAATCCTAATATTATTCTCTCTGCAAGGGCACCATTGGCTGGGTCCTCTAGATTTGTTGAGGGATGATGTTGAGAAGATTGTGCCAACCAGGGTACATGAACATGGATAACTGATTCCTGACAATCATTCTTATGACAATACCTCAAGTAAAACCTACAATGGAATAGGTATGTAATGGATATAGAAAGAAGTCCAGAATTTATTGGACATGCATCAAACATTTGTTCATGATAATCAGGGGTTCTGGTGTGAAGTAAATGTATAGATCTATGGCCCTGGGGTAGAAGAGGACTATGAGTGGATGTTAAAAGTATCTTGGAGAGTCTTGGACACAAAATATCATAGGGACTTCCAGTTAATATGGTGACAGGACTCATCTCTTCCACTTAAACTAAAAAAATATCTAGAAAGTCCCAGATATAAAGGGACATAATACCCTTTCTTTCTTCATCTAATCCAGAACTGCAGAACCATTCTAGAAATCTGGAACTATACCTGCCAAAGTCACTAAGTTGAACTTACCCTTCACACCAAAGATAACACTACTAAGCTTATACCCTAATAAGTCAAAGAAAGAGGCAAAGGACTCATGTATAAAAATACTTATGGCAGCTCTATTTATTACAGCAAAAATTTAGAAAAAAGTGGGTGTCTATCATCTGAGGAACCGCTAAACAAATTATGCATGTAGAATATCATTGGGACTTAAAAATAATGATTTCTCAGAGAAACCTGAGAAGATTTGAATGAACTGATGCAAAATGAAGCAAATGGAACTAGAAGGAAATTTTTTTTACAATAATTACAATGTTGTAAAGGAATACAACTGTGAAAGACTTAATGTAATCACGTCTCTGGAAGACAGATAATCAAGACGTCTCCTATCTCTTATAAAGGAGGTAATGAACTAGAGGTGCAGAACAAAATATATATTTTCAGACAAGGCCAGTGTGTGGACTTGTTTGTATGACTATACTTGTTATAAAAAATGCATATATTTGTTCAGGAGGATTTAGAGGGGTAGCAGGGGCCAGTGGAAATGATATCAATTAAAGGAAGAAAAGATTAGTAGTGAAATCATTTTTTTTAAGAGAGCAAGAGAGAATAGAAGGAAGTTCAAAAGGGGACAGACAAGAAGGGCAGTATTGGAACTAACATGTTAAAATTTAAATACATGTGTATATACACATGTGTGTTATATATACATATATTTTAAAAACAAGCTATATGTCATATAGATGAACAGTTTCACATGCAGTCTTTTCTGCTCTTTTATATAAAGAAATGTTCATGTTTACTGATGTTTGTCAGGTTCATAAGAAAAGGAAAAATCTTTTAAAAGGTAGAATTGATAACATGAGTGATAGTGAACACACACAAAAAATTACCTAATTTTTTGTACTTTACCCTTATTACGATAGACAGCCACTAATTGGTTTCCCTTTAAACCATCTGTAACTTATACATGTTTTCATATGGACTTGCACTCACTACTTACTACTTTCTCTTTTTCAATTAATCATATTCTTTATTTATTTTCAAGTGGTGTGTATTGAACTTTGACCCATATGAGAAACATTTGAAGACAGAGAAGGCATTATTTAAAATTTTTTTTCTCTCTTATATTCTTAACATTCACATATCCCTAGATTTTCAGCTCCTCACTATAATAAGCCAATTCATGTTTATAAGCACAGCAGTTCTGTGTACTATTAATAAAAATAAAGTAAAAAAAACTTACCACAAAACAATTTGTTAATAAAAAAAGCAAAATACTCAATAAAATTCAGTCAACTGACCTAGGTTTGACTGGGTTTAATTTTTTTTTCTCTAAAGGATGCAAAATGTCTCTTTTGTCTTCTTCCCTCATGCACCTGTTTTCCTTCTAATATAACCAGATGCTATCAAAATAGGTATACAGCTTTCTTGTACATTCCTCTGTAAGCTCAGGGGGCATGTATTTAAACTGTGCTATTAACTAACCATATTGTTAGTTTCCAAATATTGGAAAAATAAAATTATTTTAATTAAGCTAACATCTATCTGCCTCTTAAATTTACAAAGTATTTTGTATATTATCTCATTTGTATAAATCTCATAAAGATTTCTCTTTAAAAAAGTTAAACATAATATAGTTTATCAATACAAACATATTTTATGATCATTTGTACATATATATTTAGCACTGACACTTTAAAATGTGAAATTCTAAGATTTAAAGACACAAGTTTAAGTGCATTCTTCTAAAAAGCAATGTCATTAAAAAACTAACCTTTCAAGAGTCTTTGGAGGTTTTGATAATTCTTTAAGTACTAAATGTATTTTTCCAGTATTCAGGTTTTTCTTAAATTTCTTCCTTTTTCTCTTAGGAAAAATAATGTAACTAGTTTTTGCTTTTCGAACTTCTGGAGAGTAAGTTTCCTTTCGTTCACTGTGCTTAGTAGACGCTACTTGTAAACTAGTAGGTGCAGTCACATTCAAATTTTCATAGATATCAATGCCTTCATTATTTTCAAAAGCCTTAGTCTTTAAAACATGTTCTTTCTGAATCATTACTTCATTCAGGTTACTTCGTAGATCATCAGATATCATTGGTGATATTGAATCACTTTGCGTAGTAAAACTAAATATACATGAAGATGTCTTAGGACTTTTCTAAAAAGATTTTTAAAAAAGAAACCTGATTTAGTTGTTCATATACAATGCAGGGAAACTACAAGTTTTATTAGTTCCTAGAAATTCACTTAATTTAATTTTAAATATGCAAAGTTATAAGCATTTTATTCAAATATGAGGTTAGCAATATTAGTTACCAAGCAATTACACTATTAAAATTAGTTGATTAAAGAAAATGTTTTAGACAATTGTGACCACTATATAAAGTACATTGGAGAATATAGCAATATTGGAAAAAAAATTGAGGAGTAGTCACCACCACAAAACTATAGAAATATTGTCAAGAGAAAACAAAAATCATTAACCGCACCCCCAACAGTTTTCAAGAAAGACTCATCTACTACCACTGTTATAGAAAACCCCAGGCATCTTAATTTAATTTCTCAACTATGATGAAGCTATTTCTTCAAGAATTAAGGAGACCAGATGAGCAAACAAGCTGTTACTGCTCCAGAGGAAGAGTAAATAAATAAAGGAATAGCGTTTGCTACTCTCAAACAAGAACTTGCCTAGCATTGTGGTATATAAGCCCAAAAGAAAGATGTTCCTCCTAGGATCAAGGGCTAGGGAGAAGAAAAAAGAGCTAAACACTATGGGAAAAAAAGGAAGGCAAAAGCCAGTCTGTCCATTAGAATCTAAGCTCCTTAAGGGCAGGAATGGCCTTTGCCTCTTTTTTTGTCTCTCCAGCACAGTACCTGACACACAGTAGGCACTTAATAAGTGTTCGTTGATTGAATGTTGATTAATTGAACATAATCAGAAAAATGTATGAGAAAAAAAAGATTGGCCAGTCCCATTGCAAAAGCAAAGGATAACTGATAAACAGCCTGCATGTTCCATTGGAATCCACTCAGTGTTGAGAGAGCTAAACAAAGGCCCCTAGGACACTGGCTGATTTATGGTAAGACATGACAAGAATCACACAAGGTATTGCACAGATAGGTTGCAATTTGTATCATTTGAAGAAGTACACTCTCTTAGATAACACATCCACCAAGGAAGATAGAAAAAAAATGTGCCTTTGTTCTTTCGACTCTACTTTCCTCTTCTGCATCATTTTATGAAAGTCTAGAGACAAGGAGTTTAGTCACAATTACAACAGAATTCCTAAGAGTAGAGTAGGAAAGGACTTTGGATTAAAAAGTGGAGGGTCAGAATCATAGTAATTACTGCTATCCACTTCCATTACCTGGATCCCTTCCCTTTTCCTTTCCAGTCCCAATATAGAAGGAAAGATTTGAAGAGGAAGGTGGGAGTAGGAATAGGAATTGAGATGTCTATTGCACATTCATTTTGCGATCTCTAAAAGGCAGTTTGAGAAGAGAGACTGGAGGTCAACAGATTTTAAGGCAGACTAGACAGATTTGAGAATTATCACCATAGAAATAAAAATTAAATTCATGGGAGCTGCTGAGGCCACCAAATAAAGCAATGTAGATGGAGAAGAGAAAAGGACTCAAGACAGGACCCTAAGGGATGCCTACTATTAGAGGGAATGATCTAGATAAGTATCCAGTAATAGACATTGAGGAGTGGTCAGATAGGTAACAGGAGAACAAGGAGGGAGTGATGCCCCAAAAACCTACAGAGAAGAGTTTGAAGGGAAAAAAGGTGATCAATGGTGTCAAGGGCAATTAAGAAATCACAGGTAACTTTGGAGGGAAAAATTTTGGCAAAATGATGATATCAGAAGTTAGATTATAAGGGGTTAAGAAAAGAGAGGAGAGAAAGTGGAAACACTTATTGTAGATGGCCTTTTCAAGTTTAGCAAGAAAAGACGGAAGGGATGTAATACAAAAGTTAGCCAGGAAGAAAGGATCAAATGAGGGGTCTTTTTGAGGATGAGAGAGACACAGGTAAGGAAGCTTACTTGAAAAACTGAAAATAACTGTTAGAGTATGGATGACTGAGGGAGCAGTCATTTGGAGGAGACAGGATGGAATGGGATTACTTGAGCAGGGAGAGAGTTAGCCTTAGTTAGGAAGTAAGCTATCTTATCATGTAAGAAAGAGCAAAGGAGGAGATAGTGATATGAGTGACAGGAGATGAGGAAGAGGGGTGGAGAATGATCAATCACAAAACATGGTAGCTGGTCTCAATTCAGGATTTCCATTTGGTATTTAATGGTGGATTTTTAATTTGTTTGTTTAGTTCTAGTTTGTTCTAGTTATTTGTTGTATTTTTTTAGTTTCATGCCCAATTCATTGATCTGCTCTTTCTCTATTTTATTCATGTAAGCATGTAGAGATAGAAAATTTCTGCTAAGTACTACGTTGGCTGCATCCCACAAATTTTGGTATGTTGTCTCATTTACATTCTCTTTGATGAAACTATTGATAATTTCTATGATTTGTTCTTTGACCCATTAATTCTTGAGGATAAGATTAGTTTCCAATTAATTTTTAATCCATATTTCCATGAACTATTACTGAATGTAATTTTATTGTATTATGGTCTGTTAATATTTCTTTTTTTCTGCATTTGGTCATGAGGTTTTCTGTGCTAATATATGGTCAATTTTTGTGAAGGTGCCATGTATAGCAGAGAAAAAGAAAAACTTCTTTCTACTCCCATTCAATTTTCTTCAGAGGTCTATTATATTTAACTTTTCTAAAATTCTATTCATCTCCTTAACCTCTTTCTTGTTTATTTTGTGGTTAGATTTGTTTAGTTCTAAGAAGGGAAAGTTGAAGTCCCCTAATAGTATAGTTTTACTTTTTCTCCTATTTATGCATTTAATTTCTCCTTTAAAAATTTAGATGTTTTACCATTTAGTGCATATATGTTTAGTACTAATATTACTTCATTGTTTATGGTGCCTTTTTAGCAAAATGTAGTTTCCTTGCTTATCTTTTAAGTAGGTCTATTTTTGTTTTTGCTTTGTCTGAGATCATGACCATTAATCTCACTTTATTTATTTTACCTCCAATGAAGCATAATAGATTCTGCTCTAGCCCCTTATTTTTATTCTGTGTGTATCTCTCTGTTTCAAGAGTGTTTCTAATAAACAGTGTATTGTTTACTGTTTTTCTGCTATCTGTTTTGTTTCATGGGCAAATTCATTCCAGTTACATTTACAGTTATGACTATTAACTGTGTATTTCCCTCTGTCTTATTTTTTCTCTGTTTATCCTTCTTCTTTTTTTACCTTGTCCCTCCTTAAAAGTCTGTTTTGCTCTTGACCACTGCCTCCATTAATCTATCCTCCCTTCTGTTAGCTCCCCTTCCTATTTCTTGTCCTCTTTGCCTTTTATGCCTCTGTAGGGCAAGATAGATTTCTGTACCTGAATGTGTATATTATTCATTTTTCTGATGAGAGTAAGACCTACCCTTCCATCTGCCTCTCCATTGTAAAAGCTCTTCCTTTCATGCCTCTTTTATGTGAGATAGTTTTCCCTATTCTTCTTCTCCCCCCTTTCCCATTCTCCCAGTACATCCCTCTTTCTTTCCTATTAATTTTATTTTTCTGAAATTATCCCATCAGAGTCAACTCATATCTGTGCCCTCTGTCTATCTGTCCTCATCTTAACTGCCCTAATAATGATTAAAAATCTTTAGAAGTTACAATTATCATCCTTCTATATAGGAATGTAATCATTTCAACTTTATTGATTCCTTTTATGATTTCTCTTTCATGTTTACCTTTTTATGCTTCTCATTAGTCTTATATTTGGAAGTCAACATTTCTCTTCAGCTCTGGCCTTTTCATCAGAAATGCTTAAAAGTCCTCTTATTAAAAAGCATTTTTCTTCCTGAAGGATTATATTCAGTTCTGCTGGATGGGTTATTCTCTGCTGTAACCCTAGCTCCTTTACTTTCTGGAAGATCATATTCTAAGCCCTCTGATACTTTAATGTTGAAGCTGCTAGATCTTGTGTGATCCTGGCTATGGCTCCATGATACTTGAATTGTTTCTTTCTGGCTATTTGTAATATTTTCTCCTTGACCTTGTTGTTGTTTGTCCATTTTCAAAGAGGACCATGGCATAAAGGAAATTATGACATGACTTGCAGTTGACTTTGATTTGAGTGAGGGAGGGCTGTGCAAGGTCACCAGCTTCACTGTCTCCTCCAGAGCCACCTGGTTCCAGTGACCAGATATTCATCAGGATGACTGAAGATGACTCAGGATGCAATTGAAGAACCTGGCCCTTTTAGATTAAGGCCTTTTCATTGCTCACTTAGAGTGAGGTAATACCCAATCAGTGGATAGGCCTCTTTAAGAAGAAAGTCAAGGAATGACACTATTAAATAGACAAAAAAGTCAAGCTGGGAAGGGAAGACCCTCAGGGTTGCTGTTCCAAAAGAGAAACAGTTACCACTGATGTTCATTCTAAGCCAGGAGGGCCCAAAATAACAGCCAGTAAGTGGAGCTTGGGCAGGGACCTATTGTGGTCCAATCTATGAGCTTCAGAGTGAACTGTTTGAAGTTTCTTGAAGAGAGAGAGAGAGAGAGAGAGAGAGAGAGAGAGAGAGAGAGAGAGAGAGAGAGAGAGAGAGAGAGAGAGAGAGAGAGAGAGAGAGAGAGAGAGAGAGAGAGAGATAGAGAGAGAGAGAGAGAGAGAGAGAGAGAGAGAGAGAGAGAGAGAGAGAGAGAGAGAGAGAGAGAGAGAGACAGAGAGAGAGAGAGAGAGAGAGAGAGAGAGAGAGACAGAGAGAGAGACAGAGAAAGACAGAGAGACAGAGACAGAGAGAGAGAGACAGAGAGACACAGAGAGAGAGAAGAAGAAGAAGAAGAAGAAGAAGAAGAAGAAGAAGAAGAAGAAGAAGAAGAAGAAGAAGAAGAAGAAGAAGGAGAAG
>NW_027185735.1:9999287-10102556 GCF_028583685.1 Petaurus breviceps papuanus | reverse complement strand
TTGATTGGCCAGTGAGTCAATAAGGTTGTTACATTCTCTGAGCCAGGAGGAGGCTATATAAACCCTGATGTGTAGCTTTGTTTTGGGGGCTCACTTTGAGAAGTGTTCTGTGATCTGATCTGTATTCTGGGAAGCCGCTGTCCAGGGCCCCCCTGGCTTTGAAAAACCCAGATGTTGATTGGGGTATGGATGTAATGGCTGGACAGTTTGGAAAGCTGTCTACTTGATCTGTTTCTGTCTTGATAATTCTGCCTGTATACTTTGAAGTTTGGGGTGCTGACCTTTTTCCCCTGAACAAGGTAAACGATATATGTCTGACTGATTAAAGTAAGCTTGTTAACCCATTTTGAGTTGCTTTCCTTTAACAAAGCAGATCCAAGAACCTGTGCTAGCAGCAAACCCTGAGGACGTGCTTGGGGTGCTTGCCACTACAGGAGGTAACTGGTAAATTCTTTCTATTTTATCCTCTGGATCTAGGATATCAGAGCAATCTTCCTTGATAATTTCTTAAAAGATGATATCTAGGCTTTTCTTTTTATCATGGCTTTCGGGTAGTCCAATAATTTTTACAATAGCTCTTGATCTATTTGCCAGGCCAATTGTTTTTCCTATGAGATATTTCATATTCTCTTTTATCTTTCCCTTCCTTTGATAAAAAAAATGTTTCTTGGTGTCTCATGGAGTCATTAGCTTCCATATGCCCAGTTTTAATTTTTAAAGAATTATTTTTTTCAGTGAGTTTTTGTACTTTTCCCATTTAGCTAATTTGAATTCTTAAGTTCTTTTCTTCAGTGAATTTGAGTACCTCTTTTTCCATTTGGCCAAATTTGCTTTTAAATTTTTTTCTCTCTTCAGTGGATTTTTGTGCTTCTTTTACCATTTGGTTTAGTTTTTAAGGTGTTATTTTCTTCAGTTCTTTTTTGTGTCTCTTTTACCAAGCTGTTGACTCTCTTTACATAATTTGCTTGTATTGCTCTAATTTCTTTTTCCAATTTTTCATCTACCTCTCTTATTTTATTCTGAAAATTCTTTTTGAAGGGGCAGCTAGATGGTGCAGTGAATAGAGAACCAGCTCTGAAGGAGGACCTGAATTCAAATTTGGCCTCAGAAACTTGATACTTAGCTAGCTGTGTGACCTTGGGCAAATCACTTAACCCCAATTGCCTAGCCCTCCAAAAAAGATAGGCCTAGGGAATTTGAAGATCTTCACTGTCCCTTAATGGGCCCCACTTGGAGCCCAACAAGAGAAGCTTGCTTTGAGGAGGATTGTTTTTCAGGAAGGCCCACACCTATTGTTACTTTGTTATTTAGGCAGTGGATCACGAAGGTTGTGATGTCCTCTCACCCTAAAGTAGAATACACACACACACACACACACACACACGTATATACACACACATACATCCTAGGGTGAGGTGAGGTTTTGCTTGTTTTGCTTTGGGGTTAACTTATGGGAAGACTTGTGTGATATGACCAGATGAGACTCTGAGTAGCTGTTGAGATCCCCAGCTTTGAAAACCCAGATGTTGGTGCTTCTCACTCTGGTAACTAATTATGTATATATGTAATGGTCAGACAGCGACAACCCCTGTCTATTGGTCTGGTGAATTGTGTTATTTTCTATGTCTGTATTTTTTGCCTGCTTGTAATTTCTGTTTATATTTTCTGAAATTCAGAGTGCTGACTTTTTCCCCTGAACTAAGCAAAAGATATATATGTTTGATTAAAGTAAGACTGTCAACACCTTTTGAGTTGCTTTCCTTTAGAAAAGTAGATCAAACAACCTGTGCGAGCAGCCATCCTGTGTATGCTAGGGTACTTGCTGTTATATCTTGCTGGGTTTATATTCAATTTACATTTTTCTTTGAAGCTTTGCTTATAGCTGCTTTGACATCGTCTTCTGGGTTTGTGGCTTAATGCTCCCTCTCATCAGAGTAACTCGTTACGGTCAGATTTCTTCTTCATTGTTTGTTCATTTTTCTAGTCTATTTCTTGACTTTGAATTTTATGTTAAAATTGGCCTCTGCTCCTGGGGTAGGAGAGGCACTGTCCCAAGCTTTAGTTCTTTCTTGTTGCTGTTTTCAGATTTAGCGGGGGTCTGTAGGTTTTGGTGCTTCCAAGGTGGTATTATCTAAGGAGAGGTGTGTTTACTGCTCTCCTGATATGTACTCTGGTCTTTACCCAGGAAGGAACCTTGTTCTTTTGTAGCCATGAGTCTTAGCACTCTTCCTAACCCTGGAAGTGTAACCAGGTCCCTTGTTCTCCTATAATATAGTTATAATTGCTAGTGCTTCCCTCTGTCATGGAATTGAGAATGGGGTCCCTTCTCTCCTGTGACCACAAGCACTCCTTTCTGCCCTAGAAACTCAACTTGAGCCCTTGTTCCCATCATTCACAAGTGTTATCACTCCTCTTGGCCCTAACAATATTACCTGGAACTGTGTATGGGCAATGCAATAGAGTCCTGAAATCAGCTTCAGTAAAGGGGCCCCTTCAATCTTCTGATCAGTTGTCTAACAGCCCTATTATCTCGGGGCTGAGGACACTCAAAGCTGGTGCCACCACCAATGCAATCATTCCCAATGGACAGCTTGCACTGCCTGAACTATATTTCTGGGATCTATCGTTGCCCCAGTGAGACAGATCCTTTCTGCTTACCTCATAGGTTGTCTTGGTCTGGAAGATGATTTCACCCAATCTTTTGGTTAGTTCTTCTACTCTAGAATTTGATTTGAGGCATTATTTTAGAGTTCTTTGGAGGGGAATTTGGGAGGGCTCAGCTGAGTGTTTCTTTACTCCACCTTCTTGGTTCCACCCCCGGTTGCATGATTTCTCCACTTTTGTTCAGTAGTATATGTGTAGGATCAAAGGTAGCAGATAGTGAAAGTGATCCAAGGATAGGGCTTGGCAGAGTACAACTGATGAAACGATAAGGGGGCTAGGAACTCAAGAGAAAAAGTGTGGAATTGAATTTATTCACCAAATGAGTCAAGGTGGAAAAAAAGGGAAAAAGTGGCTAGTGCAAAGGAGATGGTCTGGGAGATATTTGAGGGGTCAAATGATTGGAAGTCATGGTGAGGTCAGTGAGTAGGATTTGGTAAGAGAAAGCAGAATGAGAAGTGGAAAATCAATAGATTATACTCAGATAAGGTGATTTCAGAATTTTTGAATGTGGAATTGGTACATTTTTGGGTGATTTGCAAGATCAAGAGTATGACCATCTTTGTGTGTGGGTGAGGTAGGTGGAGGTAGATCATGGCAAATGAGTAGGTTGAGGAACTGAATGGTTAAGGTGCTTGTCATAGAAGACAAAAATATAGTTGAAGTTTTTTTTAAGCAATTAAAACAGTTCTAGAAAAACAAGAACTACCTAGGACAATATTGAGAAGACAAATAAATGAAATTTAATAATTATTCACATTTTTAAAGTAGGAGTAGTAGGAGTGACATCAGATAACCTTGAATTTAAATTACGATGCACTAAAAGAGAGTCATTGATATTATATAATGCTAAAGTGAGTGTTAAATAATGAGAATATTATCTTCATGAAACAAAAGTTTTATAGCCATACTGCAAGAAATAATACATAAAATATTATGATAGTAGATAAAACATTATGATAGTAGGATACTATGATAGTAGGATACCTCAATTATTAGCAAATGAAAAAAATTTATATGTTTTAATAACATATAAACCACAAATATGAAATGCTTATTTAATAAGCTGAATTTAACAGATATGGAGAAAGAATTAGAAGCTGAAATACACATTTTTTTAAAGTGTATATAAAGTTCTCATAAAACTGATCACTTTCTTAAGCACAGAGAAGATAAGATTAAATATAAAAAGTGAAAGTGAAAGACTTATGGGAACCAAGATGGTGGAGCAAGCAGTAAATTGCTGTAACTCTCCCATACTCATCTCCAAACAACCATAAAACAGCACTATCAAACAAATCCTAGAACAGTGGAACGAGTAAAAAGATGGGGTGAAACAACCTTTTACCCCAAGAAACTTGGAAGACTGACAAGGAAGGTTTGTCTCACTCAGGTAAAAGAAGAGTGCAGTCCAGGACAGGAAACATCCCAGCAAGCCCCACCTCTGCAAATAGGTGGGAGATCCTGAGCCCCAGTTTGATGGAGAAGGTAAAGGGTAACACCAGGACCCCCCACATGACGTAGTACAGCTGGGGGACCAACAGACTCTAGCTCTGAGAACCACCACATGCTTCAGCACAGAACTGGGCAAACAGGTAGATGCCAATCCTATGGAGTGCCTAAGCAAATAGGCAGCTTCTAGGGCCCCACGCTTCAGTGTAGCCTTGGCAAGCAGGCAGCCCCTAGAGTCCAGACCACCAAGTACTTTATTGTAGCTCCAGGGAAATGCAGAACACCAGCCTCAGCACATACCAAATACCACCACTAGGACCCCAGCTCAGCACTGGTAAGCTGCCAGACCCATATGGCCTCCAGTAGCACCAACCACCCTACACACTACCCCCTCAGTACAGCACCAGATGTAAGGGTCCCTGCGGGGCCTTTCGGCAACATTGGTATAGCATCAGGTAAACAGCCAGGACATGTAACCACTGGCATAAGAAGCCTGAGACAGTGCCCCTTCCACCTTGGGAACAGAGCTCAAATTTAAAAGGAAGGAAAAAGGTAAAAAAAAAAAAAAAAAACCAGATGAGCAAAAAAAAAAATAACCAACAACAAAAGAAAAAGGATCTGACCATAGAAAGTTATTATGGTGACAGGGAAGACCAAGACACAAACTCAGAAGAAGACAACAATGCCAAAACAGTCAGGGGCAAAAACCCAAAGTAAAATGGAGAGTGCTCTCAAACCCAGAAAGAACTCATGGAAGTGCTCAAAAAAGAAACTTAGAAATCATATAAGAGAGGTAGGAGAAAAATTGGGAAAAGAAATGAGAGCGATGGGGAGGCCAGGTACCACAATGAGTAAGAGCATTGGCCCCAGTGTCGGGATGACCTGAGGATCAAATCCGGGCTCTGATACTTAGCACCACACCCAGAAATAACTGGCCATGTAACCTTGAGCAAGTTACTTAACCCCAACTGCTTAAAAAAAGAAGAAGAAGAAATGAGAGCTATATAAGAGAATTATGAAAAAAGAATCAACAGTTTGGAAAAAAGAAAACAACTGCTTAAAAAAAATTATTAGCCAAATAGAAAAGGAGTTACAAAATTCCACTGAAGAAAACAACTCCCTAAAAAGTATAATTGGTCAAATGGAAAAAGAAGTACAAAAGCTAACTGGGGAAAACAGCTCCTTAAAAGTTAAAATTGGGTAAGTGGAAGCTCATGACTCTATGAGATATCAAAATCAATTAAACATTAGGTGGCACAGTGAATAGAGCACTGGCCCTGGAGTCAGGAGGACCTGAGTTCAAATCCAACCTCAGATACTTAACACTTACTAGCCATATGACCTTGAGCAAATCACTTAACCCCAGTTGCCCTGCTCTCCCCCCTCCAAAAAGCAAAAAAAAAAAAAAAAGAATCAAACAAATACAAAAGAATGAAAAAATAGAAGGAAATGTAAAATGTCTCACTGGAAAAAACAACTAACTTGGAAAATAGATCCAGGAGAGATAATCTCAGAGTAATTGGATTACCTGAAAGCCATAATCAAAAGGAGGACCTGGGCAGCATCTTTCAAGAAATTATCAAGGAAAATTACCCTGATGATCTGAAGAAAGGGATCCCAAGATAAAAATACCAAGGAACATTCAAGCCAAATTACAGAACTTTCAGGTAAAGGAAAAAATGCTGCAAGTGGCCAGAAAGAAACAATTCAAATATCAAGGGCCCACAATCAGGATTACATAAGACTTAGCAGCTGCAACATTAAAGGATCAGAGGACATGGAATATGATTTTCCAGGAGGTAAAAGAGCTAGGAGTACAACCAAGAATCACCTATCTGGTGAAATTAAATCTAATATTCCAGGGGAGAAAATGATTATTCAATGAAATAGAGGGATTTCAAGCTTTCATATGGAGAAAACCAGGAGTGAACAAAAAAAATCGATCTCCAATATCAAGACCCAAGAGAAGCCTAAAAAGATAAAAGGGGAAAGAAAAACATAAGGGATTCAATGAAGCAGAATTGTTTACATCCTTACATGGGAAGATGATACTTACAACTCTTAAAAATTGTACCACTAATAGTACAGCTAGAAGGAATATACATTGAGAGTACAGGTAAATTTGAAGGAATGACAAAAAATAATTAATGGATGAGAAAGAGGAGAACACTGGGTGCAGACGGAAGGAAAAGGTAGAATGGGGTAAATTATTTCACATGAAGAAGTGTGAAAGACCTATTACAGTGCAGGAGAAGATGGGAGAATGGGTGATGGGTATCACTTGGACCTCTCTTATCAGTATTGGCCCAAAGAGGGAACATTATACACAATTAGTTGAATATATAAATCTATTTTACTGGAAAGGAAAGTAAGAAGGGAGGAGAGTAAGTAAAGGTGGCGTCGAGGATGGGAAGGAAGGATAGAAGGGAAAGCAGATTGGGGGAGACCGTAGATAGAAGCAAAACAGTAGTAAGAGGGAAAGGGTGAAAGGAGAGAGAGAACAAACAGGAGGGAAGATAGGATGGAGGGAAACACACAGTAATCATAACTGTGAATGTAAATGGGATGAAATCTCCCATAAAAACAAATGGATAGCAAAGTGGATCAAAAATAAGAATCCTATAATATGTTGTTTACAAGAAACACATCTGAAGCAGAAAGATAAACACAGAGTAAAGGTAAGGGGCTGGAGCAGAATCTATTATGCTTCAGCTGACCAAACAAAAAGCAGTGGTGGCAATCTGATCTCAGACAAAGCAAAAGCAAAACCAGACCTAATTAGAAGAGATGAGGAAGGAAACTACATCTTGCTAAAGGTACCATAGACAAATGAAGTAATATCAACACTAAACATATATGCATGTGGTACAGCATCCAAATTCTTAAGGAAGTTGAGTTACAGGTTCATGACCAAACAAGAGATAGAGAGCATCATGAAATGTAAAATAGATAATTTTGATGTTATCAAATTAAAAAGATTCTGCACAAACAAAACCTATACAACCAAGATTAGAAGGAAAGCAGAGAAAGCTGGGAAACAATCTTTATAGTGTCTCTGATAAAGGCCCCATTTCTCAAACATATAGAGTACTGAGTCAAATTTATAAGAACATAGGCCTTTCCCCAACTAATAAATGGTCAAAATATATGAACAGACAGTTTTAAGATGAAAAAAATCAAAGCTATCTATGGATATATGAAGAAGTGCCCTAAATCACTTTTGATTAGAGAAAAGTAAATTAAAATAACTTTGAGGTACCACCTCACACTATCAGATTGGTTAAAATGACAAAAAAAGGAAAATGATAAATGTTGGAGAGGGAATGGAAAAACTGGGACACAATGCACTGTTGATGGAGCTGCGAACTGATTCAACCATTATGGAGAGCAATTTGGAACTATGCCCAAAGGGCAATGAAACTGTGCATACCTTTTGGTCCAGGATTACCACTACTAGCTCTATATCCCAAAGAAATCATAAAAAAGGGAAAAGGACCTGCATGTGCAAAAATATTTATAGCAGACCTTTCTGTGGTGGCAAAATATTGAAAACTGAGGGGATGCCCATCAATTGGGGAATGGCTGAACAAGCTGTGGCATATGAATGTGATGGAATACTATTTTGCAGTAAGAAATTAAGAATAGGCAAATTTCAGAAAAACCTGGAAAGACTTATATGAACTGATGCTAAGTAAAATGAGCAGAACCAGGAAAACACTGTACACAATATCAGCAATACTGTATGATGATCATCTATGAATGACTTAGTTCTTCTCAGCCACACAATGATCAAAGGACTCACCAATGAAAATGCTATCCACATCCAGGTAAAGAATTGGACTCTGAATGCATATTGAAGCATACCTTTTTCACTTACTTTATTCTTTTTCATGGTTATTTCTTTTCGTCTGTTTCTTTTTTTTCACAACTGTGATTAACATGGAAATATGTTTTACATGATAGCACATCCATAAGCTACATCAAATTGCCTACCATTTTAGCAAGAGGGGAGGGGAGGAAGTGAATGAGAAAAAAATGGAATTCAAAATCTTGTAGAAATGAAAGCAAAAAAATTTTGACATAATTTTCTAAAGTACATTCATTTGCATAAAAGAATTATTAAGTTTATACTATGTGTTAGACACTGTGCTAGACACTGAGGAATTCAAAGGAAAAAAGAAAAAAGGAACTGTCCTTGCCCTTATGAGGTTTTGGTTCTACAGGGTAGATACATGTATACATGTAAGAAAACAGGAAGGAGAAAGAATTTACTGTGGAAATGAAATTATATGTGATCAGAATGCATTCTAGACATGTGAAACAGTTTGTGAAAAGGCTTATGGACAAAAAATGGAATGCTGAATAAGGGAACAGATAATAATTCAGAGTAGTGGGAATGTAGACTATGTGAAAGTACATTAGATTGGGGCAGCTAGGTGGCCCAGTGAATAGAGTACCGGCCCTGGAATCAGGAGGACCTGAGTTCAAGTCCGGCCTCAGATACTTAATACACCACACACACACACACACACACACACACAAACCTAGCCGTGTGACCTTGGGCAAGTCACTTAACCCCAATTGCCCTCCAAAAAGCAAAAGAAAAGAAAAGAAAGTACTTTAGATTAATTAACTTTGGAAAGTACATCAGGAGCCAGATTATGCAAAGTATTAAATTCCAAACTGAAGAGTTTATATTTCATCCCAAAGACAATAAGGGAGCCACTGAAGATTTTACTGCAGTGAATGACATACAGGAACCCGCTTGAATGGGTACAGGACAGCTGACTGTTAAACTTTCAGTGTGAGCATTTACACCAGGGAAATCAGCAAGAGCTACAAATCTATTGTTCTGTAGATTGTCAATACTTAATAAAATTGTAGAGAAAATGTTAAAAGTGTAAGTTAAACTTAAAAGTGTGTCCCCATACAGGGTTTCCCTTCACCTCTACCAAACCTCAGAGCTGGTTGCTAAACATTTATCACTCCTGGCGATATGGTCAGCCCAGTGCTATAGAAGAATAATTTAGTCAGCTGTGTAGAGGAAGGACTTCCACCATTTAAATAGTAAAGTCAAAAAGCTATGAAGGCTTGAACTAGGATGGTAGCCATGTGACTGGAAAGGAGATCAAAACAAGAGATGTTATAAAATTAGAACTCATTGAACATAGGTGGTTTGAAGCTCACAGGATGGTTCCTTTAGGGAAACCCAGGTAGATATTTCCAGTAGGTATCTGGTGAGTCAGGACTGGAACTCACATAGAGATCAGTGCTAGATATAAAAAATTTCAGAGTAATCTGCAAAAAAAAAATTAACTCAAGGTACCTGCAGAGGTAGCCAAAATAAACAGTTTTTTAGAAGAGGGACTAAGACATCACTTTGGTAGACATTTATGATTAGGTGGATAAACCATGAACTATAATAGAGCAAAGTATATTGAAAAGGAGCACCTGGGTAGGGAGGAGAATGGGGGGAGATGAATATCAGCAAAGCTAAGGGAGAAGAAAGTATCTAGGAAAAAGGGACAGTCAGCAGTGTTGGAAGCTACAAAAATGTCGAGAAGGTTGAGAACTGAGAAAAGACCGTTGGATTTAGAAATGAAAAGATCCAAGTCAAGTAATCAACAAGATTACAGGTTAATCACTTTCTCCAGATCCCTTTAATTTTAAAACCCTCCCCCCAAAAGGATTTTTGCATCAACTGATGAAAAATTGCAGCTGAATCCACTGGACAAAGAAGAAAGAATTCAGAAAAGGTAAAAAGCCTTAAAAATGAATGATGAAAATATCTAATTCTTAAAGATCTCCCTCAGTATCCCTCTCCCACCACCCTCCATGTTCTCATCAGAGACACAAAATTGTTCATCTTGGGACACTCAGTCTTGTAGGGACTCTGTTGACACACTCCCATGACTCCTATTTTGGGGACAAAAAGGAGCAAAGCATGGAACAGGAGGAAGACAGTGAAGTCAGAACTCCTGCACCAAAAGCTTCAAAGGAAAATACAAGCTGGTTACAGGCCATAGAGGACCTTAAGAAGCAGACAAGAGAAGTGGAGGAAAAATTAGGAAGAGAAATGAGAAACTAAAAGGGTTCTCCTCAGTTGGGGGATGGATAAAAATTATGGCATATAATTGTATTAGGATATTATTGTCCTTTAAGAAATGATGAAAAGGAAGATTTGAGGAAAACCTGGGAGGACTTACATGAAATGCTGAACAGAAAAGTGAGCATAATTAGGAGAACAAATTTATACAATAACATTGTAAAGACAAATAACTCAGAATGAATTAATTCTGATCAATACCAAATACAGTGTCAGAGGAAAGATGATGAAAAACATCTCTCCTGATAGATTGGGGATCGATTCAGAGAGAAGAATATAATATAATGAAGAATACAATTTTTGGATATGGTCAATGCAAAAATTTGTTTGACTTTAGTCTTCACATAAGTCACAAGGATCTTAATTTTCTTTATTTCTCCTTTTCATTCTTTCTCTTACTGGGGAGGAGAGGATTGGAAGGGAGAAGAAGTGAGATGTCAATTGAAAAAACAAAATTAAACTTAAAAACACATGGAAAAATTATGAAACAATAAAAAGTACAGTACCTCATCTTTTTTCTCAGTAGTGTCCTGTAAATCTGACAGAGATTTGCTTTTTCTGACTCTTAACTTTCGCTGTAAAAATATAAAATGGAAAAAAAATAAGCTGATGGATAAAAACTGAATCTCACATGTAACTTTGATACTTAACAAGGACTGGACCTGTGATTTCATTGATATAAGGAAAACCATGCTGAGGAAACTCTCTCTCCTAAAACAGATGAACATTTTCTCTGTAATTTCGAATTTTAGAAAGTTGCCTAGAATACTGAGAAATTAAATGACTTGCCTAGGGTGGTCAAATAGCCAAAATATTTTAGAGACAACTTGAACCCAGTTTTTCTTGGCTCCAAATTCAGCTCTCTATTTTCTACACCACAGCTGTCTCTTATATACTTAATATATAGATTCTAAATACAAATAGAATATTTAATAATAATATTAGTTTTCATTTATATAGGACCTACTATGTTCCAGACACTGTGCTAAGTGCTCTGCAAATATTATCTCATGTAATATTTTCAAGAACATACTTTTGTGAATGATCTCAAATGGCATTATAAAAAATATTTTAGCTTTAAAATTTTACTTTAGCTTATTCAGAAAAATACCTACCAAAAGAATCAAAATATTTTTTCATTTACTTAAGAAACAAATTATTGTTCATTTCTAGGCCCTATAGAGATGGGAAAAACATAGTATAAAGGTAATAGACCAACATTTTAATTTAAATTTAACAATTTAAAATTTACATTTTAAGATGTAAAATTTCACTGTAATTCAGATATACATATTAAATTATTCAAACAAAAGTTCTTGGATTATATAAAAAGGATTCATTTTAAAAGCTGGTAATGTAAGTAAAGGGGAGGGAGGTCAGCAGTTATATAGAGTTTAAGGAAGAGAGGGAGGGGCTTATGATAATTTTTCAAGATCAGGTCATTGCCACTAAAAATGAGAGAAAGGTTATTCCTGAGGAGCCCAAATGGCTTCATATTATGCAAGGAAAAGGTGGAAATTATACAACATAACACTAAAGGTTCCAAATGTGAGCATCTACTGGATATTTAGAAAGGCAATCAGGTGACTATAATCATACAATAGAAGCTATTCTTTCTGAACTTATAGATGATAAATTCTCATCCTACCAATACAACCCCTAAATTTCTTTGAGAATTTAACAAGCTGTGGCACAAGTGGAGAATATTTATAGAAGGAATTGTTTCTCACAACTGTCTGAATATAATATTATCACAAAAAATTTAACAACTTTTGTTTTGCTTTGTCTTTGTAGGTTGTAAGTGTTTGCTGCCGCCGCCGCTGCTATTACTATTGTTGTTTTGGACAAACTTGTGATTTCAATAGTGTAGGAAGATAAGGGAATTGTTTTGAGTGCTAAGAGATCCAGTGCTCCCACAGATAGTATGTGTCAGAGGCAGGATCGGACACAAAGCTACAGATAGTATGTGTCAGAGGCAGGATCTGACACAAAGCTATTCTTTCTTAACTAACATTTGATGAATTTCCATACTAATAACACAAATTACTAAATTACCTTGAGAATTCAACAAACTGTGGCACAAGCAGAACATCATTATAGAAGGAATTATTTCAGGTAGATGCTAGTATTATTCCAGTTTTACAGATGAAAGAAATGAGGCTGAGAGCATTTGCCCAGGGTCACATAGCTAGTAAGTATCTAACACAGGATTGGAATTCAGATCTTCCTAACTCCAAGTTAGCCTGCTATCTATTAAGCCACTAAACTGAAGTCTTCTGAAGTTGTGACTAATCATTGTGTTGATTAAAGTTCTTATGTCTTTCACAGTCATTTTCCTTTACAGCTTTGTAGTCAATGTATATAAATTGTTCTCCTGGTTTTGCCTATTTCACAGCTCCAACAATGTGTAAACTGGATCTCAAATCAATTTATGAGCATTTTGCAGGCTGCATATGTATGACTCCATATTGGTGGAGAGACTACTGAGTGATATTATGTGTGAGAGTTTGAGTTGGTATGAGAAGTTTAGAAAGAAGACTCATTCTTTATTCCTTGTTTAAGCAACAAATCTATGATTCCAGATTCTCTCAGGGATTACATCCAGACAGGTGAAGGGGGCGAGATACTAGAAGTGGTAGACATGTAAGGGAAGCTAGCTCTTTAACATGTCTCTGATTTCCAGCTTGTCTACCTTGAGAATTTAAGGGATGTCTAATTTGGTGAAATCAAGGCCCCTCTCTTGGTTGAGCTATCTCTTATCTTTCTGAGACAAAGAGCTCATCATTCCCTTTGTGTTTTTTCTGATTTATTCTAATTTGTATAACTTCTATGATTCCTATTTGTTATTTGCTTGGATAAATATCGCTATTCACTATTTATGATGGTCTTTTGCATAACTATATTTGGTAGAAAGGAACAGAGCCTGCAAGTATAAGATTGAGGTAACCCTTCCCCTTAGAGTGATCAAGGGATTAGCTTTTTGTTATGAACTAATAGTGCTCTGGTTCAACAATATTTAGTAGAAGCAAATAGACTTAATTCCAGTCCAGTGGCACTTCCAGAAACTGGAGACCAGAGTGGCCCATATAAAGGTTTCTTCTCAACCCATTCCCCTCAAGTCAGGAATCATAGTATCCCTTGGAGAGGGACAGATTACAGAAATATCTATGAATGCCTGTTAATTTAGATGTGGCCATATGTGACCACATATGAAGAGTCAATACACTTTATAAGTGTATTTATAAGAGCATATAGTGTGTCTGTCCTCCCACAGCCCTTCAACCTTTTATTTTTTTTTGGTCATTTTTGCCAATCTTATGGTTGTGATGTGGAACCTCAGAGTGTTAATTTGCATTTCACTTATTAGTGATTGGCAGATTTTTTACATATAGTTGTAGAAAGCTTGCCTTTCTTATTTTGAAAACTACTTATTCATATTCTTTGAACATTTTTCTATTAAGGAATAGACTCTTGGGGCAGAGTCAAGATGGCAGAGTAGAAGCAGGACCTCCCTGCGGCTCCCACTTCCACCTTCTCCAATCCATGTAAAAAGGGGACTCTATACAAACTTTGGAGCTGCAGAACCCACAAAATGACACAGAGAAGCTAACCTCCCGCTGAAGACAGCCTGGGCAGGCCAGCAGGAATCGGCCAGCGCAGCACTTTGGGAGTGGAGCCCAGCCCCACACCAAGGCTTTATCCCCAGGGCCAGCCTGACCAGCCCCCGGTTGGAGGGACTCCAGATCAGCATCAGCTGTGGCTGTTTCCAGATTTATCAACACACAGATGCAAATGACAAAGGGAGAGGTCAGTGCAGTCTGGACTTTGGCACCCAGTAAGTGGGAGTGCATGGCTTTCACCCCCGGGGTCAGAAGCTGCTGAGATGCCAGCACAGCCAGCCAGAACCATGTGGCAGCTTCAGCTCCTGGCCTGCAGAGTGTAGGGGGCCAAGCACCAGTCTGAGGGGTAATCGCTCTTGCTTTAACCTGCTTGGATCTGGATTGCAGTCTAGGGAGGAGGTCCTGGGGTGTGTGTGCAGCTTGCCAGAGCTTGTGGAGACCTCAGAGAGGGCACCCATCTAATACCTCAGGCAGCTGAGAAAACCCCAGCGTTTGGGATGAAAGCTCCCCTGTCTGGTGGCAGAGTCCTACTGTGGCAAAAAGCCCAGAGGTCAAGTGACTGAGGGGCGACATGACCAGGCAAAGGAAACAAAGCAGAGAGAAGATTCCAACATTAGACTCCTATTTGGGGGACAAAAAGGAGCAAAGCATGGAACAGGAGGAAGACAGTGAAGTCAGAAGTCCTGCACCAAAAGCTTCAAAGGAAAATACAAGCTGGTTACAGGCCATAGAGGACCTTAAGAAGCAGACAAGAGAAGTGGGGGAAAAATTGGGAAGAGAAATGAGAACAATGCAAGAAAATTATGAAATGAGAGTCAACAGCCTGACTGAGGAAAATAACACCTTAAAAAATAGACTAACTCAAATGACAAAAGAGGCTCAAAAAGGCAATGAGGAGAAGAATGCCTTAAAAAGTTGAATTTACCAGATGGAAAAAGAATCTCAAAAGCTCAATGAGGAGAATCATTGCTTCAGAATTATATTGGAGCAAATGGAAGCTAATGAATTTATGAGAAATCAAGATGCTGTTAAACAGATCCAAACAAATGAAAGAATAGAAGGAAATGTGAGATATCTCATGGGAAAAACCACTGACCTGGAAAATAGATCCAGGAGAGATCATTTAAAAGTTATTGGACTACCTGAAAGCCATCATCAAAGTAAGAACCTAGAAATCATCCTCCAGGAAATTCTCAAAGAAAACTGCCCTGATATTTTAGAACCAGAGGGCAAAATAGAGGTTGAAAGAATCCACTGATCACCTCCTGAAAAAGATCCCCAAAAAGAAAACTCCTAGGAATATTATAGCCAGGTTCTGGAATTCCCAGATTAAGGAGAGAATATTACAAGCATCCAGGAAGAAACAATTTGAATATTGTGGAAACACAATCAAGATAGCACAGGATCTGGCAGCTTCTACACTGAGGGATCGAAGGGCTTGAAATAGGATATTCTGGAGGTCAAAGGAGCTGGGATTAAAACCAAGAGTCACCTACCCAGCAAAACTGAGTATCATGTTTCAGGGGAAAATATGGTCATTCAGTGGAATAGAGGACTTTCAAGTATTCTTGCTGAAAAAACCAGAGTTGAATAGAAAATTTGACATTCAGATACAAGAAGCAAGAGAAGCATGAGAAGGTAAACAGGGAAAAGAAATCATAAGGAACTTATCAAAATTGAACTATTAACATTCCTACATGAAAAAACAATAATTGTAACTGATGAAACTTTTCTCAGTATGAAAATAGTTGAAGGGAATAGAATTTATATATATATATATGTCTATATATGAGGGTATATGGGCATATGAATACATATGTGAATGTGTGTATATATGTTTACAGGTATACATAGAGGGCACAGGACCAATTTAACAGGAAGGGATGATACTTAAAAGGTGAAATTAAGAGGTGAGAGGAATATAATGAGAGGAGATGGGGAGAGATAGATTGGGGTAAACTATCTCATATAGAAGAGGCAAGGGGAAATGGTTACAATGGAGGGGAAGAATAGGAAGGGAAAAGGGAATGGGTCAACCTTATTCCCATTGAATTTGGCTTGAGGAGGGAATGAAATACAAACTAAATACTGTATCTCACCCTCCAGGACAGTAGTGGGGGAAAGGGATGAGAGGGAAGATGATAGAAGGGAGGGCAGGCGGGATAGGGGAGGGAAGTTGGAAGCACCCACTTTTGAAAAGGGACGGGATCAAAGTAGAGAATAGAACAAGTGGGAGGTGGGATAGGAGGGAGGGAAATATAGTCAGTCTTTTACAATATATCTACTATGTTATTGTTTTTCATTAGCCACACATGTATAACCTATACTGAACTGCTTATCTTCCCAGTAAGGGTGGGTGACAAGGGAGGAAGGGAATGAATCTGGAATTCAAAGTTTTAAAATCAAATATTCAAATATATATGTATATATATACACTATTATTAATACAATCTTACATGTAATTGGGAAATAAAGATATACAGGCACTGGGGAATAGAGATCCATTGGAAAAGTCGAAAGGGGTATGGGAGAAAATATGGGAAAAAGCAGATTGGAGGAGGGGATATCCTGTGGGACTGCTATTTTGGGGAGGTAGGTAGGGGAAAAACGGGAAGAAAATTTGTAACTCAAAATCTGGCGGAAATGAATGATGTAAATCAGAAGTTAATAAAGCATTTAAAAATTTAAAAAAAAGAATCAAGGAAAAAAAAGGAATAGACTCTTATTCTTATATATTTGTATCAATTCCCTATTTGTCTTGGCTATTGAGCATTTATCAGAGAAACTTGCTATAAAATATGTTTTCCAGTTTGATTCTATTCATTGATTTTGTTCCAAAAACTTTCCAATTCTGTAATCAACAATGTCCATTTTATGCCAGGTGATCCTCTTCATCCTTTGTTTAATCCAGAACCCTTTCCTTACCTATAGTTTATCTCCTTCCTTGCTTTTCTAATTTGTTCGTGGCATAATTTTTATATATTGATAATGCATAAATTTTTATTATATTGGAATAGTTCAAACACATGCAACTAATATCTCTCTAATTATTTAGGAGTACCTTTTAAATGAAATTTTTGTAAGTGTATTTGTATAATTGCTGGGTTTGTAGAGTTCTAGGGCTTGTAGGTAATATATAGAAATTCTTAGGGTTTTTTTGTGAGCTTATTTTAAATTCTGTTTCTCAAGTCAATGTTTTCAACTAATGTTTTAATTTAGTCTCTAGAGTTCTCTAGTTAAATCATGGAATCATCTGCAAAAAAAAAAAGGTAACTGTGTTTCTTCTGTGCCTGTGCTCATTTGCCCAATTTCTTTTTCTTGCTTTATTGCTATAGTTGAATTCTAAAACTATGTTAAATAACAATGGTGAAAAGGGACATTTTTGTCTTACTCCTGATCTTATTAAAAGAATTCTAAAGTTTCTTCATTAAAGATAATATATATTCTTGGTTTTAGATGAATACTATTTGTCATATTAAACAATATTATACTTATTCCAATGCTCTAGTGTTTTTTTACATAAAAGGGTGCTGTTTTGTTAAAAATAACTATTTCTACAATTACTGACCTATTTAAGCCAGTAGTTGTAGATTTTCATTGTTTGTTATTAATATGGTATGTTGTGTTAATAGTATTACCAACATTGAACCAATTCTGCACATCTAGTAAAAAAATAACCTAGTAATAA
Source organism: Petaurus breviceps papuanus (assembly GCF_028583685.1). Taxonomy (NCBI): domain Eukaryota; kingdom Metazoa; phylum Chordata; class Mammalia; order Diprotodontia; family Petauridae; genus Petaurus; species Petaurus breviceps. The sequence continues at coordinate 10,085,029 of NW_027185735.1, read as the reverse complement.
TTAATAATTATTTAAAAATATGGAGAGGTGGCTCCTTGACTGATATTTTGTCAAATATTATTGTATTAATTATTATCTATACAGATATTAGTCTATAGTTTTCCTTCTCTGTCTTGTCATTTCCTACTTTAAATATCAAAATGATATTTAGCTCACAGTTTTATGGAATCCTTTCTTTCCCCATTTTTGTGAGCAATTTATGTAATGCTGTAAGTAATTTTACTTTGAATATTTCATAGATGCCACTTATAAATCAATCTGGTCCTAGGGTATTTGTCTCTGGTAGTACCTTTATGGCTTGTTCAATTACCCTTTTATGAAATTGCCATTTGGTGCAAATATGTTAAGCACTGACTTAATTTCATTATCTATTATGCTGTTAAGAATATTCTATTTCTATTTCAATAAAATCTATTTTTACAGTTGCTCCTCCTGCTTTTTTTGCATTTGCCTAAAGAATAATAGATTTAATTCTAGTCTCTCATTCTAATTCTTTGTGAATCTTTGCTTCATGTGCATTTCTGATAAACATATTGTAGAGAAGGAAGCAAAGAAGCAGAAGCAATCTAATTTACACTAGTAACATATAATTGAAGTGTGGATAAAATGCTGGACCTGGAGTCAGAAAGATCAGAATTCAAATTTGGCCTCAGATAGTTAACTAGTTGGGTGAACCTAGGCAAGTCACTTAACCTCTCTCTGCCTCTGTTTCCTCAGCTGTAAAATTGTGTTAATAAAAACACTACATTGAAAGATTGTTATGAGGGTCAAATGAGACAATATTTCTTTGTAAAGCACTTAGAACAATGCCTGGCATATAGTAGGTGCATAAAAGTGCTTATTACCTTCCCTTCTTTCTGTCCCTTTGCCCTAACTTGTCAAGACCACAACCTTTGGTTCTTTTACTTTTTATCCTCCTTTTATTGATTAAGTTTCCAAATTTTAAGTTTATTTTGGTTGTGAATATTTCCTCTATGACTCTACCCTGCTGTATGTGTATATGTGTGTGTGTGTATGTGTGTATGTGTATGAGACCTTCCTTTAGATGATTCAGGTAGGAGTGAGGTTCTTAGATGCCCATTCCCCTCTCCCTCCATGTTTATATATTCTTTATTTCAAGCACCTCATTTATATGAAATAGTGTGCTCTTCCACCTTCCTCCTTTTCTTTTCCCCTGTGTTTTCTTTTTTCCATGCCTTTTTTTTCTTTAAAACAAAAAACCTGAACAAAATCACACCCATATCCTGTGTCTGTCTTTTTAAAATTCTCTATGACTGAAGGAGTAACTCCTCTTTCCTCTTCCTACTAGAATGTAAGCACTTAGTCATTGCTTATCCTCTTCTAATTGCTAAATAAAGTTTAAATTGCTAGGTTTCTCTCAATTTCTTTCTTTGACATTCAAAATTTTTGAATGAGGGGGTGGAGCCAAGATGGCAGCATAGAAACAGGAAAAATCCATATTCCCCTTCCATAACCACTTCAAATACCTATAAAAATGACTCTAAACTAACTTTAGGGCTACAGAACCCACAAAGTGACAGAGAGAAACAAACCTCCCGCTGAAAACAGCCTGAAAGGCCAGCAGGAAGGGTCTATCACAGCATGCTGGGAGCTGAGCCCAGCCCATGTGAGTCGATGGTTTTAGCCCTAGGGCTGCCCAACCCGCCATGGCTAGAGGGACATTGGGAGAGTGGATCACCAGCAGCTGTGGTGGTTTCCAGAATTATCAACCCATAAATGCCAAAGACAAAGTGAGAGGTCAGTGGACTTTGGGAACAGGGGATCCAGGAGTGTGGTCCGGCCTCTGCACCCAGAGGGAGAAGCAGCTGAGGTGTGGAGGCCACCACCAAGTGGCTGCTTCAGAGCTCCTGGCCTGCAGATTATAGGGGGACAAAGCACCCAGTCTGAGGGGTAATCACTCTTGCTTTAACCTGCTTGGATCTGGATTGCTGTCTGGGGTGGAGGTCCTGGAGTGTGTGACTAGCTTGCCAGAGCCAGTGGAGGCTTCTGAGAGGGCATGCAACTAATAGCTCCAGCAGCTGAGAAAACCCCAGCAATCTAAGACAAATCTCCCCACTTTGGTAGCAGAGCTCTACTGTGGCAAAAAGCTCAAATGTAAAATAAATGAGTGGCAACATGAGCAAGCAAAGGAAGCAAAGCAAGCACAGCAATCCGACTTTGGATTCCTTTTCTGGGGACAAAAAGGATCAAAGCATGGAACAGGAAGAAGACAACAAAGTCAGAACTCCTGCACCAAAAGCTTCCAAGAAAAATATGAACTGGTTACAGGCCATAGAGGAGCTTAAGAAGGATTCTGAAAACCAAATAAGAGAAGTGGAGGAAAAATCGGGAAGGGAAATGAGAATGATGCAAGAAAATCAGGAAAAGAGAGTCAACAACTGGACTGAAGAAAAATAACACCTTAAAAAATAGACTAATTCAAATGGCAAAAGAGTCTCAAAAAGCCAATGAGGAGAAGAATGCCTTGAAAAGCCAAATTTGCCAAATGGAAAAAGAATCTCAAAAGTTCACTGAAGAGAATCATTCCTTCAGAATTAGATTGGAGCAAATGGAAGCTAGTGACTTTATGAGAAATCAAGATACTATTAAACAGATCCAAACAAATTAAAAAATAGAAGACAATGTGAAATATCTCATTGGAAAAACCACTGACCTGGAAAATACATCCAGGAGAAATAATTTAAAAATTATTGGACAACCTGAAAGCCATGGTCAAAAAAAGAACCTAGAAATCATCCTTCAAGAAATTCTCAAGGAAAACTGCCCTGATGGCAGAACCAGAGGGCAAAATAGAGGTTGAAAGAATCCACCTATCACCTCTTGAAACAGATCTCAAGGGGAAGCTAGGTGTCGCAGTGAATAGAGCACTGGCCCTGGAGTCAGGAGGACCTGAGTTCAAATCCAGACTCAGACACTTAACACAAAAACTAACCATGTGACCTTGGGCAAGTTACTTAACCCCAACTGCCCTCCAAAAAAAATAATAAAATGTCTTAAAAAAAAGAAAGAAAAAGATCTCAAAAAGAAAACTCCTAGGAATATTATAGCCAGGTTCCAGAATTCCTAGATCAAGGAGAAAATATTACAAGCAGTCAAGAAGAAACAATTTGAATATTGTGGAAACACAATCAAGATAGAACAGGATCTGGCAGCTTCTACACTTGAGCAATTGAAGGATTTGGAATATGATATTCTGTAGGTCAAAGGAGCTGGGATTAAAACCAAGAATCACCTACCCAGACAAACTGAGTATCATGTTTCAGGGGGAAATATGGTCATTCAGTGGAATAGAGAATTTTCAAGCATTCTTGATGAAAAAACCAGAGTTGAATAGAAAATTTGACATTCAGATACAAGAAGAGAAGCATGAGAAGGTAAACAGGGAAATGAAATCATAAGGAACTTATCAAAGTCGAACTATTTACATTCCTACATGGAAAAAAGATAATTGTAACTTATGAAACTTTTCTCAGTATGAGAATAGTTGAAGGGAATATAAATGTGTATATATATATATATGTATACATACATATATGTCTATATAGGAGGGTATATGGGTGTATGAATACATGTGTGAGTTTGTGTGTATATGTGTACAGGTATACATAGACAGAGGGCACAGAATCGATTGAATAGGAAGGGATGATACTAAAAAGGTGAAATTGAGAGGTGAGAGAGGAATATAATGAGAGGAGATGGGGAGAGACAGAATGGAGTAAATTATCTCATATAAAAGGGAAAACTGTTGTAATGGAGGGGAAGAACAGGAAGGCAAAAGAGATTGAGTCAACCTTACTCTCATTGAATTTGGCTTAGGGAGGGAATGACACACACACTAAATAGGGTATCTCACCTTCCAGGAGAGTAGTGGAAGAAGGGAATGAGAGGGGGGATGATGTAAGGGAGGGCAGGTTTGGGGGGAGGGAAGTTAGAAGCACACATTTTTGTAAAGGGACAGGGTCAAAGTAGAGAATATAACAAGTAGGGGTCAGGACAGGATGGAGGGAAATATAGTCAATCTTTTACAATATGGAAATGTTTCGCATAGCTACACATGTACAACCTATATTGAATTTCTTATCTTCCCAGTAAGAGTGGGTGAGGAGGGAGGAAGGGAAAGAATGTGGAATTCAAAGTTTCAAAATTAAATGTTTTAAAAAATATATTATTATTTACATGCAACTGGGAGATAAGATATACAGGCACTGGGGTATAGAGATCCATCTTGCCCTACTGGAAAGTTGGAGGGGGAATGAGGGAGGACATAGGAAAGAGCAGATTGGAGGAGGGGGTATACAGTGGGATCACTGTTTTGAAGTGGTGGGTAGGGGAAAGATGGGGAGGAAATTTGTAACTCAAAATCTTGTGAATATGAATGATGTAAACTTAAAATAAACATAAAAAAGGGAAATGATCATTATGATGAAGAAAGGTTTAATCAAGAACAAGTTATTCCAGAGTATTTTCATCTCATTTTTTAAATAAAAAGTTATTAGGTTGGTATATTAAAAAAAATTCAAAATTTTTACTCAGCTCAGGTCTTTTTATCAGGTATGCCTAAAAATCCTCTATTCTATTAGAGGTCCATTTTTTCCCTATTGTATTCAGTTTCATAGGATAAGGTATTCCTGCTTTTAAAAACTTTATTATTTTACCTTTTAGAATGCCACATTGCAAGAGTGTCTATCCTTTAAAGGATATTGTTTTCCTCTGACTTGGAAGTTCTAAATTTTGGCTATGATAGTCCTAGGTATTTTTAGTTTGGGACTTCTTTAAGGAGGTGATCAGTAAATTCAATTTCCATGAGCAGTTTTTAAAAAATGACTTTTTAATAAAAGTGTCCAGGACAAGACATGAGCATGCATAGCCCTGGGAACTTTATGAAATGGTGGTCCTAGGCAGGCGTTCACTGATCAAAGGTCATAGAGGCACCTCCATGGTAAGACGGCTGCCAGGAGGTGAGAAAGTCTAGAGAGTTCGGAGTGAAGGTGGGAAAGAAGTAGAGATCGTGTGTTTTCACTTTTCAGTCTTTTTTACATTGTTCTAATATCTCTTGTTTCATAGAGTCACTGAATTCCATTTGCCCTTAGTCTATTTTTTATGGACTCCTATATTTGGATAAGATTTTCCACCTTCTATTCTAAGCTATTTATTCTCCATTCGATTTTCCTCCTCAACTATTTCATTGTTTATCTCTCTTCATTTATTTTAACTACTCTTTTAGTCTTTATGATCAGTCATTTCCCCATCTTGGCTTCTACTTATGTTGCTGTAGAACCATGCTTTTCTCTTGAATTTATCTCTTTGGCTTCTCTTACCTCATCTCATTTCTTCATTGTGTTTGGTATTTTATTGTTTACTTACCTTTTCAGCTTCAGTTCTTGGTTTGCAATTTTGTTCATAGACCAATCAATCCCCTCTAGTATTCTTAGATGAGTTAGATAGTCTTTGTTTCTGGAGAGAACAGAAGAATTTACTCCTGTTTCTTTTAAGGTTTTTTTTTTCAATTCTAGGATCTTCTTCAGATATTTTATAAAGTTTCTATGAGGAATCTGGACTACTCTATGATCTATAATATTACCATATTAACTGGAAGACAAAGAACAATGTTTTTGATAGATACTGACATCATAAATTCTCGATCTCCAACTATAAGGATTAAAAAGCTTTCAAAATATAGAAAACTACTAGATGAAATTAAAACCACATAGGAACAAAGGTGATCCCTCTGGTCCTTTCTGTTGCTGAAGTTGTCCTGAGGATGACTTGAATAAGTATACTAACGATAAGCCTACAGAATGCTAAAAGAAAAAGAATAATAACAGGATAGTGACTCACCTTGCACCCTTTCTTTCTGAACTCCATCAAAAAAGGTGGAAAGAACGAGATAATGCTAATAGTAGCCATATTAATAAAAATAAAAATAATAACTGTCATTTAAATAACTTAAGATTTAACAGCACCAACCAGCAGTTTCTGGAAAATGTAGACAATATATTTTGAATAAGAAGGAATTATATTTTATGTGAAATATTTCTACAAATTATTTGAATAATTTGCTTCCATAAATTATACATACCGATTTCAACTTTTTATCTTTTTCTTTTAAGAAAAAACTCTCTTGACTCTCAGAAAACTGCTTTTCCACCATATATTTAAGTACACAACTACTCTGTGATAAAGAGAAAAGGTGATTAACTTATTTTATGATTCATTGTAAAACTATTCTAATTCAGATCCCTTTAATAACTTAGTTTGTTATTCATTTTTTAACAACTCAAAATTGTCGGGAAAAGCATGCTTCCTAGTTTAACAGGACACAATCACACAAAAGTCAAGGAACAGAAAGACTATAAATGAGTGAGTTGAAATGGCAAAGCTTTTATGGGTTTGGGAGGAAGGAATGGAATAGGATAAAAAAAATGATGTGGTGCTACATGTGTAAATAATTAACAAAATTACATTTTCTAAATGGAAAGACTACCTTAGAATAACAGATCTAATAATTTTTTGGAAAGGAAAAATTTCTCTATGAAAGGAGAAGTTTTATTTACAGTAAGGGAACAGCTGCTAGGTGGGGAGATCTCCTGGATTTGCCTCCAATATTTATATTCTTCCTTGATATATAATTTTCTGCCTATGACTTCCCATTTAGAATGATCTTGAAAAATTCAGTATTCTTTCAAATTCCAAACTTGTTTTTAAGTGGTTCCTTATAACTATACTTAAACTTTGATATTGATGTTTCCTTTGATTTTTTATCAAAGGCTGCAATTTCCTGTGTTTTCAAAGATAATCCAAATTTCCTCATGTTTTTCTTCCCCCTTTTTTCAGAGGAGACAAGCTATATAAACAAGACAGAAAAATAACTAAGGAGATAGGAGCTATAGTTCCAATCTTTAGATTTTTTTTTCCTTTTTATATTTCTCTAGTTTCTTAACAGTTTAACTGTGGGAAACCAAACGGAACTACAAATTTGAGTCTTCCCCAATCTCTGCCTGTCACATTCTATAAGCCAGAGGATGTGACCTCCTCTGTATTTCTCTTTAATCCCCAGTAATGTTTGCTGAATAAATGTTTGCTGAATTAATGAATCTGTGAGGTATTAATATTTTCCTTATTACTTTCTAAAATAAAATATGAAACACCTTTTCAAGATAAGCTAATAAAGACCAGATATGTATGACCAATTTGAACATGATTTTTCTATTTTTAAATTTTTCTTACAAGTTATTTTAATAACTTTATCTGTTAATCATAACATAATTACCACAAAGCAATTCCTTAAGTAGAGATAATTATGAAGATTGTAAGTGTTTAGTCAAGGATGCTTTTAATAGCATCTTTTTCAATTCACTACTTTAAAACTTCAAGATATATTTGCTGATTATATACTTAATTTTCATTAAAGTGCTTGCTTGATGGATTTAAATGTAATACTAGTTAAAACTTTGCCTGATGCAACATAGGAAATCTAAATTTTAAATTCTGAATCTAAATTTAAAAGTTGATTTTAAAAATAAATCAAAAATAACTAAAGTTAAGGGTATTTGGGAGTTGAATTTTCGTCTCTCCCAAACCATACCAAAACTTGGTATTAGGAATTAGTCCTGTCTTAATTTGTTGTGCTTTCAGAGAGTTTGACATTACTTCAAAGGCAGACTAGCTATCACTAACCTGAAGAAATTATAGGGAAATAGATTTCCATGGAAAAGTATGCCATCTCTAGGTAGATGAATGAAAAACACCTCAACTTGCAGAACTTATTCCCAAAATATTCTAATGATAACTTATATTCTACCCAACTATACTTTTATTAATCTCCTAACTTCATGCCATTCTCTCCAAGCATTATAACAATTCTCCATTTATCTTTCAATTCTGTACCACCCTCAAACTATCCTTTGTCTATTCAATCCAGTATGCATTGACTAGCCATATTTAGAAAATAAACTCAGCCAGGAAGACTATGGAACTTTCTTACATTTGTGGTCTTGTTCTTCCATTGCCCAAGTAATAAAAAATCTTGGTTAGGTCAGAAAAACAGAGTAATGAATCAATTATACAGCAAAGACTATTCCTATAATTTCTGCTACACTCATGATCAGTGTCAGTTGAATTTATATTGAATATTGTTTATTAGCTGAATGTTACTTAATTGATCATGTTTCAATAATCTATTGATAAGATTATAAAAGTGAATGGACTGGTCAGATGATGTCCACTCATTTATATGGAATCTAATCATGTAAAACATCCCAAAATATCATCTTGGGTCACAAAGAGATTATACATCAGTTATAAATAGATATGTCAATTTCATCAGTGTCCATTGTTTTCCTGTTCTGAATGTCTCAGGAGAAAAATATTACTAACATAACAGGAATGAGTATGCAGTTTTCTCATAAGGCTTCCCCAAAGCTTTTAAATTTTTAATCTTGAAAATGTAGGATTATCAGAAATAGAAAATCCCTAAATGCACTTAAAGGCAAACCGAATCTTCTCATAGCTGATTAGGGATTTCAATTTGACTAGCCATGTAACAAGTTTTTATCTTTTCCTCTATAGTACTCATTTTTAATTTATTATAGAACTTCAAATAATTAAACACTGAATAGTAGCTATCCTAAATTTTAACAAGTTCCCTTTTGGATGCAATTTTGAGGTTGTCTCTACTACACATACAAATAAAATAATTAAAGTTTAAAAGTGCACAGGATTTTATGAAGACCATCTTAGGACATAGCTTAGGAAAGCCACCCCAAATGGTTGAATATTTTTGAATCACACCCCAAAAAAAGTATTCTTCACATAAAAACCCTAACATTTTTTATCCTGGTAGTTTAGATAAGGAAAAAATAGATGAAATACCAACATTCAAGAAAAATTTTTTAAAATCTTCAACTGTTACAGTTCCCTACCTTATACTTCTTAATTGTGATAGATTGTTGTTTCTTATTTGTTGATTTACAATAAAACTATCCAGAAACAATACAAAGTTTATATTTAACAATGATGTTTTAACTCATATGGAGTTTTTCATTCTATTCATTAATGTAAGATATGCTTTCCAAAGCAGTTAGGGAATTTATTTAGTATATTACCTCATAATGTGGATATAAGGTTTGCCTTATAAGAGATACTGGTGCAGAAAATTTGGGGGGAGCTGGAACCCAAAACATTTTCACAGATCCTGGGTAAATAAACACCTTTAAAATAAACAAAATACAGTTTAAAAGGTATATCTAACAAATAACTACATACAGTCAAACATTTTTATCATTATTTCTCCAACTTGCAAAGGGGAGGAGACACCAGATTGAACTGATCCCATGACCTCTGAAGGGCCTTTATTAGTATTCAAGTCCATGACCTCTGGGAGAGCACTAAGTATCAATTCACTTATTTCTGCTGGTCAGGTGGCAAAGGCCTTAAGTTTATCAGTTCCAAGAACCCAGGCATGGAGATGTAGGTGGTTTCACACCATAGGCTGGTTCTGTCTGTGACCCAAGAGGGTGAGGATACTCCCAGTTTGCCTCCACAAGTAAACAAGCCAAATGCCACGTGCTTCAAACCCCATGAGAAAAAAATCCCATGGAGTTAAAATTCACTCACATACAAAAACCAAAAAGGACAGAGTCCCCAAACCATTGCCAGTTACAAGAATTTCTATCAAGCTGCGCCCATCTCAATGGCTCTAGCTAGAACAATTATTCTGGCTTTCCAAGAACTAAGCATGATAGGATAATATTCACTAATGTCCAAACTGACCCTCATTTGGCCCTACTCCTACAAAAACCCTACTCCTAAGGAGCAATGGTGAGGAATAATTCAGAACATCTGGTTGTGACTCATTATTGCACTTTCATCCCAGAATTTTATCTCTGTATAAAGGGGAGTTTCCAACCTTTCCTTATGTTACTGCAGAGAGTAGCAGCTTTCACCAATTAGTGGACCTCCCTTACCCTCTTCACTGCTCCTGAGATTACAGTTGTTTATTTTTCTATTCTGTAAGAACTCCACTCTCTTTTGGAGGAAAATAAAATATTAATTAAAAAAAAAAAAAGAACTCCACTCTCTTTGTTGTGATACCTGTGGACTTCTCCCTCTCCACTTCCTCCCGCCTTGGTAAACCATTCCCCTTGATTCTGGGTTAAGCACAGGGGCCACCAAACTTCGGCCTGTTATTAAATCTTCTCAATCACTGACATCAACTAGCTAAAAAACATTAAGGTCATTATCATCTAATATTCAGATGAAGACTGGAGTGTTTAGTCAAGAATTCACACATTTTCAAATATTCATATGTTCAGTGAATATATACAAACTCTCAGATACTTGATAGAATTTTAAAATTTCCATTGGAATGCTGTTATTATGTAGATATAATGTATGGTTGTACCTGCATTGTCACAGAAAAGCATATTAAATGCAAAAATTTTAAATTCCAATGTCTTGGCAGAACAGAAAATCTTCATAAATGGCAGTAACTATGGTTGATTTTTGTCAAGGAAGACACTGTTATAGAATGTTTTTACAAGTAATAATATTAGGCATTTCTAATATTAAGCAAATCCCACTGAAATGTTTCCTCTTCTAAAAAAATTAGTTTAATGATTTTAAGAGCAAACTACTAGTTGTATATACATTACTTTTACTTTAACAAATGAACGCTAACAGTGGCATTATCTGGTATGCTACAATTATACAAGGCTCCAGGCAAAAGCAAAAAAATACAAACTATGAACTAGGACATAATCTGAAAAACTTTATCCAGGCTATCTCTGTGCTTCTGGATAAGAGTATACCTAAATTATCCTGTACAGATACTATCTATTTGATCCTTAAAAATCTTCCCATGGATCACATCTTCTGTCTAACCAGTATTTAGCTAAGTGAAAAACTGACATTTAACTACCTTAATCAAATCAAGAGATGGGCAAAGGTATTGTTTTACCTGGCATATTTCTTGGCTGGCAACTTTGATTAAATTAGCTAGATAAATACCAAATTTCTTTCACACTTTGTATCATACAATCTAGTCAATGAATTCTTATTATGTGGAAAGAAGAAATGTTCTAAATCAGTTTGTTATTCTTCCATAAATGAAGATCTTTAAGATCATGATGGTTTAGGATTATGTGACATATAAAACAATTCTATAAATTATCCGGGAAAGATCTGGGGGTTTTAGTGAATTTGCAAGCTCAATATCAGTCCATAGTATGATAGGCAACCTAGAAAGATAATGCAATCTTAGGCTGCCTTAAAAGAGGTGTAGTTTCTAAGAACAAGAGAACTGCTGTCTGTCTTCTGCCCTATATGGTATATTCAATTCTAGGAATCACCTTTCTGGAAGGCCATTGATTAGCTGGAAAGTACAAGCAGTGTGGTTGGAGGCTTCCTGTTCTTTGGGGGCTGATCGAAGGAAATGAGATACCACCATAGTTTATTCTTACACAATATCAATACTGGATATTGAATAGATATGGAGAATAGAAAACTTAAGTGAAACATTTTATCTACCTTCAGGCATTTAAAGAGACGTTCCATTGAAAAGGGATTGGATTTATTGTATTTCACTCCAGAGTACAAATGTAGGAATGGTGGATAGAAAAGCAAATTTAGGCTTGAGGTTTGGAAAAGCTTTCCAATTAGAGTTATTCAAAAGTGGAATGAGTTGTCTCAGGAAGTAAAGGGTTACCCCTTTCTTTGGAAGTGTTTCATGTACTTGTCAGGTATGATGCAGAAGAAATCAGTTTTTCAAGTATGGGTTGGATGGACTTTTCCAACTCCAAAATAGTGATACTATAATTCTGAGGCCTAATTATCCATGCAAGAAAACACAAATGGATGGAAAGCATGTAATATCCAAATGACACAGAGGTTGATATATCTAGAATAGATCCTAGGTGGGCCTAGAACTTGCATTTGGGAAAATGCAGAGCACTTTTAATGATCCCAAGATGCTTCCCAAAACAAAACTCCATGTTTTTTAATATCTATATTTTTCTAACTTTTCTCTATGGCATATAATATCATATCTCATACAACATCACACTAGATAAAGAATTTAATGTCCATGTGGCCCAAAGGGAAATGGAAACACATGAGATGGATTTAAGTAGGCTGACAAACATTTCCGATGATGACCTATGAACAAGAAATGAGCACAGGATATTACACAGGAAATGTATAACTGGAAAAGGAGGTAGCAGTAATAGTAATAATACCTAATATTTATATAGAACTTTAGAGTTTGCAAAACACTTTTCAAATATTATCTCAAAAGACAGAGATGATCCATGAGTACTAATAATGGGACCCACATAACATAAAGAAAACTTAGAGGAAAGCCTCCAGCACACTGAATAAATACTCAGTGCAGGACCCATGGGAGAACATAAGAATTACATAGACTAACAAGGCACGAATGGGTTAAATGAAGCATTACATAAAATTATTAAGAGCAGTTCTTACTTCTTCTCCTGAGAGTTGAAGAGATGGTTTTTTCTCTGTTTTTTTAAATTTAGCTAAACTTGTGGATTTTTCTGGAGAAATATTTTCATTTTTGTCCTTAGCTTTTGAAGCAGGAACTCCATAGAGTATTCTGTAATGAATTTTCAGAAATTAAACTAGTTTTTAAAATAATTGTTAATCTGACAATATGAACAAAATTCATTACTATTTCAAATATATGCAAAATTAGATGCAGTCAACTCTCCAATGTAGTAAAAAGATACATTCTAATAGTTATATTTGAATATCACTATAGAATATCTCAAAGTAAAGAGGCCTGAAGTTAAAGAGACAACACGGAAAAACACCTCAAACCAAACAAAGTCAGTCAAATCAATTAAGTAGAATAAGCAATAAGATACCATTCGATTAGGAAAAAAATTACATAGAGAAAGTATATTGCCCAGATTATGACAGTGGGCAATCCACTGAAGTTAGTCCACATCTGAAAGTAACAGATGAACCAGGTTCATGCTAAATAAAAGAAAAAAAGATTAGGATGCATTTGGGAGACTTAAAGTGTTTTTCAGTTGATCCCAAAGTGCTTCAAGCCACAAAAACCCATTTTAACATGGAACATTTTCCCAGTTAGGGCAGTGATTCAGAGAATGAACGAACAAACGAACGAATGAATGAAAAACATTTATTAAGCACTTATCAAAACACTACACTATGACTGCATATGTATAACCTACATCAAATTGCTTACCTTCTCAATGAGGAGGGAGAGAATTTAGAATTCAAAAATTTTTAAAACAAATGTTAAAAAAATTTTACATGTAATTGGAAAAAATAAAATATTTGAAGAAACTCCACTGTGATAAACACTGGCATATACAAAGAAAAAGAAAAGGCAGTCCCTTCCTCTAGAGGAGTCCACACTCTAATGAGAAAAATGTCAGAGGTTACAGTTGCAAGGTCCAGGGTTCCTTAGGGTGTAGTAACAAGGCAGACGGTAATAGATTTTCTTTCATTTCATTTGCATTAATAAAAATCTATCTATTTATAATGTTGAAGCATTCTACCATAGCAAGGACTTTGGTGGTGAGTACTTTTCCCTGCCCAGGTCTTCAGTAGCTAGGCTTTGTCAGTTTACAGCTCCACAATCTCTGTCTTCCCTGGATGATGGTTGCATGGGCTGGTCTTGAAATAGAGCCAGTGGTCTAGGGGCCACTGGTGCTCCTAAATTCTTGGGTTTATTTCCCCACTAGTGACACTTAGCTGGCCATCCCTGATGGCCAGGGATAGTGGTTCCCTTCTCTAAAGAGGCTGCTCCTCTGGACGATGGCTATGGGTGCCTGGGCTTGAGACAAGGCCAGTGCCTTAGGGAGGTTACTGTTATTCCATGGAGCATTTATGACCTCAAAACCAGTTTTTAGCACATTTTCCCTTTTGAAATTATTTTATATTGCATATTTATTATCTGCTTATATGCCTATGGTATCCCCAATAGTTCCTTGAAGTTAAGGGACTAGTTCATTTTTTTTCTTTGCATTCTTTGTGCCTAGAACAGTGCCTGGTACATAGTAAGCACATAATACATCCTTACTGACTGATTATGTGAGCACCAGGGCGCCTCTTTTTCACTATATGTGTGTGTGCATCTATGTGCATATGTATGTAGGTAGTCAGGTAAGGAACACTTTCTCTTACTCTTTTTATCCCCTCAATCAGTACATAGTGGAAGCTCCTTTCCAAATCCTGAGAGTTGTAAGAAAATGCATGTCTGCCTCAATCAGAAATATTTATGTGAAGGAAAACTAGCAGAGTGAAAAAATGCAACAGAGTAAATGAACAGGCACCAAAAAACCTCAAAAGGAATACAGCACCAGAAATTATTATAAAATGTCGTATTGTCTCAAAGTAGAGATTTGACAATATATATGTGATGGAGGTATTCAATGGGTGTGTAGAAATGAGCTTTTTTTTTTTTTTAATGTGATGAGGACTTAAAAAAAAAAAACACCTTAATATTAACTACATTACCACATGCTAACAGTGACATCTGGTGGCACTATATTATTTTACCACTTTAAAACTTACATTCAATCTTAACCTTATTCTGTTCTAAAGTTCTCTTTAAAAATAAGGGATGATAGTAGACCAAACATGGGTAAAAAGATATAAGATGAAGATTCTTAGAGGGTTATGATCTTGAATAAGTTCCAAATTAATATTAATATCTAAAATGAGATAATGCAAATTATGATTACATAAGATTTATTATATTAGAAAAGCGTTATCCAGCACTTCCATGCAAAGGCATAGTATAGACAGGGGATATAAGGAAAAATAGGACTTGGCTCTGCCTGAAGCTTACATTCTACTATAGATCCATGCATGGCACCCCCACATTACCCAATCTGTGGAGGCTAAAAAAGCCACCCTTTGTCAATTGTCCATATGTCATGGCTATCAAACCCTTCTCAGAAATATCTAATATGAAGAATTTTCCCTGGTTGACCATTTCCCTACTTATTCTAGTTGCCTTAATTTTGTTAAAGCCAATGGTTTTCAATTTTATGTAATTAAAATTATCTATTTTATCTTTTGCAATTACCTCTATCCCTTCTTCCTCATCAGTAGCTACAAAAGGCATATAATGAGCTCCTCTTCTAATTTCTTTAATGTTCTGATTTTTAATATTCAAGCTCACATGTCCATTTTGAATTTATTATGGAATATAGTATAAGATATTGTAAATTTAATTTCTGTGTCACTTTTCCATTTTCCCCAGAAGTTCTTGCCAAATAAGGAGTTCTTTCCTAACAATGTTTTTTTGTGTTTACTGAACATTGGGTTTTTATGTTCAATGAAATCTGATTTGTCTTTGCCTAGTCTGTTCCAGAGATCTGCTTTTTAAACTTTTTAACCAGCATAAAGCAGATGGAGGGCTGCTTTATAATATAATTTGTTGCCTGGAAGTGCTATTACTCCTTTTCCCCTAATTATTTCCCTAGATAGTCTAGATTTGTTGTTGTCCCAAATGAATTGTTATTTTAAAAGCCCTATACAGAAGACTTTTGGTAGTTTTATAGGCATAGCACCAAGTCTGTAAAATAACTTCAGAAGTATTTTCATTTTTCTTATATTGACAAGGCTCATCTATGAGCTGGGTTAAGCTGTGCCTGTCTATATAACCCTGAGTTATTTAAGTTCTTCTTTATTTCTTTAAGAAGCATGTTGTAATTATGTCTACATAGATATTGAGAATGATTTGATAAACTGACTCCTAGATATTGTATGCATTTGGGGGCTAATATGGATTGGACTTCCTTTTTTATTATTTTCTCCTGAATTTTGTTATTGCTATATAGAAATGTCGTTTATTTTTGTGGCTTAAATCTTTATTGAAGTTACTGCCTTATTTAGTTTCTTTGTGGATTCCTAGGACTTTTTAAGTAAACCATTATGTCATTATGAATTAGTGGATAGAGTGCTAAGCCTGAAGTCAGGAAGACCTGAGTTCAAATCTGTTCTCAGACACTTATTAGCTGTGTTACCCTGGTCAAATCATTTAACTTCTGTTCGCATCACTTTCATCAACTATAAAATGGGGAGATAATAATAGCACCTACTTCATAATGCTGCTGTGAAGATAAAAATGAGATTATATTTATGAAAGCACTAAGCACAATGCCTGGTAATAGTAAGTGCTACATAAAATGTGTGCTCCTTTCCCTTCCCTACATCCCACATTCATTAGCAAATAGGGATAGTTTTGTTTCCTCTTTGTCTTCATGCAACAGTAGATGCCGCATACACTGTGAATGGTTCTGTAGTGCTGGCAACCACCAGCAATAAATAATCATCACCACCCCTTCCTCTCTGTGCCCTTTGTTTCTGGATGTTTATCAGTCAAACCCTGGGACATTTAGGTCATTTCTCACCTATGACCCCTAAAAACCACATTGTTCCCTACTTTTCTGCTTGAGGGAGTTTTTATTAAATGACAAGTTAGGAGTAGAATCACAATCAGACCTAAATTATAAAGATTCCTAACATTTAGGCAGAAATTTGGTTCTCTGCTTTAATTTAAATTTATGTTTATGTCTACCTGTCCCCAGATAGGTATTTGGTTGTGGTAAAATAAAAGTTCACGGAAATGTCTGAGTAAAGAAGTCCTATTTTTCTTTCTTCTTTTTCCTACTATCTCTGTATTGACTATTATTTCTGGCTCAGTTGCTTAAATCCTCAGTGGGTTTTTGGAAGACGGGAGGGAAAAGTAGAAAATCTTAAACATTAAAGGAGAAATTGATAAATTGGAAACCATAGAAACTATAGAGCTGATAGTCAGAATTAAAAGCTAGTCCTCTGAAAAAAACTAAATTGATAAACTTGTAGCCAAGAAATTGGAAGGAAATAAAAAATAAGTGGATTGTGGTTGTTACCTTGTTTTCCCCCCTTATTTTTGTTTTCTTTTTTAAATGTATTGCTTTTCTAATTGAGGGATATAATTTTTCCTCTGAGAACTACTTTAGATCAACCTCAGAAATTCTGGCATGTTGTCTCATCGTTATTATGTTCTTTCATATTGTTATTATTTCTATGATAGTTTTTTTCCTCTTCAGCCACTTGCTATTTAGGATTTTGTTAATTCTCTATAGGAAATTAGTCAATAAAGAATTAGAAGAAAAATAAGAGTGAGAAAATATTTGTATCAAATATCATTAATATACAAAATACACTGGGAATTAACACAAATCATTAATAATAAGAAATGAATATTAAAAAGATTGTGTAGTTTTCACCCATACTTTAGCAAAGATACTATAAAGCAGAAATCATATTCACCAATGGTGGGAAAACAGGAACAGTAACATATTACTGGTGGATCTGTCAATTGGTCCAACCATTATAGAAACTAATTTTCAATTATGTGAAAAACGTCATTAAGGGGCGGCTAGGTGGCACAGTGAGTAAAGTGCTGGCCCTGGAGTCTGAAGGACCCGAGTTCCGGCCTCAGACACTTAACACCCACACACACAAAAAAGCTAGCCATGTAATCTTGGGCAAGTTACTTAACCCCAATTGCCCTCAAAAAGGCAAAAAAGAAAAAAAGAAAGAAAAGAAAAATGTCATTAAATTATTCATAGGCTTTGACTCAGAGATTTCATGTCTACCCAAATGTATACTGAAGGAAAGAAAGATCCCATATGTTATTACAATACATTCACTGCAACAATCTTTGTTGTAGGGGGAAAAATATCTGGAAACAAAGTGAATGTCCATTAATTGAAAAATAGGTAAATAAATTGTGGCATAATAATTTAATGGGATATAGTTATGCCAAAAAAGATGACAAATATGAAGAATTAAGAGAAATTTGGGAAGGTTTGTATAATCTTACACAAATCAAAATAATCAGAATCAAGATAACTGTATACATTGACTATAAAAATGTAAAGGAAAACAACTCTAAAACCATCGGAAGCTGGATCAACTTAATGAACAATCATGATTCCAGAGGTCTGGTGACGAAATACACTTCTGTCCCCTTAGTTAGAGAGGTGGTAGACAGAACAGTGGTACAAAATAAGACGTATGCTGTCAGATGTAGGCAGTGTATGAGTTTATTTGCTTAGCAGTACTTTTGCTAAAATGGTGGGTTCTACTGAGAATGTGGTATTGGTAAATGGAAGTAATATTTTTCAAAAGTATTGATAAAACATTTTAAATAAAATATGTAAATGCTTATTGAATTAAAAATTGAAAAGTGTACTGGAATAAATTTGGAAATAACTTTCCACAATTAATTAAGCTAAGAAGTAACTGCAATCAGGCTTGTTTTGGGAGTGTCTAGTCTAAATGGTCTGAAATGAAATATGTAAAGTCAAAATACTTGTATTAGCTACAAAGAAATGGTCATTTGTATAATACTATTTGTATTAAAACATTGCATCATGTCTAAAGGACAGTTCAACATGAAGGTTGTTTGGTAACATGGGATGATAAGACAGATCTGAAATATCCAAAGTCCTTCCCATGAGAATTTTTCAATATTTAGCAAAGACAAAACATTTAAATGCTGATTAGCTAATGATGATACAAATATTTTCCCAAAGAAGTTCATCAATAATGTGAATTCTAGAGTTTAAAACAACTATGAATCAGGAAACTGAAATATCCACTTTATGTCATCTTCATTACCTTTTAAAAATCCATTTAGCTACCTTTTCTTCAAATTCATTTTGTTGTTGTTTTCAAAGTTATAATTTATCATCATTCCTATTCCCACACATATATCATTAGAAAAAAAAAATAGATCCCTAGGAAGTTAGGTGATACAGTGGACAGAGTGCTGGGCTTGAAGCCAAAAAGTCCTGAGTTCAAATTCAACCTCAGAAGCTTAATAGCTGTGTAATCCTGGGCAAATCACTTGACCCCAGCAATTTCCTCAAAAGCAAAATAGGGATGATGATAGCACTTGTTCCCAGGGCTGTAGCATGGATCAAAATAGAGAATGTGTGCTTAGCACATAGTAGGTACTTAATAAATGTTTCCCCCCTATGCTCTTTTCCTATGGGCAAAACTAGAAAATTGCCCATTGCACTTCCAGAACTCCAGGATACTGTAATAAGAATGTAAATTTTGAAGATCTTCCCTGCCCCTAGGCTAATGTGCACCTGAAGCCTGGGGTGAGAGACTTGTTTTTCAGTAGATACTTCTTGATTGGCCAGTAAGTCAATAAGGTTGTTACATTCTCTGAGCCAGGAGAAGGCTATATAAGCCCTGATGTGTAGCTTTGTTTTGGGACTCACTTTGAGAAGTATTCTGTGATTTGATCTGAATTCTGGGAAGCCGTTGTTGAGAGTCCCCCGGCTTTGAAAAACCCAGAATGTGGAAACCCAGATGTTGACTGGGTATGGATGTAATGGTTGGATAGTTTGGAAATCTGTCTACTTGATGTTTCTGTCTTGATAATTATGCCTGTATATTTTGAGCTTCAGGGTGCTGACCTTTTCTCCTGAACAAGGTAAACGATATATGTCTGACTGATTAAAGTAAGCTTGTTAACCCATTTTGAGTTGCTTTCCTTTAACAAAGCAGATCCAAGAACCTGTGTGAGCAGGCACCCTGGGGACACTGGGGTGCTTGCTGCAACAGATACCAAAAGAATGCTGGTCAAAAGGTCAAGTGATACTGATTTTTCTATGGGGTGCTCAGACTTTGATGTGCCTTACACAAGGCCTTATCTTCTCCCCCAGCTTTCTACTGCTTTCATTTATAGTTCACAGTAATAATGACAGAGAATAGGCAGGTCAATCTTCATGAACAAACTAGATAAAGCAAAATGTGAGCACAAAAATGAGTCTCTCTGGAAGCTAGTACTAAATTGAAACGAGTTAATCCAACTTCCAAAGAAAAGTGATTTATATTGACAATATTTTTAAACCTAATGCCTTAGAATATGAGAAATTCATACTTGTTTTCTTCTTTTTCATCTCTAACATAATCATCTGTAGAGTCTCTTCTGTCACTTTTAAGAAAAGTATCATGGCCCGTTTTGTTTATAGTGTGATATATTCTAGAAGCTAATTGTAAATCAGTAGGCAACACAAATTCTGGAGCAGCGGTACATAGCTTATGAAGGGTATGAGTAGACCGCTGGTGCGGAATCCTAGAAAAGAAAAAGAAAATATGTCAGTCTATTTTGGCATTTTATGATCTACAATGAAATAAAATACTAATTTATATTAATAAATAGTTTGGAGTGATAATGGGTTAAAAAATGTAGGAGGTTAGATTTTAAATATTAGTAAAGATACTTAATACATATAATATCACAGCCAGAAGCTTTACCCCACCAACGTGAGGTTTAGGGTTATGTGAAAGTTAATTCAAGATAATCTAAAAAGTAAAAATGATTTTGGCTAAAATACCCTGATTATTCTTTTTAGATTGTTCCCAAGTGATCAGAAAGTTAGATGACTTTCTTTTTTAATGATTTTATAGACATCATCTAAGGGGCTGTTTTGTTGTTGTTTTAAGAAATGAAAATTTATACAGAATTATTAAATTTGAATTACAGTTTTAAACAGGGATATGCATTTTATACATGTGAATTAAGATCATCATAGCTAATTATTTTGCTATGTAAAACAAAGAGAATTTTCAACTAAGCATATTTCCATCTATACAGTGGCTGTTCCTCAAAGTGCCAAAAGATGGGCCAATGGCATCATTTTATAGTTATATAATACGGAAACAGCATGGTGTAGTGGCAACTCCTGTGACACAGTCAAGAAGACCTGGGTTGGAAACCTATCTACACCTACTAGTTGTATGATCCACCAATAACTAACTCTGTTTGCCTCTCTAGGCCTCCCTTTCCTAATCTTCAAAGGGGGGAATGATAACACTTGAAGTACCAGCTTGACAGGGGAGCTGTAAGAAGAGAAAGAGATAATGAATTTAAAGCGATTTGGAAATTGTAAAACAAACTGCACAATTATCAGCTATGATTATGATTATATGCTGAAAGAGATCCTCTAAAAATGACATTTTGCTCTACCAAATAAAATGCTTTTAAAAAAATAACCAACAATGAGTACAATGAAATCTTTTATTCACTACAACTTTTAGTCAAATGTGTAATCATAAAGATGTAGTCATCTGTGGAATATTGCTTTCCAACCCTGCCTGTTCCCTACTATTTTCATCAAAGATGCTCTCTATGTGTAAATTAATCTCTTAAAATTTTCCCAGAATCAAAAGAAAGCCTCTAGGGTCAGTAGTTTCTGATGCTTTCCCAGTCACCTTTTTTCAATCCAAGGTCCAAGACTTTTGTCATGACTTTTGTATTTCCCCCTACTTCCAAACATCTCATAAATTAAACCCTGAAGACTCTCACAAAATTGTGTCACTTTCAACTGAGAGGTCCTCTATGTACACTAAGCCTAAAGCAGATACTTTTCCCATTCTGATTCTCTTGAATACTACTTCTACCATTTGGAAACACAGGTAGACTGTCAGATCTATGGAGAGGGAAAGACTTTATGACAAAACAAGAGTTAGAGAGCACTATAAAATGCAAAATGGATAATTTTGATTACATTAAATTGAAAAGCTTCTGTGCAAATAAAGCCAATGTCACCAAGATTAAGAGGGAAGTGGAAAATTGGGAAAGAATTTTTACAACCAATGTCTCTGATAAAGGCCTCATTTCTAAAATATACAAAGAACTGAGTCAAATGTATAAGAATACAAGCTACTCCCCAATTGACAAATGGTCAAAGGATATGAAAGGGCAGTTCTCAGAAGATGAAATTAAAGACATTTATAAGCATATAAAAATGTTCTAAATCACTAGTGATTAGAGAAGTGCAAATCAAAACAGCTCTTAGGTACCACATCTCACCAGCCAGATTGGCTAAGATGACAAAACAGGAAAATGATAAATGCTGGAGAGGATGTGGAAAAATTGGAACACTAATGCATTGTTGGTGGAGTTGTTAACTGATCCAGCCATTCTGGAGAGCAATCTGGAACTATGCCCAAAGGGCTATAAATAAGTGCATACCCTTTGTCCCAGCAATACCACTTCTAGAGTTATGTCCCAAAGAGATCAGAGAAGTGGGAGGAGGACCCGTATGTACAAAAATATTTATAGCAGCTCTTTTTATGGTGGCAAAGAATTGGAAATCAAGGGGATGCCCATCAATTGGGGAATGGCTGAACAAGTTGTGGTATATGAATGTAATGGAATACTACTGTGCTATAAGAAATGAGGAGCAGACGGATTTCATGATAACCTGGACTTACATAAACTGATGCTGAGCAAGAAGAGCAGAACCAGGAGAAATCTCTACACAATCACAGATACAACACTTGTGTGATGACTAACTTCAATAGACTTGGCTTCTCTCAGCAATGTAAGGTTATAAGACAACTCCAAAAGACTCATGATGGAAAGAGATACTCACATCCAGAGAAAGAGATGTGGAGTCTGAATGCAAATTTATTTATCCAGTACACACACACACACACACACACACACAGAGTTCATATTCAGTTTGTTCATAGTTGTTTGTATGTTAATTCTCTATCACCTCCCTCTCATTTTTTTTGTCTTTCCTTATATCCCCAATACTTAGCACTGTACATGGAACACAGTAGGAGTTTAGTAAATGCTTAGTAACTTGGCATTCAAAGGAGGATGCTGAACTGTAATCTTTCTCCAGAGTATGCTATATCAGGGAATATAGACTGTTTTAAACCATCATTCTAGTAATTCCACATACTTCAAAGGAGACTCTGTGAGCCTATAGAATAGCATCCAGAGTGTGAGAACCAGATGTTTTCCTCTAGAAGGTCTAGGGCCCAAATTCTCTACTTGGAGACCCTTGACTGATGGTCACTCACAAGGCAATTCTCAAAACCAATTCTATCCAGAAAACATCCCTTCTCTGTCACAAGGCTAGATCATGCTGCCCAGGAGATTGAAAATCCACTCCTACTCGACTCAGAAGGTTGTGGTTCAAGAATAGTATGGTAGAACTCTCAGCTGTGAGTTTTTTCTGTTGTGTTTCTTCTTTAAGTCATTATTATTGCTCTTAATAGGAGCAGAGAGAGCAAAATCTGCTCCCTTACCTCTTGCTACATTTTGGAAGAAGACACAAAGGAAGGGGCAAAGAACAAGTCCTCAAGAGGTCATTAACTAAAATTATTTTTATGGCTATCCAAATACATGTAAAGATAGTTTTCAACATTAATTTTGGAAAATTTTGAGTTCCAAATTTTTCTCCCCCCCTTCCCAAGACAATGAGCAATTTGATATAGATTATACATGTACAATCATGTTGAACACATTTCCACATTAGTCATGTTGTAAAAGAAGAATCAGAACAAAAGGGAAAAAAGGAAAAAACAAATAAAAAATAACCAAAAAAAGTGAAAATAATATTCTTCAATCTGTATTGACTCCATTGTTCTTTCTCTGGATGTGGTTAGCATTTTCCATCACGAGTCTTTTGGAATTGTCTTGGATCATTGTATTGCTGAGAAGAGCTAAATATATCATAGTTAATCACTGCACAATGTTGCTATTTCTGTGTACAATGGTTTTGCTCACTTCACTCAGCATCAGTTGATGTAAGTCTTTCCAGATTTTCCTGAAATCCACCTGCTCACCATTTCTTATAGAACAATAGTAGCCCACAACTTGTTCAGCTATTTCCCAATTGATGGGCATCCCCTGAATTTCCAATTCTTTGCCACCACAAAAAGAGCTACTATAAATATTTTTATACATATGGGTCCTTTTCCCCTTTTTATGATCTCTTTGGGATACAGACCTAGTGGTGTTATTGCTGGATCAAAGGGTATGGCACAGTTTGATTACCCTCTGGACATAGTTCAAAGTTGTTCTCCAGAATGGTTGGATCAGTTCACAACTCTACCAACAATGCATTAGTGTTCCAATTTTTCCACATCTCCAACATTTATCATTTTCCTTTTCTGTCATATTAGCCAATCTGATAAGTGTGAGGTGGTGCTCCAGAGTTTTTTGATTTGCATTTCTCTAATCAAGTGATTTAGAACATTTTTTCATATTATTTTAGATAGCTTTAATTTCGTCCTTTGAAAACTACCTGTTCATGTCCTCTGACCTTTTATCAACTAGGAAATTATATATATATTCTTATAAATTTGACTCAGTTCTCTACATATTTTAGAAATGAGGCATGGTTACCTTTTATAAGTACTTATCATGTGCTCTGCAATAAAGGATGACCAAACATCCCAAGAAATACTGGATCTTATTGTCTTTGGACATATGAAAAACCAACTCTTTTATTTATGTCTCCAAGGAGAACCTGTGAGCCATTTTTCTGTTTAGATGCATCTTCCTCATCCCTATGTTTTGTTTATAAGAAGAATGTCAAGATTGGTGCAATTCAGTTCTTCCAAGAATATGCCCACTATATTTTCATTGGACAAGCATTTGAAACAAGGCTTCTTTAAACTTTTGCCACTCACAACCCCTTCAGCACTTCTTAAAGTGTGGATTATGACCCTGACCCACAGTTTAAGAAGCACTGATTTACAGTACTAACGGCTAAGTTAAAGTCTGTAAGTGTTCTAAAAACTTTATCCTCTGCCACTATTTCTGCAGAAAAAGAAGGGGCCACACTGGAGATCATTTTGGATTTTTCTTTGTTTTATGAATTGCCATGACCAAATAATTTAACATTCATGTTTAGGCTAGTCTTCCAAAAGGAGACTCAGTCTCGTATAAACCATACTCTATGCCTTTCCATCATGGTACAATCTTCCAGAATTTGTACTTTGTTTTTGAGAGCTCAAGATCATCTTTATGCCACAAAGAGGCACTGAACTGGGGCAGCCAGGTAGCACAGCGAGTAAGAGCACCGGCCCCAGTGTCGGGATGACCTGAGGATTGAATCCGGGCTCATACACTTAGCACCACACCCAGAAATAACTGGCTGTGTAACCCTGAGCAAGTTACTTAACCCCAATTGCTTTAAAAAAAAAAAAAGAGGCACTGAAGTAGTACTCAACAGAAGAGATACACTCACTTGTCTGCCACTGGTTTATTTCTACCTTCTAAAAGTATTTCAGTTCCAGTCACCCATGTTTTTTATTCTCTCCTCCAATATCATCAATGATTTTTAATATCCTTCATAGTCCTTTGCCCTCCTTGATTTCGTTGATTTCCATCTCTATTCCATATCAGCCAAACATCAATGCAGTCAGTCACACCCTGGACCTAATCATCTCAAAGCATTGCTTCACTTTCACCATTTTAAATTTGGTTTTCCTCCTCTCTGATCACATCTTCATTACTTACTTTTTACTCTTACACTCACTTATACACACAAAAATTATGTGTAATTTCCAATGACCTTTACAATCCTTCCCACTTTATACAACCTTTTAACTTCCTCCTAGTTTCATGGACTCCTCCCCAAGCCAATCTTAAATTATTTTACCCCAATTATCCACTCTCCACCACTTTAAACTCCTTCAAATGAGCATAACCCATGTGTACTTAAATCTGGATCATTCCTCCCATTTGTTTTTTCCCCCAATCTGTTTCCAAGCCAACAAGGCATGGATAGAGAAAGAACCATACGAACCTGATTATAATTTAATTATTATAATTTATTATTATAATTTAATTATGATAATTTATTATTATAATTTAATGAATATTTAATTTTATATTAATTTATCATACATAATAATTAATTTATAATTATTTTAATTTAATTGTCTCTAACTTCAAATTGACCCTTAATTTTGCTCAGTAATATGTACATTCATATTATATGTCCTCATAGGTTGTTTTTTCAAAATTGTTATTTAAAATCTTTCCCCTTTTTTCAATCCCCAAGTTTCACTTCAACTCCTATCACAGAGAAGGGCCTTTCTCCCCTTCTCAAATACCGAAATGGAGCTGAAATTTCTTCAATTCATGAATTCCCTTCAATGATCCATCTATAATCTATCCATGTTTTCCCCTTCTATGTGACTCATTCATGCCCTTCACAAATTTCATCAAAGGGAATCTATCCAGCAAACCTGAGTCCTCCCTTTATCTTTTACCAACATCATAAGGGTATCAGTGGAGCACTCAACAACTATGGGTCCCAATCACTGTCCCTTCTTTAGCTGTCTGTCCCACATTAAGATGCATACTGGGGCGGGGGAGGAGGCAGCTAGGTGGTGCAGTCAATAGAGCACTGGCCCTGGAGTCAGGAGGACAGTTCAAATCTGTCCTCAGACACTTAACACTTACTAGCCATGTGACCTTGGGGAAGTCAACCCCAACTGCCCTGCTTTCCCCCCTGTAAAAAAAGAAAAAAATGCATGTTTAAATCTGGGCAATAGAAATTATTCATCTGTTTGACCTTTTGTGTGTAGATGGACAGGCCACATTCTTTTGAATAATTCCAGATCTCTTCCAGAAGGGTCAGTAATGGTTTGAGGCTAGAAGCAAAAAATACAATTTTATCTACAAACAGGAACAGCTGGAGGACCTCACTATTAACAGGAAGTCTCTCTTTGACCTGGACTATGCATTAGATCTCCACCATCGCCATAGCAAATGCTTCAACAAGTAGACATTTCCCTGATTCATGCCTCACCTGTCAACTATTATCAGCAGGTTATTGAACAAGATAATTTCTGTCATTTCTTCTAAGGAATCCTGAATGATATTAATACATGTATGGAAGACAGCTCATTGTAAAAGAGCCTATAAAGTAATGTTTTGTTCTCCCCAGTATAAAGTTAAAAAATAAGCACTTCTTATATTTTCTTACATCTTTCAGTCATTTGTGAGATGGTAAAGATGTGACCCATTACTGAATATCATTTACAAAGGTCTCTACGTTTTCTACCAATACCTTCATCAAAGATGATCTCAATTCACATAGAAATGATCCTCATCAAGATTATATATAGATGGGAAAATAGGTACATATCTAGGCAGTTGACATTTTTAAGTCATAATTTGGGGGTGTCAATCACTTATATTTTTGCTTTGGTAAATTTTAATGAGTTTTATTTCATTTTAGAATTCTGAACTTAATAAATACCAAATAAAATGAGCATTTCCATATACACTGTAGAATAGGAGAGGATTATGCATAAAATTGAGAATATCATGTAGAACTGAATATATAATAAATTCAGTAAGCAATTCACAGGTTCATAACTTTTTGGTGATTCATCCTGGGCTTCTTTTTCTTCTCTTCCAATTTTGTGTGGTGGAAATTGGAGAAAACCATATCATTAACCACTGTGCCCTCCACCATACCTCTATAATTAAAAAAGGAAAACAAAACTGATCTAAAACACGGTTAAGCAAAACAAATTCTCACATTATCCATGTGCAAAAATGTATTATTTCAATTTGTATCTTGAGTCCTCTGTGTCAGGAGATGTGTAGCACACCTCATCATCTGTCCTTTAGAATCATGACTGGTCATTACATTGATTAGAGTTCATTAGTCTTTCAAAGTTATCTTTGGTATTCTTGTATTAATCATTTTGCTATTTCTTCTCACTCTATTCTGTATCAGTCCATACAAGTTTTTCTTGGATTCTCTGAAACCATCTCTTTTATTATTTCTTATAGCTCAATATTCTATTCCATTCATATACCATAATTTGCTCAGATATTCCTCAATTACTGGGCAATCCATTAGTTTCTAGGATTTTGCTACTACCAAAAAAAGTTGTTATAAAATTTTTTTTGCATATTTGGGTCTTTTCCCTATTTCTTTGAGCACTTGGTAGTACAGGTCTGGTGTATGGCTGGATCAGAGACTGAGCTCTTCTGTGTTTTTTAAGACAGTTCAAAATTACTTTCCAGAATTGTTGGATCAATTCACAGCTTTACCAACAGTGGATTAATGTGTGTCTTTCCAACTTTTTTTTTCATTTTCCCTTCTTGTCATCTTTGCCAATCTGATGGTATGAGTTGGAATCTTAGAATTGCTTTAATTTTCATTTCCATACTTCTTAGTGATTTGGAATATTTTTTCATATGGCTATTGGTAGCTTGTATTTCTTCCTCTAAGAACTGCCTGTTCATATTCTTTACTTATATAATGAAATCGGTTCCTTATCCATCTTGGAAATGAATTATTTGTCAAAGAAGTTGTTTCAGAGATATATTTCCAATAAATTGTTTCCCCTTTACAATTAACTTCATTGGTTTTTGTTTGTGCAAAAATTTTTAAATTATTATTTAATTAAAAGTTTTCCTATTTATCCTCTGAGATTCTCTCTGTCCCTTGTTTAGTCATCAACTCCTTCTCTATCCTCTCTAAGTCCCAAAAGGTAATTTATTCCTTGTTTTTTTAATTTGTTAATTATTTTACCTTTTATATCTAGATCATAAATCCATTTGAATCTTGCACTGGCCATCTACTACATGTGCAATGTATGCCTTCCTCTACCTCAACCTCATAAAGCCCTTCTCTTCCTTTAATTTGCAGCTCAAGCACTATCTTCTGTATGAACAGCCTTTCCCAATTCTCCCAGTTTCTAGTGCTCTCCCACCTACCTTGTATTTACTTACTTTGTCTATCTTTATATTTATGCTGTATATGTTTTTATATGTGCTTGTTGCCTCTCCTGTTAGAATGTAAGCCTTTGTATAGTAGGAATTGTTTTATTATTCTGTATTGGTATTCCTAAGTAAGATTCAAAAGAAGGAAGATGAACCAATATGCCAAGCCAAGAGTTCAAGACACCCTGTCAGTCAGTGGTTTTTAGTATTCAGTGAGTCAGTCAATAAGCATTTATTAAATACTTAATATGGGCCAAGCACCTACTAAGCACTGAGAATACAAATATAAGGAGAAATAAAGACAGGTTCTGGCCTCATGGAGCTTACATTCTAATGAGGGAAGACAAAACATAAAAAGAAGCTAAAAGGGGTAAGGAGTAGGGGACAAGGTACCAAGGGAGAGGGGTATGGTAGAGTAAATTCAAAGGGCTTAGAGAGGATATGGCTACTCTGAGCACCTTCCTTAAATGTAAGTTCTGGGCAGAACCATCCAAACAGAGGGAGGGTCCACATGGGAGGAGCATACTTCCAATGTGTGAATTCAAGGGCTGACGTGATACTTCAGTATAAAGAGCTGGAGCAAGGTCAAAGAAGTTTTTAGAGCAACTTGGAGTGATTATTACCAGATGCATATGACAGATGAATACAAAAAATGACTATTTTCATGTTTCCAGCTGTATCTTACCCCTAGGTATCACAGGAGTACCTGTGACTTTCTAGAGATTGAAGAACATGAACACCTTGATGACATCATTCCAAACAGAAAAAACAAGCAGAAAGACTGATGAAAATGTTAAATTTTCTAGAGGAAAGTGGCTTAAGTTCTCCATTGATTAAAAAAACATGTTTTGTAGAGCCTCTGTCAAGTATGTGGGTCACACTGTGTCTCAAAAGATGTGAGTACAGCCCCAGAAAAAAAAATAGAAGCACTCAGTTTGGCAACACTAAAAGGATTTTAAAGATCTAAGCTCTTTTCTAGAATTTGGCAATTATTATGAAAAAAATTGCTTAAAACTATGCTATTACTTCTTAAAATGCTGAATGACTTCATTGTGGAATATATGATTGAGGAGGCACAGAAACAGAAAAATGACAGACACAGAAATGACTTAAAACCAATGCAGGGCAAATCTTTTGTTTTACATCCAAATGTTAGCCTTGGAGGGCTTGATAATCATATGAAAGCAACTGCATTTTCCATGAGATGCTTGAGCAACATTGAAACCTATTAGCCCCTTCACAAGCTAGGGTAATTCATTTCACCAAGAAGTTCAAAGACTGTGCATATGGAGCAAAGTTTCAAGTGAGGACTACCTCTTTCCAGAGATGTATGGAAGCATTGAGAAACTATGATTTTTATCATTTTTATCATTCAAGGAACACTAACATAGGTTGTAAATGCCCTTCATAGAAGTCTGTGGGATGTTGAAGCTATGGTGATAGTGAAAGAAGGACTAGTTGTGAGCTGATCCAAGCATTCTGGAGAGCAATTTGGAACTATGGCCAAATGGCCATAAAAATGTACAATACCATTTGACCCAGCAATACCACTCTAGGTCTGTATCCCAAAGAGATCATAAAAATGGGAAAAGGACCCACATGTACAAAAATATTTATAGCAACTGTTTTTGTGGTGACCAAGAACTGGAAATTGAGAGGATGCCCATCAATTGGGGAATGGATTAAGAAGTTGTGGTATATGAATGTAACAGAATACTATTGTGCCATAAGAAGTGATGAGCAGGCAGACTTCAGAAAAACCTGGAAAGACTTACATGAACTGATGTTGAATGAAGTGAGAAGAACCAGGAGAACGTTGTACACAGGAACAGTCACAGTATGTGATCAATGACTTTGATAAACTTAGCCCTTCTCAGCAATGCAAGGAGCTAAAATAATTCCAAAGGACTCATGATAGAAAATGCATCCACATCCAGAGAAAGAACTATGAAGTTTGAATACAGAGCGAAGCAGACTATTTCCTTTTTTGTTTTGTTTTGTTTTCTTCCTCATGGTTCTTCCCATTCGTTCTGATTTTTCTATACAACATGACTATTATGAAAATATGTTTAATAGGAACATATATGTAGAGATCATATAGGCTCTGTACAGCCTATATCAGACACATGCTATCTTGGGGAAGGGAGCGGTGAGGGAGGGGGAGAAAATTTAAAACTTATGGAAGTGAATGTTGAAAATTAAAAATAAATTAATTTTTTTTAAAAGGAAGAAGAGCTGAAAGCTATATATGTCAATACCCAAGAAGCTGGATCATAAGCAGATGGTAAGACAGCTTAAAGTATGGGACTTCCACTACAGAGTATGTCAGCACCTTTTCAAACAAAAGGAAGTTTACTCAGCTATAGCACAGAAGGAAACAAACATTTAATATTAAGCAT
Source organism: Petaurus breviceps papuanus (assembly GCF_028583685.1). Lineage (NCBI taxonomy): Eukaryota > Metazoa > Chordata > Mammalia > Diprotodontia > Petauridae > Petaurus > Petaurus breviceps. The sequence goes on along the minus strand of NW_027185735.1, from coordinate 10,054,042 downwards.
CTACAACATGCCAAGCACTATGTTAAGTGCTATACAAATATATCATCTGATTTGCACAACAACCTTGTGAGGTAGGTGCTATTACTAAACCCATTTTACAGTTGAGGAAACTGAGGCAGACTGAAGTTAAGTGGTCCAGGGTCATACAGCTAGTAACTGTGTGAGGCCAAATTTGAACCCAAGTCTTCCAGACTCCAGACCCAGCACGTTATCCTCTGTGCTACCTAGTTGTCTCTTGACAATCATACAGCACTTAGTTCAAGCAGATGTAGTTCTTCACCTCAATTCACATTGCCTTCATGAGAAAACCTTCTGGTTAGCAGGAAAGGATTTGGTGAATCCCATAGCTTTGGGACATCTCTCAGCTCTAAAGCCTCTACTCCACATGGATGAACCTCTTTCACACCTTTATATCACTGGGAAGCCATGTCAATATTCAAGCCTTTGTCACCTGAACCAATCAAATCTCAAGGACAGTCTCAATACCTTTAACTACCCCAACATGTTTATCATGAGTTATCAAAAGATAATATTGCAAGTCTCTTTCTTCAGGCTCAGAACTTGGCAGAATTCTCTCTCCATTCCTCATGTTGAAAGTTACCAAATTTCTTTGTATCTTTCTTCATAATATCTCTTAGATTCATTCCTTATTATCCATATCAATACATTGTTGCTGTTTGTCCTTCATTTTCTAAAAGGACCAATGACATCAAGGAGTGACACCTGGACTCACATGTGAATTGGATTTAAGTGAGGCAGAGTTGTGCAAAATCATCAACTTCACTCCCCCTTCCTGAGTCACTGAAGTACAGTGGTAGGACAGAAGTCAAGATGAATGGGGATGACCCAGGATGCCGTGGATGACCTTGGTGTCTTTGATTGATGCCTGACCAAGCTCTAAGCCCTCCACAGCTCGTGCTTCAACTGTTTTCATGGGTGTTGGAACATACTGTTGTCACCCACCCATTCTACTGGGTAAAGTCTTCACATGCTTAGGGTAGACATCCCCCTAATTTACTGACAGGTTTTAGGCTTATTGGTTACCCTAAATCAGGTTTAGGGGTGTAGGGAGTGTTCAGGGAGAACCAGTACCTCTGGCAGGAGGCCCTGCCAAGCCTTTTGCTGGACTGTTCATCCACCTTTCATGTTCACCTTCACCCAACTCTCAACTGTAGTTCCAAGAAGCTGTAGCACATGCAGTGGCCACACCCAGTAATCCATCTCAGCAGATGGGCTAAATCTCAATAGATATCAACCCATGGAAGGCCTTCATCACCCCATGCTTGGATTATTATAATTGGCTTTTCATTGGTGTTCCTGGATCCTGTCTCTTCCCTCATCAATTCATCCTCAATCATTGAGAAAAATGTTCAGATCAGAGAGGAAATGTCCAATCCTGGGTTTGCCCTTATATTGTATCTCATAATTCACCTAGTAATACTTGTTGGTTAACATCTTAGCATAGATTCATTTGCAATGTGACCATGAGCTGAGAGGGCAGAGCTCTATAGGAATGGGAACCAGGATAGATTAAATTTTTTACAACAGGGAGAAAAAATAGGTATAATTGGAGCATGGTTGTTAACCTGGAAGAGGAGGAGTAGAGAGTTCGAGGCTCTGGGCAGCATGAATTTGGCTAGTATTTAAGAAAGTGATATAAGGGAGAGGGTAACAGTACTCTGAAGACAAACAACATCTACTTTATGATTTTGCTAAGGGCTTGATGTGGTTATGGGCACAAATATACTATATTTTCTATATATTATTCCACAATAAAACCCAAACTCCCTTTCTCTCCTGATTATATTGATAATTTATATGGTAGCAAAGGATCCTTCCTCAATCAATGATTTTATTATTAGTGTTAATTATAGAAAATAATTTTGACTACCAGAATAGTCACTGATGAGAGAGGTTTAACATAAATTTGGTTAAAGAAAAAGTGGAAGCAATTGTCTGGAATACTAATAAAACAGGAAAGAAAAAAAAAAGCTTTTATTTCTACAGATCTCATTCTTATTCCTACACGGGAAGAGTTTAATTGATTTTAAAAATGAAAATAATACTGCACATCAATAAACTCTACAAATATTTTTGGTATGCTCCAAGAAAAGCTATATGTTTTTACAGCATAGTCTCTTTAAATAGACTATTTATCATTCCTTGAAAAACTAAGACAAATACACATACACACATATACACACAAAACAGTTCTGTGTGTGGTCACACTACTTTACTTAATTCACTAAGTGCAGGTGTGTGGTTTTATTTTTTATCATGAAATTTCTGCACCATTGATAATCTGACAGTAACTATTTATTGAAGGCAAAATACTCTTTGTCTACTGTCACTATTTGTTTTAATATATAATCTTGTTAACTAAATGAACTTAAAGCAATGCAGATAAGCATTGGCATGTACAGGGTCACTTAGATGCCAATTTGTTTCATAAACTTTGGAATTCTTTTACCATGAGTAGACTCTCAGCTAGTTAATTGTGAGCAATATCCGTTTACAAACTTTAGGTCTGCCATAAAAAGGCTCTCTCCCAGATCCAGTACACCTTTCAGAGCCCTCAGCAACAACAAAAGCTAATAATTAAAGCTTCTTTAAGCCCTCATAAAGAGTGAAATGAAGAAGAATCTAAAATAAACATTGTCATAAAAAGCACATTGACAAAACTAAGTAAATGAGAGCTTCCACAAAATGACTGGCAGAAGACAAAGCCTATACTTGTAAATATATACTTATCACATTATTATTATATTAAGTATTTAGCTTACAATACACTAAGATGACATTTTGAGAAACTAAGACCTCAACAATACAAAATTACCACACTGCAACACCACCAACTTCTTTTTTTCTACCATAGTAACAACCAAGTTTCTTTAAAACAAAACAAAATCACATCACAATGGCTGATGATATTGAATTCAATGCTATTCTATTGGCTATTTCTTTAGTCCCTTTGGGTACTTTTACATTAGCAAAGTAAAGTGGACAGATAGAAAAGAAGTGGGTCTGTGAGATTAGACAGGCACTGGTAATGGAGCTGAATGACTGCTCTTCTAGAGTTTTTCATCCCTACCAATTTATGTGTATATAGTTTCTAAATCACTTGCTTTATTTTTCTATAAGAAGGCTCCCTGTGTATCTCCATTCCCAATGATAATTTAAAAAAAACTTTTCCTAAGACATTTTTAAAATAATGAATTTAAAATTTAAATTACTTTGAAGTTGTTTTGGGAATTTGTGAGGCCTCAGCATGGAATCTTCTTATTTGACATTTTGGTTTGGCTCTTGGGGATGCTGTAGCTGTCTTTCCTGTTATTTGCAAAGATTCTAAACTTGAAACCTAAAAAAAAAAGCACTGATAAGAAAACTAGTTGTTTGTTGTTGTCGGTTTTTTTTTAAGGGAAAAGCTGTATACAATCAGTCTTTAATTTTATTTCCACTTCTATGCAAAACATCAAAGGGGACTAAAATTTTCCTTATCAGTGAATATTTAGCTTCAAATCCACTGCTAGACTTTCAAATGTTATGAAATCATAAATTCAGAAAATCACAAATATTAAAGCTGAAAGAGAGCTCTGAGATTATTTAGTACAACCTCCTCTTTATATAGAGAAGGAAAGGGAGAGCCAAAGAGGATCTCGCTTTGAAATGCCCGCCAATGGTCACATAAAGTCGCTCTTTTGGTGTACAGAGCGTATAATGTTAGAGCCAGGACCAAGATTCAGATCTCCTATCTAAGTCTAGGTTTCTTTTTTTCATGAAACATGAAGACTACCATAACCATGACCTTTACCAAGTAAAAGTAGTAATACCATGTTTACTCACTTTGTCACCCTGGAGAAGTATGCATGGTGTATAGAATTGTAAACCCTAGGTTCAAATCCTGTCCCTTTCACCATCAATGACTCTGAACAAGTCAGTTCCCCTGATAAAGTAGTTGCTTCTTTGCATAGAGAAAGTTCCTCACCAAAATCCCCAAAATGGATAAAATCACAGATAAAAAAAAATCCACCCTTACCTATATTCCTTTTTTTTTTTCTTTTTGGATGGGAAAGGGCAGGGCAATTGGGGTTAAGTGATTTGCCCAAGGTCACATGGCTAGTAAGTGTTAATTAAGTGTCTGAGGCAAGATTTGAATTCAGGTCTTCCTGACTCTAGGGCTGGTGCTCTATTCACTGCACCACGTAGCCATCCCCCTTATCTATATTCCTAAAATCCACCCTATATCTGTATACCTATATTTTAAAAATGTATTTTTAAAAAACAATGGGTTGTTTCTTTAAAATTTCAAATTATTCTGAATCTCTGAAAAACTAACAAAATTGTTGATTTCAATCTCAAAGCATGATTTTTGGCACCTTAATGTAAATTCAAATAACATTTACAAATTTGTATGACTTTACAGGATTATTAATGACCAGGGGATAAAGTAAATAATCTATCTGCCTGACAAGGCTTTCATGAGTAGTATTGCCTTTTGCACAGTTGTAGGGATGGTTATATACTAATGTAGATGAAGTCCATTTTGGAGAGGATTTCCTGTTTCTCATCATTTTGGGGACCAGATCATAACAAAAGTAACAATAACATCTTACATTTATATAGTATCTTTTAGATTTACAAAGCAGTTTCCTTTCAAAATAGCTGTGTGAAGTAATCAGTTAGTCAACAAGCATTTATTAAGCAGTTAGTTTATGCCAAGCACTATGCTAAGTGCTAGGGATACAGAAAGAAAGGCAAAAACATGGTCCCCATCCTCAGGAAGCTTACATTCTAATGGAGGAGACAACATGCAAATAACTATGCACACACATATATATAGGAGGGAGAGGGGGAAGGAAGGGAGGGAAGGAAGGAGGGAGAGAGATGGGGGGGTAGAGAGAGAAAGTCAGAGAGAGGTAGGGAGGGAGAGAGAGAGACAGAGACAGACAGACAGAGGAGAGGGAGAGGGAGAGAGACACAGAGAGACAGACAGAGACAGAGAGAGGGAGAGAGACAGAGACAGAGACACAGAGAGACAGAGAGTAAGTAAATGGAATATAATTTTAGGAGAAAGGGCCTAGCAATTGGGGTAGGGAGAGAGAGGAAAGTCCTTCTGCAGAAGGTGAGATTTTAGTTGAGTCTTGAGGGATATCAGAAAAATTATTAGTCAGTATTGAGAAGAGATCATTCCAGGCATGAAGACGGTTGTACAAAGGCAGACACATATTAGGTCAAGTTTAATAAATGCTCATTGACTAACTGATTGATTGGATTGTGAGATGGGAGTGTCTTGTTTGAGGAACTGCAATTGCAAGTAGACCAGTATAGTAGGATTCAAAGAGCATGTGAAGGGGAGAATAGAGTATAGGTTATCTAGACCTTTAAAGGCCAAAAAGGAAATTATATTTAATAAAAGTATAAATAAAAGATAATTTAATGCGCATTAATAACTAGAAGGATCCAGAAAGACTGGAAAGTATAAAGAAAATGCTGGAAGTGAAACTTGAGCTGAGTGTTGGGGAAAACCAAGGATCCTAAGAGGTAAGAGGGAGGGAGTGTATTTCAAACATGGAGGACAGAGCCTAAGCAAAGAAAGGCATGAAGGAAGAAGATGCAAAACCAAGTTATAGGAATGTCAAGTAAGTGAGTTTGGCTAGAACACATGAAGGATAGTAATATGAAATAAGGAAGGAAAGATATGCAATATTGAAAGTGAAAGGCTTTATATGGCACTAGCGGCAGCAGTAAGCTGCCTTAGAAGCATCCTGAGTGTGAGAGTGAAATGGTCATACCTGTGTTTTAAGAAAATTATTTTGACAACCGTAGAGAGGACAGATTGGAGAGGGGAGAGTCTAGAAGCAGGGAGACTAGGTAAGAGACTGTTGTAATAATAGGGGTGAACTGATAAAAGCCTAAACTAAGGCAGTGGGTGTGGAAGCGGACGTGAGTGGGCAGGTTTGAGAGAGGTAATGGATGGAAAACCGACAAGACTTGGCAACTAATTCAATTTGGCAGCAGGAGAGAGGGAGGGAGGGGGAGAGTCGAGAATTATCGCAAGGTTGCAGACCTGAGTGACTCAATTTAAGGGGGAGATACTGAGTTTAATTTTGGACATGTTGAATTTGAGGTGCCCACAGAACACTCCTAAGGACAAGTCCATTAGGCAGTTAGTGATATGGAGTTGTTTTTTTCTACCTTTTTTTGTATCCCCAGTGTTGCTTAACACATACCGTGTTTCCCCGAAAATAAGCCCTCCCCTTACTGTGTAAGATTCCTCTAAAATAAGCCCTCCCCCGAAAATAAGCCCTATTGAGATTGCTACTGTAGTGAAGGTGATCCCCTGCTCTACACGCTACATTATGGTACCCTCTGTATGCACCGTCCCCCCGCCCCACCCCGTGAAACGCACGCTGCTCTCCGAGCTGCATCCAATCAGAGCTGCAGCAGTGAGTGCGTCATCCTGTTCTTCCCCAGTGATTTGCTTATTGAATAAAGGTACATTTTTTTGTTCACATTTACCTGTTTATTAAAATTTCTGTCAATGTTCATTAAAATAAGCCCTCCCCTGAAAATAAGCCCTCTGGTGTTTTTCTGTCCAAAAAAAAACCACGGTAGCAGGTGCTTAATAAATGCATTTTGTTATGTAGTTGAAGCACCAACTCATGAGAAAGTGCATATATAGGTGTGTGTGTGTGTGTGTGTATAGGTGTATATATATGTATGTGTGTATGTGGACTTGAAAATAATCTGCATAGAGATGATAACTGAACTCAATCCTATGGGACCTGGGGCAAGTCACTTAACATCTCTGGCATTCCACTTTCTCATCTATAAAATTAAAATGTAGGCCATACCTTCTGAGATAATTTCTAAGTCTGAGATTCAATGATTTGATTAAGCAAGAATTCAACTAGATTATCTCTAAAGACCATTATAGCTATAAAGCTATAATGCTCAATGATTACTTAGAGATGGAGTCAAATGATCAGAATTTGAGTAACAACTCTGACACTCTGTGTTTGATTATGTCAAGTCACTTATTACCTTTTGGAATTTGGGCTTCCTTATTGGAAAAATGGGGATCATTATATTTAAACTGTGTACCTCAAAGGGTAGTTGTGAAGGAAGGATTTCATAAATCTTAAAAATGCTATGTTAAGGGGCAGCTAGGTAGCACAGTGAATAGAGCCTGGTCCTGGAGTCAGGAGGACCTGAGTTCAAATCCAGCCTCAGACACCTAACACTTACTAGCTGTGTGACCTTGGGCAAGTCACTTAACCCTAATTGCCTTGCCCTCTCCCCTCCAAAAAAAAAATGCTATATTAAGTTGTCTTCTAGCTCTAAAATTCTATAACTCAATGAAATAGCCATTGTAGGTTCTTAAGGAGGGGAGTAACACACAACAAAGTGGCATTTTAAGGAAGTGTGATATGGTAATGACATTCTTGGATTGAATTAAAGAGGGACTTGCTGTAGTAGAACCAGTAATACTAGTAATTGTAGCTATCCTAAGGTTAGGTGAAAAAGAACTGAATAAGGATGGTGGGAATATGAATAGAGAGGAAGGAAATAGAAAAGATCTGGCAAGATGACTCAGGGAATCATGATTAAGTCCAGTTCTCCTTTGCACACTTTTCCCTTTTCTCCCCAAAGCAGTAACGAAAATACCAGATTTTTTAAAGAGAAGGAAGGAAAGAAATCCTCATGAGAAACATCGCACATTAACACTAAAAGAAACTGAAGAAATGAGTAAGCAAAAGAGATTTTCTAATATAGTGAACAAGTATGATGAGGTTTTTTTTTTTAAAGGTGAAATCTCCAGGAGGAATAAAAGACAAAACAACAACAATGAACATTTATCTAGTGCTTCCATAATATAGATCAATTTGGGTCACAGTGTTTAAACCAGGGCATAAGAAATCAGGCAGCCCTTATGTAAGCAGGGATATAGTCACGTAAATATGATCCCCAGATCATACGGCCCACCTCATCTCTGGGAAAACTTTCATTGCCTATTTTGTGAAGAATAGGAGGAGAGCAGTGTCTATACTGCTAATAACAGGGGAAGAGGCAGGCCAGATCCAGGGCAGCCATGTCCAGCAACCATTCAGCTCTCCTGTCTCCAAGAAGGGTATTTGATTTGGAATTGTATCGAGTTACTACACAGCAGATATTCAGAGATAGTCTTAGGGATACAATATTCTTTTAGACTTTCAGAATAAAAACTATATTATCTGGTCACTCTAAAAGAGCAGGCAAATTGAGCTTACTCTAGGCCAGCCAAGTTCTCTCCCACCAAATTCTTTATGCCCACAAAAGACAATCATAGGTAGCAAATAAACATATTGGATTAGACAATAAAACACAACAGAAGTAATGGGCTATTCAATATGGAAGTGAGATCAAAATTCCAACTCAACTAAGGAGAGACCAATCTTACTGAGGAAACCCATTCTTAGACATCTCTGGGGTATAGGCAGTAGGAATCAAGAGATATGTGGGGAGAGGAGATGATTTCCCCTACATACCTGTGGCTCTATGGGGGTTTTCTGCCATTCAAAGTTCAAAGCCTTCTCTCTCACCCCTATATTTCAAATTTCTCTAATATCTCTGAAGTCTTTTCACACAATCTCAAGTCACATCTCCTTCATGTATATGTACACAGTGTCATGGGCTCTGAGGTCTTTCAGTTAAATATCTCCCCCTACACAGGCAGCATGCTTCACAAGGAATTCCCAAACCACCAGGGCTAGGAGTGCGGCCAAATTTCAAAGTTTGTAAAGTGCTTGACACACACAGTATAAGGAGTATCATTCCCACCAGCCCCCCCTTTTTTCAGATTAACAACCTGAGGCTCAGGAACCTCTAATGATTTTTTTTTCCCAAGCTCTTACAGATCATAAAGGTCAGAGGCAGGAATTTTAATTCATTACTCCACCTAGCTGCCTCTAGGTGGACCATGAAGTGGGGAGGATTTCAGTCTTGTTTAATTTTTAAAACTATGTAGAATGGAAAGAGCACTAGGTTTGGAGTCAGAGGACCTGGGTTCAAATCCTGCCTCTGTCATACTATCTTGGTTACTTTGACAAATCACTTAACTTCACTTGGGCTCCATTTCCCCATATGCAACATGAAGGAATTAATATAAACTGTCTCTATTGCACTTTTCGGTTTGGAATGTGTGGTTATATATAATGTTATATGCAGAAACAAGAGAAGAAGGTGCTTTAAGCCTCATTAAGAAATATTAAATGTAGGGGTGGCTAGGTGGCACCGTGAGTAAAGCCCTGCCCCGGAGTCAGGAGGACCCGGGTTCGGTTCCAGCCTCAGACACTTAACAGCCACACAAAAAAAACTAGCCGTGTAACCTTGGGCAGGTTACTTAACCCCAATTGCCCTCCCAAAAAATAAAAAAAGAGAAAGAAATGTAAATGTAAAGAAAGATCTGAGTGGGGGAGAGAAAGAAGGACAAAAGCAGCAGGAGGAGGAAAGGCAAGAGAGAGAAAAAAGAGAAGGAAGACATAGCAGAGGAAGAGAAGGGGAAGGAGAAAGAGAATTAAAATAAATAAAAATATGAACATGACTCTTTACTAGTCAGAACATTAGCTTAAAATGTAGTGGGTTTTCTGAAGAATGGCTGAGATGAGTATAAAGAGACGGAAAAATAATGAAACAAAAATTTTTTTAAATAGCAGAACTGAAAAAGACTTGGGATCCCTGCAAAGTAAAGCAACAAAATTAGAAGACAGAACTCAGATAAAGTGAGAATTATTGGTATTCAAAGAAAAATATAAATGAGCCAAACTCCTGAATATTATATTCTAGGAAATCTAATAAGAAAACAATGTGGAAATATTAAAAACAAAGGGCAAAGTTCTGAGAAAAAATAAGCTACAGAATGCTATCAAAGAGGAGCAGAAAATTTAACTCATCCAGAAAATTTATCATTAAAATGCAAGGTTCCAGTATCAGATAAAATATGACAGGAAGTCAGGAAGAATCAAATCACATATTTAAAAAAAAAAACAAGCCAGTAATTCAAATCACAGAATCTTACTCAGTGAGAATGTGGAGTCAAAGAAGAAGTTGGAATGTGACATTAAGAAATTAATTGCTCCACAAATATTTATTAAGGGCCAGGCACTAGAGATACAGATGTAATGAATGAAACAATTCCTACAGAATAAGCAAAGAAAATAAGCTCTAACTCCCAAGTCACCTATCCTGCAAAATTGTGTACAATTTGTTCATGAGGAAAAAAATGCTAATACTTAGATTCCCATTCCTTTCTGAAGAATGAGCTAAAGCCGTAGAATGCGTTTGACAAGATGAATCTTCCTGACTCCAGGCCTAGCACTCTATCCACTGTGCTACCTGGCTGCTCCCAAGAGAACCCTGAGGGGTGGCTAGGTGGTGCAGTGAATAGAGTGCTGGCCCTGGAGTCAGGAGGACCTGAGTTCAAATCCAGCCTCAGACACTTAACACACACACACACACAAAAACTAGCTGTGGGACCTTGGGCAAGTCACTTAACCCCAATTGCCCTCCCTTCCCCCCTCCAAAAAGGAAAAAATAAAATAAAATATATTTTAAAAAAGAGAGAGAGAGAACCTTGACTTCATGCCATATGAGGATTAGTTTAAGGAATTGAGGATGGAATAGCCTAGTGAAGAGGGTTATGGGAAGGGCTAAATATTTCAAAGGATGTCACAGTGAAGAAACAATACACGAAAAGAAATACCTCAGAATTGTCTTAATGTTCATTTTTCTGATGATTAGTGACTCTGAATTCTTTTTGAAAGGGCTAGGGATAGTTTATTTCTTCTGATTTTTCACATCATTTAAACATTAATCCATTTGGGAATGGCCCTTTATCTGGTAGATTTGTGCCAATTGCTCCCCTAACCCTATTTTTTCTAATTGGACCTGTGATTCACTTGTATTTAATTACATGTGTACTTTCTTTTATTTTTCCTTCCAATAACCTGTTGATTTTAATCTTTGCTCTAACAAGCTGATGGTTGAACCATGCTCACACAGACAATTTTGAAAAGACTCCCTTTCTAGTCATTTCCTGTTTGTTATGATATAAGGAATTTCATGTTTTGTAATACTGGGTGCTTATTGTGTTCAGATTCACTTCTTGAAAGAAAATATACATGATATACAAGTTAAAATTCTCAAAGGCTAGTCCAGTGGCCAGCAAGGTCTGGTAGGCTCAACTATTCTGTGTCTGCCTTCAAAGGACCAATGTAGTTAAGTACAGATAGGCTCATTACCACACATTCTTCTTCCCTAGTAATTTATGAAAAGAAGAAAAATATAAAACCACCCTCATTCCTGTGTTTCTACAGAAATGGTTTGAGAATGGTGGAGGGTGCTAAGACCTTTCTTTTAATAATTTATAAATAACAACACCAACAAAAAGGTTGCTTCTGCTACAATCACCACTTTATGCTGTTTTGCCTAAATGTTTTCAGGGATTATTCAGGGACTATCCTGTATTAGTGATTTGTGTTTTTGTTTTAAGTTTGTCAAAATAAAAATTATTAATTTAAAAAAGGGTGGGGGCGGGGGGAGAAACCAAGATGGCAGAGTAAAAGTAGGAACTTTCTTAAGCTCGTCCCCAATTACCTCCAATACCTGTAAAAAATGACTCTAAACAAATTTTAGAGCTATAGAACCCACAAAATGACAGAGTGAAATACATCTCCAGCTGAGGACAGCCTCGCAAGCCAAAAGGAAGGTTCTATTGCATTGGGTTTGGAGTAGAGAGCAGTCCTGCCTGGTCATGCTGGCACAGAACAGTGACACAGACCAGGCCAGAGCAGACCTCAAGAGACTGAATCACTGGCAGCTGTGGCGGTTTCCAGACTTCTCAATCCACAAACACCAACGAGAAAGTCAAAGGTCAGTGGGGAAACTATGTTGGGCCTGGATAAGAGAAGAGTGAGGTCCAGGCCCTGCCCCTGCCCCTGCCCCCAGGGCGGCAGAGGTGGCCATGGCTGTGGTGCCAGCAACAACAGTTGGCAGCGCCTGCTTCCAGGGCTCCAGGCCCACAGATAGTGGGGGGACCAAGTGACTGGCCAGAGGGCAATTGCAGAAATCTCTCTGCTGGTGCTGAGGCCAGATTTTCTTACTTTACCCTGCTTGGATCTGGGTCGCAAGTCTTGGGTAGCAGTCCTGGGGTAAAAAGGGCTAGCATGGCAGAGCTTGTTGAGGCTGTGGAGAGGCAGTCCTCCTCACAGTTCTGAGGCAGGTGCCTAGAAGTAACTCTGACAACAGCAGCACAAAACCCGAGAAATTTGGGACACAGCACTCTCTGCTCTGGAAACAGAGTTCTACTATGGCAAAGAGCTCAAAAGTCAAGTAATTGGCTGGCAAAATGAGCAAACAGAGGAAGAGAAATCAAACTATAGAATTGTTCTTTTGCAATAAAGAAGATCCAAACAGAACCAGAAGAAGACAATAGTCAAAATTCCTGCATCAAAAGCCTCCAAGAAACATGAATTGGTCACAGGCCATGGAGGAGCTCAAGGATTTTGAAAATCAAGTAAGAGAAGTAGAGGAAAAACTGGAAAGAGAAATGAGAGTGATGCAAGAAAATCATGAAAAATGAGTCAACAGCTTGCTAAAGGAGACCCAAAAATACTGAAGAAAATAATACCTTAAAAAATAGACTAACTCAGGGGCAACTAGGTGATGCAGTGAATAGAGCACCAGTCCTAAAGTAAGGAGGACCTGAGTTCAAATCTGGCTTCAGACACTTAACACTTACTAGCTGTGTGACTTAATCCCAATTGCCCTGCCTTTGCCCCTCAAAAAAAAAAAGACCAAAAAAAATAGACTAACTCAAATGGCCAAAGAGGTCCAAAAAGCCAATAAGGAGAATGCCTTTAAAAACAGAATTAGCCAGATGGAAAAGCAAATTCAAAAGCTCAGTGAGGAAAATAATTCCTTCAAAATTACATTAGAATAAATGGAATTTAATGACTTTATGAGAAATCAAGGTATTATGAAACAGATCCAAAAGAATGAAAAAATAGATGACAATGTGAAATATCTCATCAGAAAATCCACTGACCTGGAAAATAGATCCAGGAGAGATCATTTAAAATTTGTTGCATTACCTGAAAGCAATGATCAAAAAAAGAGCCTAGACATCACCTTTCAAGAAATTATCAAGGAAAACTGTCCTGATATTCTAGAACCAGAGGGTAAAATAGAAATTGAAATAATTCATTGATTGCCTCTTGAAAAAGATCCCAAAAAGAAAACTCCTAGGAATATTATAGCCAAATTCCAGAGTTCCAAGGTCAAAGAGAAAATGTTACTAGCAGTCAGGAAGAAACAATTTCAGTATTGTGGAAACACAATCAGAATAACACAAGACCTAGCAGCTTCTATATTAAGGGATCAAAGGGCTTTGTAATATGATATTCTGGAGGCCAAAGGAGCTAGGATTAAAACCAGGAATCACCTACCCAGCAAAACTGAGTATAATACTGTAGGGGAAAATATGGATATTCAAAGAAATAGAGAACTTTCAAGCATTGTTGATGAAAAGATCAGAGCTGAACAGAAAATTTGACTTTCAAATACAAGAAGCAAGAAAAGCACGAAAATGTAAACAGGAGAAAGAAATTATAAGGAACTTATTAAAGTTGAACTGTTTACATTCCTACATGTAAAGATAATATTTGTAACTCATGAAACTTTTCTCAGTATTAGGATAGTTGAAGGGAATATACATGTATATATACATATATGTATGTATAAATGAGAGTGTGTGTGTGTGTACATAGACAGAGGGCACAGGGTGAGTTGAATATGAAGGGATGATATCTAAAAATAAAATTAGGAGGTGAGAGAGGAATATATTGGGAGAAACAGAAAGGAAGAAATAGAATAGGGTAAATTATCTCACATAAAAGCAGCAAGAGAAAACTATTACAATGGAGGGGAAGAGCAGGGAGGTGAAAGGGAATGAGTCAACCTTACTCTTACTGGATTTGGCTTAAGGAAGGAATAACATACACATTTAATTGGATATCTTACTCTAAAGGAAAGTAGGGGGGAAGGGGATAAGAGAGGAGGATGATAGAAAGGAGGGCAGATTGGGGAAGGGGGTAGTCAGAAGTAAACACTTTTGAAAAGGGAGGTCAAAGGAGAAAATAGAATAAATGGAGGGAGGGATAGGATGGAGGGAAATAAAATTAGTCTTTCACAATATGACTAATACGGAAATGTTTTATACACACGTATAACCTATATTGAATTACTTGTCTTCCCAATGGGGGTGGGTGAGGAGGGAAGAAAGGAGAGATTCTGGAACTCAAAGTTTTAAAAACAAAAGTTAAAAAATTGTTGTTACATGCAACCAGAAAATAAGATATACAAGCAACAGTTTATAGAAATCCATCTTGCCCTACAAGAAAGTAAGGGGGAAGGGCAGCAGACTGGGGAAAGGGGTAATCAGTATGCTTGGCATCTTGGGGTGGGGGCAGGGGAGGGTTGGGGAGAAAATTTGGGAACTCAAAATCTGGAGGAAATAAATGTTGCAAACTAAAAATAAATAAATTCTGGGGGAGGAGAAGGAAGAAGGACTAATATGAGAGGCTTTTAGAAGGCAGAATCAGGAATGGTGACTAATTGTATTTGTTGGGGGATGGAGGTCAAAGAAGAGAAATGAAAGGAGTCTAAGGTGACATCAGTGGAAGAACTTTCAGGATTTTCCTAATCCAACTTGGAGTTAAGCAAGAATCCTCTCTATAAAATGTCAACAAGTGATTATCCAGTTTGGACATGAGTAGCTCTAGTAAGAGAGACAACGAGGATTCTAGAGTGGAAAAAAAAGAAAGTGGTGCATTAACAAGAATGGAGACATTGGGAATGGAAGTCATTTTGGTGGAGGAAAGAAGTGATAAATTTTACAGATGGTGGATTTGAAGTGGTAATGGAGCACAAAGAGTATAATTAGAAATAGAGAAAAATAAGCAGTTAGACATTGGATTTTGGGAGAGAACTTGAAAGTTCTGCTGACAGAAATGAAGATTATGTGTACAGCACCATTTACTTTGTAAGAGGAAGAAAAAAACTCATAGTTTGGTAAAATTATGCTATAGTGATTTGGGCAGGGTAACACAATACTGTATTCTGTAAATTGGAAGAGGGAATTCTGTGCACAGAATTCTGTGCTAGGCTGCGTATCTGATACCAGTATAAAAACTGGAATATAAGGGAGAACGAAACTAAAATTTAGGATTATCTGCCTTTTCAGATGTGCCCCAAGGGAGGAAATGTAAGCAACATGCAAATATGGGTAAAAAGCTCCAGTTTTTTTAAAAAAGAGAAACATTGATGTTAATTGGAGTAAACTAAAATGTTTAATGTTCTCTTTTTTGTAGTTAAGGACATTGGGAGTAAATGGAGAATTTATTATTTCAGCTTTTCTCTAGAGGTAAATTTCACCTCTAGAGAAAACAATTTAGTTGTCTGAAGCTTATCTCATCTTCCACATCCTCATTTTTTGTCTCAGTAAGAATAAATTGGTTTTTACCTGGAAAGGACCAGGTGTCCGTTTTGGCAATTTGTTCTGTGTAGTCTCCAACAGTGTAGGTAGTTCACTCAAAATCTTGGTGTCTAAGACAGTCTGCAGAAGTTCCACGTTTGCTCGCTCTGCTTGTGGACCTTCCACAGCAAGTTCATAGTTAGTTTGTATAGGACTTAGCTCACCTTCAGTCATTCTTTCAGTTTCCTCTGGCTGGAAGAAAAAAAAAAAAGTAAACACTTTTTTCTTTCTCTTCCCAACATTCTAAATCATGCAACTTCTTAATACCCCATAACAAAATCACCAATCAGCTATAAAGTCTTGTAACTGAGCAAAGAAAGTTAAACTCCCTAAAAATTTAGAGTCAAAATTGGCTCAAGAAAAATAAGGGCATGCAAAGGGACTTTGTAATCTTAATTTTAGCATTTGCTATTGCTCAAGTTATTACGTCTAGACTCTAATGAAGCCAGCTTAATACTGACTTCCCCCATTCAACAAGCATTGATTGACAATCTTTGGGCCTTGTAAAAGTGTTGTGCCACAGAAAGAGCACTGAATTTGGGGTCAAAGGACTTAGGTATGAATACTGGCCCTGATACTTGGGCAAGTCACAACCTTCTCCCAGCCTTAGTTTCCTCATCTGTAAAACAGGGAAGTTGGGCTAGATGACTTTTCCAAATCTAAATAAATGATCCCATAATCACTGACTACTCTCAACTAATGCTGTCATTAATTGATTTGATTTATAATGCGTTCCCAGGGCAATTAATTCCAAACTAAAGAGAGGTAGGGGAGCCAGAATCTCTGGAGCAGAAAAGGTAGAGTAGAACCTGGTCTCAGGAGATTAGCAAGGGTAAGAACATTGTGGTAGCTTGGTTACAATGCCTTAGACAACATTAGAGGAAGATAATATTGGCTGGGACAATTAAACATTGCTCCTCATTCAATACTGTTCTCCTTTTTCTTACACCCTCTTCATCTCTGCCTCCTACAATCCCTCACTGCCTTTAAGATGCAATTCAAACACTTATCTTCTGACCACTGTAGATCCCCCCCAGCTATTAATGGCCTTCTTCCCTAACTATCATATATTTAACTACCTTATACTTACTTTGTATTTATTCTGTATAATCTTATTTATTTAGGTATAAATTGTCTAGCATGATGATAAAAATTCCCTTGAGGAATTATTTGATTTTTTGGATACCCATTGCCTATCACAACGGTTATCACATAGTAGGAGCTTAATGTTAATTGATTATTTCTTGTATCCTTTTCACAGCATGAACTCTGAACATGATTTGTAATTGTGTTGTTCACAGTTGCTGCCTGAGGCACAAAAATACTTAAAGCTGATTTCACAAATATAAAATGCTAGATTTGCTTGAATCTAGCATAAGAATGCTTCTAGAAAGGAAAAAAAATGAAGATCACAAACTTTACCCCTGGAAATTCTTCAGTACTTTCCTTTTTTTCTGGCTTTTCTTTTTCTTCTTCTTCTTCTTCTTCTTTTTCTTCTTCTTCTTTTTCTTCTTCTTCTTCTTCTTTTTCTTCTTCTTCTTCTCTTTCTTCTTTTTTTTCTTCTTCCTCTCTTTTTCCTTCTTCTCCTTCTTCGACATCTTCTGGATACTTTAAATGTGTAATTAAAGATATCTCCTTCAAGGAAAAAAAAAGAGAAGATATTTAAAATCATTAAGGTGAATTCTGTGGAACAAAGAATGAATTAATATGTACTATAACAGAAAATATAGTATGATATTTTTATTTTTATAAATATTTTATTTTATTTAATTTCAAATTTACAGCATTTAAAATTGTTTATAAATTATAAGCACAAGCTGATTACCTAAAATCTCATCACCATGAGAAGAACTCAGGTTTAGATACTCTACCTCCTCAACTCACCCTTCATTGCTTCTCCTCTCTGGAGGGCCAGAGGGTGAGGCACTAAACTCCTCCCAAGGCCTTCCTTTATAGAGAGCTCAAATCTCCCTGCCACCTCTTCAGCTTCCTTTTGGGTGTCATCTTTCTCTATTAGACTGCAAGCTTCTTAAGGACAGGGACTCTCTTTTTCTTATTTGTATCCCCAGCACTTAGTATACTATCTGGCATATAGTAGGTGCTTAATAAATGTTTACTGAATTGAAATATTGAAAATTATAAATTAAAATAAGCAAATGTTAATCCATAACATTATGTTTATAAAATGATTGCATGAACAAGACTAAATAAAAACCACTATGAATTTAGAATATGTGCAAGTAAGAATTTTAATAAATTTGAAACAATGCCTCACATTAACAGGCACTATACTTTTTCAGGTTACTAATGCCCAGTGTCACTGTATGTATTCTTAGTTAATTCAGTAACAAGAGAACCTCATCATCTATAATAATAATTGATATGAAGGACAATCTAATGCACCATGTATGGAGATAAGCCTTTGGCACCTTGCAAAATGATATATATGTTAGTGTGTGTATATATGTGTGTGTATGTGTATATAGATGTATATGTAGGTATCTAATATTACATATGTACTATATAATACGCACACACATGTATACATATATGTGCACGCACATATATACATATATATGTTGTGTGTGCGTCCACTGTCCTCTAGTTGTTTTCTTGGCATCTATGATCGGAAAGGGGAGGAGTCTCCCAAAGAAGATTGCAGACTCAACCAGGAAGATTTGCCCATTAACTATAAAAGGAAAGGATAGTACACCTCCCTCTCACTCTATGTCTCACACACACACACACACACACACACACCACACCACACCACACCACACTTTAATCTCTCTTCATTTCTGTCTCTGTATGTCTCTCTATCTCTGACTCCATTTCTGTCTCTGTTGATATATCTCTTACTCTCTTTTCAGCGTGTCATTGAGGATTATTCCAATTCTCTCTTCTACTTCCTGAAAAGGAAGGAGGATTCTCTGCATTCCCTCTTCCTTCTTTATATATGGTGGCTACAAGCACACAGCAATGAGAACATGTGCTTGCCTAGGCAAGTCTGAGAATGGATCGTGAGTACCTGGCTGTTTTTGTTTTGTTTCTTCTGCTAAGCACAGGTAATTGAATAGCAATGCTAAGGGATGGTTGTCTCCAACTCTGGCAGCTACCTCTTGAGTTGGAGAGGCCAGGAATTTCAGTCATGTGTTTGTTGCCAAGCAGGAAGTGACTACTCCAAATATACACCTTTTTGGACAAAAGGACTTTAGTACTGCCTCTGACATTTACTGTGTGTTTAGAGGCAAGTGTACTGAATTTGACTGCTTTCAGTTCTACTTTTCTTTTTAAAAATTCTCTCTATCACAAGGGATTGCTCACTAGATAGGGAAGACATATATTTAGAAATGGTACTTATGTAAAAACAAGATATTGATAAAATTTAACTTTTTGGAGTTTTATTCCAAGATATGGAGATATCACATCCTCCCACCCCATTCTCTTTTCTGTTGCTCTAGTTTCTCATGAAGAAGTGGAACAAAGAAACAAAACCAAACAAAACCTTCACCAAAACCAATCCCTTCGATTGTGCCCTTGATCCCATCTCCTATCATAGCCTCCTGGAGGTTGCCCCTAAAATCATTCCTTTCATTTAGTTTTCAGCCTCTCTCTCTGCCCATTGGCTTCATTCATGATGCTTACAAAAATATGCCCAAGGTTCTCCCATCTTTATGGAATATGGAATTGCACATACCATTCCCAGAGTTTCCCTGTCTGATTCTTGCTGATCACATATACTAGTTTAGCACCTCCTCAGGACTCACTCTCTCAACTCTCACTGGTTCCAGTCGGTTGGATTTCCGGGGGACCGCTGACTACTTTTCCCCTCAGGACTCTAGGGGTACCCTGAAGGCTTGGTTTTCTTTTTTTCTTCTAGTGCTATCACTCATGAGCCCCCATCTCTTATGCTCCTTACTGGTTATTAATTATATTGCCAAAGTTAATTAGCTTGAACAACAGAATATTTACTAAGGTAGTCTAGTAAGAAGAGTCGTTAGGAAACAGATTTCCCCAAAGTCTGGATGCAAAGGGTCCAAGACAAAGTGAATTCAAGCTTAGAGAGCACTTGTGGCCAAAGGCTGACTCATATCTTCCTGTAATTAAAGTGTTTTTTTCTCATTTCATGTAATCTTCATGAGGTTTCCTGAGGTGCAGCTCTCTGCTAGGTTCTGACGGTCCATAAATATACTTTGTAGAGTCTATAAACATACTCCTTCCATCTTAAAGAGCTCATACTTCCTTGAAGTTACCTTTCCTCATGGATCCAGTTTATCCTCTCTTAGTTCTACATAAATGCATTATTTTTTTACTGCTCCAAACTCTCTGATGTCACAGTCAGTGGGAGGTGTGTAGGTGAAGGGTGAAATTTTCTCTGGGTTCACTCAGAACACAACGCACCCCCCCCCATCCCTTTACCATACTCTGGTTATAGTAGGCAAAAGGATCTGGCTTATCAAAGCACTCCTAAAGCTTGACTGCCTTTTTCTGAAGTCCCTTCTCAGACAGACATAGTCCCAGGGTTGTGTCTAGTTCCATCAACCAATGTCCACACATTTCCTGTGTAGCATTATTTCATATCATTCAATGGCTCAGAGAACTTAATTTCTCCTGAACTGACTACAATAACATATACAAAACCACTAATATGCTGTCAACCTTAAGTTAATTACAATAATCATCTGTTCCCAGACAGCAGGTCTGTTTATGTCATCAGGATGTATTGCTTTAATGGTTGGGATCTGCTTAACTTTCTCTATATTACAACTGATGATTTGTTGAAGATGGGGTGGTAGTGGTACAGAGGACTGTAGATCAATAAAATTTTTAAAATAATGACCTATCACCTATATTTTTCCACAGTATCTCTGTTGACAAACGTGAGGAAACAGTTGTCTAGAGAAGAGCTACTGGAATCCCAGATATGTGTCAGTAGTGGATAACACTGGAGAAGTGTAAAAAATGCTGGCTTGCCAGTCCCTCTGTGTACTGAGGTCTGCCTACCCATTACATTTCATTCTTGGGAGAAAAATACATTATTGTTATTCTTTTAAGTAAATAAAAAATGCAGCTCAATTTACTCCATTTCCAAAAAGATTATGAAAGAAAAATAGAATTTTTATTTTTAAAAATTTTATTTATTTGTTTTTAATTTTCAACATTCACTTCTATAAGATTTGAGGCCCAAGGTTTCTTTCCCTCACTCCCCTCCCCCTTCCCCAAGATGGCATGCAATATGATGTAAACTATACAAATATATATTAAATATATTTCCACATTATTCGTGTTGTAAAGAAGAATTAGGACCAAAGGGAAAAACCACGAGAAAGAAGAAACAAAATGATCTGCATTCAGACTCCATAGTTCTTTCTCTGGATGTGGATAGCATCTTCCACCATGAGTCTTTAACAGTAGAATTTTTTAAAACTATGTGGATTTAATATACTAATGACTATAATTTAAGACCTCAGTCAGGAGATCACCCAGAGCATTCTGACTGCTCACACAGTAGCAGCAATTCTATGGCAAGGGAAACACCACTGTCAGTACTCGTCAGACAAGGAGTCCAAAGTTAATTTGGTTTGGACATCAAGCAAATAATCTTAAAAATTTATGGATTGCTAAATTGAGGTAATATGTGGAACAGATGAGGGGAAGTTTTGGACCTAATATAAATGTAATGTATTCTTTTACAAAGAAAATCTGTTATTTATTTCCATAAGATCTTTATCTGGTACAGAATTTTCATTGAAATTTACTAACAAAAATCAGGCAGCTAGGTGGCATGCAGAAGATAGAAAGCTGGGCCTGAAGTTAGAAAGTCTAATCTTCCCTAGTACAAATCCGGCCTCAAACTAGCTGTATGACCCTGGGCAAGTCACTTCACCCTGTTTGCCTCAGTTGCTCATCTGTAAAACTGGCTGTAGACAAATCATTCCACTACCTTTAACATGAAAAGCCTGAAATGGGGTCACAAAGAAAAAGGCAATGACTGGAAACAACTGAACAACAATTCAAAAATATACTCATTTGAAAACTAGTGTCTTCTGTCATTTTGTTTCAAACTGACTGACTAAAAATCATACTAGATTAAAAGTGCATATTGACACTATTCCACATATAGGCTGGGAGAACCCCAGACCCTACCTACAAAAGCTTTGGAGACAAGCATTTATTGAGATTGTGTGATTTAAAAGAGAATATGAGAGAGAAACTTGAGGAAATGTTGACCAGCTAAGTCAAAGCTGCACATTTTCCCATTCTAGCTTCCTTGGCAGGACTAAAAGACAAAGTTCGTTTTTGCTCTATACAAAGAAATCCCCTGTCTCACCTGGGCTATCACTAGGTTCAAGAAATCTGAGCTTCCTGGAACTACCCTTCTTTCTCAAACTAGATTATCCTCAGGGGCAGCTAGGTGGCACAGTGAATGGCACACCAGCTCTGGAGTCAAGAGGACCCGAGTTCGAATCTGACCTCAGACACTTGGCACTTACTAGCTATGTGACCTTGGGCAGGTCATTTAACCCCAATTGCTTTGCCTTCCCCCCTCAAAAAAAAAACAAACAAAACCCTAGCTCATCCTCAGGAGAGATGAGACCAACCAGAACACTGTGATATTCACTCCAAACAAAAGAGTCTCTAGGAAGTTTCACCATGAGAATAGACAACCCCGGTGTGGATGGCTGCTAGTTCTCTTTGGAAGTAGGAAAAAAAACTGAAAACTTAGGTTTTTAGAAAGCCCATACCCCATCCATACATCCTTTACATTTTTTTTATTCTTTCTGAGCAATCAGAATCTGATTTTAGCTTTTTCTTTTTTTTTTTAATCCTTAAAATACCTGCTGCATCACAAGGAAATGTGGTAGATATTGAGAATACAAAGAGAAAAAAAAAGCACTCTTGACAGCCCTCAAAAAGCACATCTATCTGTGTTGTTGTTAAGGTCTAGGGGTGCTAGGAACCCCAAAATGCAAGGGTACAGGGCAGGGGTCTGCCTCAAAAGAATTTGACCACTCAAGCCTTCTTTCAGCCCAAGCAGCAAGTTTATTATGACACTAGTGGGGTGGGTGAGATTTCTAGTGAGTATGGGGTTTTTGTGACGCCAGTACAAGCTGGCCAGATTTTAAGAATCTGCACATGTGATGAGGATAAAATTGGTATTTTTATACATAAAAAGAGTCCGAGAAAATCTGGATGGGATCAAGGAATGGTAAATAGCCTGGGGTGGTCTGTAGGGGACAGAGGCAGATAGAGAGACAGAGACAGAAAGACATATAGAGACACAGAGAGACACAGACAGAAACCTGTATGGGATTAAGGAGTGTCAAGTAAACTAATTAAGTAATCAAGGTGGGCTAGATGCCTCAGGTGAATACCCAGGACTCAGCCTATGGGAGGTCCATCATTAGCAACCCATCATGACTATAAAAATATAGGATTATAGATTTTGAACTGGAGTGACAGTACTTTTGGAGTGTAGTAAGTTAAATTTCCTACCTAATTATTGATAACCACAACAAAGACATTGGATAACCCAGCTCATATTCTCCCTCCTCTTCTCTCTCTCCTCTCCAAAGGATGGCAAATTTTGATAGTCAAAAGCTGCCTGGTTCACCATCAGGTTTACTGGCTAGGTTTCTTTTTCAAAGACCAAACATTAAAACCAATTCCATCTGGAGCTCACAGATTGGACAATAGGTTCCTGCCCAAGCACCCCTTACTGGCTATTTTGGTGATCTTTTGGCTCAGTGATTGTAAATAGTAACTGTTTCTCTTTTGACCAGTAACCCTGAGGGTCTTCCCCTCCCACTTTGATTTTTTTTTTAATTAAAGGGGCCGTCCCTTTGACTCACTTCTTAAAGAGGCCTATTCGCTGAGTAGGCATTACCTCACTCTAAGTGAGAACCTGAAAAGGCCTTAGACTAAAAGGGCCAGGGTCTTCCATTGCATCCTGGGCCATCTCCAATCATCTTGATGAATATCTGGCCACTGGACCCAGATGGCTCTGGAGGAGAAAGTGAGGCTGGTGACCCTGCACAGCCCTCCCTCACTCAAATCAAAGTCAACTGCAAGTCATGTCATTATCCCCCTGATGTCATGGTCCTCTTTGAGAATGAAGGACAAACACAACAAGAATAAAGATTCAAAAGGGATTCAGCAAAAGATTGGTATTGTTTTATATTCTATACAAAAATATAAATTGGTATTATATCATCAAAATTGATAAAGCTTCTGTTTTATATTACCACTTAGCAAGCTGTGCTTATCTGGGCAAGTCATATCATCTAAGTGAGTCTGATTTCTCCACATTTTTAAAAATGTAGATAATATCTTCTCTACCTCCCTTACGGGGCTGTTGTGAGAATTAAATGAAATAATATATGTGGAAAGTATTTTTTTAACTTAAAGGCAGTATTATATAAACATAAATTATAATATGTTACCACTATTATTTTCCAAAATATTTGATTTATTATCAGTTGTTTTCCTAAGCATGGTAATCACTGAATAGTATCAAATGCTTCACAATGTAAAATATAATAAATAGATATTATATAATTATATTTTTGTTTGCATTTGCTTTATATGGTGCTTTAGAAAAGAGCAGTAAAAATTTTGATATAATAATATAGTCTTAAATTTTGCTTAATATATTTGATTAACATATAAAAATTGATTGATCAAAATTGTTTCCTTTTTGTGATATGGCCTTATAGGTCTTTGATGTTTTTAGCAAAGCTGTGGAAGGATAATCTGAATTTTCTGAGACCTTGTATCAACAAGGGTTTATAGAGTACAACTCTAGAAGGTGACAGTGCAGGATTTCAATGGAACAATTACCATAAATCCAAAACAATCTCAGGCATTTGGATTTTCAGTAATGTGGATGATTAAGAATTTTACCAAATATTTAAAAGATCATTGAAATCCTAAGGCCCCTTCCAGCTCTAAATCCTTTGATCCTTTATTTGCCATTCTAATCATAATTCATGTACTTTTTTGCCAATTATGTTTTAATAAAACCAACATTTTCTCTTTCTTCATTAGATGTGTTATTCATAGATTGGCTTTTTCTTTAATGAGTAAAAATCTCAGAGTGGAAAGGGACCTTAGAGGCCAAATAGACTAACTCATTCCTAAATAAAATTCTCCAATACATCATGTCTAACAAATGGACATGATGTTTCCAATTGTGGGAACAATTGCTTCTGAGACACCCCAGTCTACTTTTGAGGGGCTAGAATAGTGAAATTTTTTTTGTTACAACAAGCCAATATATTTTTATAGTTTCCATTCATTGTTCCTAGATCATCCTTATGAGGTGAAAGACAGGATTACTAAATAACATTGTTAATATTGGGGGAGACACAGGATTTATCTCTCTCTAAAGTCTTATTCTCTGCTAGGCCAAGCCAATATCAGAAAGACATTGCTGATGATGAAAGTGGATTAACTTTCTCCTCAATCTTGTTCAGCTCTCACCTAGGTAGGGAAGCCCACAGTGTTCTACTCAGGTTTAGGTGGGGATAAATTCTTTGATGAGATTGCCCAAGGCATGTGGTTTGGAAATAGATGACTGGATCGAAGTCAGGGGTCCTTTAGCCCCCCATTAAAATAGGTTCATGGGGGAGGGAGGAGATGGGGGGAAAAGAACAAAGTAAAAAGTGCACAGCAGAGAACAAAAGAAAATGTAAAAGGAAGCAAAGAAAATATGGACAGGTTTCAACACAAGGCATAGTGTTTATTATATAGGCTTGAAAACTTATTGCTATATATTTTGAATCCTCTCATGTTCTGCTGTGCTTTTTTTTCCTTTTCTTATTTTGTATTTAAGTTTCTAATATGTTTCTATTTCTTTTCTTCATTGTACATTTAAGTTTTAGTATTTAAGTCTAAAATTTAAAAATGAAAAAAATAAAACAAAATAGGTCCATCTCTCATTATAATATTCATTCTTTCTCATTACAAAAAAAAAAAACCAAGCTCTTGCTCTGTCCTAAGTCTGGTCCCATGTTTGGGCACAACTATTTCTCTCCACACTCGATCTGTGACCCAGGATGAGTAATCTCTAACAGGCCTGTCAGATGGCTCCATCTACTAGAATTAATTTAGGGGTCCCATAATTTAGGGCTTTTTGCTCTGTCCCTCTTTCACTTCCCTTTCCATCCTGGTACCATCACTGCTGCTGCTACTACTACCATGCTATACTCCTGACCAGTTCCTCCCAATGTCCTTAGGCCTTTCTGTCTGGCTTCCTAAACTGCTCTTGGCTGGAAAAAAAAAATGACTCAACTTTTTTCTTGACTTTCCCAATCAAAATTCAGTCTGTCATATTTTCTAGGTTGCTGTAGAGGAGAGGTGTTGGGAAAAAATGTGCTAGGCAAAAATGCTGATTCTCACTCTATTCTGACTCTGCTCCTAACTCATAGGTTTTCAGAGGGATGTAACTCAAACAGGTTTGATAGGTTTCAGTGCACCTGGAGCCTGTGGTGGGAGGCTTGGTTTTCAGGAATGCTTTTTGATTGGGCAGTAGGTCAAGAGGGTTGTTACATCATCAGAGCCAAGAGAAGGCTATATAAACCTTGATGTGAGACTTTGTTTTGGGGCTCACTTTGAGAAGTGTTGTGTGATTTGACCAGATGAGACTCTAGGCAGCCATTGAACCCCCTGGCTTTGAAAACCCAGATGTTGGTGCTTCCCTCTCTGGTAACTGACTAGGTATGGATGTAATGGTCAAGACAATTGGAAGCCTGTCTGCTGAACTATTTCTGTGTTCTTGTAACTTCTGCTTGTGACCTCTGTATTCTCTGAAGTTTGGGGTGCTGATCTTTTCCCCCTGAACTAGGTAAATGACACATGTTTGATTAAAGAAAGATTGTTAACCTATTTTGAGTTGCTTTCCCTTAGAAAAGCGTATCTAAGAACCTGTGTTGACAGCCACCCTGGGTATGCTGGGGTGCTTGCTGCTACAGTGACATGGACTTCTGACAACAGTTTTTGATATACCCTTGAAAGAAAAAGTGAGTTTCATCACTTACAAAATCACTTTTTCTCAATTTTTAGTATATCACTCTTTGTACTGTGTTGCCTGTGACAAGAGGTTGTCTTTTTTTTTTAAATAGTGATGTTTAGCAGCAATTTTTTTCTTACTGGTGTTCTCACTGTTCTTCCACCTTCAACAAGTCTATGCTACACTGTAGCTGTAGCTGGCAGGTCAATATGAAGGTCTTTGCTTGATTTTAGTGAATTGGTTAAGCTGTGTTTTATAGCAATAAATTGTTAATTTTTGACATCTTTAAAAATTTGAACCACACTTTGCACTTTGATGCAACTGATCTTTTTTCTTGTGTCTTTTGTATCAGAATCACATACCAACATCTGCTTCAGTATCTCTAATGGTCATTGAAGCAACACATCTCTTTAAGAGCTATGACTTTTGCACATTTTCTTAATGTAATATACATTAAAACCACATATGTATGTAATATACATAAAACCACAGAATTAAAAACAATAAAAAAGAAACTCATATACATGACACAAAATCTAGAACTCAAATATCAGAAAACTAATTAAAAATGGGGAAACCAGATCACTCAGATTTCATCTGATCAAGGTCAAACATTAGCCTATTGTCAGTAGCAACACACACACACACACACACACACGAAACCATTGCAGACCCAAAATGAAACTATATCAAAATTATTGCTTGTCCTAAGTAATTTATAAAAGGCACTAAATTTAAAGCCAGTTATTGTGTCCCAACCAAATCTTCTCATCTTTAATCCAAATATTCCCAACTCCTCTAGTTGATCCTGATATGGCATCATGCTGAGGCCCTAAATCAGAATGGTCAATTTAACCTGGATACAATCCAGCTAATCACTGTCCTTCTTTCAATGTGATGCCCTAAACTGACCATTACTGATTGTAAGCTCCATAAGGGCAGGGGCTGTCTTTTCCTTCTTTTTTTATCCCTAGCACAGTGCCTTGAATGTTGTAGGTGCTTAATAAATGTTTAGTAATTATTTATTGATTGATCACAGTACTCCAGATATGGTCTGGCCAAGGCTAACTACAAGTGGGACTATCATCACTTTACTTGTCTTGGACAACATGCCTCATTTAATGCTGCCTAAGGTCTCATAAGCATTTTTTGGCTCCATATCACTTGATTTATAAGAGTTTGAAGTTCACTAAAACCCTCCAGTCTTCTCAGATGACTTGATTTCTAGCTACAATTTGTACTTCAATATTATAGGACCATAGATCTAGAAATTAGCAGGACCTCAAAGAACATCTAGGCCATGTATTTTATAGACAAGGAAACCAAAGTCCAGGACTTGCTCAAAGTGATAACAGAAAAAAGTTTTAGAAGCAGGATTGTAACCCCAGGTCTTGACTCTCAAATTACTAACTTGAGAGCCTCCTCCATTCCTATTCACGTGCCACTGAAGGAAGCTAAAGAAAATCCCATATGGGGAGGGAAGAGAAGTGGTGTGTGCGTGTGTGTATGTATGTATGTATCTTGTATATGCATTATAAATCCATATATAAAAATATATCCACATATTAAAATATATTTCTACATTATAACATATTCATATGTCTGTATATGTGTATATACACATGTACACACATATTGCATATATGTGTGTATGTGCACTGTGCATACATATGCATGTATACACACATACACATACACATACACCTTTATACTTCCTCTCCCCCACCCCTTAACTAAAGATCTTATTCTTACTTTACTGGAAAAAACTGAAGACATTTAAAATTAACTCCAGGGGCAGCTAGGTGGCACAGTGAATAGAGCACTGGCCCTGGAGTCAGGAGGACCTGAGTTCAAATCCAGCCTCAGACACATAATACTTACTAGCCATGTGACCTTGGGCAAGTCACTTAACCCCAAATGCCCTGCCCTACCCCCTCCAAAAAGCAAAACAACAACAACAAAATTAACTCCATCTTCTCCCTTTCTCTTCGTCCCCAAAGCCCTTAGTATTATCTCACATTCTCTCCTGCTCTATTTCATTCTCTGACAAGAAGGTGTCTCTTCACCTTGCCAAAACCAGCTCCTCTGCATGTGCTCTTGCCTCCTTATCTTTCTTGTCTTCTCCACAAATTGCATAATCAATAATCCAGTCTCAAAGCTTCAGTTTCTTCCTATCAACTGGTTCTTTCCCTGCCACCTTCAAAAGAATGTTCACTAGACCCTACCACGCCTTCAATATACTATCCAATATCTCTCCTCCCTTTCTCAGTGAAATTCCTTGAAAAAGTTGTTTGTATTTCCTGCCTCCACTTCACCTCCTCCCACTCACTCCTCAAACCTATGAGATTCAACTTTTGATTTCATCACTTAACTGAATCTACTCTCTCCAAAATTACCAATGATTTCTTAATTGTCAAGTCTGATGGTCTTTTCTTGGTCTTAATCCTTCTCATTTGCTGCATTTGACATTTTTTACAACCTTCTTCACCTAAATTTTTATTCTCTCTAGGTTTTCACATTCTCCCTTGATACACCTCCTACAGCCTGAAATCTTCTCAGTTTCCTTTGTTGGTTCATTTTCCACATCACATCTACCTATGGGTCTTTCCTCAGTCCTGTCCTGGACCTTCTTCTCTTCTCCTCCCCTCTTAAACCAAGGGTTTTTTCTATCGTGGGCTTCTCTGGCAATCTGATGAACCTCAGAATAATGGATTTTAGGTTTTAAAAAATCACGATTGAAGACTATGCTCAATTTCACTTTGGGGTTAATGAAAATAAAAGTATAATTTTTCTCACCCAGGGCAATCCTGAAATCTATTTACAATGCTGCTCTCTACCTAGATTAAGAATATCTGCTCTATATTTTCTGACTCTGTCCTTGTCTCTACCTCTCTGTGTTTCTCTCTGTCTTACTGTCTCTATCTTACTTCTTCCCCCTGCCTTCCAACCACCTCATCAGTTCCCATGGATTTAACTATCATATCCATACAATGATTATGAAATCCATATACCTAGCCTCAGTTTCTCTTCCAAGTTTCAGTCCTAAATCAACAGTTGGATTAAATATGTCAAACTGTATGTCCCAGAGACCTGTCAACATGTCTAGAAATAGGGGCAGCTAGGTGGCACAGTGAGTAAAGCGCCGGCCCCAGAGTCAGGAGGATCCGAGTTCAGTTCCAGCCTCAGACACTTAACACCCACACAAGAAAACTAGCCTCGTCACCTTGTGAAAGTTACTTAACCCCAATTGCCCTCCAAAAGGCAAACAAACAAACAAAAAACATGGCTAGAAATGAATTATCTTTTCCACTAAAACCATTCCTCTTCCTTATCAAAGTCACCACCATCTTTCCAATGTCTCATGTCAGTGTTCTTGGTATTATCCTAGACTCTTCACTCTTTCTTACCCTCGAAATATATAAAGTTGCCAAATCTTGTCGTTTCTTCCTTCACAATGTCTCTACATCTGAATCCTTCTGTATACTCACACAGGATCTCATCATTTACCAACTAAATCATTCCAACAGCCTTGTAATTTATCTCCCTGTCTCAGGTGTCTCTCTGCCCCTGTTCATCCTTAACACTGCTGCTTAAGCAATTTTTCCTTTAAGTTCAAGTTAGGGAGATTCAAACGAAACAAAGGCACCAATGACTTTACTTACTAAATCATGGTATTTATTATCCAATCTTTCAACTATGCAACAATTTTTGCTGAACTCTTGCTCACAAATTTCCATCTTTCCTAACATCAGTCAATTGTATCTGTAAATTAATTGGAAGGTTAGTGTTTGTATTTTTTTTTAAAACAAATTCAGAACTCCCTGAAATCCTTTGGAAAATATTTAAAATGTTGGACAATTCTGTTGCTAAGCTATTTATGTGTGATATTTATTTTTATAAGTGAGACATATGAAGTCATTTTCAATACTCTAAGCTTAGTTTTTAAAGGTCTTAGTTTTTAGTCCTATTATTACTTAATGTCTCAGATCAAAATACACATTTAAAGGCAAAGTTCATTGTTAACAATAGTGGGTTTAAATCCGTATTTCAAATAATACTCTTAATAATTTTGAATTTTTATACATTATCCATCTTTTGAAGATTAGTTTAATTAAAACTAGGCAACAGAATCCACAGATCCACTAAACTGGACTCTCATAAAATGAAATACATAATATGTGCTTAGAAGTATGTTTGCAATGTTTGACAACCGTTTCTCAAAAAAAAAAGGTATCTATATCTATATATGTATAACAGATTTTAAAGTTTAATCTGCATTATTAACATTTTCTTTTTTTTAAGCAATTGGGGTTAAGTAACTTGTTCAAGGTTACACGGCCAGTTATTATTTCTGGGTGTGGTGCCGAGTATCTGAGCCCGGATTTGATCCAGGTCAAATGCTCTTACTGGCTGAGCCACCTGGCCGCCCCATTATTAACATTTTCTGCATTACTTTCTTAAGTCTTGACAATCATGAAACCCTGATTTGTATCAATTTCCAAGGTGTAAAATTTTCACGATGAAAATTCAACAAGCTGCTCTCATAAGTCTGGTTCTAGACCAGTTAACAAACAAGTAAGTATGTTAGAATCCAACTAATCTCTCTACACCTGCCTCCTACCTTGAACTACAATACTTTCAATACTTGGTGCTTTCTGGGACATGTGACTAAGTGAGGATGCCACCCTATATACCAAGGTAAGATTTAAATGAGCACATGATTTAGACATAAGGGATGATACCAGAAGCAAATTAGAAAAGCAAGGAATAATTTACCTGTCAAATCTATGGAGAAGGGAAGAATTTATGACCAAACAACATTATGAAATACAAAATAACTCATTTTGATTAAATTAAATTTAAAAGGTTTTCACAAACCAAACCAAAGCGAACAAGATTAGAAGGAGAGCAGAAAACTAGGAAACAATTTTTATAGTCAGTGTTCCTGATAAAGGCCTCATTTCTCAAATATATAGAGAACTGAGTCAAATTTATAAGGTTACAAGTCATTCTCCATTTGATAAATGATCAAAGGATGTGAAAAGGCAGTTTTCAAAGAAAGAAATTAAGGATCTATAATAATATGAAAAAATGCTCTAAATTACTATTGAATAGAGAAATGCAAATTAAAACAACTCCGAGGTACTACTTCACACCTGTCAGATTGGTTAACATGAAAGAAAAGGAAAATTATAAAATGTTGGAGATGTGCGAAAATTGGAACACTAATGCTTTGTTGGTGGAATTGTGAACTGATTCAACCATTCTGGAGAGCAATTTGGAACCATGTCCAAAGGGCAACCAAACTGTGCATATCCTTTGATCCAACAATACCATTACTAGGTGTGTATCCCAAAGAGATCATAGGGGTGGCTAGGTGGTGCAGTGAATAGAGCACTGACCCTGGAGTCAGGAGGACCTGAGTTCAAATCCAGCCTCAGACACAACACAAAACTAGCTGTGTGACCTTGGGCAAGTGACTTAACCCTAATTGCCCTACCTTCCCCTCTCCAAAAAGTCAAAGAGATAATAAAAAAGGGAAAAGGACCTATGTGTACAAAAATATTTATAGCAGCTCTTTTTGTGATGGCCAAGAATTGGAAATTGAGAGGATGCCCATCAATTGGGGAATGACTGAAGAAGTTGTGGTATATGAATGTAATAGAATACTATTGTGCTTTAAGAAATAATAAGTAGGCAGATTTCAGAAAAACCTAGAAAGACTTACATGGACTGATGCTGAGTGAATTGAGCAGAACCAGGAGAATACTGTACATAGAAACAGCAGCACTGCAATGATTTACTATGATAAACTTAGCTCTTCTCAATAATGCAATGATCTAAGACAATTCCAAAAGACTCATGATGTAATATGCTAACCACATCCAAAGAAAGAATTATAAAATCTGAATGCAGACTATTTTTACTTTTTAAAAATTTTTTATTTTTGTTTTTTCCCTTTTGTTCTGATTTTTTTTTTCACAAAGTGACTAATAACATTCAATAAAAATGACAATATTTAACATGATTGTTCATGAATAACCTATATCAGAATGCTTGCTGTCTTGGGAAGTGGGAGAGAAGAGAGAGAGGGAGAAAAATTTGGAACACAAAACTTTCAAAAATGAATGCTGAAACTATTTTTACATGTAATTGGAAAAATAAAACATACATTCCAAAATTTTAAAAAAAAGTAAGGGTGCCAGTATCAATCTATATATCTGTTCAGTCATTTCAGTTGTGTCTGACTCTTCGTGACCCCATTTGGGGTTTTCTTGGTAAAGATATTAGTTTGCCATTTCCTTCTCCAACTCATTTTATAGATGAAGAAACTGAGGCAAACTGACTTAAGTGATTTGCCTAGGGTCACACAGCTAGTAAGTGTTCGAGGCTGCATCTGAACTCAGGTCTTCCTGATTCCAAACCCAAACACTATCTATTATGCCACCTTGCTGCCCAGATCCATATATTAAATATTAGTAAAGACCAATTCTCTTTTTAGATAAAAGTAAGTATAAATAGTAGTTCTAATGTTTTCTTCCCACACCCCAATGGACTATCTGGTAAACCTGACTTTGGAGATCACTATTCTGGGAAAATGACAAAAAAGAAAGGTATAATGGGCTTAGGAAGAGGGACAAGATAAGTTTGGATGAGGAAATAAGGGGGGAAATAGCAACTTAGATTTAAAGAAAGTTAAAAAAAAAAAGTGTATTTTGTTCTATTTGCCTCTAGCAGCAATTCCCCAGTCTAGGATCTCAGTCAATCCCACATGTAACACCCCCCTTTCAGAGACTCTCTTTCAGAGAATTGAAAGGCAGAAATGGACAAAGGGCCCAATTTTTCCTTGACAGCAGCTTCTGGTTCTCAATAGTGTGGAGAGGAGAGTATCAGAGAATAAGACATGACCTGCGGCTGCTGGAGAGAGACTGAGGTTCCAAATGACCATGCAGAGAGAGAAGGGCACTGGAAATTCTGACCTTGTTATGGAGATCACTAGAGAGATGGAGCCAGTGGATGTGACCAGGCCATAGCAGACCAGGTCTGGAATTCTGAGACAAGATAGTGCCTAAAGCAGAGGGGTTGAGTGTCTGTTGGAGAGAGACTTCATCTTACCCCAGAGCCCAAAGCTTCTCTTGCCCCCTACTCTGAGCAACTGAGATGCTGATCCCTATTCACTCGTTGATTTAATCGCTTCCTAGTTCCACAGCTCCTGGGAAGAAAGAAGTCCCAATATCTGTTAGTGGCTTACCAAGCCACAAGTGCTGGGAAGGTTTTTATTAAAATTCTGCATTAGGAATAGGGACTGAACCTCTGATTTCATTGTTATAGAAAACTCCTGGGTGAGGAAAGGACTTCAACCAGTGCAGTTCCAACACCTTTGCTACAAATTATAATCTAAGAGAGTATGTCGAAATTGTGATCTATAATCTAAATCGTTAGCCTCCCCCCCTTCTCCTAGAGCCCTGAAAAGTTAAGGAATTTGCCTAGGGTCACACAATCAGGACACAGTTAGAAGCTTGCCTTGAACCCAAATCTTTCTCCCTTCAAGAACAGTTCTTTGTGCACTCTATACACACAGTCTCTCATGCTCCTAAAACCATGGCTGTGAAGGAAGCTTAAGATGCATCATGAAGCTGAGGCAATTAGGAACCAGAGGGAGAGAATTTTAACGACTTTCCAAAACCAGAAAAAATACATTCATGAGAGAAGTCCCTAGGATTAAAGTAAATAAGTAATCACTAAGGTGAGCCATATGGAGACTGGTTTGAATTAGGTACCACCATAATTCCTTTGTCTGTGAAGCCATGTTTGAAAGAAGCTCTCCCTTACTCACCAAGGGAACAAGAGTGAGGGAGTGACTGGAGAGTCTTTCTTTATGTCAGCAACATTTACTTCAGTATATACTGCCTTAATTTCTAACTGATGATGAAGTTAAAATTTGAATAAGAAGGCAAAGGTAGATTATTTTATAGGTTCTAAACAAGTGCTTGTTCCTACAGGTGACTTTCTTGAGAAACTTCCATGATTTGCATTGCTTCTCAATAACTTCCTGCAGGCAAACCCTAAAGGCATTCACCTGTAGAAGTCAGTTTGCTGGAAATAGAATCCCTATATCTACTTTACATATTTTCTTGCTATACTTGTATAGCACCTTCACTGTTAAGTGCTGTTATGGATTTGGGAAACTCTAGCTATTGCTAACCCCTGAGTTCAGCAGTTTAGCCTTCTGGGACTGGTTTTAGAGGCTTCTGGGAGGAAGAATCTAGAAAAAGAAAGTTAGAACACCCATTGTATTCACACCATGTGAGAGGAAGTGTGCAAGCAAGTCAAGCAGTGGAGTGCTACTTCTGAACACCTGGTACTCTTCTGTTCCCATCCTCCTTAACCCTGTGACTTCCACTGGGATGTGGAAGGGGTCAGAAGCTAAGGAATGACTCTTTCCCCTAGGTGAGAACGGATGAAATATGCCAGTTAGCCTGCAGAGCTGCCAGAGACAGCCTCCCTCCATACCCTTGACTATTAAAGAGAAATTAGCTCAAATCACATATTTCCATGAAGATGGTAACCATCTCTTTCTCAAACTTCTCCAGGAGAAAGGAGAGCCTCAGGGAAGAAAACAATTCTATTCCCTATCACAAACAGGTCACACAACTTTTCCTTACAAATAGTTTGCCCCACAATTGTTCACCATTATTACCTACGAATATTTCCCTTCCATAAAAGAAAAATCAGGTCACTGGCAAATCCCTGTTTGGGGTAATTAATGAAGCAAATTGCAAAGATTCAAGAAGAGGTTTTGCTCCCCAGAAAATGGCGGGAGACACATCTAGCTTTAGCATGGCCAAAACATGAGGAGGGGGGAGTCACTTATCCCATATGGAAGTCCCATAAGCAAGGGAAGAATACTCCTATACCCTTAAGTACTCAGGAGAGACCCCCGAAAAAGTGCTCTGTGACTTACCACACTCATTTCATCATTCAAATATTCCTACTGTACTGACAGTAAGAGAGAGTAGCTGGGAATTAATATGTAAGCCACTTGGGGAGGAAGAGAAGGAGGAGGAAAAATCACTTTAAAAAAAAAAAAGAAAGATCTTATGAGAAAAAGAAAAAGGCCTGCCTACAGATAAATTGAAAACTATCCTTGACTCTGAGAAGGACACTTACACTACAGGTAAGGCCAAGGCCAAAACCTCTTATGTCAGAGAGATATTATAGAATCAAGTTGGAGATTTTCTCAGGACAAGAATCATCTCCCCAGGAAAACAACAATGGAAGGCTTGGACTAAGCAGGTGTCAGGTACATTATCATGCTGGCAGTCTCTTAAAGTCAGAAAATAAGAGTGGATTGATGATGACCTTCAAAGGAATAACTTTTGACTTTGTGCAGTGTTAGTTGAAGGAAAAATCTCAGCAAAAAGACAATCCTGTTCTCATTGCAGGAGCAATATATATGTTATATTAAAAGTTCATGTTCCTTTAAGAACTGACCACTCCTTAACTCCTCCCTGATCCCCCCCTGACTCAGTTAGCCTAATTGGCACTGATTCTATTAAAGATTATACTACAAAAATCTTTAACTCTACCCCTTTAAGGTTGCAGGTTCCCTAAGAACTCCTGCCCACTGTAAAGCGTGACAATAAACTTTTACCATCTTGACTTAAAGATTGCTTAGATCCATGAATTCATTCCAGACTACTTTCCAGGGACTCTGGTTATTGGGGTTCCTGGACTCCCTGAACTCTTTGACCTCTTGACTTTGTCATTTCCAGAAAGTAGTTGATGTTACCAAGAACATATTATGCTATGGCCATGAAAATACTACATGATGACTTTGGACATATGGGTCAAGAAAGGACCCTGGAGCTAATAAGTAACAGACTTTATTGGCTCAGGATGGCAGCAGATGTCACTACAAGGTGTGAGATTTGTGCTCAGTGACAACAAAGAGACATGCTAATAGCTTGTTCTTCGTGTTTGGAAAATGTAAGCACTAGCAAACCTTTGGAAGCTGTCTGTGTTGCTACCTTGCACCTTTTAGATGAGCAAAGAAGACAAAACAAGAAAAAGGGGAAGTAGGAGGACAGGCACACTAATGCAGCATTAGTGGACTTGTGAAGTGGTCCAACTATTATGGTGAGCAATTTGAAAGTCTAACATAAAAGTCACTAAAACTGTGTTGGACTACATTTATTTATCACAAAAGAGGGCTTTTATTTTGTGTTTACATGGAGATGTGCAGTGGGGAAATAGTAATAGAGGTTTTAAAAAGAAAAGAAAACAGTGTCTTAAATTAAGCATTTAAAAATACACAGAAGAGAGAAGTTTAGTAGTGGACACAGACAAGAAGGGTAGTATTAGTATTACCATGCTAGATGTAATATATTATCAAAAAAGAAATAATATATACATAATAGAGATTCATGTTTTCATATATAATCCTTTTTCTCCACTTCTTTATGTATAGAAATATTCATATTTATGTTTGTCAATTTGTGATAGAAAATGAGGGAGAGAGACAGGGGGGAAGGAAAAAGAGAGAGAGAGACAGAGTGTGTGTGTGACAAACTTCTATAAATTCAGGTTTAGGAAACATGACCTATAGTTATGATACTGATGATGACCAGTCCATACCATTGACCAGCTCAGGTAAGAGCAGAGAGGTCAGGCAATCACAAAATTGCTGAACCTATTTGAACTGTGAGAAGACTAACTTATGATATTAGAGTTGAACTGAAATAATGTTATACAAATAGGTAGGTGACAATAATAGATAATGCCCATGTAAAGGTACTTTAGATATAATTGGATACATTTATTGAAGGATACCAGTTTTCCAGGACCTGAGCCACCTTTAAAACTTTAAGAGATTGCCAGCATGATAATGTACCTGACACCTGGTTAGTCCAAGCCTTCCATTGCTGTTTTCTTGGAGAGATGATTCTTGTCCTGAGAAAATTTCCAACTTGATTCTATAATATCTCTCCAATATAAGAGGTTCTGGCCTTAGCCTTACCTGTAGTGTAATTGTCCTTCTCAGAGTCAGATAGTTTTCAATTTATACGTAGGCAGGCCTTTTTCTTTTTCTCATAAGAGCTTTCCTTTTTTTTAAAGGTGCTGAGCTACCCTCTGGAGATGAGTTCTTTCATCTCTGGCTCACCAAGTCCTTCTCCAGGGCAATCAAGGCACCCTTGCCTCCTGCCTGAGTGTACCTCTTTCTGCTCCTCTCTTCTTTAAGATGGACCTACAGGGGTATCACCAGACACACCATCTGCTAGGAAATTGAACCTCAAGGGAGGATCTTGAATATTTTAATACTTCCTTCAGTGGATCTCCCTCCAGTCACTGATAATCTGCTTGGAGTCATTGCTCATTGGTGAGAATACTCTCATCCTTTATACTCTCAAAATCCCAGTGATTCTGAACTGCTGGCTGACAATGTATAAATCCTCTTCCCTTCCCTATCCACCTATCAACCTCAACCTTACTTCCCCAATGTTGCACTCTAGATCTGTCCATGCCCCATCCCTTTATAGTGCCAACTCCATAATTAACAAAATTCCTTTTGCCATAAACATTTCCTTCCTCATCCTTCCCTCTTCTAGATCTCACTAAATTGTGGCTCTCCCCTAATGGGAGTACTGGTTTCACTTTCTTTCCTACCCCACAATTTGCTGGTTATGATGGGGGGAGTGAAATACTCATTGTTTTTCTTTGCCACTTCCAGACTCTTCCTCTACCAATTTCCCTAAGCAACCTCTTCTCTTTTGAGGTTTCTGCTATCAAAACTGATCACCTAATTCAGATCTTAGTGGCTTAATTAACACCCTCCCAGCAAAACTCCTTTCTTCCCCAATCAATTAGTGGTTAGCTTACAGTCTTTCTCTCCTCTCCTCACCTAATTCACCTAATTCAGATCTTAGTGGCTTAATTAACACCCTCCCAGCAAAACTCCTTTCTTCCCCAATCAATTAGTGGTTAGCTTACAGTCTTTCTCTCCTCTCCTCATATTAGGGGACTTCAACATACATACTGATGTACTTAAAAACCTTAATTTCCCAGTTCTTCAAACTATTCAGTCGCCATGACCTATTTCTTTACTACTCCACCTCAGTTATACACAGAAATGGTCTGGTGCTTAATCTTGCCATCTCACATAAGTGTTCCACTTCCTTGTTCACCAACTCTGAAATTCCTTCCCTTACCTATTATGACCCCAAGTTCTTTGTCCTCACCATGACCTCCATTCCACCCACCCCTTAGTTCTTTCTCAGAACGTCACCCTTGCACTGACTACATTCTCCTCCCTTCTCTATTCTTGATATTTCCTGGTGAACCAGTTCAATGCTACACTATCTTCTATTTTCAAATCAATTGGCCCCCTGTTCTTTCACTATCTGTGACTTGCTAAACTGTAACCCTGTATTACTCCATTCATCCCCCTCCTTTCTTCTGATTCACATGCTGCTGAATTGAGGTAGAGGAAATTATGAAACTGGGTTGACTGGGTCCACTACAAATTTATATTCTCTAATCTCTGAGTCCTTTCTACAGAAGGCAAACATTCTAGTCCCTCCTATTCAACTTGCTAGTCTACTCTGTAGAAGCTCTTCTAAACCTTATCTCATTTCTCTTCAAGCTTCCAACAGCCCTACCCTCTTAGCTGAGGACTTTGCTTCACACTTCACAGAAAAAGAAATTGAGCCAATTTGAGAAGAACTCCCTCTTCTCTCTTCCTCTCACATTATTCATCTTTCACCACTATTACCTCCCTCACTCTAGCCTCAGCCCTTCTTTCTGCCAAGGAAATCCTTCTATGTGCAGCCTTGATCTCGCACCTTCCTGACTTCTCCAGCAAATTACTCCCACTATCATCCTCAGTATATCCTATTATCCTCAGTATATACAGGCATACTGGCCCCTTCCCTGCTGTTTTCAAAAATGCCATGTCTCCCCATCCTTAAAAAATACTCACTTGATCCCACCATCCCTGCTATCTATTATCTTATTTCTACATTGCTCATTACATTGTCCTTGACTCCTCATTTTCACTCACCCCTCAAATCCAATTTGTTGTAAAATCTTGTCATCTTTACCTCTCTATCTCTCATAAATGTCTTCTCTTCATACACAGAGACACAACCCTTTTTTGGACCTGCATTAACTTTCAACTGAACTATTGCAATAGCCTTCTACTGGAGTCCTTACCTCAAGATTTTTCTAAATGGTGGGTCTGACCATTCCATCAACTACTCATTAAATTCCAGTGGCTTCTTTTAACCTCCAAGATAAAATATAAACTCCTCTGTGTGGTACTTTGTAAAGGTAATGGTAATTTGAAGATCTTCCCTGCCCCCTAACAGGCTGAATGTAATCACATGGAGCCTGTGGTGGGAGGAGCTTGCTGAAGGGTGGAGCAGAGCCCACAGGAAGCTGGGAGTCAGAACAGTCAGAGCTGAAGGGAAAAGAGGGTACAGCCAAGGAGACAGCTAGGCTTGTGAGTGTTTGTGGGAAAGCTAAAGGATGGTATGGCTTCCTGCTGTGTTATGATTTAGTACCTTCTTTGTTGCTATGATGGATTCAGTTTCCTGGTATTGGGATTTGACTTTCTGGTGTCTGAATAAATGTTTTGCTTTTGTCTTCTATATGGAGAGTCTGTTATATTTTGTGATTCAGAATTGTGTCAGCATATTCATAATTGCCCATCGGTGC
Organism: Petaurus breviceps papuanus; assembly: GCF_028583685.1. Taxonomy (NCBI): domain Eukaryota; kingdom Metazoa; phylum Chordata; class Mammalia; order Diprotodontia; family Petauridae; genus Petaurus; species Petaurus breviceps. Next base: position 10,013,744 of record NW_027185735.1, on the reverse strand, counting down.
TGGGAATATTGTGTTGGCGCTACACACTTAAAACTATAATTTGGGGCAGCTAGGTGTTGAAGTGAATAGAGCACTGGCCCTGAAATCAGGAGGACCTGAGTTCAAATCCAGCATCAAACACTTAACACATTAACTAGCCAGTGACCTTGGGCAAGTCAATTAACCCCAACTGCCTTACCTTCCCCCTCCAAAAAGCAAAAATAAAAAAAAAAACTTAAAAAAAAAGATCCTTCCTACCTTTCCAATCTTCATAGACTTTACTCCTCAATCACACACTCTGCAATATAGCTACACTGGCTTTCTTAAAGCTTTCCTCAGACATGACACTCTATCTCCCATATTCACGATTTTGTAATGTTGTCATACCTGGAATCCACTACCCCCTCACTTCTGACTCAGTTTCCCCAGCTTCCTTCAACAAGATTCCTCTCAAACCCCACCTTCTTAAAGATGCCTTTCCCAGTCTCTAGTTATTTACGTGTTGTTTCCCTCATTAGAATTTTAACCCCTCAAAGGCAAAGATTGGTTTTGTCTTTCTTTGTAAGCCCAGCAATTAGCATAACTTGTTGACTGACTGATGCAAATTATTTCATGTCTGAGTTATGCTTCTATTTATGATTTTGCTATCATGTCTATTTACTTATATATGTGTGTGATACTTATAAGAGAATAGCATCTGTTTGTTAGCTATGCAGTATTTTGCTCATTGTTTGCATACACACCAATGATTCTATTTCTATTTATTTTTACACACCTATTGGTATTGTTATATCAAGCTAGATTTCTTGGGTTATATATCATTTTTTGCTTATATTGTGGATGTGCATCTACTCTTAGAGCATGCATGAATTATGTCCTCTATGCAATTTACACACTTAGTTGCTAAAGCACCCTGTCAAGCAGTGTTTATACTGTCTTGTCTATTTGAATGTATTGTTAATGTGCATATGTTTTCAACAATACTTTAGGACTGTTATTTGCAATGCTGCAATAACCACCCTTGTTATTTCAAAATGTTAATGTTTCTTTTTATATGTATACTGTATGGTTGTAGATCACAAGTGATTTTTTTTGCAAGGGACTATAAAATTTCTGGCCCTAGGGAAGACACGGGAAACTATCCCAAACACCTGGTATTCCCAGGTTTGCTGGTTTGGTGATGTCTTGGAATGTGGCATTCTGGAACTGATTTTGAAGGCTTCTGGGAGAAACCTTCCACATACCACATGTGAGAAAGTATGGTAGATAGGGCTGAGTGGCAGACCTCATTTCTGGATGCCTATTGCTCCCCTTCCCTTTCTTCTACAACTCTCCAAGTTCTGTTTTAAGCAATGGGAGTGACCCTCCTCAGCCAAGAACTGATGGATCATGTTGTTGAGACTGCACAGCATCCAGAGGGAGGTTCAAATCAGTCTTTCTCTCAGTCTTTCCTGTTGAATGAGGTTTAGCTCAAAGGTCATATCTCCATTAATCTGATAATCTTTTTCTGGACTAACCTCATCACTATCCCAAGAGAGGGCAAGCTAGGAAAAGAAGATATTTCTATTCCCCATCACCAGCAGCTCAGGAAGCTGTTTCATTACAATTAATTTATTCCTTAATTGCTAACTATTATGTTTATCATTATTTCTTATTAATCCTTGTCCCTGCTTTCATATAAAAGAAAGGTCAGGTGGTGGCCAAATACTTATCTAGTGTGATTAAAGATGGCAGTGGGTAAGAGATTCAGGAAGAAAGCTTTGATCCCTAGAGAGAGATGGAAGACACTGTACCTACATAGTATGCCACAGGCAAAGTGTAAGGAGGACTGGACAGTGATCCCATGTGGAAGTTCCACAAGCAAAGGAAACATACTAATATCATACCACAAGCTCAGATTTTAAAAAATAGAACCTATAAGAAGAGAAGGAATGTTATAGATATACAAGTATCCCAAAAATTTTAGTTCAGTTTTATTTTCATTGCTTTAATATATACATATATTAATACATATTTAATCTACACATATAAAAACTGAAGATATCTATGTATGTATATGTATATATGCACACATGTGTGTATACACACACACATATCTCCCAAACATACCAATTACACTTGGAGCACCTACCCCTTAAACAAGCTACAAGGCAACCAATTAAACCCTACAAGCAGAAACCCACAACACATACCCTTATGCATGAAAGGCTGAGACCAGCAGGTCTTTTAAACTCTTGGTTGGTTAGGCCAATCAGATGTCTGCATTAAGTAAAGCCTCAGTGTGGTGAGTTTCCAGGAGGTGCAGCGTTCCACTGGGTGGCCTAGGGAGGGGTTGAGCTGGCCCAGGTCAGAAACAGAGCAGGTGAAAGTTCCTGTGACAACCAGTGGTGGGATTTAGCCCATGAATAGCCCCTGCACCTCTAGCCTGGATCAGAGGGAGAGAACCAGCCTTTAAAAATAAAGACAGTAATAGCAATGAGTCTCTCATTCCTAATTAGAATTACATGTTTTTATGCCCTTTCTGGAACATAAAATGGAGTAAAAGTAACCTCTGAAAAAATGTAAGTTGAATGGAAGCATTATCTTGAATGGCTGGCATACCAATTCAAACTGCAAACAAGTTACTGTGACTGTGTATATCCAAACATGAATGGCATCTTGTCAATACAGATTCCAAGTGCTGTACAAATAGAAGAGAGTCCTGCTGCTCAGTCCTTTTTCAGGAAACAATTTCACTATGAATAAACTATTTATATAACAAGTGCTCTTCTGTCAAGACTTCCAATCTCTGTAGTCATTAGAAGGCACCTATTGGAGAGCTTACAAAACTATGTTGTGCTTTTAGATAAAACTACTGAAGCATTAGTAAAGCGTTTGTTCAAAGCAAGTCATCTACAATGCTAAAAGAGAATGCAATTATCATAACATTAAATCTAATCAGGCACGGGCTTGCAGAATATTATAGTGATCAATTCAGAATATTAAGCATTTTTGCTGTCCTTAAGCATTTTTACTAAATTTTACATTAATACAAACCCAAATTTCTCCTTTCAGTGACAGATAAATTTCAGATGTCTCACACATATTAGGTTGTAAGTTATTGTGAATTATTGTGCCAAATATGATATTTTATATTAATTATCTAAAAGTATTGTGTTTCCTTTGTAAGCTGCTTTACTACCGTGCTAGAGGATAAAAGAAAAGTTAAGACAAGATTCTGCCCCCAAGTCTAGTTGTGAGAAAGAAGATTAACAACCAAAAACTTAGCAAGCTATACAAGATATTAGTATAATGAAGTGGTAAGCAATATGGTGTAGATTATAAATACAACAAGAGATTCAGTTCAGGAAGAAATTTGAGACAGAGAACAGATATTAAGAAATTGGTACACTCAAAATTTACCAAAGAAAACTATATTTAGGGGTATGTAAAGCATTAAGTAGAAGTAATTTTTTAATCTACATCTTGAAATAGCACATCTAAGACAACCATGTATAAATATTAAAATTAAGTCTAAAAATTCCTCAAATTATATAGCCAAAATATAATTCTCTTATTATCTAATTTCAAAATGAAATAGGTCTGGAAACTTGTCCTAATTATTACTTTTTCTTCAATACAAAAACTAAATCCAGAAACCTGTTTCAGAATTTTTACCATCTCCAAAACAGACCAGAGCCATATCTAGCTATAGCAATAAGACAAAAATAAATTGAAGAAAGAAGCACAAGAAAAAAAAAGATAAGTTTGCTTACTTGGAAAACCCTCAAGATTCACCTAAAAATGAATAGAAACAATGAAGAACTCCAGTAAAGTAATAAAATATAAAATAAATTCACAAAAGTCATCAGCCAATCTGTATATTATCAACAGAACCCATCAGAGAGAAATAGAATAAGAAATTCCATTCAAAATAAATATAGAATAACTAAAATGTCTTAGAGTCTGCCTAGACACATGCAGAAATTAAGTGAATACCTCCAGGACTATTTATTCCCCATTCGCCTTCTCATCACCCTCCACAATTGAAGTCCATCTCTCACCTCCTTTGTTGGTCCTCCAACAAAGAAACTCATGCGGAACTGAACTAATATCATTGCTATAATACTTCAGGGGCATCTTGGATTAGATCATCAATGATTTCTACAATTAAATTACATAGAATCTTAGTGTTTTAAGGAACCTTAGAGCCCATTCAAATTCAATCCATACGTAAATAAGAATCCTCCAACATATCTTACAAATAGCCTACAATAGAGGTCTTCTCCCCTACAGAGGGACTACCCACTGCCCCCCAAAGTATCCTGTGCTACTTTTAGATAGTTCTTATTGTTAGGAAGTTTATTCTAATACCAAGTTAAATTGACCTTTTGGTAACTTCCACTCATCATTTCTAGTTCTATTAAGTCTAATCCTTCTTCCATATTATATCCTATAAAATACTTGAAAACAGCTATTGTGCACAGCGCCCCCCCCCCATCCTTTTTTAGGCTAGACATCCCAGTTCTTTCATATGACATGAACTTGAGGCCCCTCACCAGTCTCCACTCTCAAATCTAATTACATCCTTCTAAAGATTTGGCAAAACCATAACTAAACACAATATTCAAGATATGATCATACAAGGGCAAGAGTATAGTGACGCTATCATTTCCCTAGTTCCAGATACCATGTCTCAATGCAGTCTAATATTTTATTGGTATTTTTATTATCTTTTTAACTTGTGAGCTTATAAATGAGCTTAGATTGAATGTATATGTCACTAAAACCCCCCAGATCATTTTTTCAGATGAATTGTTATCTAATCACACCTTTCACAACAGGTACTTCTGATGGTGATTTTTTAAAAGTCAAAAGTAAAGCTTTACATTAATCCCTATTCCCTATTCTTATTAGATTTGGTCAAGTGGACTTGCCAAGGACCCATGGACCACAAAAGTTCAAAGCTATGGTAATATGCACAGAAGGGGAGCAGGTAATTTGTAACACTAAGAGAACCCAGGACTCTATTGCATAAAAAAAAAGTGCATCTAAGAGGCTAGGACTTATACCAGAGAATGTGCCATCAGTGGATATGGACTTTGTTAAACTGAATGAATTTTCCTTGGTTGTCCTTAGATGACTAGGGCTGGGAACAACAACATAAAAATTATCAAAAATAATGCAAGCCAAGAATCAAGAGTTGTGACCCTCAGGGAGCTTCATTTCTAAGTATCCTGTTATTAGAAAAAATGGTAGAAATTGGAGTTATGCAAAGGAGTGCTGTGCCAGAATACAATAGAACCCATGCATGGTATCAGGAAGCAGTTGGTGCTACCCAAAGCATTTTAATCTATGATCCTGAGGGTACAACATGAAGATTTGGAGTACTTGGGGTCAGAGAAAATGCAGAATAGACACAAACCAGATTCTACTGACCCAAAATCTATTCAATGCAAGTATTACCAACTGGAGAGTATAAGCGGCAAGTGTTTCAAACTTGTATTGGTCCCAAATGCTGTGAAAAATGAATCCCCCAAAGCAGTCCCATGCATTTGAATTGGTGCTACTCAAAATTATGATTATGGAAAATATGGTCATTGGTTCCAACCCAATGAAAATGTGCAATGTGAAGTTGAATAAAATGATCAGATCTGGGGAATCAATATTATCACTAATCTAGACTAACTGTATAAAATTGTTGTTGTGGTGGTTGTTTTTTAATCTCTGGAAGGAGATAGGAAGAATGTGAGCAACATCCCAATGATGTCAGACTACTTCATACAGTATGTACACATATACCCAACCAGAAGACAGACAGCTTCTAGGATTGCCAAAGTATTCTGCAATAAATATTCATCTCTATATAGCTTTCCTATCAAGATCCCCCCTGTTCAAGGTTGAAAGTTGGAGAGAAAATTACTTAAAGAAGAGCTGACTTTTGGGGTGGCTAGGTGGTGCAGTGAATAGAGCACTGGCCCTGGAATCAGGAGGTCCTGAGTTCAAATCCGGCCTCAGACACTTTAACACAAAAACTAGCCATGTGACCTTGGGCAAGTCACTTAACCCCAATTGCCTTACAAAAATAAAAAAAAAAAGTGCTGACTTTGTCCAGAATCCAGAAGTCTAGGATTTTATACCTCACCACCATCTTACAACTTGAAAACATTAACTCAATACTGTATATGTTCAGTATAAGGTAATGCTCTTATAGTCCATTAAACAACCATTAATTTCTCAGTAAACTTGCCAAGAGTGGTGGCATATGCTTGTGGCCCCCACTGCTAGGGAGACTATGGCTAATGTACCACTTGTATTTAGGAATTCTGAGTTGTAGTGGGCAGGACAGGACATCAAGGGGCACTCCCCATTCTACCCTAAATAAGATACCTTAGTCTAATCTGCACACTCTTCACAGTTTAAAATATTTTTGACCTCCAGGGTGAAAGGAAAATCGCCTTTCTCTTTAAGATTCACAGTCCCTCTTCTGACCACGGATTATAATAAATAAATAAATCTCATCCCTGTCAGCAGAATTTCATTCCCCAGGCAGCAATTTTTCCATGTCAAAGAACTACCAAAGGTTATATTCAGAACATCTACTGGGCAAACGACCATTTTAACAGTCTTGAATTCATTCATAAGATAGCTGTTTCTTCAAATATTATAGGAAAAACCCAAAGTTTACTTAGGCTCATGAGATAAAGGACATCAGTAAGCTTTATGTGAAGTCACTTATAACTTATTCATACTTAATGTTGCCATCATTACAAAGAATTAAGGACCATGCTAACTAAAAACAAGGATAACAAGGATGACAACTCATGTTAAATATTCACTCGTCTGGGAATAGCAAGGGCATTGATGAACCTTCTGAATCTATGAATGAAGATTTGAATTTTTACTTTGCAGTAAGCTGAGAAAATTTGGCTAAGTAAAAAGAAATACTCAAAAAGTAAATTAATATACTTTATTCAACTAAATATTGTGCATTATGTTTCATGCATACATTGTTTTTATTTGACAGGAAACTTATGGACAGAATTATAATTGGCCAGTTTTCAAAATGTGGCTTTATTTGGCTGCTAAAATTGTTATATGCCAATCCTTGTTGTTATTGTTGTTGTTGAGTCATGGCCAACTCTTGGTGGCTCCATTTGGGGTTTTCTTGGCAAAGACACTGGAGTGGTTTGCCATTTCCTTCTCCAACTCATTTGACAGATGAGGAACTGAGACAAGCAGTGTTAAGTGGATTGCCCAGAGTTACATGGCTAGTAAGCATCTGAGGCTGGATTTGAATTTAGGAAGGTGAATCTGCATGACTCTAGGTACCTATTCACTGTGCCATCTAGCTGCTTTTGCTACCTTTAGACACCATATAATGATTAGTCCTTGACAGAAGAGATAAATATGGGTTCTAAGTGTCAGTTCATATTTATCTCTACAATCTAAGACTAAATCATTATACAGCTTTAGGCTGTTGATGGCTGTGTGCTGGACACATACACAAAAACAAAACATATACCTGTCCACAATTAAAATAAACTCCATGTCTATCCATGATAAACCTGTATTTAGACTGGTTACCATGCTTTATTAATGAACTGATTGTCAAAGCAACCAAACCTTACATTTCTCATTACTCAAGTTTAAATTACATGGGATCTGTTTTAAAATTCATAAATAAACCCTTAACTCTGGGATCATACAAAGAAAAATAAAAGCTTGGTGACAAAGATTACCCATAATGTGGGTCTACACTAATTTGGTGAATTTGGGCCGAGTAGATCATGAATTCTGAGTAATAATGGCAAAAAGGGAGAGGCAATGTGGCCTTAGAGGGAAAAAGGGCCAATCATGGAGTCACCAGAATTTATGAGCAAAAAATGTCACCAAATGACTTCATGAAGAAGAAGTGAAGCTAAAAGGCCTTTCTGAATACTTCTACAGCCAATGAATGAGACTCCTCTTTAGAGTACTGGAACCGTCTCTATCCATGCTTCATAGTCTCTTCTAAAGCATTTCCATTCCACGTTATCATAACTTTCCTGGAGGCATGGTCCTTAGGCTCCTCTATGTGGAGACACACAATCTCTATGATACAATGTTGAGGGATCCTTGTTAAAATTAAATTGTCTTTTAAAATTTCTCAGAATACAGTGAAAAACTGCTTATTGTTATTAGGAGATGAAACCGAGGATAAAAAGCACAGAAAGCAAATAAACAAGATTTACCAGTAAATAACACCAGTTACTTACTTACCAGCAACAGCCATGAGTCAGGGAAGGAGTGGAGAGGGAATAACTTGACCAGTAGCAGTCAAAGTTAGAGAAATCAGGAAATTCTGTCCTGGCAGTTCTCTCCTTAAGGGGGTCAGTGAGCCACACAAGGACCCAAGCACTCATGGTTACATTCAGTATAGCGTAGCAGTGCCACTGGAAAGGGTGCACATCTTCATCCTAATGCTCCTTTCTTTTCTGTGGAGCTCCTGGCCTCCGTGACCCTAAGTGACTTCTCTCTCATCATCCTTCTAATAGACCTCCCAACTTTCCCCTCTCCAGTTAGTAATACTTACCTTGAATAAATTTCGGGTCAGTAGAATCTGGTTTTTGTCTATTCTAACATTTTCTCTGACCCCAAGTACTCCAAATCTTCATGTTGTACCCTCAGGATCATAGATTTAAATGCTTTGGGTAGCACCAACTGCTTCCTGATACCATGTATGGGATCTATTATATTCTGGTACAGCACTCCTTTGCATAACTCCAATTTCTACCATTTTTTCTAATAACAGGATACTTGGAAATAAAGCTCCCTGAGGGTCACAAGGAAGCATAGTTTCTCACTTTACAGGATCATCTATATACTATATACGTACTACATCTATATACATATACATATATATATATATATATATATATATATATATATATTGCTTGTGGGACCCTGGGAAAGTCCCTTTACCTCTCAGTGCCCCAGTAAACTCTCTAAAACTATAAAGTTCCCATCTATCTCCAAGGGTAGGGAGAGTTCCTCACTGGGCCACTTTCATAAGTATAGGGAGGGCCCAGTGAGAAACTCCCTTCCCCAAATGAGATTGATGAGTACTATATGGTTTTAGGGAGTATATATACACACAATGCACACAGAGAATCTTGTATTCCAATCTGGGGAGGAAAAAAACCTTACTTTAAAAATTCATCTGGTTTCATCATATTCATCTCTTATGGAAAGTAAACTTTTAATCAGGTTCACTGTTTCATCTAGATTACTGAATTGATGACTGCTATTCTCTAAGACTTAGATTCTAACAATCACAATAATAATAGCAATTAACTAAATGTATATGGTCTTTTATGGTTGACAAAGCCCTTTGCTCACAACAACCCTGTGAGAAAATAGTATAAGAATCATCTCCATTTTATAAATGAGAAAGTTCAGTGTCAGAGAGATTAAATGCTTTGCCCAACATCATATAGCTAGTAAGTGCTAGAACAGGAATCTCAACCCAGGTCTCCTTCCTCCTAGACCATTACTATTTCCACTATATTACTCTGGGTTTTTTCCCCCAAATCTCAATGTAAACCCAATAAACAATGGTTAGAAAGAGCATAGTATAATGAAAACAGTGCCCAAGTTCTTTCTGAATTACAGTTCCATACTTTTGGGGAGATTGGAAAAGACCCACTTTTGCAAAATCACTCTTAAATCAAGGAGTTAAATGATGGAGGCTGCCCTTTGTCCTTTTTAGGTGACTAAGATGGGGAGCTGTGAACTTTTGTTGCAGCTAGTGTCTAGTGGACTGAAATTCCTAAAAGAGATGGATTAGGTAGCCCGGAATTATGTCTCTCCCTCTACACTGTCCAGCCAGTGTCCCATCCACAGCCCCACTTAGCTGCCCCCTACAGGACTCATAGATTCAACATATTAAAATAATGTTAATCAACAAAAGTTGGGTCATCTAGGTGGTACAGTGGATAGAGTGACAGACCTGGAGTCAGGAAGACTCATCTTTCTAAGTTCAATTCTGACCTCAGACACTTCCCAGCAGTGTGACCCTGGGCAATTCACTTAACCCTGCTAGCCTCAATTTCCTCCTCTGTAACAATGACCTGGAGAGGGAAATGGCAAATCATTCCAGTATCTTTACCAAGAAAACCCCAAATGAGGCCACGAAGAGTAGGGCACGACTGAAATGACTAAACAACAAAGTAAGCTAATTTTCTTCTTGTGATTTCAAAAGACTTTCTTGAAATCACTAACACTGGACTTTAAAATTGAAGTACTTTTTTTTTTTAATTAAAAAAAAAAAAGACTTTCTGTGATTGCCTCTGTGTGGAGGGATTTCCCTTACTCACCAAGACTAAGATTTAGATTCTAGGGACTTGCTTGAGGCACATGAAAGGTAAGTGACTTAAAGCCAAGCAGCCTCTATTTAAACTGCAAAACCATACATCCCTTAAAAAAAGTGAATGGGTGGGGGGAAGGGAGGAGGGAGATGGCTATAAAAGACATTGTATTGTTTGCGTTCAGAGATACTGCACTTTAAACCAATGTTTTAAAAAATATTTCACTTTGAAAAAACATACTCTTTTCACCCTGGGTGAAAAGAACAGGGTGTGTGCGTGACCCTTTTATATCTTGCCTCTATATCTAGACTTCAGGGCTATTACACACTATGTAGGCTTTCAAAAGGAAAATGCAGCCTGCCCAATAATAATATTTATACAACAGAAACTATAACTCTTTCTTCTGTTTCACCTACCTCCATTTTAATGTCGTAGTTCTGGCCAAGGACACTCTCTATGAGATCTCTAATCATCTTGTCCACCGCTGACTGACGTTCAGACTGAAGGGAAACAATTATTTCCTCAATAGACCCTGGGACGTCTCTCAAAGGCAAATGCATTTCGGGAGTTTTTTCTCCCGCTTGAGTCTCGGGTTGGGGTTCTTTCTTTTCTTCTATCGGAACTTCTATAGCGGGCTCTTCCTGCAGCTTGACGTCTATGACAGGGCTAGAGATGAGACTTTTTTTCCTTTTCTTCTCAGCCTGAAAACTATAAGAAATACCTTCTCTGCGGGGTCCCACCCATCTCCTTTTTCTCAGCGAGATCTTTTCAGTCTCGTGTTCACTTGTCATGGTTTCCTTACTCATGATGTCTTCTGCATGATACGATTCTGGGAGAGAAGATGGTTCAGTTTTCCAGTCTCGTTTTTCTAAAGGAAGAGGGAACTGAGGAGTTGGCAACCTTCGACGAAGAATAACTCGGCGGTATCTAGACTTGTGAGGAGGTACTGGCTGTTTAAATAAAATAGCCTGTTTAGAAGTGCCTGCTAATGAGGCAATCACTGGTTTTTCCTTTCCACGTTGATAAATATAAGCAGTATTTTTCAGATAAAATTCTTTGGGACAAAACGGCTGATTTCTAGGTCTATCAGCAAGTGATGTCTTTCTGCTCTCTTTGAAGGGTAATTTACTTCCTTGAATCTTCTTTCTGGGATCGTCATGACTTTGTTTTTCTGGGTCTTGAAGTGCAGATGGACACGGTTCAGGTGGAACAGTTTTGTCTCTGGCGAAGGCTTCGTATGAACTTTCTGAACTCTGGGAAGAGTAATTATTAAAATCTCTTGGTAGAGCTGAGGAAGCTCGTGGACTCCGTTTTGATTTCGATTCCTGCACCAACTTGAATTTAAGGAAATCTTTCCTAGTTTGTTTTCGAACCTTCTCAAGTTCCTTCAGCATCTTCAATTCTTCCTCATAACTCAGTCCAAAATGTTTCGGGACCCTAGACATTTTGTTATATGTGGCCTGTAAAATAAACAAAACGTACAGCTCTTAAAAAACATTTCTCTATTATTGTAGGTATGAAAAGAATACTAAGGTAGAATTCTCCAATGTTCTTTGAGGCACATATTTGTATTCCACTAAATTTATAGTGTTTTTATTATATAATTATGTAAGACTCTCAGTGTTGACCCTTTCACAAGAATTTTGGCGGTCTCAATTCAATGGGCATTGCCTACCATTATTTTGTCCTTATGTTTCTTTCACCATGTGTCTAAAATTCAAGGGCCCCAAAACTTCATTTTGCAAAATTGAATTGTAAATGACTTCCCATCTGAGAGACTGCCTCCCTAGGTCCCCACTTATTCTTAATTTGCCCCAGATTATTCGAATAAATAAACATAATAAAAAATAAAATCTATCATTTTTCAGAAAGGGCAAAGCTGAAACACTTCTGCAAGTTTTCTTAAACTTTCCACTTTGTACAATCATTTCAATAATAACTTACGTAAATGTAATTTCTAAAGAACACTATGGGTTTGGGTTTTTTAAATTTTTCTTTGGGTACTGGAAGTTCCTGCAGTTGGGTTCACTTTTCCTATAAAAACAATTTTCCACTGATAGTTACTTCAGGGGAAGGCTTTATTTCCTATTTATCCTCTATATAACTTGCTTTGTATGTATATATATTTGCATGTAGCCTCCCCAAATAGACTATGAGCTCCTTGAGGGCAAAGACTGTCTTTTGCCTCTTTTTGTATCTCAGTACTTGACCCTTAGTAGGCACTGAATAAATGTTTATTGGCTGATTGATGAGAAATCAAAGTTGAATTGTTTTAATATTGTTCTTCTCCCAAAAACATTTTTCCAGATTTATTTTTATTAAACAAGCCAACCTCATTTGTACATTGAGTTCTTTTATACTCCTTCAGGACTTATATTAACCAACAAAAGGGCTACCAAACTAGTAAAATTCATAACTTATAAATTCAACTTAGTAGCGAAAAGCAAAAAGTCAATTTATTGTCTAAACATGTTCATATTACTTTTCATTTTGAAATATTCCCTTGCGTTCTTCAAAAAACATATTATATGCCAGGCACTATCCTAAACATTTTACATCCTTGGGAGATAGGTGCTATTATTATCCATGTTTTACAGATGAGGAAACTGAGATGGATTAAGTGACTTGCCTGAGGTCACACAGCTAGTCAGAGTCTAAGCCTGGATTTAAGCTCAGATGTTCCTAACTCCCGGCCTAATGCTCTACCTATCCACTGTGCCACCTCAATGGCCCTGTAAGAGAGTAAATTGGAGGACTATAGAGTGAGGGAATGTGAGTAATATATAAGGAGGCTGGAAAAGTAGGTTGGGGCCAAATTATAAATTTCTTTAAAAGTCAATCAGAAGAATTTATTTTTGATCATAGAAGTGATTGGGAGGCACTGGAGTTTATTAAACAAGAGAACAACATGGTCAGATCTTTACTTACAGAAAAATCACTTGGTCAGCTGTAGGGAGGATGATATAAATGACTTGGCAACTCTGGATGAGGGAGAGTAACAAGAGGGCAATGCCAAGGTTATGAACCTAGGAGACTAGAAGAATAGTGGTACCCTTAAGACATAAATAGGGAAATCTGGGGAAAGGGTGGTTTGGGGGCAAAGAGAATGTTTAGGACATTTTGAGATTAAGATGTTTCTGGGACACCCAGTTTGAAGTGTTTAATAGGCAACTGGTGATGTGTGACTGAACCTCAGGAGAGATACTGGAGCTGGATTTGTAGATATGTAAGTTGTTTGCATTGAGATGATAATTAAACCCATGAGAACAACTAACATTTTTTGACATTAGGGCTGGCTCTGGATCTCTTTCTCTTTCTCTTCCTCCGTAGCAAATGGTTGTCCTAAATGTAATTTTCAGGCATTGATAGAAGGTGCTATCCTATCCTCTTAAAAGATCGATGATTTTTAAAACTTTAAGGGTTTTTATACAATATTTCACAAACCAACTCATGCTTCTAAGGTTACAAACAAAAATTTAAAAACCTATGCCATTCTTTCACTCCCTAGCAAAACATTTAATACTTTGTGGGAAAATAAACTTTTATCAAAAAAATAAAAGCATGATATTTTAAAATAAAAACAGAAGCTGGATGCCAAAATTTGATGCAGTGTGGATCAGTAGAACAATCTTGGATTAGGAATCAGAGGAAATGCATTTTTGAAATGCAATATCAATGCATTTTTGGGTAAATTGCTTACCTCTCTGTGTCTCAGTTTTCTTATATGCAAATTAGGGGACTGGCCTAAATGATTAACTACTATCAAGGTCTCTTTTTTGCTCCAAAATTTGTGGTTTTGATTAAAAGGCTATTTCTAAAAGGGAGTTATGAAGCATTTCTAGAAGATTATTTACTATTTATTATTACTTAATTCATCATCCAAATCCCAAGTGCTGTTGCAAGGTACAATAAAAGTAGCAGGCAGAGACCTCGTCCTCCCTGTCCTCTCTTTGGTTCTCCATTTTTCTGTTTCTCTCAACCTTAACTGTATCTACATCTTTTAACTTTCATCCACTTTTACTGACCATAATATGAAAGAGAAGGAGGATGACCTGGCCTCTATTGGGTGGGCCTTGGAGTAGGAGAGATTTGAGTTCAAGAACTTCCTCTGACATATACTTGTACTCCCATGTACTGCCACGCATCTAAG
>NW_027185735.1:9947235-9964287 GCF_028583685.1 Petaurus breviceps papuanus | reverse complement strand
GACTGGGGCTTTTTGTAGTGTTATTATTGTTGCTGGTTGTTTCTCCCGCTTCTCACTTCCTTGCTGCCCGCCGCTTTGCAAAGGGCTGGATGATTACACCGGGCAGGTTGGCTCCATGATGTTAGGTACGGTGAAAATGGAAGGGCACGAAACTAGCGACTGGAACAGCTACTACTCGGAATCTCAGGAGGTGAGTGAAGCTGGGAGATCTGAGGTTGCTAGTCATGAAGGGGAGGACAAGAGCACGGGGGCACAGGGAATAGGGGGAGGACAAACTAATTCGTGGGACTTGGGGAGCTTTTAGATACTGCGACGACTGCCAACCATGCCTAGTCCTAAACGAACGAAAACAAACCATAATCTAAGGACTGAGATTTGGGGTCAGATGGATCAGGAGTTGGAGAGATGTCACCAGATGCAGAAAAAGGATTTAGACCTTCGGAGGAGCAGGAACTCTGGGTTTTGTAGGTTTTCTCCTTTGGGGAAGCTCTTGCCTACACGAAGCGGAAAACTGGAGCACAAGCCCTACCACAGTGTAGACAGGCAGGGACATGGGCAAGTTGAAATGAACCCCTTGGAGAAACCAGAGCTTCGTTGCAAGGCTGATGCTTCCATCCCCCCCACCCCCACCCCGTTTTCATTTCCAAATATCTCTCTGACCCGAGTAGCTGAGTAACTAATGGACCCAAAGGAATCAGTCGTTCATTCAAAAACAAAACAAAAACAAAAACTTAATCTTTTAGAAAGATCTTTGAGGAAAAGGCGAACTCTCCTAGGTAGAGCCACTGGGTGGCGATGGTGAGAGATGAATCGGCCCATTGCCGACAGAGAACCTGTTTCTCTTCATTGTGGGTCTCCTCCCCCCCCTCCCCCCATTCCCCTTAGCGTGACTTTGAGTGACTTTTTTTTACTTTTATTTTACAATAAACACAAAAGAATATTGAGAAAGAGTAGATAGGCCTACCATCTACTAAAACTCATTTTCTCTTGAAATTGCCCTGTGATTACTGAGAAGATTTATTATACTGGCACTTCCTGGACACATCCATTCAACCTGCATTTGCTGAGAATTGTGTGTCCCTGTGTAAAAAGTAATAAGAATATCTAAATGCCATAGACAGCTTAGTATAGCAACAGGAACTATTTAATAGATAATACAGTTGCATTCCTTTAACAAATACATCTTTATCTGTATAGTATACAATGTTCACTTATGCACAGTGCATATTTAAACATGAGTAAATTCTAGCTCATGTAACCTTTTAATACTCTTTATTTCCCTTTTATTTCTAGAGTAGGAAGAAGATGAAACATAATTTTATGACATTTACTTACATGAATCCATTAGTCTCTTAAGTAAAAGTTAGCAATTCCCTGCTTAATCTTTTGGGAAAAAATTTTATTCAGGATACTTTCAAAATGCTACTGTGAAGTGTTTAATTTTAGGATAATTTTTAGAAGAATGTAAACTTTTTTAGCTGTTTAGTTCTGTCTCAGTTATACTAAAAATCCTATTTCTGATCCAAGAGCACTTATATAGGTTTAAGTTGTGAATATAAATCAATAAAGTAATGTACACCTTAAGTGGAGGTTTTTATGAATAGAATTAACATTTGAGATATTCTAAGTGACTGAAATTGTCCATTTCCCAGCTTCTCTGATACATCATCAACTGTGTAACTACCTGATAAAGCTCTCTGCTTTGAGGTCATGCTTTACAAAGATCAAAGTGTCCATTTTAGTATGTCAATAAATATTACAACTGAGATGTACTGTATTAGCATATTCCAGAATATGTTGAGGGTATTAGAGAAAGAGGAGAAATTATTGCAAATACCTGGACATTTTCAAAGGTGTATTATATACTTATAGTAAACCTAAATGTATACATTGGGATCTCCTCTATCCCCCCTTCAGATTTACTTCAAATATTAATTTGCACAAACCTAACATAAATTTGATGGTGATTTTACAAAGCCATGTGGAAATAAAAAAAAAAACCCACAAAACTACAATTCGCTTAAGATTTCTAAAGGCCAGTTATGCTCTACATTCGAAAAATGAATCACTCTTTCCCTCATATGAATTAGATAATTTCTGGTAAGAAAAAGTATAGAAATACTGTACAGAGAGACAGAGGAAACTGAAGGATAGAGTGCTGGTCAAAAAGCCTGTTGCCACTCCAGCCTCAGGCCTTGCAAATTACATTTGTTAAGTAACAAAAGGAGTTTTCATTATTTTGGTCTTTTTTTTTTCTTGAATGGAGATCTTTCTGAAAGTTGGCTTTAGTAAATATAACATGAAGGAATATATTATTTTTTATGGGCAACAAGTAATGACTAAGAAATGTCTTTGGTTTCCAGAGGGTTTGGGGGAGGGGGAACATGTTTTAAAAGAAATCTGATTTAGGGTAACAGAAAGTGAACTTTGCCTAACTTCTGGCATTAATAAGGTTCATATCCTTTCTGGGTCATGTTTTATGTTAGTATTTCCTCTATGCTTGTGGAAATTTGAATTTGTTTTTCCTTTTTTTCCCCTCTGTTCTTCTGGGCCCCCATTCTTGGCTGAGTGTAGGGCAGTTTATAGATTATTTATATGGTACTGAGTAGTCCCTTGAATTGCAGGGCAAGGTGGCCTTAGGTCAACCTATTACCCACCCATCACTCATTCCCCTCTACACTAACCCACTTCTCTTTATCTTCTTTTACTCTCTCTACTGCAGGCCTATTCCTCAGTGCCCGTCAGCAACATGAATTCGGGCCTAGGCTCAATGAACACCATGAATACCTACATGACTATGAACACCATGACCACCAGCGGCAACATGACGCCAGCTTCTTTCAACATGTCCTATGCCAACCCAGGCCTAGGGGCCGGACTAAGCCCGGGTGCCGTGGCTGGAATGCCCGGAGGTTCAGCCAGTGCTATGAACAGCATGGCAGCAGCAGGGGTGACCGCCATGGGAGCAGCCCTGAGTCCTGGGGGCATGAATGCCATGGGAGCTCAACAGGCTGCTTCCATGAATGGACTGGGTCCCTACACTGGGTCTATGAACCCCTGCATGAGCCCTATGGCATATGCCCCTTCTAGCCTGAGCCGCAGCAGAGGGGACGCCAAAACCTTCAAGCGGAGCTACCCGCATGCCAAGCCCCCCTACTCCTATATTTCTCTCATCACCATGGCCATCCAACAAGCTCCCAGCAAGATGCTGACCCTGAGTGAAATCTACCAGTGGATTATGGACTTATTTCCCTACTACAGGCAGAATCAACAACGCTGGCAGAATTCCATTCGCCATTCGCTCTCGTTCAATGACTGCTTTGTCAAGGTGGCTCGCTCTCCCGACAAGCCTGGCAAGGGCTCTTATTGGACCCTGCACCCGGACTCTGGCAACATGTTCGAGAACGGTTGCTACCTGCGCCGTCAGAAGCGCTTCAAGTGCGAGAAGCAAGCCGGGGCGGGAGGCGGCGGGGGCGGCGGGGGCGGAGGCGTAGGTGTAGGCAAAGGAGGTCCAGAAAGCAGGAAGGAGCCACCGGGAGGTTCCAGCACGAGCTCCAACTCCCCGTTACATCGCGGGGTGCACGGCAAATCCTCCCAGCTGGAGGGCGCCCAGGCGTCCGGTCCTGCGGCCAGTCCCCAGCCTCTGGACCACAATGGGGCAGGGGCGACAGGGGGCGCCCAGGAGCTAAAGACTGCGGCCTCCTCGGCCCCGCCAATCACCTCTGGGCCGGTGGCGCTAGCCTCGGTGCCCCCCTCCCATCCAGCGCACGTCTTGACACCCCACGAATCCCAGTTGCACCTGAAAGGGGACCCCCACTACTCCTTCAATCATCCCTTCTCCATCAACAACCTTATGTCCTCGTCCGAGCAGCAGCACAAGCTGGACTTCAAGGCCTATGAGCAGGCTCTGCAGTACTCACCCTATGGCGCGGGGCTGCCAGGGAGCCTGCCCCTGAGCAGTGCCTCCATGGCCGGAAGGAGCACAATTGAGCCTTCAGCTCTGGAGCCTTCTTATTATCAAGGTGTGTATTCCAGACCGGTCCTAAATACTTCTTAGCTCCTGTAACTGGTGCTTTTTCTGAGATGGCCATTCTGGGAACAGGAGAAATTAAAAAAAAACAAAAAACCATTCATGAGATCCCAATAAACTGTTTATTTTACGTTTTTGCACAATCTCTTCCCCCTCCAGTGCAAAGGACTGTTACTTTATTATTGTATTCAAAACGCGTTGTGTATGTTATTATAAAGGAATCCAAATAACCAAACACAAACTAAAATCCTTCCTGCAACGTTTAGTGATCCACAATTGTATATAAAAAGATATTTCCTCTTGTTCTTCCTTCCCTCCCTCTAGTCCTCTCTCTTTCCCCGTGTATTTAAAAAAAAGAGGTGGTCAAACTTGTAAAATATTTGTGTGGTTTTTTTTTAAATTCTCTTTACTGTCAACTTCCCAAAAGTTTACAGGTATGTGGCAATGCTCTTAATGTTAAGAACCCAGACAAATATACAAATAGATTTGGGGGCTCTTTAAAAATGATTGAAGGATAGCACTGTTCTTAATGTAGCAAAATGCAAAACAGAATCTCAGAATCAGAGGTACTTTTTTTTTTTTAAAGGATCATCTTTCTGATACACTCAGATAGTTGTTGACTTAAAAGGATATATGTATATTATGTATAATTTCTCAATACATATATACACATACATGTATATCCTCTCTGCTTTGCCTACGGATATGTGGTTCTACATATACCTAGGTAATATACATACTACATCTTTAAAAGTTGCCTGACCAAGTGATGTTACAAGGACCACTGCTTATTTGGTAATCCAATCCCTTTCCTTCTCACTACTATATAGACCTAAGAAAAATTGCTAAAAAAAAAAAAAAAAAAGCCCACATGTAGCTCTCTACTCTTTGATTTGCAGACTATCAATCACTCAATGAGGATCAACTATGTGTTGGCACAGTGGGAATACAAAGACAAAAATAAAAGAGATGTGGTCATTTTACTCTGGGGTCACTTAACATATAAAAAAATAAACCTGTGTATTATGCCATTATAGAAATGTTATTTTTTCCAGAAAAAAAAGAATTATTACAACATTAGGAGAGAGACAAGGTATAGGGTGCCGCATTTTGAAATCTGGTCCAAGATCCCAAAATTATTTTTATTGTGCCACTTATTGCCATTGTTCACTTGTTTCATCCAGTGTTAATGCACCTTCCACAGTTTGATGTGGTGTTAGCATAGCCAGATGGATTTTTATTATTATTCATGTTTGCTTTCTCAGTGTTCTTAATTTATTGCATGGTTTATATTTCTTTCTTTTACAGATGATATTGCTTTAAATGATGGTTAAAATAACAAATTAAAAGGTTAATTTTTATAAATGTGATTGTAATGGGAAATATTTTCATTTAATTAGCAAAGAAAATAATTGAGATTTAAAGCTGTGGAGTATGTTTTTGATCACTTGCAGTTAAGGACTTTAAATAAAACAAATGTTAACAAATAAGGATTTCTGCTTTCTTACTATTACATGCTGGTAAAATATAAGACAAATAGTCAGAAAACAAGGAGTTGAACATAAGAAGAGAAGAAAAATTATCAACAATGAAAACTGGTGTATTTATTCAATAAGAATGTTTCTAACATAAGTAAACTCAGTTTTCCCAAAGAAAAATGACTGCAGGCAGAATTGGCATATGCAGACCGATATAAGAGACTTAATAGAGGAATTCTAGGAATAAAGATTATAAAGATTATTTTATTCTGAGAAGTGTTGACTTCCATTTTAGGAAATGGAGGTATGCTACGAGGTATGCTTTATACAGCAAAAGCTAATACCATATATTTAAATCATGTTTTCCCCTGACCGGAACTCACCCTGATTTTTACTCTATTTGATATATATGCAAACATAATGAAGTCGAATCTGACATAATCAAAACAAATTTAGCAGATTTGGTTAGTACTGTTCTTATTTTAAAACAAACCTTAAACAGAATAGTCGTAGCTACGGCGGACTCCAAGGAGAGGACACAGAAATAATGATCAGTTGTGTCTTGGTTTTCCAAGGTATTTGTGATTCTGCATATTGTAGTGATTTTAGTGTCTTCGTTTCTAAAATTATAGTCGCAAGGACTCCGAACTGTTGATTTCTATTGAACTCTAAGAAGCTTAAACACAATTTCACGGCAATAGTTATCCATGATCACAAAATCATTAATCTCTTTTGATAGCTGGCTCGCTTTCCAGTCCACCTATTTCTTTGTCAGTCTTGTGCATATTGACATCAACAATAACAACAGCAGTCCAAGAAAGAGCCGGTCTCAGGCAAGGAGACAGTGTTTGTGAACTCTGTCATTTAGAAAGGTTTGAACTTGAACAACTCTTACTTTGATCATTCGAACTCCACACTGGAGAACAAGATAAGAAGAATTGTGTGATTCTCTTAATTATAGCATAATAGATCTTCCAGGTGAAAGAAAGGAAGATCACTTCCCCATTTAAATATCTGGAGTTCCCAATCACCTTTTTTCAAACTATTGTCCATCAGAGGAGACTAGGAAAAAAGACTGTTACTTGAGTAACTTAACAGTTTATACATGATAACTAAGTTGTAGAAGGAATGCTTAAAGACCTAGACAAAGGGGTGGAGGAAAACCTGAAAATCCCAACAATTCTCCACATTTGTACTGGTGAAATTCCAATTCCAAGTATGATACAAACTTGGGGCAAGGAAGTCAGCTGCGTTAGAAGCCACGGTATTTCATTTTGCAGCTCATCTCGTTTTTTTTTTTTTTAGTGTAAAATCTTTTGTTTTCTTGTCTGTCTTCCCTCCCCAACAAATCATTAAATTAATTTTTTTGTTCCGTCCCTCAGCAACTGAATCTGCTTTCTATAATTCCTGTTAATCTATTTAGTAAGCGCTTTAATTTGAAGGTGGAGAGAATCCCTCGTCTGCTGGTGGTGGTGTGCAGCAGCAGAGGCAGCGGATTTTAGCCATAGAACTTGGGCGTTATGTTCACTTCTCTAGGACTCTGGAGTTTGGACAAGGAAGGTTTTCTCCATGAGAAACTGGGAGAAAGACCCCTGTCTTCTTGCAGTGTCCTCTAAAAGATTATGAAGAGTCAAAATGGTAAAACTTTAATAAAGTGGAAGCGCAAAACATTCAGATCATCGGCATCAAGGCACAAGAGCCTCAGCTGCCTACCCCAGAGCTTTTTAAAGCGATTTCAGCATTTTTACACTTTTTTTCTGGCTCTAGAGACAACTGTGCAGTGGGGATGGGGGGGGGGGGTGGCGTTGGGGGCGGCAGGGCAGGGAGTGGCTGTAAGGCGAAATTGTCTGCACCTCCGAGGAAGAAGTGCAGTTATTCATTGTTCGCCGCCCCACCCCCAGCGAATAACGCTTTTGTTTGGCCCGAGACCTAAAAGTCAACAACAAAAAAGAGGAAAGTCGCCTATTTACTGTTCCTGTAAGCACAACTGAGCTTATTTGCTGTGGAGGCTCCGGCTATTAATCCTCTCCTTGGAAGCCTGCAACAACAGAAGGAAAAAAAAAAAAAACAACAACACCGTCCCTGGTCTTCTGCTTTACAGAACTTGGTGCGAAACACCAAGCTCTAGTTGGAGCAGTTGTGATTAGGGAATCAGGGAGAACGTTTGTGGATTCTGATGGGTTAGTTTCAAAGAATGTCTCTTTCTTGACACCCTGTTTTCTGGTGCGAAAACATCTATTTTCTGCCACCCGGGACTTACTAGAGTTTGAAGTTCCGGGATAAGATCCAGTGTCCTTTTAATGGAGATAGTGAAGTTCGTTCCTGTACAGTTTTCTGGGTTTTAACAATTTCTTTTTGGTAATTCTCCATCCACTCCTCCCCCCTTTAATGGGGAAGGAAAAGGAAGGATACTTCCCATGTAACAAAAAACGTAAAAGAATTTAACTGAACTATAAGGCCGCTAAGATTCTAAGGGAGAAGAAATTCGAATCACTAGGGAAATTTTCCAAATTTTCACTGAGCATCAGTAGTGATGTGCTGGTGACATGGGCATTTTAAATCTTTTAGCTCCCTGAGGTCAGGGATTTCTTTTTCACCTGTATATTCCTAGCACCTAACACATAATAGCCTCTTAATAAATGTTTGTTGAATTGAACTGAAAGAAAAACTGGACACCAGGGAGTGGGGTGAGAGTGCGTGATAAGAAGAGGCTAATTCTAGCAGTCAAACACTGAGGAACTAACTCAGTAACGCTCTTAGACAGATGCGAGTTCAGTTACAACATAATATTTACTACGAGATTGTAAACCAAATAGAAATCTTAATGTGTCATTCATTTCCCGTGGTTCCTTGCTTTACTCTATAGGGGAATGAACTTGTGATAATTATTTAAAAAAAAAAAAAAGAAATATAAAGCGATATCCCCCAGGAAAAAAAAACTCCACTTAATTTCCAGTTTCAAGTTTTTTTTTTTCTAATTGATACATGCTCAGACAGATTTTCTTGAGAAGAAAATTGGATATTACATGATATTTTAAAAGTATATGGCCCCTCATATTGTTTTCTATTTGAACCAAGTACAAGAATAACTTCTGAAGAGTCCCTATTTTTAGAAAATCATACTTTAGCACTTTGCAAATTGACCTCCACCTCTGTGTAAATTAAAATTAAGTGATCAGTACAAACCCCCTTAAATGCACCCTGAAGCAAGTGAACTATACCCAAATTTAACCACTTCTAAAAATCAATCAGTCTTCTTTTGGTTTAGCAGTAATAACGTAGACTGAGACGGTATTGCAGTTGTAATGTACATAGTAGCTACATAGCATTTTCATTTGTGGTAAAGCAGAATGTCAAGAGAAGAAAAAAATTGAGTAGAAATTATGTAATTAGCATTTAATAAAATTGTATTTGCATTATTTGCCCTTATAACTTTAATTGAAAACTATTTGCATATTAATTCATTCTGAATAATACATATTTTTCACTAAAAAGAATGAAGGGACAAAGGCATTGTAATATAGTGGGTTACAAAGATGTTGTTTGTGTATGTAGGGAGGGCTTCCATTGATATTGGTATTTATATTACACGGAAAAGCCAATACTACCTGACTCAATACTGGAGATTGTGCAATAACTTAAAATTCAATTTTCCCTTAATGAGAAGAATTCAGGGTATAAAGACAGTCATGCGAGTAAAAGTAAGAAAAATTATACAGAATTGAGTACTGCTATCCCATCAGGTTTAAAAATAATACCCTTTAAAAATATGAGATTTAAAATGTCTCCCTGAGTATTTTTATATTTTATTTCCAATCGATTGTAGAAAGCATTTAACATTATACCAACATTTAACAATAGATTAGTGGAGGTCGTCTTGCGTTTCGCTCCAAATAAATGCCCTTCGAGGCTGAAGCAGCTCTGTTTGTATTTCTCTTCTTAGTCTCCAACAGAGACTCACTGGGATTTTAGATCTCTGAACTTTGGACAGCTCAACTGCCTCCCTCACCTTTGTTTCCAGCAACCACCCGAGCAAACAATTTTGGGCCCCCCAAAAAGTCCATTTGGCTTCATCTTAAGACGTCAAATGTATTTATTTCTCCTACTAAAAAGATCTTTCTTTTAAATCGGGCAACAGGGGGAGGAGGATGTCTCTTAAAACACTTGCTGCCTCAATTCCATGTTTTAAGGTACTGGCTCTTTTCTATGAGAAAAGAAGCTCTGAGTATACATTGAAAGTGTGTAGCTTTTTATAAATGAGAAAATACACCCCCACCCCAGTCCCCTCAATCAAGTGAATTTCTCCGCTGCCCCTCCCATTTACTTTTCCAAAATAATTTTGAGGCTCTTTGTGTAAGTTTTATATTAGCTATGACGGCGTGTTTTCTGCTGTGGAATCTGGAAAATGGATCGTTCAGGAGTGGAAAAGACATTCCAGACCTGGAGAATACAGATGGAATGTTGGTTATGTTACCAAGATCAAACTCAGAAGCCACACTAATGGATCCATTGGCTAGAATTTTAAACCTATTCAGTTATAGTGCACCTTAAGTTTATGTAGGATTAATGGAGTTGTTGCCTAATTCATCTTGCCCCTTCCTTGGCCCCTTCCATTTAAAAAATATTTGTGGAAAGTTTCTAATTTTTAAAATTAGGAAATATTACATGGAAAACCCCTAGGAATACCTTGTTTGTAAACGGACTGCACGTGCAAGTATAAATCTCACCAATGTTGGTTGGGCTTTCCCCCCTTGGGTTTTTAGCTACATATCTGCTTGCAAGATCATGTTCTGGATCAGCTATTTCACAGCAAGGAGACGGTGTATAATTAGTTATTTTAAAATACAAACGCTTTAATAAGAAAAGTGTACAGGACTTTTTTTTTTTTTTTTAAAGAAACCATGGTACATATCACACGTAGCCCAAATGGGAGTCTATCCGTTTGAGTCTATTGACACTGGAGATTTGCTGCTCTTGAAGGTGATTCAGGTTGCTGGGGATGGCTTTAGAAAGTTCCCACTGCTCTTTCCTGCATTCGTACACGCCCAGCGCTTGTGAGCCTGCGTATTTCATTACTACAGCCTGAGCGGAAAAAAATAATGGTACAACCCAGTAACAACAGGGCAACCCACGCCGCTCAGACCCAGCCCCGGAACACCAGTTCTCTCAGCTTCCCCCTGACGGTATATTCCCCTTGGAGGCATCCGATTTACTAGCTAAAATTGAAATGAACCGTACTGCCTTTAAAATACTTCTTCCTGATTTTTTTCCTTTCTCCCTGGAATCAAACCTTATCATGCCTGACAAAAATCAACTGATAGGGTTTTTAAAAGTAGGTGGAAGGGAGAGTGGGTCAGTTCTATGGGTGTCCTTCAGAGGAAACCCTCACCTCAACAGCAACATCTCTGGTAGGCCTTTTTGTTGAAGAACCTAGAAATTAAGGGCTGGGAAATGGAAGGAGGTAGGGTAATTTCATGTTGGGGGAGCAGAAGGTAAATCTGAACATATTCAACAAACTTTCCAGATAAGATGACCTAATGTTAAGGAACAGTCCTCAATTTAGTTCTGTACCATGCATTCTAGGAAGCTCTCAATAAATTGATATTGAAGAGGATAATGATCTCGTTGTTAAGTGTCTAACTTTTTTAATGAGCTCCAGTCTGGGGGCATAATCTCCAACCTCTGTTGTATCCTTGAATTTCAAATTAATAATTATGACTTTTCATTTTATATTCCCGGGAAGTCCAAAAACAAGGTGAATTTTCATGCGACAAAGAAGATATTTAACTATACCTTAAAGTGTTACTACATGCTCTTATTATGTCTGAATATGTAATTCTCAGTTCCTGCAGCAATTTTGATGTTTCTGAAATAAATAATTTTGAAGATTTGATTAAATGTACCTTTCCCTTAATGTTTGAATGACTACTCCCTTCTTTGCATGCACTGCTATGGGCACCTCATTTGTCTATAATTAGGCTTAGCCATTTGAGATATGTGGAGGACTTTAATAGCTAAATTTTAAAAGAAAAATAGTGAATGTTCCACTACTAATCGAGTTCCTTAGAAGTTATCCTGAGTCTCTAAAAACAAAAGTACTTCACCTGTAAATTTGAGTTTCTCTTCTGAGGTCCCAACATATTTTAAAGCACCAATCATTAAGCGGAAGCCCCGGTATACACAAAGAGATAAAAGTTCCGTAATCACAGTGAAAGCAGTCTTTGTGAATTCAGGTTGCCCTATCGGGGTTTCCCAGTCTCATCTTTAAAGCTGAGATCAGCTTCTACTGGACACTTCGGAACCCTTAAGGCGTTTGCGGCACGGGCCAGTATCCTCAACCCCCCCCTCCCTATGCAACTTCATGCTGGCCACCACCATCCCCTCTATTTCCCTTCGTAGCCCCCACCTTCTCCTTTCCCGTCCAATTGTTCTCCCACCCTCCCAATTAATGCGAGACATATGTTATCCACAGGCATCAGGGCGGTTGGAGAGGCTCAGCCAGCCCGACTTGTTGCTCAATTGCATCGCCTCATCAAAAGCTGCCGGGCTTTCTTCAGCCTTATGGGCCGCGATGTGAACAACAATGCCCTGTCCCTCTCACTTCAAAAGCGGCGATCAGGAGAAAGGCTACCCCAGAGAATTTTTTTCTCCTTAGCTTTTCATTCCCGGTTTACACTCCACCCCCCACCCCCCCAACTCCTTGTCCTAGGGGGGAAAAAAGAAGGAAAAAGAAAAAAAAAGTAGCAGCCACTACAGGGCTTGGGCAAGCCTAATGCCCTTTGATGGGGATTGAATTCATTATCTCCAATAACACAATTGTGCTTGGCCAACGAAAAGAGCAAAGTAATACTCCCTAGCCCCAGCCTGAGAGGGAGAGGGAGAGCCTAGGAGGCCTGGACACAGGGGGTGATGATGGGAGTTTCTTAAGGACGGCTGGGGGAGGAAGAAGTGCACACCTCCCCCACCTATGAGGAGGGACCAGGAAGCTCTATCCAGAGCCTTCACTCTGCACCAGGAGCATGGGTGTCTCTGGCCAGTCCAAGGAGGTGGTCCCTCTTACTCTCTTCCCCAAGGCTCTTGAGCTGATCGGGTTTTTTCTTCTAGCTAGATGGAAGAGTAGACCAAGGACGGAAGCTTTAATTTATGCTTTATTTTTATTTTATATTTTACCCCCAAGCCCACTCCCATTTCCTCTCTCTTTTGCAAACTGTGCAACCAAGCAAGGCAAGCAGGGTGTTTACTCTTTCTCCTTGTCGCCAATTGCTGAACGGTTCCCACGTCTCTTGGTCCCAGACTCCAAGAGGGCGCTAGTTGACAAATCATGTCCTCTGGGCATCTGCAACCGAACCCCTGGAACCCTACCCCCAGGACTACAGCTGAACCATCTTCTTTGCCACTTGACCTGGGATTAACAACACCTATAAACAAGCCCTAAAACATCCTCCCTGCAAGTATTCCAGCCCTCTACTCTCTTCTTCCCTCACTCAAAACCTCCCCCAACTCCAGTCAACCACCTCCCTCTCCCTCACAGTTAAAAGCAGGGGAGCTATCTCCTACTGAACTAATCATATCAAATACTAAAGAGCCCTACTCTTGGGTACTATTAGCCCCCCACCCCTCCGCAAATTCTGCTTTCCACTTTTGATCTCTCAAATTGTGGTTAAGGTGAACGAAAAGAGTTGACTAAGTCGAATTTGACGCAAATACTCCCATTTCAGAAATTTTGCTTTATTCTCAACCTCTTCTCCCTACCCCGATCCCAGCACCTTTTGACTCAGGAATAGAAATGAAAAATTAGAGCTTTAACCAAATTGTACTTGAATCTTGTATCCCCCACTCTTAGTTATGATCAAAGAAGGATCCTTCACTATGCCTCTCTGGAGAATCTTGTTAAATACTCATTTCATGCTCCACTCCTACAACCCCATTTTCTTCTCATCCAACATTTGGGTCAAAAAGCAAACAAATCTTTTATCTAACAGCTTTCAAGCATCCTTCAGTTTCATAGAGAAGAGTTGGAGAAACAAAGTTAGAAACAAAAAGAATGAGTCTTTACTTATGCTTCTTTTAATACTTATGAAATGCTATTTGATATGTAACCTTATGGACTACACATTTCTCATAGATTGGTAATAGTCAACCTAACCTTAGATAGACATACCTATTCATCTTTTTTTTTTTTTTTAGAGAAAGATCTAACAGCTTGCAAAAATGTGAAGGGATGTGTTGAGTAGATTTCACCAAAGCAAAGATAAATAAATAAATTAGTGATTTGATTTTGTCTCAGCCAAAAGAAGCTTTTCAAACTTTGGAGTTTGCTCATCAGGCCATGTGGGGTGCTTAATTTCTCTTCAGTATTAAAGGGAATGACTTTTGCAAATTCTGTCCAGTGAAATGAAACAGATACCTTTCAGTTTTTAGGCTTAGACATTTGTGAAAAGAAAAAAAAATCTTTCACTGTAGCAGGTAAGATCAAAGAGAATGATCAAACTTTTTTCCTGTACATAGAAGGTGAATACAATTTGTAATTTGAAATTCCTGTATCAAAATTTATTGAATGATTTTTCTTTTTAATATTTTCCTTTGAAGAATATTAAAAAATATTTTACTAAAATTCCCTGAGTCTTTCATAAACATCTCTGTAGGATGGAAAATGTTCTTTATACTAGTCATAAAACCCTAGGTCCTTTTGGAACGCAGAGACTACATTACCTCCCTCCCCTTTTTTCCCTTTCTCCCCTCCCTCCCAACTTTCTTTTTTCTTGTTAAACAGTAGAGGTAGATAGATCCTGTTGTCCTAAAATCAAGTCCATTTTGCAGACAGCTCTGCTTTGATTAAATCAATTGACAGCACTAAATAGATTTTTAATTCCTGCCCAAATTGTGATACAAGTTCACAACTTTTCCACCTTTGGTAGGTTGCTGTGCATCCTTTGCCTATATTATTTCATACTTAGAAATACTTGGGAAGGGTTGGCAATAAATGTTCAATGGCATAAAGATAAAAGCTATCTATATGACTTACCTGTGTAGATTATCTACACAAGTGTAATTGGATTTCAGTATCACATCTGTGATGAAAAGATGTCATCCTAATATATTTAAGTATTTGGCTAATGACAAACTCTTACATGGTACTAATTCTCTCATAAACACAATTCTTTTTGCAATGTCATGAACACTTAGGAAAGAAAAAACCCAGTAGTTTTTTTTTATAAAATATTAAAAATTTCCTGAGTTTCAATATGTAAGTTTTAAAAATTCATTAAATTGCCATTTATCCACCAGATAATCTATCTGTCAGAACATCTAGGCTATTTTGGGAATACCCTTTTTTTTTTAATCCTACAAGCAATTTGTGCTGTGCAGTAGTAGAAATGCAGAATTGTGCCTTCAGGTAAGGAATTTACCACAGGATGGATAAATTCCCAATAAATAAGGATCATGTTTTTTCTGTGGATGTCTCTATACATAAATGACCCAAAAAATTAAAAGAAAGAAAATATTAAACACTTGAACTGAATTGAGGAATCAGTGTCCTTTTAAATTGCTACCCCAAAGCAAAGCATATTTAAATGGCATTAAGGTTCACTGAGTAATAGAACCATAGAAAATAGAGATGGAATGTCTCCTAGTCCATCCACCTGCAGGATTAGTGCAGGATTATTCTCCACAGAATATTTTCCAGCCTTGTCCAGTCTAGATTTAAATGTCGAGAGCAGCAGGATTTCCACGTCTTTAGAAGGAAGGCTGATAGATCTGTGTTATGTAGCCCTACCTATTTCTCCATCATCTAACTGCATACTAAAGAAAATCAATGCTGATTACAATAAAATATAATTTATCAAATGAATATTTTCCTTAGTATTAAACCTAATACTAAGTTTTCTTTAGTATTATATAATATATATTTATTTATATAGTATTATATAATATATAAATACTAAATTTCTTTCATTTTGAGTATACTCTGAGACCCTTTGCCACTTGTGTTTATTTACTTTAGACACCGAAATTCATGTTTCTTTTACTTTTTACTCATAGTCGATTCAAAATGCATTTTCATTTAATTAATTTTATTGTAGTGCCCTATAGCAAAATGATTAAATTCATAACTTTATTCACAGATCTCCTATTAATTGAATAGCCGTGGGGAAGCTGTAGGAGGAGGAAGAAAATGAAAGGGGAAAACAGAATATGGGGCAAAAGTGAGGGGATTACAAAGTTGAGTAGAGTTTTGTTTTGTTTTTTAAACATCAACTGTAAATTTTCTCTAGGGTCACAACTATCAGATATGTGGTTTATCCCACCAGCATGCAACTTCTTTGATGCTTAAAGATATTTCTAAGAAATTTTATGCAATCATAAGAATTTGTCTTTGTAGCTGCTTACATTATAAGAATTTGTGTGTGTGTTAACATAAAAGAAAAAAGGTGCATTGCCCTTCTTTTGAGCATATTATAGTGTATTTATTACAAACACAATAGATGACAAATATACTAGTTTTTCATGTACTATTGTATAAAAATATTTAGGGAGTGATCCATATTGTATTATAGTTTTAGACTTGCATTATAGTTATTTAAGCAAATCTTTATTTAAGCTCCCCAAATGACCAAATATTGCTTGATAACAGAAAGAATTTTTAAATTATTTAAACTCTTTGGTATTCTTATTTATCAGAAAGTTTAAACAAGAAAATTACACTAAGGTATGAAATCAAGTTTGGAACTAAAATTGAGTCTCCAGGCTTCCAGGCCTTTATTTTAACTGCTAACTCATGATGTGTGACTTTTAGTGAACTGCAGAGCTATTGGACTTTGGCATTCTATGGGTTAAGGTCATCGTCATTCTTTTCTGATAAATTGCAATCTCTATCCTGAATCAGATAGATGTGAAACAGACATTTAATCTGATCAACAATTCATACTTTGGCTGTGGGTATCATAGAAAAGATCAACAGATTTGATGTATCAGGGGCACCAGATTGTGTCTTCATGAGAAAGAGCAGGAGCAGATGAAATACAAATATCCTGGGGGGAAAAATCCTATTACTTAAATTATCTTTGTCTTATAAAATATAAAAAAATAAAAATTGAAGGACAAAAAATGAGTTGTTATCAAAATTAGAGTTTCTCAAAGACATTTTTGTTTCTTTGAAATAATAAAATTAGCAATTTTTTTTTATGTCTGTGATTTTGTACAATGTAAAGTTGTATAGGTGCTTGTTTTCTCATAGGTGCCTTATCTGAGTCCCTTTCAAATGGAAAGGTCAATCAAGTCTGTATTTGTATACAACTAGGAGGTTAATAGCATTTAAAACTTAGATGGGGATGTTAGAAATCATCTAGTCTACCTCCCACATTGTTCAGAAGAAAAGTCAGTATGGCACTGGTCAAGTGACTTGATCAAGGTCATACAAATATTGAGTGACAGAACTGGCTTTTAAACCAAGGTCATCTGCCACCAAACTCAGTGATATTTCTATCATACAGACACACACACACACACACACACACACACACACACACACACACACACACG
>NW_027185735.1:9886697-9947135 GCF_028583685.1 Petaurus breviceps papuanus | reverse complement strand
ACACACACACACACACACCCTAAAAAAAAAACCTTTGTAAATGTAGTATCTCAAAATCACTCTAACCAAAAGAAGTATGATATTTATTTCCCAAGTAGTCTTAACTATATATTTTAAATTAACTTTAGATTCATTTAAAATTCTTACTGAAAAATTATTTTTGCTTATGGAAGGAACTGAGATTTGAAGGGAAAATATTAAACACAATAGCTCTTCATGCCTGACAGCACTTCAGAGCTTCTTTAAGTGATATATTATTCCTTTCTGTACCTGCATTTACTTCAGCAGCAAGAAGACTAGAAGAGAGAGAATAATGCTCAGTCAGAAAACCTAAAAAGAGGGAGAAGACAAGTGAGGTACTTTAGGATTACACTCAAGATCTCTTGGGTAAAAATGCTTTAGGATGAAAGGGAAGGAAAAGGTAAAATGGAAGCCATCTTAAAACCAAATAGGAAATTTATCTCAGAATTCAGAAGAGTAAATCTGTTCACAAGAAGAAAGATTTTGCTAGGGAGGAACTGGGGAAAATAGCAACTTTAAAATTATTGGAGAGCGAAGAAAGAAATGGAAAGAAGAAAAACTACAACTGCAGCAGCAGAAGCAGCAGGTGTTGGATAATGTGTAGACACATGGACAGAGGGATTGAAGGATTGAGAGATGGGGCACAGTCAAATTAATGGCTGGAGAGATCTAGTCAGAATGTACTGAGGAAAGACAAGGAGTGAAAAGATTTGGTGTCGTCATAGCAACGGACTCAGCCCTGCTCCCCCTGAAGCCCATTCATCTCTGAGCTGCCGGAACACGTTTTTAATTAAAGCGTATAAAAAGTTGTTTTGTAAGGACTTCTCATCCGATTGGTTTCCAAATGGTTAATCAGGCTTCATCTCCTTTTGATGCTCAGAAAAGCATGGGATGCAGCATGTACAGAAACTGCTGCTATGGCTGTGGGAGTTATCTCTCAATCACACCTAATGCCAGGAGAGGGAATGCATCTAGTTAGTTAGTTAGTTAGTTATACACAAACACTAGGGTTAGAACTAAGGTGGGGGTTGGGTAGTAGATTTTGTAGATTCCCTGGCTTTGGCAGAACTCATTCCTGAACTCATCCTGCTAGGAGGATCTGCTATAACTGCCTCACAGATTTAACTTTGGAAGCATGAGGATTTTTCCTTGGAAGATATGACACCAAAACTTAAGAACTAAGGCTCCAATTATTTTGATCAAATACTACTCAATCTAAGTATGCCTATTGTAAGAAAAAATTTGCTGTGCTATTACTATAGAGACTAACCAATCATTTACATAATTTTGCTTGGGAAGATGAAAGGATTCTCATCTCCAAATCCTCCACAGCTTCATCATTTGTATATGCATCTCTATATGTATACACATACATATATACACATATATGCATATACACACATATCACTAGAACTTTGCCCCTTGAATGGAATGAAAAAAGGAAAAGAAAGGAAAAACAGATCATCTCTTATTGATTCCATAATGACATACTTCTAACAAAAGGCATCCTGAACTTTTTCCACTCTCATTGAATCTTTCCTTTCAGTCTGAGAAAATAACTTCTATCTAAATTCCATCTAGAGAATTGACACCATCATTTGCCAGCTACCTCAGTGTATCTCTATGTCCTATATCTATCTTCTTTTCCTTTCAGAGTTCTAACCAAGAATCTGGGGAGGAAATGGGAGGAAGAAGACTTAAGAGAGAAACCACTGCTAGGCAGATCACTCCTGAGGTAGGGAGCAGGGCAGAGAGAGTAGGCCAGGTAAGGAAGGAACTCATCTGGGGTTTGGGAAGGCCTCGGGGGAAGAGCAGGAAAGGAATCCAAGTGGAAAAAGAACAAAGAAGGAAGTGAACAAGAACTTATTAACAATCCCGAGACAGGTGCTATTATGATTTCCATTTTATAGGTGAGGGAACTAAGGCAAGTAGAGGTTAAGTGGCCACCCAGCTAATTAAGCTAGTTAAGTGTCTGAAGCTGAATTTGAACTCAGATCTTCCTGACTCTAAGCTTGGCTGAAGCTAAGCTTCAACCACCGGGTTATGTTGAGAGTCTACCTCTATTGGTTGTGGCCTTCATGTTCACTGTACTACAGGAGATTTTCACACAATCTGTGGTCAAGTGCTGTCTCCAGCTTGTGAATCTACAGGACAGTTATGGACCACCAACTTCCTAGACCCTAGGAGGATATGGGGCTGAGATGAATATGAGGGAGGACATGGACAACTGTCTTCCTCAATCCTGGGATATGTAGTAGAGATCAGCTGGCCCTGGGAAAGGGACAGCAAGGTAACAAGCTGGGGCCTAGGAAAAGGAGAAATGGTGGTTGTACTTTGAATGTGGGTGAGAGGGCCATTGGAAAAGAAAGTGTGCCTTCTAAATTTCGATGCATTAGGAAAAATCTCAATTGTCCCCATTCTACTTACTTATGACTTTGTCTTCTTCTGTCCAATTTCAGTGGAAGAATGCCTTCAGTGTCTTGCCTCCAAAACTAATTTCACCTGTGGACTCATTCCTATCATCCTGTCTTTCAATTTTATTGCCTATTTTTCTGATATTTTAGATCTGTCTTTATAGTTATTTCCCTTCTACCTTTAAACCATAATCACTTTGTCTTAAAAAAAAAACCCACTTTGTCAATAATTTCTAATGATCCTTCTAGTTTTTTCTCTTCTTATCATTGCTAAATGTTTCAAATTTAGAGATCCAGAACCCAAGAGGCAGAGACAGTAGAAGGTCATGTGTTTCTGAGGATTCAGAGACTGGGAATGATTGCACCCTATAGGGGATGTCCCCTGACATCTTGGGATAAGACTATGAGTCTATGGATCTAGCCCCTAGGGACCTAGTCACCACCTTAATCACCTGTCTTGGTGTTGCAGTTCTTAGTTCACAGGTTTTTAACTGGAAGATAATTTATAAAGCAACCAGTCTAATTTAATCATTTTATAAATAAGGAAACTGAGGCTTAAGTGACATTGCTAATTATTTAGACATCTCCACTTGGATCAGTATCTCAAATTCAATTTGTTTAAAACTGAACTTATTATAAAACAAGGGGGAGTGAACTTGTGAATCCACTGATAAAGGGAACTTCCAGATAAGGAAACTCTCCAACTTATTGTCTTAGAGCTAAGGTGTTTTTTTTGTTTTGAGTCAACTGGGGTTAACGACTTATCTACAGAGCTAGTAAGTTTCTGAGGCTGGGTTTGAACTCAGGTCCTCATGATTCCAGGGTCAGAGTAATACTTTTAATCAGAAGTCCATGGAGAGATTTCAAGGGTTCTATGAATTTGAATGGGAGATAAAATTATACCTTATTTTCACTAACCTCTATTGGAATGTGGCATTTCCTTCAATTATTAATATAGTCCACAAACTTTATTCTGAGAAGAGTTCTATCATTTTTACAAGATTGTCAAAGGGGTCTATGACACAAACAAAGGTTAATGATCCATGTAAGAGATGCCTTGAATGCTAAAAGATTAACTGACTCCCAAGGTCAGATAGTGTTTGTCAGACTTGGGCCCAGAGCTTCGTGATTGTGGGACCAGTTATATGGCACCATGTCACGCTGCTCTCAATTAACCAATTTTCATTTCACCCTGAACTCCTCCCTCTTTCAAACTGTCATAATTCTGCAGAAAACACTGCCATACTTCTCACTATCTTCACAACTTTCAAAGGTGTCCTTGATCTTTCAATTTCCTTGACCCCCTCATATCCAATCACATGTCGCCACATTGCTCAAATCTATTCCCTTTTCTTCACTCATATTGTCACAACCCTAGTTCAGGTCTCCATTATCTCTTACCTTAATTGTTGGGGGGGAGGAGAGAAATCCTCTCCTAATTATGCTTCCAATATCTAGTTTCTCCATACGTCAATTCATACACTGAATGCTGCCAAATTAACATTGCTGCAAGTTTGACCAGTGTCATGCTCAGAGGCTCCCTGTTGCTTTGAAGACAAAATACAAATGTCTCAAACTAGGATTTTAGGTCACTCACTTTCTGTTTTCCATCTATCTTTCCAGATTATTTCCCATTATTCTCTTTCATGTATTCTAACTTCCAAGAATATTTGCCTGGCATCTGTTCCTTGAAGTATACATGCAATTTCTTTCCCTGTGCCCTTGCAAAATTTCCCCAACGCCTGGCATTCACTGCTTTTTCACCTCCACTTTTAGAGTCCATAGATTCTTTCAAGATTTGGCTCAAGAGTAACAG
Organism: Petaurus breviceps papuanus; assembly: GCF_028583685.1. Classification (NCBI taxonomy): domain Eukaryota; kingdom Metazoa; phylum Chordata; class Mammalia; order Diprotodontia; family Petauridae; genus Petaurus; species Petaurus breviceps. The sequence continues at coordinate 9,942,884 of NW_027185735.1, read as the reverse complement.
GAAACCTTTCCTGTTCACCAACTATTATTATTCTATCCCTCCTAAAATTACTTTCTGCATCATTATAGAATGTAAACTCTTGAGGGAAAGAAGAGTTTCATTTTTCTCTTTCTATTCCCAGCACCTAGCATAACCCCTTGCATACAACAGTTATTTATGAACTGATTGATTTACATCCATTATTTTCACTCTTCACCAGCAATCTTTCCTTATCCCCATGCCATATGCTCTTTTTACTGAAGGGAACCTCACAGAATCACAGAAACCTTGGTGGCCATCTAGTTTAACCTAGAAATGAAAGGAATTCCCACTATAACATGACAGACAAATGTTCCTCTAACCTGCTTTGGAAAGATGTCCAAGAGAGAAAACCCACTACCTCTGATGCAACCTATTCCACTTTGAGATAGCTCTAATTGTTAGGCAGGTTTTCTGACATCAAGTCTACTTGTCCCTCTTTGTATCATATCTTTTGGTATCTCATTCTACATTCTGGGACCAAACAGAATAGATAGCGATGGGGACTTACCAATATCCTTCCTAAAACTTGCACTCAGAATTGAAAACAATACTCTAGTGTACAGTATATCCCATTACAATACAGTGGTACTTCCTTATTCCTATCACTTCCTTATTCCTGGAACTTCTGCCTTTCTCAAAGTAATCCAAGACAGCACTAAACTTTTTTAGCTATCACATCACATGGCTGACTCATAATGAGATTGTAATCAATTAAGATCCCCAGAAACTCTTGAGATAAACTGTTTTCTAATGATGCCTCTACCATTTTGTATTTGTGAAATAGATTTTTCCCCCAATTGTAAAGATTATATTTATCCCTACTGGAGTTCAGATTTAACCCAATGTTCAAGCCTGTCAAGATTTTTTGCATGTGTGTGAAATGCACCTATATAGTTTTTTGCTTTCTAGGTTTCTCTTGCCTTTTATTTGTGCATTTACTAGCCCTGTGACCTTGAGTAAGTCACTTAACCCCAATTGCCCTCAAAAAAAAAAAAAGGAAAAAAAAGGTACTGTGCTTTTGAGTAAGGCAGAATTGCAGTAGCAGAAGAAATATGAAGTGCACAAATTTAGAGACATCTCCACTCCAAATGTTTATATGGACTATTTGTGCCTGACCTGTGGTAGAGCCTTCCAAGCTCAGACTGATCTGATCAGCCACAGTTGGATACACTGTACCTCAACCCCAACAGAGTGTAATTTTGGTCCTTTTTGAAAATGTAAAACAACAATCAACCAACCAACCAACCATTGTGGGATAATCTTTTTTTTTTTTTTTTTTTGCTTTTTGGAGAGGTAGGGCAATTGGGCTTAAGTGACTTGCCCAAGGCCCCACGGCTAGTTTTGTGTTGTGTCTGAGGCCAGATTTGAACTCAGGTACTCCTGAGTCTAGGGCCAGTGCTCTATTCACTGAACCACCTAGCCACCCCCATTGTGGCATAATCTTGAACTATGTTTGGTTTTTGCTTAAGTATTATTGGTCTTATTGAATTTGTCAGACATGATCTTTTCATCAGGAATTCTTCAAAGTTTGCTACTTGACGAATAAAAATTTTTTTCTCTAATAGGATTATATTCAATTTCACAGAATAAATTAATTCATTGTTCTAAATAATTTTTCTTTTGCCTTTTGTAATATTATATTGAAAGATTTCTTTTTATTGAGTATTCTCATGTAGTTCTGACTTGGTTTCTTGTTATTTAAATTCTTTCTTTCAGGCTTTTTGCATCGATTTTTTTCTTTCTTTTGGAAACTGGATTTTGTCCCTCATAGTAGGGGTTTTCAATTTAGGATTTCTTTCAGGAGAGAGATTATATTTTCACTTAGTACTGTGCTTCTAATTGATCTATTCATTTTTCTTTTATGAATTGTTGAAATATAGTATGCAGATTTTTTTTTGTTTAGTCATGGCTTTCAAGAAGTTTAAAAATTTTCCAGTTTTATCTCCTCAACCTCTTTTTTAAGTATTTACTTTTAGTAGTCTTTTCCTCACATCTTTGTTTTTCCTTCTAATTATTGACTGCATAATTAGAACATTGCCCTGCTTATCTGTGTCCTCTTCTGAAACTCCTTATACTATTATCTTATGAATAATGGGGAAAGGGCAGAAGATGTGAGGAATCTACTCTCACAAACAACTGATGTAAAAAAAAAACAAGTTGAGGAGCTATATAACTGAAAAATGTTTTAATATCTTCTTGTGGAATCATTGAATTCTGTTCAACTTTCTTAATTTAACTCCAAATTGAATTCATCTGTATTGTATTTTTCATGGAGCTTGCTCATTTCTTGGATCCTGCATTTCTCTTGTGAGCTGTTTATTCTCCTTCAAATTTTTTATTCAACAGCTCTAATTTCATTAAAAAAATAAATCTCATGTGATTTCTTTTATCTACTCTTCTAATTCTTGTAATCAGGTCATTCTTTTTTTTCCCCTGAAGATTTACTTATACTTATTGTAAAGTCATTCTCTTCTAGGTTTTGAAAATCTGCATAGGCTTGGGTAGCCAAGATGATGGAGTGTAGGCCTCAACCCAGCTGAACTCTCCCAGAGCTAACAAAAGGTCAGAATGAGTCCTTTTTTCAGCATAAGACAACTTAGGAAATCAGCAAGAGAGGTCTGTGACACTGGGGTAGGGACCAACCCAGAGTATGCAGCAACACAGGTATTGGGCCTTAGAAGTGACCGCCACAGTGGCAACAGTGGGAGCTCTTGGGTTAGAGATGGGACAAATGGTCATAAAGAGATTACAGGGGACCTTTTGCTGGCACTGTGTGTAGCTAATGCCAATTAGCAACTTTGTTGCTATAAGCCATTATGGGTCTCAGTTCCACAGTGGAGAAGAGAGCTTGTGGTTGGTCACAAGGACGCAGGGGCCCTACTCACAGGCGCAAGGCAGAGAGGAGCACTAGCACTTTTGGCTTCAGGAGAGCAAGGGCTGTAGTTTGGCAAACCAAGAGGAGTAGCCCTTGTGGCTGCAGGGGAAAAGGGGCCCTTCTTGGTGTGATAGTAATGGCAATTAAAGATTCCCCTGTATTGGCTTGGTTTTCAAATTGATTGTGTTAAAACCCAGAGTTTGTTAATCCCACCTGTGGGATGGGCTTGTTGATGTGAAAAGAAAGTCCTGAATTGGGAGGAGCTGGTGACGTAGATTTGGAGACACAAGAGAGAGGCGGAAGAGCTTTTTTGGTAGCACCTCGTGGAGAGAGAGAGACTAAAAGAATTGCTGGTGGCCGCTTTGAATTGCCCTGGACTTTTGAGACCTGCCCCCTGAGCTGCCAAGGACTGAGGAGACATGGCTGTTTTGCTGGTACTTTGTCTGTCTGTTTTGATGTTATTTTGCCAGATTTGTCCACTGGTGAAAGACTGTCCTGTTGAAGAAGTCCTGGAACCTGGCATTTGGTTAAGAAGGCCTGAGACTGTCCTGCAGACAGAGAGTGAATACTGTCCACTGGTGAGGGACAGTACTGTTGTTGCAGGGGTCTGGAGACTGTCCGGCAGACAGAATGAATACTGTCCACTGGTGAAGGACAGTGCTGTTGTTGCAGGGGTCTGGGAGCCTTTCTGTTGGTTCAGAAGCCCTGAAGAAGGATTTTCTTGTTGTATGTTTACAGAAATCCTGGGAGAGGGCTTTGTTAATGTGTTCAGGGGTTCTAGGACTGTTCTACAGACAGAGGATAAATTCATGAAGGGACTGGCAATGTATCTTATGGCCTTGCTAAGCCTTGTCTCTCCAGGAACTAAGATTGCTGAGAACTTGCCTCGTGTCAAGATGAAGAAAAGACCTCCATTTGGGTATTAAGTGCTGTGTTTAAACTTGATGTAACTCTGGGGTAGATTCAATTGTGATCCAGGGGTGGGGAACTTTTGACCTTTTTGTGTTCTATGGTTGAGCAAATGAATGTATTTTACTTATGTTTGGAAACTAATCTCCATTTGAGAAGAGGGGCTTTGTGGTGGACTTAATTAAGGTATAGCCTAGGGGTGGAGAAGTATTTAGAACAGAGACTTCGTAATTGATTGAATGATTGGAAGGTCCTGGGGTGGGGGTAGTCCTTGGAGATTATTTAATCACACTTAGTAAATGCTGTATTTGGAATGATGTCATGTTTTAATCTTCTCTGTTCTTGGTTGGTCACTGAATAAAATAGAGAGCACCTATGCTGGTATTTTGAACCTGGGAAGTTGCCTTTGCTTGGTATTATATTACACTTGGGTAGATCAAGAGAGCAGTGACCACACCTCTTCCTGGATCCACCACCTTGAAAACACCAACAATTTTCAAAACTAGAAGTAGCTCTGAAAATAGCATCAGGAAAAGACCTGAAGCTTGGGACAGTGCCTCTCCACTCCCAGGTAAGCACAGTCCAATTTTAGTAGAAAGTTCAAAATAAAAAAATAGGTTGGAAAAATAGACGAACAACAACAAAAAGAACTTGACCATTAAAAGCTCCTATGTTGGAAGACCAAGACATAAATTCAAAAGAAAATAATTTCAAATGAGCAAAGCCTCAAAGAAAAATACCAATAAAAAAGTAAAAAAAAAAATAAGCCCAGTAGGAATTCCTAGATAAAGAGATGAGTGGTAGAAGAAAAATCAAGAAAAAAAATGAGAGTGATGTAAGAAAATGATGAAAAGAAAATTAACTGCTTGGTAAAAGAGGTGCAAAAATATTGAAGAGAGGAGTGGCTAGGAGGTGCAGTGAATAGAGCACCGGCCCTGGAGTCAGGAGAACCTGAGTTCAAATCCGGCCTCAAACACTTAACACAAAAAAATTAGCTGTGTGACCTTGGGCAAGTCACTTAACCCCAATTGCCCTCCAAAAAAAAAGGCAACAAAATATTGAAGAAAATAATACCTTAAAAAACAGAACTGACCTAATAGTAAAAGAGGCACAAAAATTCACTGAAGAAAATAATTCCATAAAAGTTAGAACTGAGCAAGGGGAATCTAATGACTCCACAAAACATCAAGAAACAATAAAACAAGGTCAAAAGAATTAAAAATAGAAGAAAATGTGAAATATCTCATTGAAAGACAACTGACCTGGAAAACAGATCAAGGAGAGATAATTCACTAATTTTTGGACTACCTGAAAACCATAATAAAAAAAAAGAGCCTAGATATCATATTACAAGAAATTATCAAGGAAAGCTGCCCTGATATCCTAGAACCAGAAGGTAAAATAGAAATTGAAAGAATCCACCAATCACCTCATGAGAGAGATCCCAAAATAAGAACTCCAAGGAATGCTACAGCTAAATTACAGAGCTCCCAGGTTGTAGAGAAAATACTTCAAGCAGCCAGAAAGAAACAACTCAAATATCATGGAGTCAGGATCACACAAGATTTAGCAACTTACATGTTAAAGAAGTGGAGAGCTTGGAATATGAAATTCCAAAGGGGAAAAGAACTAGGATTTCGACCAAGAATAACTTACCCAGCAAAACTGAAAAATTAAATAGAGGACTTTTAGGCTTTCTTAACAAAAAGACCAGAGTTGAATAAAGAACTTGACATTTAAACACAAAACTCAAGGAAGCATAAAAAAGGTAAACATGAAAGAATAATCATAAGATACTCAATAAAGTTAAACTGTTTACTTTCCTATATGGGAAGATGTAACACCTAAGAACTTATCATTATTAGGGTAGTGAGAAGGAGTCTACATAGACAGAGGGCAAGAGTATAAATTAATTATTTTGGGATGATCTCCAAAAAGAAAATGAAGGGGTGAGAAGGAGGATTGCACTTGGAAAAGGGGAAAGGGAAAGAAGGAGGAAATTTTCTCTCATAAAAGAGACGTGCAAGGAAGACCTTTTATAGCGGAGAGGAAAATGGAGACAAGGGGAGGTGGGCATTGCTTGAACCCACTCTCATCAGAATTGCTTCAAAGAGGGAAGAATATGTATATGTATATATGTATACATATATGTATACATACATACTCAGCTAGGTATAGAAATCTATCTTACTTGATAGGGAAATGGTAGGGGAAGGGAATAAGAGATATGCAGGGTGATAAAAATGAGGGATGGGGGGGGGCAGAGTCAAGATGGTGGAGTAGAAGCACCACCTCCCCAAGGCTCCGGCTTCCACCTTCCCCAATCCATGTAAAAAGGGCACTCTGAACAAACTTTGGAGCTACAGAACCCACAAAATGACACAGAGAAGCTAACCTCCCGCTGAAGACAGCCCAGCAGGGTGGCAGGAATCGGCCAGAGAAGTGCTCTGGGAGCCAAGCCCAGTCCCATGACAAGGCTTTAGCCCCAGGGCCGGCCAGAGGGTCTCCAGATCAGCAGTAGCTGTGGCCATTTCCAGGTTTATCAACACATAGATGCTAAGGACAAAGTGAGAGGTCAGTGCACTCTGGACTTTGGGACTGAGTAAGTGGGAGTGCTTGGCTTCCCCCCCCCTCCCCACGAGAAGCCACTGAGACACTGGCACAGCCAGCCAGCACCACAGGGCAGCTTCAGCTCTTGGCCTGTGGAGAGTAGGGGGACCAAGCACCAGTCTGAGGGGTAATTGCTCTTGCTTTAACCTGGTTGGATCTGGATTGCAGTCTAGGGTGGAGGTCCTGGGGTGTGTGTCCAGCTTGTCAGAGCTTGTGGAGACCTCAGAGAGGGCACCCATCTAATACCTCTGGCAGCTGAGAAAACCCCAGTGTTTGGGATGAAAGCTCCCCTGTCTGGTGGCAGAGTCCTACTGTGGCAAAAAGCACAGGGGTCAAGCGACTGAGGGGTGACATGACCAGGCAAAGGAAACAAAGCAGACAGAAGATTCCAACATTACACTCCTGTTTTGGGGACAAAAAGGATCAAAGCATGGAACAGGAGGAAAACAGTGAAATAAGAACTCCTGCACCAAAAGCTTCAAAGGAAAATACGAGCTGGTTACAGGCCATAGAGGACCTTAAGAAGCAAATAAGAGAAGTGGAGAAAAAATTGGGAAGAGAAATGAGAACAATGCAAGAAAATTATGAAATGAGAGTCAAAAGCCTGACTGAGGAAAATAATACCTTAAAAAATAGACTAACTCAAATGGCAAAAGAGGCTCAAAAAGGCAATGAGGAGAAGAATGCCTTAAAAATTTGAATTTGCTAAATGGAAAAAGAATCTCAAAAGCTCAATCAGGAGAATCATTCCTTCAGAATTAGATTGGAGCAAATGGAAGCTAATGACTTTATGAGAAATCAAGATTCTGTTAAACAGATCCAAACAAATTAAAGAATAGAAGGCAAGGTGAAATATCTCATGGGAAAAACCACTGACCTGGAAAATAGATCTAGGAGAGATAATTTAAAAATTATTGGACTACCTGAAAGCCATGATCAAAGTAAGAATCTAGAAATCATCCTCCAGGAAGTTCTCAAAGAAAACTGCCCTGATATTTTAGAACCAGAGGGCAAAATGGAGGTTGAAAGAATCCACTGATCACGTCCTGAAAAAGATCCCAAAAAGAAAACTCCTAGGAATATTATAGCCAGGTTCTGGAATTCCTAGATTAAGGAGAGAATATTACAAGGAGCCAGGAAGAAACAATTTGAATATTGTGGAAACACAATCAGGATAACCCAGGATCTGGAAGCTTCTACACTGAGGGATCAAAGGGCTTGGAATATGATATTCCAGAGGTCAAAGGAGCTGGGATTAAAACCAAGAATCACCTACCCAGCAAAACTGAGTATCATGTTTCAGGGGAAATGTGGTCATTCAGTGGAATAGAGAACTTTCAAGCATTCTTGCTGAAAAAAACAGAGTTGAATAGAAAATTTGACATTCAGATACAAGAAGCAAGAGAAGCATGAGAAGGTAAACAGGGAAAAGAAATCATAAGGAACTTATCAAAGTTGAACTATTAACATTCCTACATGGAAAAATGATAATTGTAACTGATGAAACTTTTCTCAGTAGTTGAAGGGAATAAAAATATATATGTGTCTATATATGAGGGTATATGGGCATATGAATACATATGTGAATGTGTGTATATATGTTTACAGGTATACATAGATAGAGGGCACAGGACTAATTTAACAGGAAGGGATAATACTTAAAAGGTGAAATTAAGAGGTGAGAGAGGAATATAATGAGAGGAGATGGGGAGAGACAGAATGGGGTAAACTATCTTATATAGAAGTGGCAAGGGAAAATGGTTACAAAGGAGGGTAAGAATAGGAAGGCAAATGGGAATGGGTCAACCTTATTCCCATTGAATTTGGCTTGAGGAGGGAACGAAATACACACTAAATAGGGTATCTCACCCTCCAGGAGAGTGGGGGGGGGAGGGGATGAGAAGGGGGAGGAGTGAAGGGAGGGCAGGCTGGGGGGGGGAGTTGGAAGCACCCACTTTTGAAAAGGGATGGGATCAAAGTAGAGAATAGAACAAGTTGGAGGTGGGATAGGAGGGAGGGAAATATAGTCAGTCTTTTACAATATATCTACTATGTTATTGTTTTGCATTAACCGCACATGTACAACCTATACTGAACTGCTTATCTTCCCAGTAAGGGTGGGTGACAAGGGAGGAGGGGAATGAATCTAGAATTGAAAGGTTCAAAATCAAATATTCAAATATATATACATATATACTATTATTAATACTATTTTACATATAATTGGGAAATAAGATATATAGCCACTGGGGCATAGAGATCCACTGGAAAAGTCGAAAGGGTTATGGGAGAAAATATGGGAGACAGCAGATTGGAGGAGGGGATATCCTGTGGGATTGCTATTTTGGTGTGGTGGGTAGGGGAAAATGGGGAGAAAATTTGTAATTCAAAATCTGTCGGAAATGAATGGTGTATGTCAGAAGTTAATAAAGCATTTGAAAAAAATGAGGGATGATTAGGGGAGGCAGTGTTCAGAAGCAAAACAGATTTCTGAATAAGGACAGAATAAAAAGAGAGAGAGAAGGATAAATAGAAGAACATAGGGTGGAAGGAAATACACAGTAATCACAACTGGGAATGTAAATGGGATCAGCTCGTCCATAAAACAGAAACAGATAGCAGAATGGATTAGAAACAAGAACCTAACAACATGTTGTTTATGAGAGATACTTGAAACAGAAAAATCACACACATTTAAAATAAAGGGCTGGAACAGAATATATTATGCTTCATCTGAAGTTCAAAAGTTCAAAAGTAGCAATCATGTTCTCATACAAAGAAAAATTAAGAGACCTAATTAAAAGAGACAATCAGGGAAACTAAATTTTACTAAAAGGTATTATATAGACAATGAATATAAAAATAATTTATAATAAGTTTCTCTGATAAGGGCTTCATTTCTCAAATGTATAGAAAACTGAGTGGAATTTATAAAAAAAAAAGAGAGAATCATTCCCCAATTGATAAATGGTCAATGATAAGTGGCAATTTTCAAAAAAAATTAAAGTAATTTATAATCATATGAAAAAACTCTTGAAATCATTATGCAAATTAAAACAACTCTGAGGTACCACCTCATACCTATTAGAAATTACAAATGGTGGAGGAGATGAGGGAAAATAGGTATATAAATGAACTATTAGTGAAGTTGTGAACTGATCCAACAGTTCTGGGAATGCCTGAAGGGCATATTCTTTGACTAAGCAATACCACTACTAAATCTGTACCCCAAAGAGATCAAAGGAAAAGGAAGAGAATCTATATACACAAAAATATTTATAGGAAAATGTACATAATATTTCTTTATTGTATTTTGAGGGTTTTTTTTTTCTGTTTACTTGTATCTCCAGAATAATTTCCTAGATTCTGACTGTGTCAGGTTTGAGCTCTCTTTCCTCCTGTAACCTTTGACAGGGTGGGTCTACCTTGTCCTCCATTTATTTGGATGCACTTCTATGACAGTACAATAGTTCTGGATTGAGTGGTTGGGACCAAGTTCCACTCCCTGCCAAAGTCTCTGGTTTCAGTCTGCATCTCCAGGTAGCCCAATATTGGTGTTGACCTTGGCCCTGTGTCTGTCTTCTTCACCAGCAAGAACTTTATGAAAAGCTTTATGAAACACTTTGCTAAGATCTAGGTAAATTATATTTAAAATATTAATGCCAAAGTCTCAGTTAACACATCAGTCAGTTCTTTCACAACCCAGGGATGTAGTTAAGTTGGGCCAGATGACTTGAATATATGAAGGACAAACAATTGCTCTTTTGCTCTCATTCTTTACTTTTATCTTTGGTATCAATTCTCTGTTAGCCATTTTGGTTCTGCCATATTTTCCAGATTGGAAGAATTCTGAGGCAGCAACATCCACGACAATTATGACCTTATCGGTATAGCCAGCCTTACCAACAGCATTTTTTAGCAGGTCCAGAGCTTCTTTATTCTCCAGGACATTAGGAGCAAAGCCACCCTCATCCCCTGTTGGTGGTGTCTTATCAAATTTCTGGTTAATCACATTCTTCAGGTTGTAGTAGAGCTTAGCTCCAATGTGCATGTCCTCCTTAAAGTTTGCTGCTGCCCCAGGGAGGATCATGAACTCCTGCATGGCCAGTTTGTTACCAGCATGGGAGCCACCACTGATCACATTGAAGGCTGGAACTGTCAGGATGACTTATCACTGCCTGCAAGATCCACACTATGGCAGTACGGGGAGACCTTTCTCAGGAGATCTGGCCTTACAAACAGCCAAAGACACTCCCAATATGGCATTTGCACCAAATTTAGATTTATTCTCAGTGCCGTTCATCTCTATCATCAGTTTGTTGATCTTCTCCTGCTCCACAACATTCAGTTTCTTGCTAATCAGGGTCAGGACAATAATTTTATTTATGTGCTCAACCACTTTTGAGACACCTTTCCCCACGGAGCAAGTCGTATCATTGTCTCAGAGCTCCAAGGCTTCTTGGATAACAGTAGAAGCACCACTGGGCACAGCAGCTTGGAACTGACTTTTTTCAGTGTAGAGATCAAATTTCCGCAAGAGTTGAAGATCTTTCTTGCCTGGATCTTGTAAATAGACACGTTGAGTTTCTGAATGGGGATTCTTCTGCTGGGCTCAGAGAACAGAGGCAGAGTTCTGTCATTTAAAAAAAAATCTACTTGAGAGAGAAAACAGAAGCAAGAAAAAAGAATTAAGCAGAACTGTTTTCTGTCTGTCATCAGATATCATCATCCTATCCAGCCCAAGAAAAGGTCTAATCTATCTTGGATTCTTAGTTTAATTCAAATATATCATTAAAATAAATCCAATGCTTTTTTTTTCCTATCCATATCTAGCCAAATTTGGCTCATTCTGTTTTAGCATTTTTCACTCTTTTTGTTTTATTTATTAATTTTTGAAATTGTGAACTTAAGAATTACCAAATAAGATGAGTATTTCTGTATACAAAATGGAATAAGAAAAAAGAGAATTATATGTGTATCTGTGAATTTGTACTAAAGAAAACTTGGTTTTTGGGTTTTTAAAAATTTTTTTAGCATATGTAAGAGCTCTTCTGGTAATTTTGCATCAGTTGCCTTCAAGAAGGCCTAATTTGATGAAGACTCTGGAAGTTCTATTTTCCAAACATGAGCAGGAGGATTTTTATCTTAGGATCAAAAATGGGGGTGGGTTTTCCAGAACTTTGGGCACAGGAGAAGTTTGAAAAATTTCTCTGGAGAGGGTCAGGGAAGGAGCCAGAGAAAGAACCCCTAGAGAGAGGCAGCAGAAGATGCTGACTCTTCCTGGGAGATTTAGAAGCCTCATAGGGGCTGGAATCCTTTCCTTTTCCTGACCTATAGTTTGACTTAGTAAAAGAATTCAACACAGTGACTGAATTCTGGCTCTTTGGAAAAACTTCTATGACAATGGTGAATCTGCTCCACTCTCTACTTCTCCCTTTGTTCTTTTGTCTCAAAGGCAAGATTGATCGCTAAAGATTTCTTTGCTATTTAAACATTTTGCCGATTGGTTCTTTATTTTGTTTTTAAATGGGTTGATACTCAAAGCAAAGATAATTAATTATAAAGTCTTTCTTAGTTTGTATTCTTCCTCTAGGGACTGAGAGAGGGAAAGAAAACTTGTATGTGTTTAAGGACCTACTATTCTAATGACTGGGAGATTATGATCCCAACTTAATGATCAAGGGATTGACTAGGGGCTTTAATAATTTTATGAATTTCATTTTAAATTTGTATGTAAAGACTTTTTTTTAAGCTTTGAGAAAAATTAAGCCATGTTGAACTAGCACCTTCTCCCTACCCAGATCCTAAAACCCTCTTGAGCTAATATTGTTATTTCCAAGCAGATTAACCACTTTGTGGTTTTTCTCCACCCATAAGAGAGATGGGGAGAGGAGTAGAGATGTCAAAAGAGGGTCATGCCTTGAGCATACCATGACCTCTTCTGGACAACATATATAACAAATCCGATATGGTGGTTTCAAAACTGTCTTGCCTGTCTATGTTTCTAATAGTTTTTGTGCTATTCTCTGTGTTTTTAAAAAATACTTCAGTGACCCTCTTTTCTAACTCTTCTTAAAAAAAAAGATAATCTTATCATTAACCTCCCTTGACTTTCACAGAAATCCCCACCCCAAATCAAAAGGAAAAATAATATGCATAGTCAAACAAAACAAATCTCCACATCGAACTTGTCTAACATGTCAGTCTCATTCTTTACTTTGAGTTGCTCATCTCTCTTTCAGTAGGTAGGTAGTATGTTTTATCACTAGTCCTCTAGAGTTTCGCTATCATTCTCTGGGTTACACTCACTTCATTCAATCTAAATTCATACAAATATCCCAGATTTGTCTGAAACATTTTTTCTTCATTTCTCATAACATAACAATATTCCATTACCTTCACAGAACATAATTTGTTTAGTCATTTCCCTATCTGATAGTCACCCCCTTAGTTTCCAGATATTTGCCAAGAAAAATTTCAATGACTATGTGAATCTTTTTCCTCTTAAAAAAATCTCTTTAAGTGAAACTAATAGTATTGATGAGTTAGTGAGTATGCACAGTTTTGTGAGTTTTGGAGCAGAGTTCAAAATTGCTTTCCCTAATGGTGGGACCAATTCTTAGCTCTGCCAATATTGTATCAGTGTGCTTGTTTTCCCGGCACTGTCATTTCCCTTTTTTTGGTCTTTATTTCTTTAATTATTAAAAATTTAGAGAACTTTGTATGGTTATTGATAGTTTATATTTCTTACTTTGAGAACTGTCTATGTATTTTTGGCTACTTATCTTTTGGGTGATGGCTCTTGTTCTTATAATTTTGAAAGAGCTCCTTATATATCTTGGATATCAGACTTTTACTGGTTAAAACTAGTTTCAGAGGGTTTTTTTTAACTCCACAGCTAACTATCTCTCTTCCAATCTTAATTCATTGTTATTTTGTACAAAAACTTTAAAATTTTATGTAATCAAAATTGTCCATTTCATCTCCTATGATTCTGTCTCTCACTTGGTCATAAACTCTTTCCCTCTCTATAGTTGTGGTGGCTATTCCTTTCTTGATATTGTAATTTATTTATGTTGTGATCTTTAGTAGGTAAGTCATATATTGCTTTGGAAATTATCTTGGTATATAACATAAGATTATGTCTAAACCTAATTTCTGCCAAATTTCCTTCTAGTATTCTCAGAAGTTTTTGTCAAAACAGAGCTGTTTTAGTGTTTGGAGACTTTGGGTTTATTAAACACTGAGCTACTATGTTTGCTTTTGTATGTTCTATACCTAATCTATTTCACTATTGACTTCTCTATTTTAAAAACGGTAATAAATAATTTTGATTTTGATTTCTATAGCAAAGATTCATTCTCCCAGATGAATTTCTATATCCTCAGGATTCCAATGTATCTCTGAGGGACAATGGAATTAATTTCTCTAATGGTATCAACCCGAGTCCTTATTTTGGTGTACTCCTCTAACTGCTAGTCATTAATGATTAATGTCTCAGTTCCATTCAACCAACTAACATACAAAGGGACATTTACTGCAAACTTATTAAAGTTTAAAACTGCACTAAGACTTTTGGGACACCCTCTATAGCCAAAATAGAAGTACTAACATTTTCCCTATTCTCCCCTATACTACCTTGATCTTTGGAGAGAATAGGCTCAAACTTAAAGAAGCTTCTACATAGCATTAGCCCTATCGAGTTTACTTCCAAAAAGCAGCTTAGCTGATGGATGAATGAATTTGCATCTCTGCTGCTGCTGGACTTTGCCCCTTACCAATTGGCTTTCAAAAAATCTAGGCGGGGTCTCCAGCTGCCAGACTTCTGGAGGATGATTCTCTTGACTTTCAAAGTTCACGAGGTCATTCATAGTCATCTTCAATCTTTTCCACCTAAAAGTAGGAAAAAATAGACACAACAGAGATAGGAGTAATATCAGGTTAATCAGTTAGTCAACTACTGTGTGCCAGGTAGGAAGCACTGGATATACAAAGAAAGGCAAAAAAAAATTCCCTCCTCTCAAAGAGCTCAGAATCTGATAGGGAGACAATATAGAAACAACTATGTATAAACAAAATATGTTTAGGATAAAATGGGGATAGTTTTAGAGAGAAGGCACCAAGATCAAGGAGGGCTGGGAAAGGCTTCTTGCAGATGGTATGACTTTAGATGAGACTTGAAGAAACCAAGGCTAGCTAGGTGGTAGAGATGAAAAAGGAGAGTATTTCAGGCCTTGGAGATAGTGAAAATTCTGTAGTCAGGACATGGATTGCAAGGAACAGCAAGTAGACTGGTGCCACTGGATTATAGAGTATGTGAAGGGGAGTAAGGTCCAAGAAAACTAGAAAGGCAATATAAGCTTCAAATGGCCACATGACTTAGACATAAAGGGTAATATCATAAACAAATTAGAGAAGCAAGGAAGAACCTTGGGGATAATAGAGAGCCACTGGAATTTATTAAATAGGTGCTATGACCATATCTATACTTTAAGAATATTAGTTTGACAGCTGAGTAGAGGATGGAGTACAGATGGAATATGTCCATACAATCTCAACTTTATGGCAGCTCTGGGTAAGAGGGGCCCTAAGACTCCCCCACAGGGAGGTGCTCAAAGGCTTTCCCTACCAAAAGTAGATATAGAATGTCTGTATATGCTCCAAATTGGGGGGCAGGGAACTTTAATCATACATCATCATTCCTTTTTAGAAGCAAGCGTCTTCCACCTGAGGCTTTCCCCCTGGTATACTGCTTTTTAGTTTGGGATCTGCTACTGCTAACTTCCCTTCCTTCATATTTTCATTATTTCCCCTGAGATTCTTGACCTTTTGTTCCTTCAGATGAATTTAAAATTATTTTTCCAGCTCGATAATGTAATCCATTGGTAGTTTTATTGGTATGGCACTGAATAAATAAATTAATTTATTTAGTCCTATCATTTTTATTATATTTTCATGACTCAAATGTGAGAATTAATATCTCTGCAATTATTTAGGCATTTTTATTTTTAAAGTGTTTAAAAATATATTCAATTCATGTACTTGTTTTATGTATCTTGATAGGTAGACTTTAATATATATTGTAGTTATTTAGAATGCATTTTCTTGTTCTTTTTCTTCTTGCAGGGTCTTATAGGTAATATTCAAAAAGAATCCAGGGATGTGTTGTCAAATATTTAACAACTGACTCACCAAAAGAAAAAAAAAGTACATTCAACACACTTCTAAATTTAATCTGCATTAATACATCTTTTCAATCACTTTCTTAATTCCAGGCAATTAATAAAGCAGTAACTCAAGCCCTCATTTGCAGCATTTGCTGATTTCTGAGGTTTAAATATTAATGCTGAAAATTTAACCAATTGGTTCTTTGAAGCTGATTTCAGCTCACTCCTTATACATTCCTAAAAAGATTGATACCTTATACTTTCTTTTTTTTAAATGCTTTATAAACTTCTGATTTACATCATTTGTTTCTGCCAGATTTTGAATTACAAATTTTCTCCCCGTTTTTCCCCTGCCCACCACTCCAAAATAGCAGTCCCACAGGATATCCCCTCCTCCAATCTGCTGTCTCCCTTATTTTCTCCCATACCCCTTTCTACTTTTCCAGTGGATCTCTATGCTTCAGTGCCTGTATATCTTATTTCCCAATTACATGTAAAATATTATTAATAATAGTATGCACACACATATATATACATATTTGAATATTTGATTTTAAAACTTTGAATTCCAGATTCATTCCCTTCCTTCCTTGTCACCCACTCTTACTGGGAAGATAAGCAGTTCAGTAGAGGTTGTACATGTGTGGCTAATGCAAAACAATAACATAGTAGATATATTGCAAAAGACTGACTATATTTCCCTCTCTCCTATCCCACCTCCCACTTGTTGTTCTATTCTCTACTTTGATCCTGTCCCTTTTCAAAAGTGGGTGCTTCCAATTTCCCTCCCCCCCAGACTGCCCTCCCTTCCATCATCCCCCCTCTTCATCCCCTTCCCCCCCTACTCTCTTGGAGGGTGAGATACCCTATTTAGTGTGTATTTCACTCCCTCCTCAAGCCAAATTCAATGGGAATAAGGTTGACCCATTCCCTTTTGCCTTCCTATTCTTCCCCTCTATTGTAACCATTTTCCCTTGCCTCTTCTGTATGAGATAGCTTACCCAAGTCTGTCTCTCCCCATCTCCTCTTATTATATTCCTCTCTCACCTCTTAATTTCACCTTTTAAGTATCATCCCTTCCTGTTAAATTGTTCCTGTGCCCTCTATCTATGTAAACATATATACACACATTCACATATGTATTCATATGCCTATATATATACATATACATATATATATATTTCTATTCCCTTCAACTACTGAGAAAAGTTTCATAAGTTACAACTATAGTTTTTCCATGTAGGAATGTTAATAGTTCAACTTTGATAAGTTCTTTATGATTTCTTTTCCCTGTTTACCTTCTCATGCTTCTCTTGCTTCTTGTATCTGAATGTCAAATTTTCTATTCAACTCTGGTTTTTTCAGCAAGAATGCTTGAAAGTCCTCTATTCCACTGAATGACCATATTTTCCCCTGAAACATGATACTCAGTTTTGCTGGGTAGGTGATTCTTGGTTTTAATCCCAGCTCCTTTGACCTCTGGAATATCATATTCCCTTAAATCCTTCAGTGTAGAAGCTGCCAGATCCTGAGTTTCCTGATTGTGTTTCCACAATATTCAAATTGTTTCTTCCTGGATGCTTGTAATATTCTCTCCTTAATCTGGGAATTTCTGAACCTGGCTATAATATTCCTAGGAGTTTTCTTTTTGGGATCTTTTTCAGGAGGTGATCGGTGGATTCTTTCAACCACTATTTTGCCCTCTGGTTCTAAAACATCAGGGCAGTTTTTCTTGAGAACTTCCTGGAGAATGATTTCTAGGTTCTTACTTTGATCATGGCTTCCAGATAGTCCAATAATTTTTAAATTATCTCTCCTAGATCTATTTTCCAGGTCAGTGGTTTTTCCCATGAGATTTCTCATTGCCTTCTATTTTTTCATTTGTTTGGATCTGTTTAACAGCATTTTGATTTCTCATAAAGTAATTAGCTTCCATTTGCTCCAATCTAACTCTGAAGGAATGATTCTCCTCAGTGAGCTTTTGAGATTCTTTTTCCATCTGGCAAATTCGGCCTTTTAAGGAATTCTTCTCCTCATTGCCTTTTTGAGCCTCTTTTGCCATTTGAGTTAGTCTGTTTTTTAAGGTGTAATTTTCCTCAGTCAGGTTGTTGACTCTCATTTCATAATTTTCTTGCATCATTCTCATTTCTCTTCCCAGTTTTTCCTCCACTTCTCTTATCTGCTTCTTACGGTCCTCTATGGTCTGTAACCAGTTCATATTTTTCTTGGGAGCTTTTGGTACAGGAGTCCTGACTTCACTGTCTTCCTCCTGTTCCATGCTTTTATCCTTTTTGTCCCCAAAATAGGAATCTAATGTTGCATTGTTTTGCTTGGTTTGCTTCCTTTGCCTGCTCATTTTGTCACTCAATTACTTGACTTTTGGGCTTTTTGCCACAGTAGGACCCTGCTACCAGACTGGGGAGCTTTGTTCCAAACCCTAGGGTTTTCTCAGCTGCCAGAGGAATTAGTTGGGTGCCCTCTCTGAAGCCTCCACATGCTCGGGCATGCTGGTCACACACCCCAGGACCTCCACCTAGACCGCAATCCAGATCCAAGCAGGTCAAAGCAAGAGTGATTACCCCTCAGACTGGTCTCTTGGTCCCCTTATATTCTGCAGGCCAGGAGCTGAAGCTGCTACATAGCCTAGGCTGCTGCAGCCCTCAGCTGCTTCTTGCCCTGGGGGCAAAAGCCAACACACTCCCAACTTTTGGGTCCCAAAGTCCAGACTGCACTGACCTCTCACTTTGTCCTTAGCATCTATGTGTTGCTAATTCTGGATCACCGCAGCTGCTGGTGATCTGGAGTCCCTCCAGCTGGTGGTTATTCAAGCCCACCCTGGGGCCAAAACCTCAGAGTGGTGCTGGGCTCAGCTCCCAGAGTGCTGGGCTCGGCTCCCAGAGTGCTGGGCTGGCCAATTCCTTCAGAGTTACTGGGCTGTCCTCAGTGGGAGGTTAGCTTCTCTGTGTCATTTTGTGGGTCCTGTAGCTCCAAAGTTTGTTTAGAGTCCCCTTTTACGTGAATTGGAGGTGGTGGGAGCCAGAGCTTCCTGGAGGTCATGTTTCTACTCCACTATCTTGACTCTGCCCCTGTCTCCCATTCTTTATCCCATTTTAATGATTATTTTCCATCCTTCCTGTTTATCTGTCTTCCTACCTACCTACCTACTTACTTACCTATTTATCTATCTATATCAGAACCCACTGAAGTAAATAGATCAAGTATTCTTGTCCTTATTTGACAGATTAGGAACTAAAGACAGATTAAGAACTAAAGCTCACAATGGTTACATGACTTATTTATGTCACATAAGTAGTGTTAGAGCCAGGACTCTTTGATTCCTAGTCCACTCCACTTTTCACCACATCATGGTTATCAGCATATCCATCTTAGAATTGTGACAGGGCCACCACACTTTACAATTTTCTTAGTATATTGTCTCATAAATTGCAATTAGGCATTTACTAAATACTTTGTTTTTATGATGATGATATGTCCTGTGGAGACATAACAAGGAAATTGGGCTAAATATTAACTGTGTTCTTTCCTTTTTTCCCACTCTCCTTTATTTTAATCAACCAATAGGAGCTTTTTGGTGTCTTCTATGTGCCAGTGTCTGTACTAGGTCCTGGGGGAACAAAGACAAAAACGAAACAATCCCTGCCCTCAAGTAGCTTATATTTTTATCAGAGGAGACAACACATACAGTTGTAAATAAATACAAAGGAATTTTTAAGACTTTTTTTTTGATTAACAGATTTATTTTTCTCCTTCCCTCCTCTTCACCTCCACCCTTTAAAAACAAAACAAAACAAAACTGTTTTTTAAACAAATTTGCATAGTAAAGTAAAATAAATTCCCATATTGGCCATGTAAAAAATTGTGTCCAATTTGCACCGAGTCTCTGACCTCTCTGTCAGGTAGGCATGTTTCATCATGAGCTCTGTAGAACCTCATCAGAGATCTTAAGTCTTTCAAAGTTGCTAGTACAGAGAAATTTTAATAGATATCTATAAACTACATATATGCACAGGAACCAAGGAATTTAGTGAACATCAACCAATATATCTTGGCAAAATGTTGGGGCAATGATTTAGTAGGTAAGAAAAGAGCAGTGCTGATTTGATTTATGTTGGTATTGTTTGACTTGAGGTAGAATTAGTCAGTATGAATGTGAAGGTGCTGCATGGAGATGAGATGAAAATTACTAATATCTAGGATTTCATACTGCTGGCCAAACTATAACACAAATAATAAAAAATGGTGTCAATGTCTTTATAACAAAAAATGTAAAGGTGAAAAAACTCCAATAATAATCATTGTTTTCCACTTTGGATTGGAATATGTTTAGAAGAGATAGTTAGAATTTCCCTATGTGATGTGTACCTCTTTTGTACTATTTCTATCGTATTCATCAAAATATTTTTTTTGGATAAGATATACAAAGAACTGGGCTCAGAACTGATTAGGAGGAGATTGAACCAGATCTCATTTTAGGAAACTGCACAGTGCTTTTAATGTTCCTAAGCTGATCACTGACACAAGAGCCCCCTCCCCCTTTTTAAACAACACTATTCTGCTACTCTTGCTCTGAATGATATAAAAGTACAGTCTTGCAAGAATGAAAATTGCAGGTGATCCAAGGGATGAGGAAAAGAATTATAGAATTTGAAAATTGGAAGGATGACCCTTAAATGGAATGAAGCCACAGAAAAACCTCCCAATTAGCCATCCTGCTTGAAAACCTTTAAGGAAGGGGACGCCAGGGGTGGCCAGGTAGCACAGTGAGTAAGAGCACTGGCCCCAGAGTTGGAATGATCTGGGATCAAATCCGGGCTCAGACACTTAGCACCCACCCAGAAACACCTGGCCGTGTAACCTTGAGCAAGTTACTTAACCCCAATTGCTTACGGGTGGCCAGGTGGCTCAGTGAGTAAAACACCTCCCCAGAGTTGGGATGACCTGGGATCTAATCCTGGCTCTGATACTTAGCACCACACCCAGAAATAACTGGCCATGTATCCTTGAGCAAGTTACTTAACCCCAACTGGTTTAAAAAAAAAAGAAGGGGATGCTATCACCTCTTGATGCAATCCATTCCACTTTTGGACAACTGCAATTGTTAGGAAGTTTTTTCCTTACACCAAACCAAAATTTACCTAACTTCCAGCTTTTGTTCCTGGGTCAACTCTGGGCACAAATGGCTTTTAATCCCTTCTTTGTGGGACAAACCTTTCCATACTTAAAAGATATGTATCATGTTCTCCATAAGTCTTCTCTTCTTCAAGCTAAACATCCTTAGTTTCTTCACCTGATTCTTGTATATCATGGTCTAAAATCCTTCACCATCTCAGTTGTCTTCCTCTAGACACTCTGTAGATCCCCTTCATATAGCACAGTTCTCAGAAATGAACACAATAGTACAAGAGTTATCTGATGAGATATATTTCAATGGGACCATCATCACCTTAATTCCTGGGAGCTATCTTTCTTAAAGATCAATTCTGCTTTTTTTTGGGGGGGAGGGTACTACATAATGTTAAAAATCTTAGATACCACAGAGGCAAACAAGGAGACCTAGGACATTCTAGTGGAGGCCTCCTACCATATTGATATTGAACCATTAACAAGTACTTTGAACCTGGCCATCCAACCTTTCTGAATTCATTTGACTATATTATCATCTAATCCATATCCTTCCATGTTCTCTACAAAATGCTATGAGATACATTATGAAAAAAGCTTGCAAAGACCCAGGTAAAAAGTTATCTATAGAATTTCCCTTATCTACCAACTTAATTAACCTTTTAAAAAAGGAAATGAGACATATGGTAGGTATAAGCTATTAGCAAGAATGACTAATGTTAAGTGAGTGGTATAAAATATCATCAAAATTATGTATGACCAGAAAAGGAAGTTGATTTTGTAGTGAAGATGAGAGACAATAGTACCAGTGTGTACAAGTATAAATTAAATATTGAAAAGTCCAGATACTCCATGGAGGATTTATAGAAAGATCTAGAAAATAATCAGACTATGAAAGGAAACATATAGGTTTGCATTTGCACTGATGAAGGAAATACTTATGATGATGATATATCCACTAAAATATTTGAGGTCTCCTGAAAACTACATAAAAATGGTTTAAAGTATCCCCCAGGGGAAATTAGAACATTAAATTGGTTATACTATATGCATAATATACTAAACTAATACCAATGCCTTAAATCCTACATTTAAAAAGAAGTGTAAGATAATAGAATGTATAACCAAAGGACATCATGGAATCATCTATGACATTTTTCAGGTGTTCCTTTTGTAATTGGTTTGAATGTAGTCCTGTCCAGTGTCAGATTAAGTGATACTTTCAGATCCAGTTGACACATGTTCTGCACTTATTTTGTGATTCTAAGCACATACTTTGACTCAAATTTTTTTTCCTTAATCTGACAAAAGCATTAAATATCTAATTCGGGTAATTAATATGTTTAGTTTTAGATAACTGGATAGAATTCTTACTTATTTTCATTTTGATAAAATAATTTGTTCATTGTTCTTTTTCTAGAAATGTTAAATTAAAATCTATTTTTTTGCTTCCTTTTTTCCATTCTTTTATAACCCCTGGCTTGGTATCATGGGTGGTTCATGAGGAGAGCTAGGTCATAAGGAATGGAAGTTTTGTATTGTCTTAAAAGGGGCATTGAAACACTTCAATTCTTTAAACACATAAAAAGAATTATATAGACTTTTCAAACAGACCTAAGAAAAAAGAAGCTATTGTTCTATTCTACTTATATATATATTCTACTATAGTTTTATTCTACTATTCTATTCATGTCCCACCGCTACTTATATTGAATTTTTATTGCTCCTAATTTTCTTATTTTCAAGAATCTCTAAGAGAAAAGCATAAATAGGGATGGAAATTTGCAGAAATGCAATTGTACTTGTAGCTGTGTTATCTTATGGTAGATCATCAGGGAATTAAATGCCCTTATCATCTGTTTATAAACAAAATAACAAGCATCACAGATGTGTAAAAGTATTGAATCTACCATGTGAACCTGCCATGAGTTTATATGTTTAAGGAAGCAGTACTGTCATCCTTCATAGAAAATAATTTATTCTCCTATGCTTAGCATAACAATTTAAAGTGACAATTTCGTCATATTCCACTTCTAAGATATAAATTTCAAGCACTGGAAACAGTAGGAGCTTGGAATTGCAAGAGTTACAAAGTTAGAGGCAGTGGTGAGTCCATTTAGATAAGGGGAGAGAAGGGGTGGAGTCAGGGAACAATACACCAAAGTGTTTTCTTTCATACATCTTGGTTCAAAGTAAGGTTAAATTCCAAAGGAGGATGTGTGTTTCCCCATATGGAAACTTAAAGGACCTCGCCTTTGTTTCTATTTTCCCAGTGAAGATATATGTTAATACAAACAAAACATTTCATAATAAATGTAACTTTTATAGGATGACTAATGCCTTCTATAGAGATAAGGCAGACTCTTAGTTACCTGAGTTGAATCCAGGTTTCAGGAATTATGCCAAGGGTAGGACAAAATTTTGTTCCTATGGAGAAGGCAGCAGTAAATTGGTGGGGAGTAGAAAAAACCTTGGCTTTGAAGGTCTCATTGGAAGGAATCTTCACTGTATCATTGTGAATGTTATTTGACATTTGTGTACTTTGGAAGGACAAAGAGGTGAGGTTAAGTCTGCCAAAATTTGAGCTTGTGCTTCTGGGCACCTGTCAATAGGACAACTGATATTTATACAAGAGGTGAAATCGCAAAGGTTCTGTGAACAAGAGCTTGGGAACTAACCTACAAATAGTCCAGTTAAATACTGGTGAAGGCAAATCACTAATTTCACGAGGTCTTGAAGTCAAGCTTTTCTAACATCTGTCCATAAAAAGACTGACCAAACAACCTGCACTTTAAACAGAAAATATGAAAGAAATGAGCTGCTCTTTCCTGGGGAGGTTTGGCTTATGCTTAAAAACAAAATGAGACCTTTGGAAATAGTCACTGGAAGATGTGTTTAAAGTTAACTTGTGTGCTGAGAAAAACATCATCAAAATGAGGTGTGAGCCAGTCTGGATGACTATGAGTCCCAGACATTTCAGCTAGGTGTGATAGGAAGTCTTCTCTGATTGGGTGAGGGACTTGGTAACATCCTGTGGTGCCCATATAAATAAAACCAGGAAGCTAATTCAGAACCTGAAAGATTCCAGTACCCTACTCTCATCCAATTTACAGGCAAATCACCCTCATGATGCCATTGGTTTTCTTAGAGAATGAAGGACAAAGGAGTGCTTAGCTGTAGAAGGAGAGGTCATTCCATGTAATCTCCTGAGAAGGAAGTGACTGAACAGGCAGCTGAGCCCCCAGCACTGGCCTTTTCTCTCAGTCTCCTTGCCACTTTCTCAGCCTTGGACAGAGGAGGACATTGTGAACTTTGAACAGTCTAGAAGATTTGGACATTTTCCTCTCAGTCCTAACAGTATCTGCTTCATGGTTGTGGGCAGAGTCTGCAAAGGTGGCCAAGGACAGACAGTAGCTTCAAGGCTACAAAGACTATGGCAGAAAAGCTATATTATTCTGAAGAGGGACATCTTGAAGGACTTCTAGGAGCTATAATCCTTTTGTCAGTTCTTTCTAAGCTCAAGCCCAATTTCCCTTGGATCCTGTATGTACTAGTGAGAAATTTCAGTGGAATATTTGTGTCAATTGTACCAATTACACCACCTAATTAAGTACTCATTTATTAAAGTTAACTAAATCTGGCTGATTGATATCAACTAACAGCAAGTACACATTATAGGACTTGTGAACTAAGTGTAGTCCACCTTCCTTCACCTTCAAATATACACTTGAAGAGGAACACGAATTTGAAAATGAGGCAGTTGAACAAGATAACCATTCCCTAGTTAAATCAATGCTCTTCATCCCTCCATCTGTGAAAAAAGAAACTTCACAGGGTGAGATTCACAAGCTGATGGGGGAATCAAATCATAGTAGGACTTGGAACTGTTTATATATTCCAGCCCCAATCTCATAGTCCACTCTTTCACTTCATTCTGTTTAGTATGACTGACAAGAAAGGCCTTTATGTGAACACATGAGAATACTCAGTACTCAGTATGTTCCAAACATGTCAGGTGTCTCCTCCTTTGGGTTGGCCATGCTCACACAGGCCTAGTAACTAGTCATACCATTCACATTCTGTGAATTCTTCTTCCACTGAAATACAGTGGTGGGGAGTACTACAGCATATCAGAAATTCACAGCAGTTTTTCTCAGTATCCAATGATGAGAGGATATGATCTTGCCACTGCTGTCCCATCTGCTACTCAGAGATCATTCATTCTACCTGTTTATGAAAATGCTTTTGTTTTTCTAATGCAGTGGAGTGTTCATGGACACTCTGCCTCCTGTTAGCACTAGACAAACAACCTCTCAAACCTTCAAGGCTATTCCTAGAGCCTTGAGGGGCCATAGTAGCCTTGCTCCAGAAGCTGGAAATAGGGATGGAGAGAGTAAGACCCCAGAGACTGCATTATGGAAGACTTGTCTAAGATAAATATTAGGCTCTTCACATTTTCAGGCATTCACTGGACAAATTCTCTACCCAAGACTCTTGTTACTGGATATCTTAGTTTTCAGAACATTGTTTTCTCTACATTTTATTATAGACCAGAAGTATACAGCAACTAATTTTCTGGTGTGGTTCCTTACAAATCAGACCAGTTTTTTTTTTTGAGATAACTTTTGTACTGTTAAATGGTTATTAATATCTGCTGCATTGTTAAATTCTTTATAAGTATTAATATTGAGGCTAATATGAGAAGTATAATTTTTAATATCTAAAAATGCTGATGCATAGTTGATAAATGTTCATGTTTTTCTTTTACCTTACTGTGAGGTCTTTATGGACTAAATATCAACATAATGAAATCTGCCTCCTGTTCTACAAAGGGCAGCTAGGTGGCACAGTGGAGGAAAACTTATTTTCCTAATTTCATTTCTGATCTTGGACACTGTGTGACCCTGGGCAAGTTACATAACCCTGTTTCCTCAGTTTCTTCATCTGTAAAATAAGCTGGAGAAGGAAATGGCAAACCACTCCAGTATCTTTGCCAAGAAAACTCCAAATGGGGTTGAAAATAGTTGACACAACTCAAAATGACTGAACAACAACAATCTGGTCTATAAAACCCAAGAATTAAACCCAAGCAATTAATTGCTTTGCTTGGGTACTTCATGCTTTGGGGGAGCTTAACTAATCTATTCTTTAGCCTTCAGTGGAGCCTAGTTTATTATAGGGTGAATTTGTAGGATTCCAGCATGATGGCCCTGTCAGTGGCAGGAATTCATCGGGAGAAATTTCAGGTGTGCTTTCGTATAGGGACTCATAAGAAATTTCGCTGGATTTACAAGGTATCATCTATAGTACAGAGATACTTGGATAAATTTGGTGGGGAATGAGGGGAGTGGTTGAGGGTATCCTGTGTAGATAAGAACACATAGGACCTCCCTCCCCATTAGGATGCTTTTATGTAACAAGGGAATCATGGAAGAATTTTTACAGAGGAGAAAATGATGGAGTGAATTCCAGTTCCCCAATGTAGAACTCCATGTCATAAATCCTTACATTAAAAGCTTCACATGATCAGATTTCCACCTGAGATAGGAGGCTGGGTTTTCTTTTCTTCTCTTTCCTTTCCTTTATTGGCTTTAGGCTAAAGAAGGCTGTTTCACAACGAAGGTTGGCCAGTAAAGTCACAAGGTCAGAGCCTAGTCCATCCCATCTATAATATCTAATAATCCCAGTTCTCCTTTATCTTAGGCAGGAAAGAATGAATGTAAGAGGGACAGAAGCAACAATTAAGACATTTACTTGTAGAACTATATGGGGAGAACAGGCTTCCTGTACTCTCCACGCTTGTCTTCTTAGTCAAACAAACCAGAGAAGAACAAGGTAAGGAAGCAGTAATCTCTGATAAAATTTGTCAAATTTTTTTGTGGAATTGCATAACTCTGTATCTGAGAACAATTGTGATTTTCACTTATATGTGTAGAATTATATAAGCTCTCTGCAATGTTAACTGTTTGAGCCTCTTTTTGGTATGACTTTTGTGGGAGGGGGGAAGTGACAAGTGCTGATGCCTCATGGCAGAAAACTATTCTGGGTTGATTGAGCAATGTGTTCAAAACCCATGTCAAGCCCATTTGACATACATGGCAAATTTTTTTTTGGAGGAGGGAAGGCAAGGCAATTGTGGTTGAGTGGCTTGCCCAAGGTCACACAGCTAGTAAGTGTGTCAAGTGTCTGAGGCTAAATTTGAACTCAGGTCCTGACTCCAGGGCTGGTGCTCTATTCACTGTGCCACCTAGCTATGGCAAATTTTAAAAATATGGTAGCATAAAGGGGTAGAATGTAATTGGAGGCTAGCCAAGGAATGTCTTGCTCAATACATGAGCATGTACAGTATACTTGACCTGATTCAATTTTACCCCTGTTTATTTCAGAACATTTGAAGATATTCTGTGGTATGAATTTTGAAACATGCACTTATATTCTCTGACTGTTTTTCATATGCTTACCATGTACCAAGGAAAGGCTTTTTGATTGGCTCCTGAGCCAGGACTGAAAATGTGTAGAAAAATTCCCAGTAACTTGACCTTGTTTTCCTTCCTGCCAGTTTTGTTTGAGTGAGGAGGTGAGGAGAGTGCCAGTGGTCTGTTCTCCCCATATAGTTCTGTGTGAAGCCATAAGCAGATGTCTTTGTTTTGCTCTTTCCTTGTCATGTTCAATTTTTCCTGCTTTAGGTGAAGGAGGGATGGGATTATTAGCTATTAGGGACAGACTGAACTAGGCTCTGACCTCGTAAGCTTAAAAAAGTTTGGAAAATGCCACAGGTTCTGAAACTATTGTGTATTCTAGAGTTTGTGAACATCCATGCCTGGTGAGCAGTGAAGCCCTGAGAAATCCACTTATCCCAGGTCAATGATTCATTCAGACTTTTTGCCTACAACTTGTGTGAGTTCTTTGGTATTTTCAGAGGTAACAGTTGTTGCATAACCTCTGTGGCTCTTTGGTAATTTATTTTCTGGGTTTGTATATGAACACAGAAATCCTGGTTTCTACAAAAAAGGCAATGATTCATTCATTGGCCTTAGTCAGAAGTGAACTTGGTGGGGTTAATGTTTGTAACAACTACTTTGAGTTTGAGTCCACTCTTTGCAGGGACTGAGGTTTTTAGGGGATAGTGCACTCCCACCTGGGGGAGTTTGATGCTTTCTATGTCTTTTCAGTAAATATCATATAATAATAAATATTAGCTGTGAAAG
Source organism: Petaurus breviceps papuanus (assembly GCF_028583685.1). Classification (NCBI taxonomy): domain Eukaryota; kingdom Metazoa; phylum Chordata; class Mammalia; order Diprotodontia; family Petauridae; genus Petaurus; species Petaurus breviceps. Next base: position 9,914,952 of record NW_027185735.1, on the reverse strand, counting down.
CTAATTCGTTTAATTGACTAAATGATATGCTAATCACCAGAGACAGATGCAGAAGAACATATACCAGGATGGGGATTCGAGCATTACAAAGACACTTCCAACAACTCTGGGATACCTATCAAAATGCTAAATGGATATACAGTCAACATTACTCTGGCGGACTCTACTTGGCATGAACGAGCATAGGAATAAGGACTCCATAGACTTTATATGGGCTACAGAAATATATATGAAATAAAGTCAAAGTAGGTTAGGGAAAATAGAATGTTAGCAGTAAAACAGAGTTCTTAAGTTAAATCTTGAGGGAAGGAAATCTGTGAGGTGGACATAAGAAGAGAGAATATTCTAGATATGTGGATTGGCCATTTCAAAGGCATAGAGCATCATGTGTTATTAATGGCAAGAAAAATAGTTTGCCTAAATGATAAAAGTGTGGGAAGGGGAGTAGAACATAGTGAGGCTGTAAAGGTACATGCATCGGGGCCAAATTGTGAAAGGCTTTGAAAGCTAAACAAAAGAGTTTATATTTTGTCCTAGAGACATAAGGAACCAGAGTGGTCACCAATTGATATTAGTAGAATTATATGGCCAGACTTGTTCTTCAGGAAAATCACTTTGGTAGCTGTGTGGGAATTTGGAGTGGGAAGAGACTTGAAGCAGGGAAATTAATTAGGAGGCCAGTGCAGTAATATAGACAAGAGATGATGAGGACCTGACCTGAGACAATGACTTTGTGAATATTGAGAAGACTATGTTTACCTTGGATATGGTGGAGGTAGAAATGACAAGATTTGGCAATTGACTAGATGTAAGGGGTAAGAAAGAGTGGAAGGATAGCAATGAGGTTATGCATCTGAGAGAGTAGAAGGATCTGAATGTCTGACAGCAATAAGGAGTTTTGAAAGAGAAATTAGTTTTTTGGGGGAAATATAAAAAGTGGTGTTTTGGATAGCTTGAATTTTAGGTGTTGTCAGGATCCGCATGCTAAGACCACTCCTCTGTTTTCACACCTCTCTTTTTACTAGTAGGAGACACCCTTTTTCCAGAGCTAAGACCCCACAAGCAAGCTATGCCTTGAGCTTGGCATAACAACAATCCCTTGCACTTACCCTCTGGATGTACTCTGCTGAAGCTAAAGCAGAGAATTGATTCATACCAGCCCCAGGTGGTCATTGAGCTTGGGACAAGCACCTGCAGGAACTATATTCTAGCCATGAAGCCCGACTATGAATCAAACTTGTCTCATTGTTGCTGTTATCCCTCATTGCCAACAGCTACATTTCGCTGCTCAGTTCTTTGTCCAGCTACAACTACGTGTATCAAGGTTTATCCTCGCTATATTGAGGACACCCCAGTACATGTGTCTAGTTTCCCTCCTCCAACAGAATAAAGAAGACTTTTTGCCTACAATTTGTGTGAGTTCTTTGGTATTTTCAGAGGTAACAGTTGTTGCATAACCTCCGTGGCTCTTTGGTAATATATTTTCTGGGTTTGACAATATCATTGAGGCATCCAGTTTGAAATGATCAATGATTAGTTGGTGATTTGGGAATAGAGCTTGAAAGAGACTTTGGATATATAGATTTGGGAATCATCTGAAGAGAGATAATAATTGAACCCTTGGGAGCTGTTGAGGTCTCCAAGACAGATAGTGTAGATAGACAAAGGAAGAGGACTCAGGTTAAAGCCTTGGCCACATCCGCAGTGTGGGGGATGATTTTGTTGAAGAGGTAATTTAACACTGCATTTTCCTGGATTAAGTCGAGGAGTTTTTATTACTTGTATGTATAAGGGGAAAAATAGATCACGGACATGTGAGTAGATTTTTCAGCCATGTTCTCTCCTATCTAGACTTAAAACTGGTTTGAGGAGAAAAAGAATAAATTGGAGATGATACAGAGTTAAAAGCTGAACAAGAGGGGGGCATTACAATGTTGAGAGAGACAAACAGTTAGAAGAGTAATAAAACTATGGTTAACCAGACACAGTGACCAAGCTGGGATCCGACTTTCTCAGAATCAGTATTACAAGTTAATCAGATGCCTAGGGATAGCATTCTTTCCAATGAGAATGCATTTGTCCATAGTTTCTTCATTTTAGTGATACCTTGTCTACGCATCTATAGTGATGTTAATCTATATAGTCACAACAAATTATGTCACAACTGATACATAGAAGTATGTATAGAATAATTTCATATATATTTGTATGTATGGATATATTGAATTTTAGATGCTGTCAGGATCCCCATGCCAAGACCACCCCTCTGTTTTCACATTTCTCTTTTTACTATTAGGAGACACCCTTTTTTCAGAGCTAAGGCCCCACAAGCAAGCTGTACCCTGAGCTTGGCATAGCAATAATCCTTTGTGCTTACCCTCTGGATGAACTCTGCTGTAGCTAAATCACAGAAATGGTTTGTACCAGCCATACCAGTTCATAACTCTCTCTTTCTCAATCTCAGTCTCTCTCTCTCTCTCTCTCTCTCCCCAAACATATATATATATATATATATATGTGTGTGTGTGTGTGTGTGTATAGATATGTACACACACATATAGTTGTGGTTACTGGTAATCATCTCTAGGGTAAAGGGGGTATGGAAGAAATAAAAAGAAATTTGCATGATAAACATAGTAGATTTGCAGTTTCACATGCAATCATCTTTTTTTTATTATATTGTGTCATGGAAATACTTGTTTTATTCCATAAATTAAAATAAAATAATTTTTTAAAAAGAATCACAACAAATTAGACTGGTCTAAGGTCCTACTTTCACATTCTCCACTTCTGTGCTTTTAGAGCACAAAGGAAATCATCTTGGATATTAGGGCTTTCTTCAGAATCTATGAAATCAAGATAGCTGACATTCTCAGCTATGGACAGGTGATCCTTACAGTGATCAAGAACATTAAAAGGACTTCCAATGGATGTGGAGGGACTAACAGGATGGTTGCTTGAAAGAGGGTAGAAGAGCAGTAACAACCCAAGATAAAGATGGACTAAGATAATGATATTGGTAAGGAAGATAGGGACATTTCCCAAGACCCCTTCTCCAAATTTACCAAGGCTTATTCAGCTACTTATCAGGCTGGACAGATTGTTTCCTTGTTTTGGGTCACTAAGCATCCTATTAACTATGTTTGTATGTAACTAATATCTAATATAACTAGTTAGGGGAGCCAGGGATGCAAATATAACAATTTTGTCCTTGATAACATAATCTGTTTAATAATCTGTTTAATCTTCAGAATACCTAAGGGGTATGGAATAGAGTAGCACTGGTATTCCTGTCCCAACTCCCAACTCCTATGCAAGGTCCCATGCTCAAAGAAATAGGACAGGGTTAGATCTTGGATAATTTGGTAGGAGACAAAAGTATTATCAGTTCAAGGTCCCCAAGTTCATGTGTATCTCCAGAGTGACAGTTTTTCTTTACACTGGTCATCTGCCACTGCTGGACTTGTTCCTTGTTTCTGTGCACTTAAGTTTTCAAAGGACTTAGGTAGAAGTGATGGTAGAGTTTGGTGGTACCTCAGAATGGGGACAAAGTTGTTCATATTCATTTAGGAAGACGTTATTTCATGGCAGTGTTGATATCAAGAAGAATCTGGTACGGAACAGAATTCTACAGAAGTCTTATACTAAGAATATAATCACTTTTTTCTTATTCTTTCTCACCCCCTACATGCAGTCAACTGTCAAATCTTGCCTCTTCCACCATTACACATCTCTGGACACATCTCTGGTGTCCATCCTCTTCTCAATATTCACAAAGCCATCACAATAGGTCAAGTTCTCTTCACCTCTTTCCTAAACTATAGCATTGGTCTCTTAATCATCTGGACCCAATCACCAAGCTAGATGGGATAACAGAGTTCCTCTGACACTTTGAACAAGAGAGCTCCTACCGCATATGTTTCATTAATATCTTATTAATCACTTAATTCGTGAACCGCTGGTAGGTCAGAAAATTGTCCATTAAAATTTTATTCCACCAAAATACAGTTTCCCTGTTGGTGGTGGATCTTGAACTCATGGGGGGGGGGGGGAGGAGTATGAGTAAAGCATAAGCAAAGCCATTTACATTTGAATTTTAACTGTTTTGTTTCTATTCCAATTTGTCATTTTGTTGTTTTTGTAAAACAGAGTGATAAGAACAGTGAAAATGTATTGTCGTACAGATATACTTTATCCTATAAAGCAACTTCTGAAGTTGCTGTTGATAAAGGCGTACCAAATTAAGAATTAATTATTTTGCTGACTATAATAGAATCATGTTTTCATGCAGGGATGGGCTCCTACCTACATACCCATAGCAACATACCATTCCTGCATACCAACATACAATATTACTCTGTAATAAGAATATTTATATACTTGAATAAGTCTACATATGTATTTTAAAGAGTTCTCCCTGGTGGCATAAGCTAGCTTTTCTATGTTATAGTATCGGACAAATAGTCTGATCAGGTATTATATTTGTGGTCTCTTTGGGGAAATTTGGAGCAAGCCAATTTTTCTAACTATTCTAATAATCTTTTTCTCATGTATTTCATGCTTTGGTGCATGTGATCAAGGTATGAGAGTAAGGTTTTAGGCACAATTGTGCACCATGGTTGTTCAGGGTATAAAAGATACCCTACCAGTTGTGAAAATATTTTTCTTGATTTCTAACTAGGTAGATAGGAGCATCCTCAAGAATTTCCTAGAAAATGACTGGTCCTTAAAGAGGGAAACAAAGAAAGATGTTGGATATTCCACACTTTAATTGGTGTGCTCATCTCATAAGGCAAGTTACAGTATGGTTGTCTGAGACCACCCTGAGGCTGTTGACAAGGAAATTATTTTAGCCCTCTTGCCCTATTAGCCTGAAATTTCTTGAATATTTAGGAACAAGGTTCCCTCAACTCTTTTTGTTCCTGGGTAATGGTTGCATCATATGTTCATGTTATTCAAGGAGTATACGAGCTAGGATTGTGATCTGACAAGTGGGAAACCTTCATTCATAGAAATATCCATGTGCAAATGGTTTGGGGATTTGCCATTGAGTATCCCAGTATTTTCTTTTTTTTTTAAGCAATTGGGGTTAAGTAACTTGCCCAAGGTTACACAGCCAGTTTTTTTGTGTGGGTGTTAAGTATCTGAGGCCAGAACCGATCCCGGGTCCTCCCGACTCCGGGGCCAGTGCTCTTACTCACTGTGTCACCTGGCCACCCCAGTATCCCAGTATTTTCACCTATAACAACGATGTTTTCAACATAGTCATGTTTACTGAAATAAAAGGAAAATGTCTTCCAGGTATTTGCCCCACTTCTTACAACCTCCAGACCTGATATGCCTTAAAGGTTTCACTCTATGGTGGAATTCTCTTTTATGTGATGTCTCTCCAAATTAGAGCAGGAACTTTCATTTTTCCATTGTGTTCCCAGTGATTGGGTCATGGTAAGCTCTCAAAAAGTATTTTTCATTAATTTTCTCATTCATTAATTTATTAAAAACAAATTACCTTTACAAGTAACATCAATACATATTGATACTGAGATTTGTTTACAATTATAGCAATATTTGACAAATATTAGCATTCAGGTTTACAAGAAGGAAAATCCTCAAATTCATTCTTTAAATATAGTGTAGGCAGCTTATTTAACCTTTTGATAACATTCAGGATTTTCCTAGTCTTGTGAATTGTACTCTTGTGTTCCTAAAGTGGCATTGTCTACTTATAGTATTAAATAAACTCCTTAATAAATTGCTTGTAGAAGCACCATTTCCCCATCTGTTTAGGAAGAGAGAAATAGGACTCAGATACATCTAGATATGGTAGAGATATCTTGTGCCCAGATGCATAAATTTTATAAAACACATGTAACATTTTGGTCTTAATGAATTTGAATTTTTCCAAGTTCAATTCCAATTCTCTAATTACTCTGTTCAGAGGAATTCCAATTTCATTTCTGATTTCTACTTATCCTTAGGCTTATAGATGATAATTATCCCCAAATGTTTAATTACCTCATTTTAAAATTGTTTCATGATTCCTGCTTTCTTTTCCAGATCCATACAATTATCAACATATGCGAAGCTTGAAAAAATTTGAAATCACCCTCAGCTACCTGAAGAGGAATTTTTTTTTTTCCATTTCCTATTCTGAACAGTTTCTAATGCAGAGGTGCTTTTCTATGAATCCAGTTTTCTAAATTTCCATTAGGTTGCAAGTGTCTTGCACTTTAACCTTGTTCTATAAGTTACTGTGTATTTATTTCTCACAGAATGTTTATTTTATTTTAGCAGGCTATAGTTAATTTCCCAATCTTAAACTCTTCTGCTTTCAAAATATATTTCATGTTCCTTAATTTTGTTAGTTTCCCTTTTCCTACTGGTTCTGTCTCTTTTCCATATAGCATCATCTCAGTGTATTGAATTAACTTAACTTTTTTTTTCTTTAGGTGCTAAGATCATATAAGTAGATCTAAGCAAAATTCCTTCAATTTGACAAACAACTGAATTAAACCAAATCATTTATTCAGATTGGTTCCTGCGGGCAAAAGAAACTTTTCCTAAGGGAAATAGTCCCTCTTTCAGTAGCAGTAGCTTCTAGGAGAGAGGGTTTAAATTAATTTCAATAATAAATGAAGTCAGTACAAGGATTTCATAAGAGTACAAAGGAATGAAGTTGGTTGCAGATATTTAAATTTCTTCACTTCCAATTTAATGATCTGTAATAAATTCAGAAATATTTTACTATGAAATTTGGTATGAACTCAGTTTTGTTCCCATTATAATTTGCATGATCTCTCACTATTCCATGATTGGCTATATCAGAGGAAAAGAAAATCGCTGCTCAAACTGGGAAAATTCTCATTTTCTTTCTAAACTAACTCCATTTAAAAAAATCTGTTCTCAATTAAGGGTTAATCATATATGTTTGAAAGTGAAAAAAAAAATCCCAAACTTTTGTCAGCATTATACGATTAGGTAATCAGTCTTTTCTAGGATCCATTCCAATTATACTTTTGACAGACCTTTAGTATTAATTGTTTGAGGTCAAATTTTTTTTTTTTGCTATAGAGATTTAATTTTTCTTTTTAATTTTTCATCTCATTTCCTAAAAGGGGGAAACCTTTCTGGGTCTCCTTCTATTTTCATAACTAATTTAAAGAAACTCTTTAAAGCTACCTGGAGGAAGGAAGAAACTCCTTAAAGCTAGCTGGAATGAATATTTGATATTCATTTAACTGCTAGGAATAGTTTCCAGTTACAAATCACTTTAAATACACTTTCTACTCTAAGAACATACGAGCTGAGAAAACACCCCTTTTATGCTGGAACTCAGTTCACACAGGAGAAGCAAAGTTGGGATAGATGTCTCTATAACAACAGACAGTATACATAACAACACAAAACAGATATTTTTGAGCTTACTGAGAATCAAAAGCAAAGTAAACCAGAAGGAGATGTGACAACAACCAGTCACACACAAAAAGTTAACTACCAAGACCAGAAAGAAAAAAAAAAGACTCTCAGAAGAAATGATCAGAAACCTCCCCCTACCACTTGGGGCTTCTTAGGGAGAAACTTCTCCCATTGCTGAGGGATATTAGAGAGAATCTTCCTGACAGCCATGGAGTTATTAAAAAAAATTCACCCAATACCTCCCTCCCATTCTCTCCCCCCACCAATACTTGGGAGATTATTGGAAAGAGTAGCAGCTGCCAAGACTCCCAAGAAGATCACATTGTACGCATAATGGCAAGGAAAATTAAACACTCACCTGTTGGAATCCCTTTCAAAAGAATATGTTGGAAAAACCATACCTTTGCTTCTTCCTCTCCTCATCCAATAAACATATGCTAAGAAAGAAGCCAACCTTCACCTAATCTCTATGTAGAGATTTCAGATAGTCATTGAAACTAAGGGAGGCCAGGAGTCTGAAGGCAGACTTCCCTATCAGACACACTGAAGTCAGAAAGCAGTACTTTTTCTGGGGCATAGCACCAGAATTGCCAAAGAATTAATCTAGCAGTTTGCATTTTCCTGACTGAGCCAGGGAATTTTTTCTTACTGTGTACATAAAGGGAGAATCAAACCATGGACACAGAAACTAGTCCAACAACCACATTCTTCCCCTCAGACTTACTAATTAAACAATCATTGTTAATTTTAGACAGAGCAATTTCAGTTGAATGATGAGGTCAGAAGCCAGATTACAAAAGGCTGAGAAATAAATGAGAAGAGAGGAAGTGGAGGTAATGAGTATTGATAACTTTTTCAAGGAACTTGGCTAAGAAAAGTTGAGGAAAGATACAGGGTGATTGCTTGAGGGGATGACAGGGTCTAGTTAGAATATTTTTAAGGATGGTAGAGAGAAAAGGAAAAGAGGGAGCTCAGGAGGAAAGCCTCTATTTTCTCAGAAATTAGAAATAATGATCCTCAATTAAAAAGATATGGCAAAAAGATAATAAAATAAAAAAAAGATATGGCAGAAAAGGAGGCTTGGTGTGGGAGTTTTGAGGAGAGACCTTATTTAAAGAAGACAATATTTAAATTAACCACTATGAAAATGGGAAAGAGAATCAATTTGGGATGAATAAAAAGATTTCCTTTTCAACTGAGGACCTAGATGAGGTTAGAAAACAAAAGTTTTTGGACCCAGTCACCTCATATAGGAGACTTACTTCAGCTCTTTTTAGCAATCTGTGTAGGAGCAGAGGAGGCAAATGGTGGGAGTAATGTAGAGTTGGCATTTGTCAAGAACTGAAAAGAAATAAGATGAAAGGCCAAGGAACTCAACAAAGACATTATGTCATACCTAAGGAAAACTTCTTGAGCACTCCACCAATGGGAGAAAAGGACTTCCATAATGCCCAGGAGGTACAAGTTACTCCTTTGCCACATGGGCCTTCTAAGCTTGAGCCCATTTTCCACTTGACTTTGGATATTTGTGGAAAAATATGTTGCAGACTTTGGGAGGGAGTGTTTTGTTTCATCTGTTCTCACTACACAACCTTAGAAAAGTTTAAAACCTATTCAAGGGTTGGTGACTAAAGAGATTCTCCATTGATAATATTGGAGAGAATAAAACAGTGAAAGTTCAGAATGAGGGCCTGAAAAAGTAACTACTGATTTCTCATATGTACTCCTAGAACCATGAAGGGGAGCTATGCCCTTATTCTGGAACCTGGGACTAGTCTATCAGACTGGAAGTTATGATAGGAATACCTAGAGCTTATATAAACGACACATTTCTTCAGCTTAGCATTAATATGCCACCAATGCCAAGTTCAAATAAAATCAAATACAACTTTACCATTTTTCCAAAGTTCACTTCTTCACCTTCCTATCTTGCACTATACACACACAAATACAATATATATGAACATATACATATATGCATACATATGTGTATATACATGTGCACGTATGTATGTATGTACACAATACATACATGTATTAGTGTGTAGACAGTGAGTGAATAAGGGGTGATGTGAGACAGTGGAGACCCTCTTTACAAGGCTGAGAGACCACTTAAGCTAGCTGCTTGACCCTGGTCAAGTCACTTAATATCTGTCTGCCTTAGTTTCCTCAACTATAAAATGGAGATAATAATAACACCTAAGGTTATAGTGAGGATCAAATAATATGATATTTCTAAATTGTCCAGCACAGTCCCTGGCTCAATAAATGCTTGTTCCCTTCCATTCTATGTTAATACAGTTAACATTCCCTCTTAGGTTCAGAAATTTAAAGCCCCTTGTAAAAAATTTAGTTAGGGGGCAGTTAGGTGGTGCAGTAAATAGAGCACTGGCCTTGGAGTCAAGAGGACCTGAGTTCAAATCCAGATTCAGACACTTAACACAAAACTAGCTGTGTGACCTTGGGCAAGTCACTTAACCCCAACTGCCCTACCTTCCCCCCTCAAAAAAGCAAAAAATATAATTGGTAAGCTTACTTGAAATATGAAATTAAACTATGAAATTATAAATTCAATTTTAGTCGATTCAATGTTTTGTATCTTTTGATGCCATTCAGTTATATTTTCTTTTTCAATAGAGCTCTCACTTTTAAAAATGACATCCCTAAAAGTTAGGTGAGAATAAAGTATGATTCACTGATTACTTTGATACACTATTAAGGTAATGCATCATTTTATAGTGTAATTCAGTGGTTAAACATCCAAATTATATACAGAACAGAGTACATGCACATCCCAAGCACATGCAAATTTATAGATAAAAAACAAAACAAAATAAAGCTAGCTATAACAATATCATCAGGCCTAGAAAGAACAAATAAAACTAACTGCTAGCATATGTACATACATATATGTATAGAGCATGAGTAATAGACTTTGCCATACTAAAACACAACACATACATAAGCGAGTAAACATAATAAAATAAACGCATGACTCAAAATGCAGTAACTAAATGTGCAGCAATAAATATCCAATTACATGTGTAGCAGGTAGACTCTGGGCTCATTCTACCATGGTCAGCCTGGTTATAACTGCCCTTCAGTATGCTAGAGTAACCGGAAGGGATTGGAGTTTCTATTTTCTAATGCCACTGGTTTGAGCCCCCACTAGCTATGTTCCCCTAGCTCTTAGGTGCTAGTGAGTAGTGCCTTAATTCCATGTAAATGCTCCACATTAATTAGATTTTAGAAAATGATATTTAGGGCTGGCTAGATGGTGCAGTGAGTAGAGCACCGGCCCTGGACTCAGGAGGACCTGAGTTCAAATCCAGCCTCAGACACTAAACACTTACTAGCCATGTGACCTTGGGCAAGTCACTTAACCCCAACTGCCCTGCCTTACCTCCTCCAAAAAAAGCAAAAAAAAAAAAAAGAAAATGACATATACATGTCTATATATATGTGTGTATACATATATTATGTATGTAACATATGTATATGTGTATGTGAAAACAAATGTACATTTTCTCAAGATATCTGATTGAGGAGACACATTTCCCCATTCTCCCTAACCTCACCTGAGTCTCTAGGGAGAGTGGGATCACTCCCTTTAGGACAGTTACTATAGAACACTGGCAAATTCAGGTCTAGATGTAGTATGACTGTCAGATGAGTCCTTGTGTCAGATATCATGGGCTGGATCCTGGAAGTGAGTCATTGCTCCTCAAATAATTTGATGCTGACCTACTTACAAAAACCCAGCTGCTGAGACACCATTGTCTCTTCACTTAAAGTGAAAAAACAAGTGTTGAGGTAGAGAAAGAGCCCAGACCTGTAGGCACAGGGTCACAATGGCAGCCTTAGTGAAGAAGACCCAAAGTTTCTCCCCTCACAGGATTGTCTCTTTCTGGATGCCATCAGAAAACCAGTCCTGAAGATCCACCAAGAGCACAGTGAGGAGAAAATGTTCAAATGGCCATGTCTTCATCACATAGTCAGCTAGTACTGGTTCCATAATGACTCTTCAAATCACTTCCATTATATATTATCATGAATCTCCAGGAAAGAGACTCTCAAGTCTCTCCTAGGTGAAGAATTTGCATCAGCCAAGCATGCTGAACTCTGCACATGAGACAGTTTACCATTACAAATTCAAGATACACTTCACACAGGCAATCTCTACCATTGCCTGGATATGCCATTACCTGTGGTCTGCTTGTAATCTTAGTCAGTCTAGTGACCAGCTGATTAGATCAAATTCTTTTGTAAACTGCTGACATGCCATGCTATTCTGGCCCTGGCACAGGGCTGAGGAAGTATAGATTCTGGAACTTGTAGCTGTGTACTAGCACAGGAAGTTCAGATCAGAGAGGAGTCTACAGCTATTTCTCTGACCTTCAGCAGGATCACAAAGAGAGCCTGTAGACTGAGACTGGGGTCTTCAATTGAATAATCAGGACAGGAAATACAAACCAGGAGTGAGTTTGCAGTTTTCTTACTCTGAAACTTCAGAGAATTCTAGTTAGCTGACAGTGGTTGGGGACAGTATTTGTTTATTAAGAACTCCAACCAGAAGCAAATCTATAGTTTTATTGCTTAGACAAAAATAGTCTAATGCTGCTATTTCGGGGAGCCTTCAAAGTTCAGATTGGCAGGGTGACAATCAGACCATTTAGAGCATGTTGAAAGGTTGCAGTTCCTTGGCCCAAGCTACTCCTGAGATCCTTAAAGAAACCAGCATTTAATACCTACAGAAAGCAGTGTCAGGGTAACATATAATACATATTAGGACTAAACAATGCCTGAACATTCCCTCCAGAAGTTAACAGAACTTGTTCCTGACATAACTCTCAATTCAGGAAGCAAATTTAGAAGAATGAGGAAAAAAACAACCCATATATGAGTTATTAGGGAACCAGACCTGCTCAAGAAAAAAAACCGAGAGGAGGAGAATAATACCGTAAGCAAACCTCAAAGAAAAATACAGTTTATTCATAAGACCAATTAGAATTCCTGGAATAAATGAAGCAAGACTTTTCCCAAAAAAATAGTATTGTAAATGAGATCAATGTAAAGGAAAAATTGGAACTTTTAAGAGAAGAATTAACAGCTTAGTATAACAGTTATAAAACCTTATCTAATTAACAGATTCCTTGAAAATTAGGATGGTCCAAAAAGAAGTTAATGTCTATATGAGACAATAAGAAATACTAAAAACAAAAATTAAAGACTGAAAAAATGGAAGAAAACATAAAATATCTCATATCAGAAATATCTGGCCTGGAAAACAGGTCAAGGAGAAAAAAATAATTCTAAGAATCATTGGACTATCTGAAAATGATGATGAAAAAAAGAGTATGGTTGCCACATTTAGTGAAATTGTGAATGAAAACTTCCCTGACCTATCCTAACTAAAGGGCAGAGTGAAAATAGAAATGCTCAACCAATTAATTACTGAAAGACTCCCTCAAATGAAAACTCCCAGGGATTCCATAGCCAAAAGCCAGAGTCAATGGAAAAATAATTCAAGCATCTAGAAATAAAGAGTTCAAGTACTGAGGAGCCAGTCACGATCAAATGAGATTTGGTGGCAACCATAATAAAAGAAAAAGAGAGGATGGAATAAGATATTCCAAAAGTCAAGACATAGGCTTATTACCAAGAATAATTTACCCATAAGAAAGCAGAGAATAGATTTTTAATGAAATAGAATACTTCTAAGCATTCATGATGAAAAGACCAAGGCTGAGTAGAAACTTTGAAATGTAAATGCAGGCATCAAAAGAGAGATAAAAAGGTAAATATGTTTGAGCCTCTGGAAGGGACAATCCAAGGATTAAATATTTACATTCTAAGAGCAAAAGAAGAAACTAGTGTTCCCTCAGAACCTTAATGTCATCAAAGGTCATAGAGGGAGTTAAATAAGACAGAAATCTTGGACTTTTTTTTTTATTATGTTTTGATGACCTTAAAAGAATGAAGAAAAGGGAGGGAGAAAGGAATATGCTTGGGGAAAAGGAGCAGAAAAGAGGGAGAATATACTATTTCCCATAATTGGGGTGTGGAAGTAGAAGACTATATAAATAAAGAGAAAGGCAGGGAGGAAGTGTCACTTGAACCTCACTTTCCATCTGTACTAGCAAATGAATGGAAGAACACACACACACACACACACACACACACACACTCACACCCCTGTGCATATGCATAAAAAATTTGACATAACAATACATTTAACACAACAGGAAAATAATGGAACTGGGAGATGAAAGAGGGGGGAACAAGAGGAATATTAGATTCAGGGAAGATTTAGTAATAAGTAAAACAAACTCCAGTCTCAAAAGATGGATTGTGAAGAAAAGTTTTAAAGGAAAGAAAGGGCAAGAATGTTTTATTGGAGTCAGGATGAAGCAGGGGAAAGGGAGATAGTAGAGCAGAGGCAGATCAAACACAGATCATTAGTGCTGAGAAAACTCTCTTAGCATTCTCTCCTTTGTAAAGAGAGGAAGAAAATGGGCTAAAGAGAGGAAAATAATTAACATAAAATTAGTATTAAAATTTACAAATTATTATGAAAATAGAAAAAAGCACCCCACCAAACTTTTATTATGAGACAAACATAGCTCTAAATATAGTCCAGGGAAAGAAAAAGCAAATAAAAAGAACAATTGATCAATGTAATTAGCTAATGTCAATTCAAAAATTAAGATAAAATTTTGTTACAGGCTATAGCAATAAATACAAGAAATAATTGTGTTCAAACTGAATTTATACCATGCATCCAGAAATGGTTCAACATTAGGAAAGAAATCAAAATATTCTGCTCAATTTAAAACAAAAACATTTAAAATTACATGATTATCTCAATAGTTACAGTAAAAGCTTTGGAAAGAAAGACAACATTCCTTTGTTCTAAAAAGAAGCCCATACAACACAATTCTACAAAGTATGGTTAGAGAGGGATTTTTAAGATCATAAAGCTATCTATCTAAAATGAAACAAGCATAATAAGGAATGGTGATACACTAGAAATTTTCTTGGTGAGTATAGGAGTAATGCAAAGATGCTCACTCATCCTCATTTTATTTGATAATTTTCTAGAAATGAATGATACAAGAGGAAGAAATTAAATATTTAAAGACAAATAAGAAGTTAAAATTATCTTTAGTTGCTGTTGACATGATGATTTACTTAGAAAATCCTAGGTTGGTATGATTTATTGGTATGATTAATAGCTTCATCAAAGTTGAGGACTATAAAATAAAAGCACAAAGTAAATAGCATTTCTGTATAATAATAATAACGAGATCCAAGAAGTAATAATAGAAAGGGAAATCCCATTAAAAATAACTACAAAATGAATAGAACATTTGGAGATCAACCAAAAGCACATAAAATACTTCCATAGATTCAAATACAAAGTACTCCTTTAAGAAACAAAAAATGCTTTAAAGAGCTGGAGGAATATTCATTGCTTATTTCTTGGTTGTGTCAATATAATAACAATATTACCAAAGTTAACTTACATTTTTATTGCTATACCAAAATGTCATAGGAATACTTTACATAGTTAGGTAAAATAATAACAAAATTTATCTGAAGCAGCAAAAGATTTATACTATCAATGCCAATAATTTTAAGAGGTAGGAATGAAAAAGAAATAGCACGTCCACACCTCAAACTATATTATAAAGCAGTCTATTGAATCAAAATAAAGAACTTGATCAATGGAACAGGATAGACAGGGGAGAATCACAAATAATGGAGTATAATAAAATAAATGGAGTTTAAAAAACTAAAAATGTAAAATAATTCCCTACATGATAAGAAAAGTAGAAAACAGTCTTCCAGAAATTAGTCTTAGAACTAACATCTTATGTCATATTCCACAATAAATACAAAATGGATATATGTCCATATATGTATATGTATATATATATAATTATACCAAAAACATTAGAAGAGAAATAAATCATATAACTCTCACAGCTATGAGTCAATGATGTACTCTTAACTGAAACAGGGGACAAAACCAACTGCAAAAGATAAAATAGATAATTTTGATTACATGAAATTAAAAAACTTTTAGAAAAACAAAATTAATGGATTTAACACAAGGGATGCAGTAGAATGGGGCAGGGGGAAACTCTGTATCAAAATTCTCAGATGAGAATTTAGTATCTAAGATACACAGATTATCAATCAGACCAAATTTGTTCCCCCAGTAGATAGGTGGCCAAAGGATATGAAAAGAATTCTCAAAAGAAGTATTGCAAATTATTAGCAACCATGTGGAAGTATGCTCCAAATAACTAATAATAAGAGAAATGCAAATAAAAACAATTTCAGGTTTCACTTCACATTATGCAAATTAGTAAAGATGACAAAAGATGGAAATAGTCAATATTAAAAGGGTAGTGGGAAGTAGACACATCAACGCATTGTTGGTGTAGCTGTAATTAACTACAACCCTTTTGGAAAGTGATTTGGAATTATGTGAATAAAATATCCACATCCTTTGACCCAGAGATTGCAATATTAGGCATATACCCAAGGAGATCATTGTTAAAAAAAAAAGAAGTTTCTATATACACCAAAATATTTATGATAGCATTTTTAGTCATAGAAAAGAAGTGGAAAAAAATTAGATATCCAAAGTTGGTTGAGGAATGGCTAAACATGTTGTGATGCATAAATACACCACATAAATATAATGGAATATTACTGTGCTATAAGAAACGATGAACATGCTAAATACAGAAAAGCATATCCAGATTTACATGAACAGATGTGGAATGAACTAATCAGAACCAAGAAGACAATAAACAGAATGTTTACAACAATGAAATGGAAAAAAAACATCAACTACAAAACAATTGAAAATGAATGCAGCAAAATTACAAAAAGCAAACACCCCTGAAGACCTTTTCCCCTACTCCTTTGCAGAGGTGGAAGGTCCACAAGTGTGAGACACTGTACATATCTTTATATGTTTGGGGCGGCTAGGTGGTGCAGTGAATATAGCACCTCACCGGGCCCTGGAGTCAGAAAGACCTGAGTTCAAATTCGGCCTCAAACACTTAACACTTACTAGCTGTGTGACCTTGGGCAAATCACTTAACCCCAATTGCCCTCCAAAAAGCAAAAACAAAAACAAAACATCTTTATGTGTTTTCAGTGTGTAGATTGACTTTGCTGATTTTTTCCTCTTCTTCCTCTTTTTCTTTAAAAATATTCTTTGTCATATGGGAAGGTTCTCTAGGAGGAGGATAAATGGGAATACAATGGGAAATTTAGTCAACATAAAACCAAAAGATATTAATAAAATTAATCTTTAAGAAAGTCAATGCAAACAAATCACAAAGGTTTGCTGGTACTTATATTCTCTAAGCATGTAACATGAGTTAGCATTTCTTTTCTTTTCACACATGGGGGTGGGGTGTGCAAGTTCTGTACTTCTTGATGATGTCTGTTGCCTTCTTGAGTCAGTACAATGTGATTTTTCCACTCCTGATCCATAAACACAAAGTCATCATGCAAATTTTTCATGTCTATAGAGCAATATGATTTGGTACCACTATTTCCTGGCACCACACATGGGATTAATCATAATTTGGTGTAGCATTCCATTTTTAATGGACAGTTTTAACTTCTACTATTATATCAATAGTAAGGTACCTTCTGAATTTGAGGTTTTGAGTACTGCTTCTTTCCTTCTTAACTTTTATTGCATGCCCCTTTTTAGTCAAGTGTTCCCACTGAAAGTCGTCCACAGACAACTGAGGCAAGGAAGGTTGGTTCACAATATGAAGTTGACATACTGTTTGATAGAAATCTCAAGTTACAGGTCCCTTTGAGTATAGCCCAGCTCCATGTATATCACAAATAATTTTTACACGTGAATTCAATATCACTACAGCTTTTAGGATAGGATATCTGCGTCCACATTAGTTTTCTCTGGCTTGTATTGTATAATGAAGTTTTTTTTTTCTTTTTGAAGGGGGGAAGGCTGGGCAGTTGGGGTTAAGTGACTTGCCTAAGGTCCCAGGGCTAGCAAGTGTTAAGTGTCTGAGGCTGGATTTGAACTCGGGTCCTCCTGACTCCAGGGCTGGTGCTCTATTCACTGTACCACCTAGCCACCCCTGTATAATGAAGTTCTAACTGGGAGGTGTTTCTACTCACCTCTGGTTTATATCATTCAATTGGGCACTAGTCAAAATGTAAGTTAATTGGCTATGTCAATCCATACTTGCAATGTTGCTTTGTGTGCATAGTCCTGAAGCGATAGTCTACCTCAAAGCCAAGAACTCGTCTGTGATTGGGATAACAAGCCTCACAGTCAAGTCCGTGCCAACAAATACAATTGTTTTGTAGTGGCCATCATTCTCCTGGTGCAGGACATCATCCAAACCTCCCAGGGGGACTCTTGTCTGGAGGATAAAAAGCTTATTTGGTTCTGCACAGTTCAGCAGTGGGGCATATACAAGGTAGACAATCAAGTCTTTGGGGACTTTTTCATTAGTATCAATTGCTGTTCTCCAAGTTCAGTATTTTTCTACAGGCAATAATGTCATCAAAGTAACCTAACACTTTTTGGAAGTTCATGTCTCCAACTACTGGTAGAAAGCGTCAGGTGCCTCCAAGATTTCTTGGGTCATATGCTCAAATTGGTAAAAGTCCAGCTAGTCAGATGACAACAATCTTTGGCTTGTCTCCACCAAAAGAACCTGATAGTATTCATTATAAAAATTCAAGAATGAGAACCATTAGTTATCTAGCAGATAATTCAGGGCATCTTGAACCAGTAGTATGGTTCATTAATCCATCAGAGAGAATTTTTAAAATTAATTCAGATTAAATCTAAACATTGTTCCGCTTAGAGAAAGAAATGTCCTTACTAACAGAGTCTATTCATACTCTCAGACATTTCTCTATTGTCATTTTGAAATTTCATTTTATGAAATACTCAGAGTGTATTTCACAGTTAGTGGTACAAAGTTGTTGTTGTACAGTCATGTCCAACTCTGACATGAAAATCCCATTTGGGATTATCTTGGCAAAGATATTGGAGTGGTTTGCTATTTCCTTATCCAACTCATTTTATAGATGAGGAAACTGAGGCAAATAGGGTTAAATGACTTGCCCAGGGTCACATAACTAGTAAGTGTCTAAGGTCAGATTTGAACTCAGGAATATCTGTCTTCTTAACTTCAGGCCTGGCCCTCTATGCACTGTGCAAACTAGCTGCCCCTTAGGGTTTAAGTAACTTTAGTTCGAGTTTAAGTAACTTTACTTAATAGTTTACTTCATAGACTATAGTCACAACTTTTTGATACAAACTTGTAGAATCATTTCCCTGAAACCATTAATACTTCAATAACTACTCCCTTCAAGGTTTCTCTTCATCAGCTGATTAAAAGAGGCATTTCCACCAATTGAAGCCATTAATGGTGATTTTTTTTTCTCTTAGAAGGATCAGTCAAAGTCTCTTTCTTCTTGTTCTGCCACCACCACAATTACTCAGGGAGGAATCTTTTCTGGGTTAATCTGGTGAGAAAGAAGCTGGACATTGTTTTGGAACTGATAGTTTAAAATAATGCATAAAAGGTTCTCTTATAGATTATCCCCCACACTTCAGATTAGGATAATTTTTAAATGCTTTATCATATTTCTAGAAGAGGAAGGAGTAGGGATTTTGTCTGATTCCAGCTAACACACTTTGTATGTTTCCACTTTTTTTCAAAACTATCACTATAATGTAGTGTATTTGGCTTGGTGATTTTGGCATCATTTCTTCTTTTGATATGTCTTTTGAGGCTTTCCATAACAAATAAAGGAATCTTCCTAGATCATCCCCTATATACTTGTGAATTGTAGGGTTGGATTTTGTAGTCAGCCCTGTGGCATATTCTACATCCCACTCAGGCAATAAGAAAATGACTGCCTGGGGTGGCTAGGTGGCACAGTGAATAGAGCACTGGCCCTGGAGTCAGGAGGACCTGAGTTCAAATCTGCCCTCAGACACTTAACACTAGCTGTGTGACCTTGGGCAAGTCATTTAACCCCAATTACCCTGCCCTCCTCCCTACAAAAAAAAAAAAGAAAATGGCTGCCTTTTTGCTGAACTTTCACCTCAAATAATCTTTCCACTCTTCTGGAATTGTGCTATCATCAAAGTTAAATACTTCAGGACGCACTACTGAGTTTGAAAAATCAAGTGTTTTTGTGGCATTCACTGTCACAACATCTTTATTTTTCATTTGGCCTTTGCACAGATTGCATGAATTGTCAAGACATACATGTATTAGGTCCCAATATGCTGCTTACAACTATTAGTATGTTGTATAGGTTAGAACTATTTCCAATCAGTGCTGAAATTTCAGTGAGTGTTGGTGGGTGTGGACATAGTAGGGTCACAGTATCCACTTTCCTATTGAAACTCATAACTTCTTTGGGGAACTTCAAACTTGAGCATCCCCAGATAAAGGTAGCTTTAGCCCTCAGTCTACCAAGTCCAGTACTTAAAGGTACTTTTCTAAAATACTCGTGTAAAATTTATTGAAAAATGATGGCAATTTGAGATCCATTTTCCTAGATAGCATTGACATTCTGAATCTTTATCATCATCTCTGTGTGGGGTCCTATGTGTTCAAGTGGAATATGTATATATATATGTGTGTGTGTGTGTGTATGTGTATATGTATGTATGTATTGTGTATATGCGTACATTTGAATGTGTGTATACATACATATGTACACACACAGACACACACACACACACATACCCAGCAATCTAGTCAACAATTTTAACAGCAGAGGGATCTGCTTCTCTGATCATTTCCTAATGGAAGTATTCTAATATCAGGTATTTGATCACCTCCATTATCTCGGTCCATTATCTTTCCAGGAACAGTTTTGTCCACTATTACCTGTACTATCTGATCTTTGGGCTTCTGAATTAAGCTCTGCATCTGCAGTATAACTCACTTGCTTTGCTTATGTGGCCCACACTCAAGATATTCCTAAGGCAGTGGTCACTGAATTTTTCTTTCTAGAGGTAACATGATGCTCTGTCTCCATCAGTGATTGTTTCAGTCATCCCTCTAGACTGATATGCCAATACAGTTTTACATGTTTGCTGAAGTTTGACCGTATCCACTTTCTCAAGTGCCTTCGCAACCAAACATCTGACTACAAAGTTAGGCCTTTCTCCTTTATGCTGAATAGCAGAATGTTAAATGCAGTCTACCCTTCTGTGGTATCTCACAACTATCAATTTGTCTTGAGATTTTGTAAACAAATCTTTCAGGTGATTCCCAACTGTTTGCTCTTAAGGCCCTATACAGAGCCAAAAACTGTCCCTTTGAGACCTCCATCATTCTGCTCATGTATTCTAACTCCAGGGCCAGACTCACATTGACCTCATTCCTTGAATAGGACATCTATGTTCCTTTGAGCTGTCTGCTCTTCCTCCTGACTTTTCATTTCCTGGTCTTCCTTCAAGATTTAGCTCAAATCCCATCTTCTACAGGAAAACTTTCTAGGTCTTCCTCTTGACCCCTCTCAGCTCCTAGTATGCTTACTTTTCAGACGACCTTCATCTGTTCTGTGTGTACTTTGTATATACCTAATTATTTATAGGTTGCCTTTGCCATTATAATGTATGTTCCTTGAAAGCAGGCATTGTGTTTGTTTTATTATTATTTTTGCCTTTCTTTGTATCTTCATAATTTAGCACAGTGTCTGGCACATAGTAAATGCTTAATAATGCTTTTTGACTGCTTGTGCCTTAGAATATCTTATACCTAGATGACTCAAGCCTTCTAATGTTCTCCTGGGGAGCATGAATTTCTCAAAAAGATTTAAAATGGAGGCCCATGGTATCTCTCTGCTATAGGAGGAATTCTGATTCTGGCCTCAGTCATAGCTACAGGGGAAATTTGACTTTCATACTGACTATCAGTTTCTCTGTAGGAAAGCTTAGTAGAGCTACCATCTTTTCTAAGCATCTCTTCTTCTACAAAGGATTAATTAGCTCTAAGGAACTATCTTATATTTCCAGTATATCAGGAATATTTGAACGACCAACATGAATCTAATTTGAATCATCTGATTTGATTCATTTGACCATTTACTTGAATGATCAAATAAATCAGTTAATTCAGAGAGCACTTTCTGAGTGACCTCATGTGGCATTGTGCTAATATACTCTGAAATCTTTCACAACATTTATGCCTTATAATCTGGGTCTACTCTTAATGTTTAAAGGGTTCTATTATATTTAATTTCTATAACATGATAATACCTTATAACCACTTCTGCATGCACCTTTTCAAGAGACTGTCTCATGTCTGACAAATTCAATAAGGCCAATAATACTTAAGCAAAAACCAAACATAGTTCAAGATTATGCCACAATGGGGGTGGCTAGGTGGTTCAGTGAATAGAGCACTGGCCCTACACTCAGGAGTACCTGAGTTCAAATCTGGCCTCAGACACAACACAAAACTAGCCGTGGGGCCTTGGGCAAGTCACTTAAGCCCAATTGCCCTACCTCTCCAAAAAGCAAAAAAAAAAAAAAAAGATTATGACACAATGGTTAGTTGGTTGGTTGATTGTTGTCTTACATTTTCAAAAAGGACCAAAATGACACTCTGCTGGGGTTGAGGTACAGTGTGTCCAACTGTGGCTGATCAGATCAGTCTGAGCTTGGAGGGCTCTACCACAGGTCAGGCACAAATAGTCCATATAAACATTTGGAGTGGAGATGTCTCTAAATTTGTGCACTTCATATTTCTTCTGCTACTGTAATTCTGCCTTACTCAAAAGCACAGTACCTTTTTTTTTGGAGGGCAATTGGGATTAAGTGACTTACTCAAGGTCACAGGGCTAGTTTTTTTGTGTTAATTGTCTGAGGCTGGATCTGAACCCAAGTCCTCCTGACTCCAGGGCTGGTGCTCTATTCACTGCACCACCTAGCCACCCACACAGTACCTTTTTGATGTGGTTTATGACAGTTCTGTGTTAGTGTCTTCCATCTCACAATTGATTCCAAAGTTCTTCAAAGAAGATCTTGCTAGTGTCCTTGTATTGCTTTTTCTGACCTCTGTGTAAGTGCTTGCCTAGTCTTTTAGGCAAACACACATTTGGCATTTGAACAACACAGCTAGCTCATTACACTAAGCAAGGCTCTATAGAATAAACATATAACAATAAAGAATAAGTGAATATTCAAAGCAATAGTAATAAAATAGACATAAACTCAAAATTATGCAACAAAAATCAAATTTTCGAGTACCAACATATTTCAAGCAATCATGCAAACATCATGCAGTCAAAACCTGCTCATGATGATGCAGGCCACTAAATAAGATCAATAATAAACACTTTGCACAAAAATATGTTCATATTAGTAAGAGGTAGACTATGTGAGAAAGATTGTCTAATTAGAGATAGCTCCCAAATATAAGAAAAGAAAATTGAGGATAAATAAGACTTCCCTGGAATAAACTTTCTAAAATTTCTCAGTAGGTAATTAGAAAGTGTAATAAAAAAAAACTATGCATCCAAAAAATGAAAATCAAGTTAAAGTAAAAATGCAATCAACATACTCTGGAGAAAAATATATTCACAATGGAAAAAAAGCAGTCTAAAATGTAGGTTTTGAGAATGGGACATTAAACCACCCCCCCCCCCCCCCCGGTGGCACAAATTTTTTATAAAAGAAAAAAAGATTTAAGAAAAACAAGATTTATATTCCAATAGCTGAAAGAGCAAGGGAGCAACAAAGAAAAACACACTTTCAAAAATCAATTGCTAAAGACAGAGCTTCAAAAGTGTTTGTGATTTTCAATGTGAGAGAAGGAATGAAGAGGTAGAAGAGAAACTGTGGGAATAGGGCTGTATCAAGTATCAAGTAAAACTAATTGGAGAGACAAAGTACTGATTTAAAAGAAAAGGTAGAACAAAAATATTCTAATATAAAGACAGAGTGTTATTTTCAATGGGAATCACCACCCTATCTTTGCTACTTCCTTATTCCTCATACTTTGGCAGGATGTTATCTCAGTTTGTATTACTAGCATTAGTAAGAATGAATGGCTGCTACTTTATTTTTCAGGAAAAGGGATAGGCATTACTGTTGCTTCAGTCATTAAGTCATGTATAAATCTTGTAATCCCATGGACCATAGCACATCAGGTCTTTCTATCCTCTACTATCTCTCACAGTCTGTCCAAGTTCACACTTCTTGTTTCCATGACACTATCTATCCATCTCATTTCCTGCCATCTCCTTTTCCTTTTGCCTTCAATCTTTCCCAACGCGTCTTTTCCAGTGAGTTTTGTTTTCTCATTTTGTTGCTAAAGTATTTAAGATTTAGCTTCAGTATGTGACCTTCCAGTGAATATAATCTGAATTAATATCTTTGAGTATTGACTGATTTGATCTCCTTTCTGTCCAAGGGACTCTCAAAAGTCTTTTCCAACACAATTCAAAAGCAGTGATTCTGTGGTGCTCAGCTTTTTTTATAGTTCAACTCTCATAGTCATACATCACTGCTTGAAAAAAATCATAGCTCTGACTATATGGAAATTTGTCAGCAAGGTGATATCTCTGCTTTTTAGGATGCTGTCCAGATCAGCCATAGCTGTCTTTCCAAGAAGCAAGTGTCTTTTAATTTCATGGCTGCAGTCATTGTCTACAGTGATCTTTGAGCTCAAGAATATAAAATCTAATACTGTTTCCATTTCTTTTCCACTGTTTTGCTTGGAAGTGAGGAGACCTGTTGTCAAGACATCGGGCCTGTGACTTTGTTGGTATAGGCAGTTCCCAAATGAGGAAACTCCCTCTAGTAAGAAAGGTTGACTCCTTCTCTTTAACTTAAAATGTTCAAGTTGTGTAGAACATTGTTAAGTTAAGTGTTACAACTTAAGTGACTTTCCCAGAGCCACACAGCCAGTATGGGTCAGAGGTGTGATTTGAACTCAGGTTTTCTTAGACCCAAGGTCATACTACCTTTTCTCCATAGAAAGAGGAAATAACGAGCAGACAGAATAAGATTTTATTTATGTATGTATGGCACCAACAAAAGTACTATTGAGTGCAACAGAAACTAACTTGTCCTGTTTTAGGCTCATTCTCAGAGAGGCAGGCAAGGCAAGAATCCTGAAGGAGTAGAGGGAGGCATTTAATAGAAGTTGCTCCTAGAGAAAGTAGGGCCAAGATGGTGGAGCATCAGGAAGTAATAAACCTTAACTTTTCCTGAAATTCCCTCCAAATAGATCTAGAAAATGTACTGGGCCAAACCCTCATGGGGAAATGAAAGAAGTCACAAGGATTCATTTGTTTAACCCAGGATGTTACAGGAAAACAGATAGAAAGTATGTGAACACTAAGGATGGGATGTGGTCAGGAGCATGATATGTCCAGAGCATTGAGCCCTGGGTTAGAGGTTGTGCTCTAGGGTAAGAGGAGGTTTTAGATCTATAATGGGGCACTTTGGGAGTACTGAAAGCTTTTTGTCTTTAAGATCCTGGAGAAACACAATACTCAACACCCCAAGGAAGCAGTAGCAGGGCCAGCCCAGACCTTTCTTACTGAACTACACAAAGTCCAGTCCTAACATTAAGGCTGAAGTAACCTAGAAGAATGAGTAAAAAACCCCAACAGAACAAAGAAAAAAATCCTACTGTTGAAAGTTATTATAGAGACAGGGATACTTAAGACATAAGCCCAGAAGAAGAGACTAATCCCAAATGGTTAACAAGTAAAGCCTCAAAAACTCCCAGACAAACAAACAAAACACAGCATGGACACAAATTCAAATAGAATTCCTGGAAGAGGGGTGGCTACATGGCACAGTGAGTAAGAGCACTGGCCTGGAGTAGGGAGGACCCGGTTTGGTTCCGGCCTCAGATACTTAACACTCACTCACACACACACACACACACACACACACACACACACACACACAAACTGGCTGTGTAACCTTGGCAAGTTACTTAACCCCAATTGCTTTTAAAAAATAAATAAATTTTAAAAAATAAAAAAAAAGAATTTCTGGAAGAAATGAATTAAAAGTTACAAAAAATTAAAAAAAATTTTTTTAACAATGATATAAGGATGCTAGAGTAAAAATAATGTCACAAATGTGAGAACTAGGGAACAGAATTGAAAAGAGAATTAGCAAATTAGCTAATGTGGGATTAAATGTTAAGAGGTACACAAGCAACAAACTCCCTAAAAATTATAATGAACCAAATAGAAGCTGATGATTTTATGAGACAACAAGAAATATGAAATCAAAGACAAAAGACTGAAACAACAGGAGGAAATGTAAAGCATCTCACAGCAAAAACAATTGGCCTTGAAAAGAGATCAAGGATGTACACACAACCACAGCAACAGTGACTATAGCAACAGCAGCTTTGAAAGCTCTCAGTCCAGAGATGATAAAGGGGTTTGACAACTGGTCATAAAAAGATTACAAGGGACCCTTTGCTGGCACTTGGTACAGCTGTCACTGATTCACAACTCTGTTACCCATACTCAGTTCTGGGTCGCAGCCCTGGAGAGAGAGAGCAGTGCTAGTGGTTGGTCACAAGGGAGCAGGTATGCTTTCTGGTTAAAGATGAAAGAGCAGATCATTAGGGCAGTGACCATACCTCTCCCAGGATCACACCACCTCAAAAACACCAAAAACTTGCAGATATCCAAAACCATCTCTGGAAAAAAAGCAGCACAAAAAAAGCCTGAAGCTTGAGACAATGCCTCCTCAATCTCCAGGTGAGCAGAACCAGTCTTTAATATGAAGTTCAGAGTAAAGAAGCTGGCCAGGAAAATGAGTAAACAACAAAAACAGAAAGAACTTGATTATAAAAAGCTACTATGATGGCAGGGAAAACCAAGACACAAACTCAGAAGAATGTAAAAATACTGCAAGCAAAGCCTCAAAGAAAAATGCTAATTTGATCCAGTCAACAAAGAATTTTTAGACGAGTTAAAGAAAGAGATGAGTGGTAGAGAAAAATTCAGAAAAGAAATGAGAGTGATGCAAGATAATTATGAAAAGAGAATTAACAGTTTAGTAAAAGAGGCACAAAAATACTGAAGAAAATAATACCTTAAAAAGCAGAATTGGCCAAATGGAAAAAGAAGAGCAAAATCTTACTGAAGAAAATAATTCCTTAAAAATTAGTATTGGACAAGTGAAAACTAATGACTCCATGAGACACCAATATATAATTAAAAAGTCAAAAGAATTAAAAAATGGGAGAAAATGTGAAATATCTCATCAGAAAAAAAAACCAAAAACAAACATGGAAAATAGATTGAAGAGAGATAATTTAAGAATTATTGGACTACTTGAAAGCCATGATCAAAGAAAGAGCCTAGACATCATATTTCAAGAAATTATCAAGGAAAACTGTCCTGATGTCTTAGACCCAGGGGGTAAAATAGGAATTGAAATAATCCCTCCCCCATCCTGTCCCCCAGTTTTGTCACTTCTCTAGACATTCAGAAGACTTCTAAATCTCTCCAGATGTATATGTTGTTCTTCTTCCACCCAGATGAGAGTAAGTTTCTAATATTACCTCCTACCTCCTCTGTATTAGTTCTTCCTTTCATGCCCCATTTTGAGATAATTGTGCGTTTAAAAACCTTTTTTCCTGTCCAATTTTGTTCTATTTTTCTTTTCAGCAGCTTATTACTATTATCAAGTTTTAATCCCAAGGCTTCACGTCCTCCTTACTGTTATTTTCTGAATTCTGACCAGAGACTCAACCTCATTCCTTCCTCTCCTCTCCTCCCACTGTCTCAAAAATGTCCCTGTTCCCTGTGATACTGCACTCGGCAGGCATGTGCTTGCTCCACCTTGCCCATAGCCATGTCTCAGGATCATTTCTGGTCAGCACAGCTAGGCTTGGCCTCTAAATGGAAACAGCAAGGTGTCTTTCACTCTTCCCTCACTCAACTATCTACTGCTCTTTAGATAAAAGTTTGTGAGGTGAAATTTCTTGAGGCTTAGTCTGCTTCCAGACAGAGCTGCTCCAGGGCCTGCTGTTGGTCAATTCAATGAAGTTGGTCTGGAAAAGTCTATACTTCATTCAGGCTAAACCTCAGCCCCTGGGGGTCTTGTTTTTTCTGAGGGCCTCTCAAGTTGTCTTAGGAGGATAATTGCTTTACCCCTTAGATGTTCTACATTCATTTCATGGTGGTTTTCTGTCTGTTTGTGGAGGAAACTGAAAGAGCCTAGACATTTTTGACCTACTCTCCCATCTTCCTAGAATGCCCTACTCAATCCACTAAATAATTCCCAAAATAAAAACTCAGGAATATTACAGCTAAATTCCAGAGCTCTTAGGTCAGGGAGAAAATACTTCAAGCAACTAGGAAGAGACAATTCAAATTTCCTGGAGCCCCAGTCAGGATCACACAAGACATAGCATCTTTCACATTAAAGTAGTGGAGGACTAGGAATATGATATTCCAGAGGGCAAAGGAACTAGGATTACAACCAAGAATAACATACCCAGAAAAACTGAGTATAATCCTTCAGGGGGAAAATGGATATTTAATGAAATAGGCACCCCTCAAGGATTCCTAATGAAAATACCAGAGCTGAGTAGAAAATTAGACATTCAAACAGAAGATTCTAAATGTTCTGCAATCTGTTATCAATATGATCACTCAAAACTAAAAAATGATCTCTCCAAAGTTACCAACTTTCTATTTATTGACTCATTTGATGACCTCTTCTCAACTTTTATTGTCTTTGACACTGCTGACCACCATCTCTTCCTGGGTTTTCCTTCTCTCTCTCTCTCTCTCTCTCTCT
>NW_027185735.1:9863548-9886297 GCF_028583685.1 Petaurus breviceps papuanus | reverse complement strand
TCTCTCTCTCTGTCTCTCTCTCTCTCTCTCTCTCTCTCTCTCTCTCTTTCTCCCCCCCTACCTAGTTCTCTTTCTACCTGTCTAGCTATTCTACATCCTTTACTGGATTATCACCGTGTCATGCTTCCTATCTATGTGCTCCCAAGACTCTCTCCTGGGGCCTTATTCTTTTCTTTCTCTATATACTCTCTCTCAAGGACCATATCAACTCCCATGAAGTTATTTATCATCACTATGCAAATGACTCTAATATCTAATGTAAATGAGATAATATTTGTAAAGCATAGTACTTGGCATGTAATTGGCCCTTAAAAATGTTTATCCCTTTACTCTCCCTTTTCACACTATATATTCAATCGTTTTCTTTCTCCTGAGCTCCATCCTTGCATTACCAAATGCTTATTTTATATTTCAAAATGGATAACATGTATGCACTACAAATCCAAAATGTTCAGAACAGATCTCATTATTTTTCTCTTAAAACTTACCCTTCTCATTAATCTTTATACAGAGGTATTATTTTAAATTCAGTGTCATCCTCAGCTCCTCACTCATACTCACCCCACAATCCAATCAGTTGCCAAAACTTGTCATTTCTATATCCACATACACCCCATTTTTACTAGTCTTATAGCCATCAACTTTCCAATCTTTCATCACTTCCTTTCTGAACCACTAAAATAATCTGTATTTGGTATCCCTACTAAAATTTCTCTCCACTTCAATTTATTCTTCTTGCAATTGACAAAGATTTCTTTTTTGCTTTTTGGAGGGCAGTTGGGGTTAAGTGACTTGCCCAAAGTCACATAGTAAATGTGTCAAGTGTCTGAGGCAAGATTTGAATTCCAGGTTCCAGGGCTGGTACTCTTTTCACTGTGCCATGTAGCCACCCCAAGAGATTTTCTTAAAGTGCAGATTTCAACAAGTCACTTTTCTACTAAAAAAAGCTCCAGTGGTTCCCTATTATCTCTAGAATAAAATATGAATTCTTCTGTCTATAATTTTAAACTACCTTTTCCAGTTTTCTTACATATTACTCCCCTCTAAACACTCTATGGTTCAGTCATTCTGGCCTACCTGCTATTTCTCATGCACATTTCTCCATCTTTCACCTCCATGGCTTTATACTGTTCCCTGCTCTTTCCCCCTCCCCATCCCTGGAATGCCCTCCTAATATCTCTTCTATCTCTTGAAGTTCCTGATTTCCTTCAAAACTCAGCTTCAGAACCACTTTCTACTATTCATAGTTTCTTACACCACAGTAATATTCAACCCTTAGCACAGTGTCTGGCATCCAGAGTAGGTACTTAACAAATGTTGATTGATATTCTATTATATTAATATGTCATAACTTGCTTAGTCTTTCCCCAGTTGAAGGATGCCTACTTTGTTTTAAGTTCTTTATAAACGTTGGCATTATGTATTTCTGATAGTTGCTTATTTATCTTGTATATCAATCCCTCATCAAAGATATCAGATAGAAAGTCCCCACTCCTGCAATACTACCCTTTTTTATATTGGTTACATTAATCTTTGTGCCTGCAAAAGTTTTTCAATTTCACATAATCAAAATGATTTGTTTTATCTTTTGTTATCATCTCCATTCCTTGTTTAAGAATTCATCCCACAGTGGCGGAGTCAAGAAGACGGAGTAGAAGCAGGACCTCCAAGCGGCTACGGCTTCCACTTTCCCCAATCAATGTAAAAAGGGGACTCTGAACAAACTTTGGAGCTGCAGAACCCACAAAATGACACAGAGAAACTAACCTCCCACTGAGGACAGCCTGGGAGGCCGGCAGGAATCGGCCAGCACAGCACTCTGGGAGCCGAGCCCAGGCCCATGTGAGCTGGAGGTTTTAGCCCCAGGGCAGGTCTGACCAGCCACCAGCTGGAGGGACTCCAGATCAGCAGCAGCTGTGGCCATTTCCAGAATTATCAACACATAGATGCAAAGGACAAAGTGAGATGTCAGTGCAGTCTGGACTTTGGGACCCAGTAAGTGGGAGTGCGTAGCTTTTGCCCCTGGGGCAAGAAGCCGCTGAGACACCCAGCACAGCCAGCCAGCACCACATGGCAGCTTCAGCTCCTGGCCTGCAGAGTGTAGGGGGAACAAGGGACCAGTCTGAGGGGTAATTGCTCTTGCTTCAACCTGCTTGGACCTGGATTGCAGTCTAGGGTGGAGGTCCTGGGGTATATGTCCAGCTTGCCAGAGCATGTGGAGGCCTCAGAGAGGGCACTCATCTAATACCTCCAGCAGCTGAGAAAACCCCAGCATTTGGGACAAAATCTTCCCTGTCTGGTGGCAGAGTACTACTGTGGCAAAAAGCCCAAGCTACAAGTGACTGAGGGGCGACATGACCAGGCAAAGGAAACAAAGAAAACAGAAGATTCCAACATTAGACTCCTATTTTGGGGACAAAAAGGAGCAAAGCATGGTGCAGGAGGAAGACAGTGAAGTCATAAGTCCTGCACCAAAAGCTTCAAAGAAAAATACCATCTGGTTACAGGCCATAGAGGACCTTAAGAAGCAGATAAGAGAAGTGGAGGAAAATTGGGAAGAGAAATGAGAGCAATGCAAGGAAATTATGAAATGAGAGTCAACAGCCTGCCTGAGGAAAATACCACCTTAAAAAATAGACTAACTCAATTGGCAAAAGGGGCTCAAAAAGGCAATGAGGAGAAGAATGCCTTAAAAAGCCAAATTTGCCAGATGGAAAAAGAATCTCAAAAGCTCACTGAGAAGAATCATTGCTTCAGAATTAGATTGGAGCAAATGGAAGCTAATGACTTTGTGAGAAATCAAGATGCTGTTAAACAGATCCAAACAAATGAAAGAATAGAAGGCAATTTGAAATATCTCATGGGAAAAACCACTGACCTGGAAAATAGATCCAGGAGAGATAATTTAAAAATTATTGGACTACCTGAAAGCCATGATCAAAGTAAGAACCTAGAAATCATTCTCCAGGAAGTTCTCAAAGAAAACTGCCCTGATGTTTTAGAACCAGAGGGCAAAATAGTGGTTGAAAGAATCCACCGATCACCTCCTGAAAAAGATCCCAAAAAGAAAACTCCTAGGAATATTATAGCCAGGTTCAGAAATTCCCAGATCAAGGAGAGAATATTACAAGCAGCAAGGAAGAAACAATTTGAATATTGTGGAAACACAAACAGGATAACCCAGTGTAATGTAATGCCAAGGAAAGGCAACTTCCCAGGTTCAAAATACCAGCATAGGTGCTCTCTATTTTATTCAGTGACAAACCAAGAACAGAGAAGATCAAAACATGACATCATTCAAAATACAGTATTTACTAAGTGTGATTAAATAATCTCCAAGTACTACCCCACCCCAGGATCTTCCAATCATTCAATCAATTACAAAGTCCCTGTTCTAAATACTACTCCACCCCTAGGCTATACCTTAATTAAGTCTACCACAAAACCCCTCTTCTCAAATGGAGATTAGTTTCCAAACATAGGTAAAGTACCTTCATTTGTCAATCACAGAGCACAATAAGGTCAAAAGTTCCCCACCCCCTGGATCACAATTGAATCTACCCCAGAGTTACATCAAGTTTAAACACAGCACTTAATACCCAAATGGAGGTCTTTTCTTCATCTTGACACGAGGCAAGTTCTCAGCAATCTTAGTTCCTGGGGAGACAAGGCTTAGCAAGGCCATAAGATACATTGCCAGTCCCTTCATGAATTTATCCTCTGTCTGTAGAACAGTCCTAGAACCCCTGAACACATTAGCAAAGCCCTCTCCCAGGATTTCTGTAAACATACAACAAGAAAATCCTTCTTCAGGGCTTATGAACCAACAGAAAGGCTCCCAGACCCCTGCAACAACAGCACTGTCCTTCACCAGTGGACAGTATTCATTCTGTCTGCAGGACAGTCTCCAGACCCCTGCAACAACAGTACTGTCCCTCACCAGTGGACAGTATTTACTCTCTGTCTGCAGGACAATCTCAAGGCTTCTTAGCGAACAGCCAGGTTCCAGGACTTCTTCAACAAAAGGACTGTCTTTCACCAGTGGACAAATCTGGCAAAATAACATCAAAACAGACAGACAAAGTACCAGTAAAACAGCCATGTCTCCTCAGTCCTTGGCAGCTCAGGGGGCAGGTCTCAAAAGTCCAGGGCAATTCAAAGCGGCCACCAGCAATTCTCTTAGCCTCTCTCTCTCCACGAGGTGCTGCTTCCAAAAAGATCTTCCGCCTCTCTCTAGTGTCTCTCCAAATCTACATCACCAGCTCCTCCCAGTTCAGGACTTTCTTTTTACATCAACAAGCCCATCCCACAGGTGGGATTAACAAACTCTGGGTTTTAACACAATCAATTTGAAAACCAAGCCAATACAGGGGAATCTTTAATTGCCATTACTATCACACCCAGGATCTGGCAGCTTCTACACTGAAGGATCAAAGGACTTGGAATATGATATTCTGGAGGTCAAAAGAGCTGGGATTAAAACCAAGAATCACCTACCCAGCAAAACTGAGTATCGTGTTTCAGGGGAAAATATCGTCATTCAGTGGGACAGAGGAATTTCAAGCATTCTTGCTGAAAAAGCCAGAGTTGAATAGAAAATTTGACATTCACATGCAAGAAGCAAGAGAAGCATGAGAAGGTAAACAGGGAAAAGAAATCATAAGGAACTTATCAAAGTTGAACTATTAACATCCCTACATGGAAAAACAATAATTGTAACTGATGAAACTTTTCTCAGTATGAAAATAGTTGAAGGGAATAGAAATATATATATGTCTATATATGAGGGTATATGGGCATATGAATACATATGTGAATGTGTATATATGTTTACAGGTATACATAGATAGAGGGCACAGGACCAATTCAATAGGAAGGGATGATACTTAAAAGTGAAATTAAGAGGTGAGAGAGGAATATAATGAAAGGAGATGGGGAGAGACAGATTGGGGTAAACTATGTCATACAAAAGAGGCAAGGGAAAATGGTTACAATGGAGGGCAAGAATAGGAAGGCAAAAGGGAATGGGTCAACTTTATTCTCATTGAATTTGGCTTGGGGAGGGAATGAAATACACACTAAATAGGGTATCTCACCCTCCAGGAGAGTAGGGAGGAAGGGGATGAGAAGGGGGATGATGGAAAGGAGGGCAGGCTGGGGGGGAGGGAAGTTGGAGGTACCCACTTTTGAATAGGGACAGGATCAAAGCAGAGAATAGAACAAGTGGGAGGTGGGATAGGAGGGAGGGAAATATTGTCAGAGTTTTACAATATATCTACTATGTTATTGTTTTGCATTAGCTATACATGTATAACCTATACTGAACTGCTTATCTTCCCAGTAAGGGTGGGTGACAAGGGAGGAAGGGAATGAATCTGGAATTCAAAGTTTTTAAATCAAATGTTTAAATATATATGTATATATATATATATATGTATATATATATATATGAATTCATCCCACAGATATAGCTGTTCTATAGAAGAAAGATTCCTGTTCTGATTTCCTAATTTTTAAAAAATGGTGTAACATTTAATATTCAGGTCACATATGATTTTTTTTTAAATATTATGTAACATGGGGGAATTGTATTGAAGTTTGAACTGATAAAGCTCTGAGACAGAATGAAATTCAGGTATATAAGACTGTAGAATTTAGAATGTGTCCCCTTATTCAATTTGGACACATTCCATATTTCATAATTACTTTTATCAAGAAATATGAATGGGGGCAGCTAGGTGGCACAGCAAATAGAGTCCAGGCCCTGGGGTCAGGAGGACCTGAGTTCAAATTTGGCCTCAGATACAACATTTACTAGCCATGGTAAGTCACTTAACCCCAATTGTCCTCCAAAAAAAGCAAAAAATAAAAAGTAAAAGAAGAAATATGAATGAAGAGCTAAATATTCTTAAAACTTTTGAAAGGGAAATTAATTTTTAATTTTTAAAAAAAGATCTCTAAAAGGAAGGTTCTGAGCCAAACCACATGATGATATGGATGCAAAAACAGGGCACTTCTACATTATGAGACATGATGGCTTTCCTGAGCCAAAGAACTCTGAGGGGTATTTGAGCAATGTGTCACTTACTCTGGGGCTGTGTCCCTCCAACCTTAAACACAGCCAGGTTGGATCACCAAAAGAAAGATTATTTTCCCTTCTCAAGGGTATACTTTGCAGTACCACCCTTCCAAAGCCATAACTCACTCCTACTAATGTGCTTCAGCCAGTGCACTGTCAGTTTTTTTGCAAAAACATTTGCTTTAATGGTATAGCAAGCGGAGTAGTTTCCTCCCTTCCCTACCAATAAACCTGGGGCACACATTCCCACAAATACATAGCATTTCTATAAGAAATGTGCACAGACTTAAAGTATAATGGTGGTCCAGCACATGTGTTGGGAATATATGATGCCAAAGCAACTGAAACTTTGTAACTATAGGGCTTTGATGTCCCGATAGACTTTCTTTTTAAATAGAGTACTGACTGAGTTCTCTCTGTGCTGTTAACTCCCCTTCCAAGTTGGGCTTGTCATTTCCCAGGAGGGAGCTGGTAGATCAAAGGTTAAATTCTCTCTTGGTCAGGGTTGGTTTGCACTCAGTGAAAGAAGTCATTCTAATTTATGGTGATCATCCAGTACATTTCCCAAATCGTCTCTGTAGATTAGGCCATAATCAGGCAATAGTCACCAGTGGTCAGTAATCTCCAAATAGCTTTGGAACTCAGATTTTCAAACCCTGTACCTCTTAGGTAGGTTCATGCAAATGTTTAGATAGGGGAAAAGGTAACAGGACAATCTATGCTCTAAGGGGCAAGTTCATTGTCAGAGCTGGTCTTTTCATATTCTAAGTTATTCAAAACTTCACTTCCTTTTCAAAGGATGTTGTAGTTGTTCAATCCTTCAGTCATGCCCCACTCTTTTTGACCCCCTGGACCCATGCTGGGCCCTTCTATCCTTTACTATCTCCTGAAGTCTCTCCAAGTTCATGTTTGTTTTTTCCATGACAGTATCTATTCATCTCATCCTCTGCCATCCCCTTTTCCTTTTGTTTTCAATCTTTCCCAAAACCAAGGTCTTTTCTAGTGAGTCTTGTCTTCTCATTATGTGGCCAAAGTATTTAAGCTTCAGCTTCAGTAGATGACCTTTCAGTGAATAGTCTGAATTAATGTCTTTGAGTATTGACTGATTTGATCTCCTTGCTGTCCAAGAGATTCTCAGAAAGTCTTCTCTAGCAGCATGATTCAAAAGTGTTGATTCTGTGGTATTCAGCTTTCCTTATAGTTCAGCTCTTACAGACACACATTACTACTGGAAAAAAACATAGCCTTGACTATATGGATTTTTGTCAGCAAGGTGATGTCTCTTCTTTTTAGGATGCTGACCAGATTTGCTAGAGCCTTCCTTCAAAGGAGTAAGCATTTTGTAACTTCATGGCTGTAGTCACTGTCCGCAGCTGTCTTTGAGCCCAAGAATATAAAATCTGGCACCACTTCCATTTCTTCTCCCTCAGTTTGCCAGGAAGTGATGAGACCAGTTGCCAGGATCTTCGTTTTTTATTTGTTTGTTTGTTTTTATGTTAAGCTTCAAGCCAGCATTTGCACTCTCTTTTCGATCAAGTTTCTATGAAAAGAGCCCACCTTCTACTAGATACAGTCTAAGTGAGACACACCATTCTATCTTACTATCCCTATAATTCTCCCCCTTGCATATTTGCTGAAGTAGGAAAGGGGAGCCCTTACAAAAAACTTGTCACTTTTAAAAAATAAAATGTAGCAAATGTTCTCACATTTGTATATTTTAGTGGATTTTTTTTTTTAAATCCAGTACTCTAAATGACTCAGTGCAGGACCTTAAATGTATAGGCTGATTCAGAAAGACAAAGTGATTTGAAAAGTCAAAGTGACTGTAAAAAAATTAAGGTTATGGATAAATTTATCCATGTGAGTATTATAGATAATAAATTTATAAAACAATATTTTTAATTTCTTACTTTAATAAATATCTACTCTGAAAAGGAAATAGAAAAAAAGTCTTCTTATTAATCATTTGAATGGTGTACAGAAACATTTCTAGTTTTGTTTTTAAAATCTAAATATTTCTCTTTTTAAATTTTATTTATTTATTTTTAGTTTTCAACATTCATTTCCACAAGATTTTGAGTTATCTCTCCCCTCCCCCTCACCCCAAGATGGCAAGCATACTGAATAGCCCTTCCCCTAATCTGTCCCCTCTTATATATCCCCCATTCCCCTTACTTCCTTATAGGGCAAGATGGATTTCTAAAATCTAAATATTTCACAATATGAATGAATAAGTAATCCATTTGCATGGGAAAATATGACACATTTGGTTTTACTCCATCTGAATGAGAATGGCTAATAATACTTGTATTATGAAATAAGATTGAATCTGAAAATATCTAAAAATTCTGGATATATCAACTATTCTGGAGAGTAATTTGGAACTATGTCCATGCATACCCTTTGATCCAACAATATCACTACAATGTCTGTATTCCAAAAAGATAGGGGGAAAATTTAAAAGGACCTATTTGTACAAAAATAGCTATAGCAGTTCTTTTTGTTCTGGGAAAGATTTGGAAATTGAGGGGATGCCCTTCAATTGGCATATGAATGGAATAGAATACTATTGTGCTATAAGGTAGATTTCAGAAAAGCCTGGAAAACTAACATGAACTGATGCAAAATGAAGAGAACAGAACCAGGAAAATGTTGTTAACAGTTACAGAAATACTGTACAATGATCACCTGAGAATGACTTAGCTATTCTCCGCAATTCAATAATCCAAGACAATTCTGAAGGATTCATGATGAAAAATACTATATATATGCAGAGAAAGAACTGATGCAGTCTGAATGTAGATCAAAACACACTATTTTTCATTTTATATTTTTTCATGCTTTTTTTCTTTTGGTCTATTTCTCCTTTCATAACATGACTAATATAGAAATATATTTTACATGATTGCACATATATAACCTATATCAAATTGATTACTGTCTTAGAGAAGGGAGAGAGGAAAGAAATTTGGAATTTAAAATGTTTTTAAATGAATATTATAAATTGTCTTTACATGTAATTGGGAAAAATAAAATAGTATATTAAAAATAAAAATGAAAATAAAATTATGGACCTAGGTAACCATTCATGCCATCTTATTTGTGTGAAAAAAGATTTTCTGCTATAATTGTTATAAAGTCAAAATCTCTAATAGTCATTGAAAAGGAATTATAAGTTATCAGTCAGCAAACAAGCATTTTAAACATTTAGTAGGTACCTGTCATTGTGCTAAGTGCTAGGAAGCAATATCGTAAATGAAACACTCTGAGAAACTTTGAGTTGACAAATCTATCAATTACATCAATATTATTATGGTTATTTTGGAAATTATAAATATTAGAAAATATTTTTATCAGTCGATAGCTATGCGCAATATTTTAATTGTTTGTTTAAAATTATGTTTTGTTACAAAATGGTAATTAATCTAAATTTTATTTGAATAAAATACAACCTAAACATTTTTGTAGTTTGTTTAATCAAAAGTGCTTGGGGGACATTATTTTTTTTTTTTCAACAAAAATTTGCAGAAGTTGAAATAGCCTAACAGGTTTTTTTTTTTTTTTTTTCTTTTCCTCTCCCCACCCCAATGTATGCTGAAAATATCTACCACAATGATCTTCTTCTTCTTGCTTTTTGGAGGGGGAAGGCAGGACAATTGGGGTTAAATGACTTGCCCACAGTCCCATGGATAGTAAGTGTCACGTGTCTGAGGTCAAATTTGAACTCAGGTCCTCCTGACTGTAGGCCTGATGCTCTATTCACTGGGCCATCTAGCCACCCACCACAATGATCTTATGTATAGATATACAAAACTCAAGTTAATTCTCAGCTCTAAAATCTTTAGTGGCTCCCTATTCCTTTCTGAATTGGCATATAAGACCTTCCACAATCTGATATTACTTTACTTTTCCAGCCTTAACTTTTATTATTCCCTTCAATGGGCTCTTCAGTATTGTGCTGTAGCTCAATTGGATTCCTCTCTGCCTCCAAATAGATATGACACTCTCATACCTCTGTACCTTTTCTCTCTATGTCTGGAATGTCCTCACTACTCTCTTTCCAATGAATTCCTATTCATCCTTCAAAGCCTACTTAAAATGGCACTTTCTCCAAGAAGGCTTTCACAATCTCCCAAGCTAGTAATATGTGTGTATGTGTATACACACACACACACACACACACACACACACACACACACACACATATTCCTGTCATGTTATATAAGGGTTTCTCTTTCTCATAGGATCACTAGAGGTAAAAAAAGGTAGGGGGTGGAGCTGAGTAGTTACTCAAGCACTGTAATCTCTATGGACACCACCAGGTGGTGCCCTGAGCTCAATCTAGCAAACTGGCATCTTTGTGTAGACAAGTTCCTGTAGGACCTTGCCTGAGTCCCCCTTTAATAACTCTTGCACATGTGTAGACACACTTGCCTAGGCCCCACAGCTCCCAGTTTTCTACTCTGGCTTTCTAAATCACCTAGTGGAAAGT
Organism: Petaurus breviceps papuanus; assembly: GCF_028583685.1. NCBI lineage: Eukaryota > Metazoa > Chordata > Mammalia > Diprotodontia > Petauridae > Petaurus > Petaurus breviceps. Next base: position 9,875,726 of record NW_027185735.1, on the reverse strand, counting down.
ATGACAAGTGTCAAGAACAAGTCATAAAACTGACCAAATTAACTCATGCCATCATTCCAAGACCATGTCTTTTTCTCCTTAACTTTCCATTAACTGAAAGGGGTACATACAGGCACTATGATGTACATTTACTGATCAGAATCAAAAGCAAAAAGTTCAGCATTAAAACTCCTGAGCGATTAAGTCCCAACCGTTCCTAAAAAGATTTCATTTCTCAATTTCTCTCCTCCCAATCTTCAAAAGGGAAAGGCTTCCACCACCTTCATTGTCTCAAGAGGAAAATGCTGAAATCTTCTCACTTCTATGCACTCTCCTGGTCTCCAGTTGGTGGAAGCCCTTTGCTCCTAATGACTCAGCAGGATGGTCACCAGAGTTCCTTTCTGGAATTTCCATGTGGTAGTTTCCCATAAGCTCACACTTTGAGCTCAACATCCATGCTGTTGTTCTCCAGTTTGTTTGTTCTCCAGCTCCCATGTGCTCTCATCTGGCATGTTTTTCCATAAAACAAACAACCCTCTATGTTTTTTTAAATGTCCTGATATGTTGTGACACTGAAAGATTTTTTTTTTTTTTGTGGTAACTCCATTTAGATTAACTTTAGGACCCTACTCATACCTCATCCTGATGCTTTTCCTGAAGGGAACAATGTAAAGAAATGCTAAAAGAAAGAGGAGGAACCTAGCCTAGCAGATGTTACACCCACAAAGCACTTTGAAACTCTCAAATGCACTTATTTTGTATCTTGTATATTATTATTATTTTGCTGACTAATTTGCCTATAAAAGTGTAAACTCTCTATGACAGTTTATCTGTTTTGTAGTCTCTTCACATACAGGTTCTCTCCCCTTATCTCACCCCCATCATTGTGTTCTATATACAATAGGAACTTAATTTTGTATCAGACCTAACTCTGGTAACTGGTATTAAGCCCATCATACAGAAAGACAGTGAATCTTATACAAATAGTATTCCAGTTTCATAGTCATATGGCTAGTTCCTTTCAAGTTTTTTTTTGGAGGGGGGAAGGCAAGGCAGTTGGGGTTAAGTGACTTGCCCAAGATCACACAGCTAGTAAGAGTGTCAAGTGTCTGAGGCCAGATTTAAACTCAGGTCCTCCTGACTCCAGGGCCAGTGTTCTATTCACTGTGCCACCTACCTGCCCCCAGTTCCTTTCAAGTTTTCAAAAAAATGTAAGATAGTTATCTTTGAGAGATAGTGGGTATTTATAGGAAGAGAATTATAGAATTAGAGTTGGAAGCTGAGTTGTAACCAGAAAAAGGCAACCCAAGCTTTGCCCCAGGGTGCCAAATGTTGTGGGATATGCAGCCCACACTGTGCAAAAGTTTTCAGTACAGAGATAGATAAAGGTCAATGAACTTTTGGATACCTCAGCTGTGATCTGCACATTCTGTGCCAGCAATAGTAGTAACTAAGATAAAACTAAGATAAATCCAAGAAAAGACTTAGGATTTGTGGCACATAGAGAGAAAGATCACAGACACCAAAGTATGGGATGAAGGTCTGATTGAAGAACATTTTGAAGGACTGTTAGAAACAAAGTCATTTCCTATTATTTTTTTAAAAAATCACTTCCTGAGATCTTCCTTGTTTATTTCACAAGTCAAGCAAGGAAAAGGTGACTTACTTTTGTTGAAAAAGGTACATTGATGACAATATCTTGATTACAAATATGAACAGCTGTGGTTTTTTGTTTGTTTCCCTGAAGTAACTATAAAGTGTGTTGCCCTCAGTGATTCTCTATGGTAATATAAAGGTCTAAAATAGTGCTGCAGTCCTGTGTTCACATGAGGACAATTGGTTTATTTTATTTATGTCTTCTTTTGGTCACCACCACTAAAATTTGTTTCTGGGTTTCTAATGACAAATTTATAAGTATAAAATTTGTTTATTTATAAAATTTAACATAAAACCAAATTGCAGCATCAAATAGAAACATTACAGAACTGACAAAACATTTTATTCTTAGGCCCCTTTGTCTCCTTTTCTAGTATGACTGGTCAATCAAAAAACTTGAGATACACATTTGCAGAGGTAGAAGAGAATTACTTTTACTTTATATTTTTCTGTTACTTTACATTTGAGATACACATTGGCCAAAGATTTTGAAATATACATTCTCTTATGAAGAGTGTCTTCCACCTCTGCAAATATTTGTCACAATAAAAAAAATCATTTACTTCTTCTGTGCCTCATTTTACCCAGTAGTGGATAGAGAGTCAGGAAGACATGTGTTTACGTCCTGCCTCTAATACATACCAACTGTATGACCCTGGGTCAGTCACTTAGCCTCTCAATGCCCTAGGCAACTCTCTAAGACTATGATTTTCTCACCATTTGCCAGTTGTGCATAGGTAATAGAAATTTTCTCACCAAGTGTTCCCTATACCAGCGAAATCAGAGGTAAGGTTAAAAATAAAGTTTCTGTAGGCAGTTGGATGCTGAGTTTTAATTAGTTGACTTTACAGTGATTTGAGGTCCTTAGATTGAAGGTACAATACTAAGAAAAAAGTATTAGACAAGTAAACTTCTGGTGTTAAAGAGAGTGGCTAAGAATCTGAGGCATTTTCATTTCTTTTGGTAGGCATTTCTAGAAAAATTATGTCTGAACACAGGTAGGTTCTTAACCTCTGTGTTACCTCACAAGAAAGATGAATCATTTGGCCATGCACCAGCATTTGAGTAGTATTAGTCTTACTTAATTAAAAAGAACTTTACTTTTTCAATATAATATGCAGTGCTAGCAGTTTTTATTATACTATTCCTTTATGATCTAAGCACCTGTATTCCCTAGAAAACCACAAACAAAACACTATTAATGAAAGTGAAGGATTCTGCGAGTACTAAATTATAGCCAAGCCAGCTTAACAATAAATGTGAACAACATATTAGAACCAATTTCAAAGAAGAATATATTGTATTGAAAAGCATAATTTGATTAGTCACAGCTGGAATAGATTTATGAGAAGGAGTTCTTATTTAAGTAACTTGGAGTTTTTCAAAGATACCACTGTCATGGTCACACAAGGAATATGCAGAGGATATTAAAATGCCTGAGAGTTTCAAAAGGCCTTTGATACAGATGACCTACTTATCAAAGAACACGATAATTAGGAAGCTTTAGAGACTTCCCTGATTTTTAAGACTAAGTTGGGCTCTGTCATCAGGCATAATGTTCAGTAGCCAAATGAAGTTTGGAGACTTACAAAGCAAAGGCAGAATGTAAGCAAGGCTTCAGTGAGCAAATCAGTATATATACATGGGTTTGAGGAACACGTTTTCTGACATACCAGTAGGAGCAAGAAATGGTGACATGGAAGAAAATGGCTATTTGACTAGTTCCCCCACCCCCACCCCCTTTCTTTTAAATCTTTTACCTACCATAAGTATTATAGACTTTCAGTTCCTCTGTTTTAGATCAACATTTCCAAAGTTTTCAAAAAGTAAAAATTTGAACTCAGGTCTTTCCTGACTCCCTCATTGCCATTTATCTTATTTAGTAGGAGCTAAATTAACTGGGGTGTCTGCAGTCCAGTTTAAGATTTTATTAAGTGTCTTTTGGTTGATTTCTGAACTTTTCTTACATGCTATATACTTTGCTTTTGTTATAGGTATAAGCTGGAATATCTTGCATTTCTGAAGAAAAGCAAACCGTTTGGTTTTAATCACAAAGTTGCTGATATTGCCCCCCCCCAGCCCTTTCTTATACACAACCTGAGTTAAAAGTTTGTTAGCTAGAGCTTAACCACACAATGACTGAGAGGTGGGAGTTACTATGTGTTTAAATTCCATGCCAGAGTCCCTAGCTACAATCTAGCAGAAAGTTCAAACAACAAAAACAGAGTTGCAAGGTCTGGGCTTGTATGTTACAGATACCACTGACTTACTCATCATGAGGCAGTTTTTATTCAGTATAGGCAGGCCCTCCCAAGCAACATGGCTAATTGAATGAGGATTCTGAGCCTTTTGGTTGCAGTAAAGCTGACACATGTTTCACAATTCAAATATTTCATTCTAGGTCACTCAGTTTTCTTGCCTGTGCTATTTTGGATTATTTAAACCTTATGTCTTTAAAGAAGAAACTGTTTTAAGTTGCTGTTTGGTACAACAATTGCATGAAACTGTCAGTTATAAATCCTTTCAACATTATAGTGAAACTGACCATTTACCCCCTCATTTTCAGGATGTAAATCTTAGTTGTGCTATATGAACATTTATGTTATTTTACTATGATTAAAAGATGTAGTTTCCTTTTATTATTTGAGTAAAAGTAGGAGAAAATTCTACAAATCTCTTATCTTTCTTGGGAGATTGAAAACTATGTTTGACTAAGTTTGAGAATTTACTGGATTTCTTGCACTATATACTGGCAGGGTATAAGAACTGAGAAATTAATTTTAATACTTTCCTATGCTATTTTATCTTCTCTTCCACTTGCAATGCCTTCACTCCCTTATTTTCTTTTTCTTTTCTTTTGCAGGGCAATCTGGGTTAAGTGACTTGCCCAGGATCACCCAGCTAGTAAGTGTCAAGTGTCTGGGGACAGATCTGAATTCAGGTCTGTCTGACTCCATGGCTGGTATTCTATCCATTGTGCCACCTAGCTGCCCATCAGCCCCTTATTTTCAAGATTTTCTCTTTTTAAAAAGTCAAAATTTTATTGATTCCTTTTTTTGTTTTTTATACTTAATCATTTCCTGGTATATATCAATTTCTTTGCAACCACCTCCCAATTTAATCCTACACTATAACAAAGAAAAAGTTAAAGTTATCCAACAGAAGGAAGTCTGACAGCATACAATATTCCACATCTGTCTCCCACCTCTCTACTGAGATGTTCATAGTTTAAAATTATCCTTCATGCAACCTGAATACAAGTTATGTCAATCTCATTCCAGCTGCTTTTCAATATTTTTTCAGATAGACAGACAGAGATAGATAGATAGATAGATAGATAGATAGATAGATAGATAGATAGATAGATAGCAAATTTGCATATTGTTCCCCTGGTTCTGTTTGTCTTGCTCTGCTTCAGTTCATAGTCTTCTCATATTTTTTTGAATTCCTCATATTTATCTATTCTTTGACAAAATAATGCACCATTATCTCCTCATAGCCTGCTTGTGACTTGCTCAGCCATACTAAAAGACCCCTTTTACTTAAACCTGTGACACATTAAATTTGATACCAAGGCAAATTGAGCTAGAGACTCCACTCTATCTTCTTAACCTCTTTTCTTTCTCCCTCTGCTGGGACAGTTCACATGACTTTGTAATTGTTGGCCCCACTGGGCTCTCAAAGTTGCAAGGAAATTCAGAGTTCTCGTAGATCAGTCATCCAGATTTCCCTATGCAAAATCTCTGACAAATAGACATTCTAGTATCTAAATGAAAACTTACAGTGATGAGGAACCCACTACGAAGTGGAATGGTTCAATGAACTTTGAATTCATTGAACTTTTGTACAGCCCTAACTTTCATATTCCTGTTGAGAGCACTCCCAGACTTTCAGTGTAATATGATTACTATGTACTGAGGTTCCCCCTGCCATGTGGGTTAGGCTAGTTTTTCCCTTAAAAGTAGGAAAGCTGCTCCTGGAATTTGATTGGCCTACATGACAAAGATCTAAGTCATTCATCACTTGATACAACTTCCTGGTGGTCTCTGCCCAGACTAACAGGCTTCTTGTGTGACTGATGGCATGAAAAGGCCCACAATGGGCAGTCAAAGCCTTTCAGATTTGTCAGATGTGTTAGAGTCAAGTGAGTCACCATACCCTGTCTTTCTCACCAAAGGTGAGGGGGCCTCAAGTTAAATGATCTTTGTTGAATATCCTTTCTATTCTATGGCTAAATAAACCTCCTTTTGTTAACTGCTAAATTACCTACCAATATCTCAATACCAAGCCTAAAGTAACCGAGTACTGTCTCTGAGTTAGGACAACCTATTTCAACTCAGTTTATAGCATTTATGTCATCCTTGTTTCTTTCCTGTCTCTCCCACTATCTCCACACCCATTAAATAAATTGCTATAGTCGATTCCATTTCCAAAAAAAGCTCCAATTCCTTTCACTTCTTTCCTCTTCTTTTCATTCTTATTACAACCAATCTAATCCAAGCTTTCATAATCTCTGTTACAATGGTCTCCTAGTTGGTTTCCCAGCTTTTAGCCACTCTTCAAGAATAACAGAATTTTGGATCTGGAAGGGACCTCAGTGTTCATACAGTATAACATGTCTAGAAGGAAGTCCTATTAGAATATATTCAACAAATCTGTTCAAAAACCTCCTAGAAAGGGGAACTTACTAACTCATGAGGCATACAATTCCACTTCTGGGCAGCTCAAATTGTGAGCAATTTTTTCTTTTTTTCGTTGTGCAACATTTTCATTTATTCCAACAAGACAGGACAGAGCTGGTCTCAGCTCTCAACCCTTCTCAACAGTAAGAACAACAGGGTAGAAGGTCAGAGGTCTCACCTCCAGGAAGGAGGCTAGAAAACCAAAGATTAGGAGAAGAGGGACAATCTGAAAGATGAAGGTTATGCTGCAGTATGGAGCTGAGAGTATGGGGATACCCAGGATATCTTGAGGGGGCCTCCCTCGACCCCCAGGGCTGAAGCTATAGGAATTAATTGGGACATTCATGGGCCATGAGGTTCCAGGTTTCATCAAAGGCCTTCACCACCCCAGGATCCAGTGGGCCTTCCTCTGATGCTGCCATGTTCTGTTGCAGCTGCTGCAGGCTGGAGGTGCCCAGGATAACCGCGTCTCCACCGGAACCCTGGAGCTGAGGGCTGCTGAGGTCATGCTGGGAGGGTTGGCCCCATAAGATGCTGCCAGGACTTTCTCCACAAGAGCAATGGCTTGAAAGTGATGCTCCTTCCAGAAGCCATTCCTTTAAGTCTCAGCTCAGCTATTCCCAAAGCCCCTCAGGCTGTTTTTTGTCCTTGTCTTCATATTTGTACTTGCCAGTCAGGAAGCCACCAGCCAAAGGCGTTGTAGGCATAGAATCGAAGTCCATAAGTGACGTCAGCAGGGCAGCACCACTTGCCTTGTGGTGGCGTTGTACATACCTTGGTATACAGTGGGGAAGACCCAGGCATTAATTTTGCAAAGAGTGCAGATTTCAGCCACTTCCCTGGAGGCGTAGTTAGACAGGCCCAGCTCTACAAACTTACCCTCCTGGTGTAGCTCATTGCAGGCCCGAAGCGTCTCCCCCACGGCCATGTTGTGGTCCGGTGCATGCCAGTAGAAGAAATCCACTCGGGTGCACTGCAGCCGCTGCAAGGAGGTCTCCAGCTGGGAATGGGCATTTTCAGCCCTCAGAGTCTTCCCATCCCAGGGATTGGCTTTGGTGGCAATTTTCACTCTGCTGCCGTCGTCCCCCAGCCCCAGGCCCGTGCTGCCCACGATACTCTCGGACTGGCCGTCGCTGTACTTGAAGGCCGTGTCCAGCTCGCGGTGGCTGCGCTCCAGGGAGGCATGCACGGCGGCGGCGCTTGCCGACCAGTCCATGCGCCGCCCATCTCCATCGTGCCCAACACGGAGGCCGGCAGGGCCCGGGCCGCCGAGGAGGCGGCATGGGCAGCGCGGGACATTGTAAAGACGGCGGCAGCAGAACTAGGACTGCGGGCACCGGCGGTTCCACGGGAAGACCCGCAGAGGGTTGAGGACTTTTTCTTGACATCAAACCTATATTTGCCTCTTTGTAACATGTTTTTTCCTGTTTTTTCCCCCCCTCTGGGGTCCCATGGAATTAGTCTATTTCGCTCTCCTTATAACAAACCTTCAGTTGCTTGAAAGCAACTATCATGTACCCCCTTTTCTTCTTTTTTTTTTCTAGTATAATCTTCTCTTTTCTAGTATAACACCCCTTTCTTCATCTATTATATGACATGTACTCAAGGTTCTTTGCCAGGCTGGTTTCCTTCCTCTGGATACTCTCCAGCTTATCAGTCTACTTCTTATCCAAAATAGCCCTACTCAAAATAGTCTAATAGTCTTTCTAAACTATTATACCCAGGAATGAATAGCATACTCCATCTTTGGTCTGACCATGGCAGGGGACAGAGGGATTATAATATCCTTTATTCTTAGAAAGCTATCTCTCTCTTAATTCTCGATTTCTTCAACTATATTCCACCTTAGCCACACACATCAAATCTTGAATCTCATCATTACCCACAAGTGTTTCACTTCTTGATCAAAAATTTCGAGATTCCTCATTCTGACAATAGCTATCTTATCCTATCTTTCCATCTCTTCCTATACCTCTCCCCTCCCAAAGTTATTCTTCATCTTTATCATAATCTCCAAATCTCCACTCTAGTGTTTTCTCAGGCCATTTCTCTGATTTTACTTTCCTTCTTTCCCAGTCTTGACCATATGTTTAACCAGGACAACTCTGTATTGTGTTTCTACTTGTGAATCCTTTGGCACCTTGCCACTCAGCTTTGGCCAGACTCCAACTCTGGATACCTATCACCATCTATCTCCTTCCCTCTGCTCTTTTTCCTGGGTTGTTGAATGGAGCTAGAAGAAGCCCCATGCAACTGTATACATTAAAATTCAAGCAACCCAACTTCAGTTGAGCTGTGTAACAAGGCAATTCTTCTCTTCCTCCCTAATAGATTCCATATCTCATTCCAATGAAGCTTTTCCATACATTATCTTCAATAGCCCCCACAATAGCCTGACCCTTTCAGCTTACTTTATTAAGAAAACTGAAATCATTTGCCATCAGCTCCCCCCTACTCACTTCTCTTCATCTAAAAATAACTTGATATCATTCCCCCCATCCCAATACACACTCTCTTTTATGCCCATTTTCTGATAATGAAGCAGGCCTTTTCCTTACTAAGGTGAATCACTGTTACTATGCTTTTGATCTATCATTCCTTTTCAGTGTATTACCCCCTCCACTGTCTCCCCAATTCAAATTTGAGTTCATTGTGAGTAGGAATTATTTTATTCTTTACTCTTGTATTTCCAGCACCTAACATATGCCTATATGTTATATAGGTAATAAATAAATATTTGTTGATTGATTGATACTTTCCCTCTCTCTCATATTTAATCTCTTTCTTTTCCATTGTTCAAGTCCTCTAAAAACCTTTACTAGACTCCACTATTCCTGAAAACTATCCTCTAAAACTACCTGTTTAGGGAATAGAAATCCTATGTTTCTTCTCTTTTTCTCTGACAGAATCCCAGAAAAAAAGCTGTCTAAACTAAAACCATTCACTTTTTCTTCTTCTCCTTTTACACACTCTTTAACCCTTTGGAATCTGAATTATGACCTTGTCACTCAACTGAAACTGCTCTGTCCAAAATTACCAATAATTAATTGTCAAATAATGATGACCTTTTCTCAGTCTTCATCCTCCTTTCTCTACCTATTACATTTGACAGTCAACCACCTCTTTCCTCTTGGAATTTCTCTCTTTTCTGGGTTTACATATTACTCCTCCCACCTGATTTTTATTTCTTCTTCTTTAGTTAGAATAGAACTTTACTGGTTCATAACTCATATCATGCCCTCTAAATGTGGTTGTTCCTTATGACTTTCCTGGGTCTTCTTATTCTCTTTTACAGTGGGGGGGGTGTTCTTAAGTTGGGGTCCATGAAATTGCTTTTAAAAATATTTTTATAGTAATGGAGGCAGAGCTAAGATGGCAGACAAAAGACTGGGACTCACCTGAAATCTCCCCCAAACCTCTCCAAACAACCTTAAATAATGCCTCAAAACAAATTCTGGAGTGGCAGAACCCAAAGGACAAAGTGAAACAATTTTCCAGCCCAAGACAACTTATAAAGTTGACAGAAAAGTTGAGTGGAGCTCAGTCCAGTGTAGGCTGGGTCAGCATAGACTGGGCCCCAGCAAACCAGGAGTAGGTCTCGGGAGCAAATGAATCATCATAATCAGTAGCCACTTCCCAAGCTCTTAGCCCACAGATAGAAAAGGGGTCAAACTGGTCAGAAGGAGATTACAGGGGTCCCTCTGCTGACACTGGAGGCAGGACTCTGTTGCTTTGCCCATATTCAGATCAAGGTTGCAGTCCTGGGTGGCAGCCCCAGGATGGGAAGAAGCACTAGCGCAGAATTTGGGGTGGAGGTAGGCCCCTCATCACAGTTCTAGGGCAGAAAGGGTGTTTGTGGTCAGTCACAGACCAGAGCACAGGCCAGGAAAATAATAAATGTCCCTCTCCTTAGATCATACCACCTTGCAAAAACTGAAAACTTACAAGTCCCTAGAAATAACTCTGAAGACATCTGCACAAAAGTCAGAAAGCTTGGGATAGTACCCTCCACCCTGGAAGCAGAGCCCCACTTTATCAAAGAGTTAAAAGTCAAGAAATAGACTGAAAAAATAAAGAAACAACAAAAAAAATTTGATTAGAGAAATTATTATGATTTCAAGGAAAATCAAAACATATACTCACAAGACAATAAAAGTCAAAACTCCTACACCCAAAGCCTCCAAGAAAAATATGGCCATAGAAGAACTGAAAAAAGATTTTAAAAATCAAGTAAGAGAGGCATAGGAAAAATTGTGAAGAGAAATGAGAGTGATACAAGAAAATCATGAAAAGAAGAGTTAATAACTTAGTAAAGGAGGCACAAAAATCCAATAAATAAAAGAATGCATTGAAAAGCAGAAGTGGCCAAATGGAAAAAAGGCATAGAAAATTTCATTGAAAAGAAGAATTCCTTTAAAAGCAAAATTGACCAAATGGAAAAAGAGGCACAAAAACTCGCTGAAGAAAATAATTCCTTAAAAATTAGAATTGAGCAAGTTGAAGCTAATAACTCTATAAGACATTAATAAGCAATAAAACAAAACCAAAAGAATGAAAAAATAGAAGACTGAAATATCTCATTGGAAAAAGAACTGATCCAGGAGAGATAATTTAAAAATTATTGGACTAAATGAAAGCAATGACTAAAAAAATAAAAGAGCCTAGATATCATCTTTCAAGAGATTATCAAGGAAAATTGCCTTGCTTTTCTAGAACCAGAGGGTAAAATAGTAATTCAAAGAATCCACTGATCACCTCCTTGAAAGAGATCCCAAATTAAAACTCCCAGGAATATTATAGTCAAATTCCAGAGTTCCCAGGTCAAGGAGAAAATATTGCAAGCAACCAGAAAGAAGCGATTCAAGTGTGGTGGAGCCATAGTCAGGATAACACAAGATTTAGCAGCCTCTACATTAAATGATGAGAGGGCTTGGAATATGATATTCCAGAGGGCAAAGGAGCTAGGATTACAACCAAGAATCACCCACCCAGCAAAACCAAGTATAATGCAGGCCTGCACAACCTGCAGCTTGCAGACCACTTACAGCCTTTGGGCCACTTGCAGAATGCCAAAGGATTTTGAGTGTTCTATGAAAAATGTAGAAGAAGACCTCCTTTGTTATGTAGAGGAAATCCTTTTGTGGGCCACAGGTTGTACAGGTCTGGTATAAACCTTCAGAGGGAAAAAATAGATATTCGATGAAATAAAGGACTTTCAAGCATTTCTGATGAAGAGACCAGAGCTGAATAGAAAATTTGACTTTCAAATACAACACTCAAGAGAAACATAAAAAAGGTAAAGGAAAATCATAAGAGATTTAAGAAGGTTAAACTTTTTACATTTCTACATAAGAAAATGATACTTATAAAGGACTTTCTCATTATTAGGGCAGTTGGAAGGAGTATATATAAACAGAGGGGACAGTTATGAATTGAATATGATGGGATGATATCTAAAAACATAAAATTAAGGGGTGAGAAATAGGAATGCACTAAGAGAAAGAGAAAGGGGGAGGCAGAGTAGGATAAATTATTTCACATAAAAGAAGCAAGAAAAAGCTTTTACAGTGAAGGGGAAGATGAGGAGGTGGCACAGAACCATGGAACCTTATTCTCATCAGAATTAGCTCAAAGAGCAAATAATACATACACTCAATTGTGTATAGAAATCTAGCCTACACCCCAAAAAAAGTAGGAGGAGAAGGAATTAGAGAAGGGGGAGTGACAGAAGGGAGGGTAGATTGCTGGAGGCAGTAGTCAGAAGCAAAACACTTTTGAGAAAGGATAGGGTGAGAGAGAGACAGAGACAGAGACAGAGAGAGAGAGAGAGAGAGAGAGAGAGAGAGAGAGAGAGAGAGAGA
>NW_027185735.1:9860841-9863538 GCF_028583685.1 Petaurus breviceps papuanus | reverse complement strand
AGAGAGAGAGAGAGAGAGAGAGAGAGAGAGAGAGAGAGAGAGAGAGAGAGAGAGAGAGAGAGAGAGAGAGAGAGAGAGAGAGAGAGAGAGAGAGAGAGAGAGGAATAGACAGAGAGGGAAAGGGATAGAGGGAAATACAGCTAACAATCAATTGTGAAAAAATTTTGAAGCAAGTTTTTGTGATAAAGGCTTCATTTCTCAACTATATAGAGAATTGAGTCAAATTTATAATCATAAGAGTCATTCCCCAAATGACAAAGGATCAAAAGATATGAACAATCAGTTTTCAGATTAAGCAAAATTATCTATAATCATATGAAAACATGCTCTAAATCACTGTTGATTGGAGAAATGCAAATTAAAACAATTCGAATGCACTACTTTACACTTATTAAATTGATAATAGGACAGAAAAGGAAAATGATAAATGTTGCAAGGGAATGTGGGGAAATTGAACCACTAATGCACTGTTGGTGGGAACAGAGGGCAGTCTGGCATGGGCTATGCCAGGTGCAGACTGAAGCCAGAGCAGGTCTCAGGGGACTGAATTGCTGGCATCTGTGGTAATTTCTTCTAGACTTCTCAAGCCACAAATGCCAAGAACACCATGGAAAGTCAGTGGGGCAACTCTGTGGGACCTGGGTGAAAGAGGAGTGTGCGGTTCAACTCCAGCTCCAGGGTGGTGGATGTGACAGCAGCAGCAATAGTGGTGGTGGTTGCTCCCAAAGCTCTGGGCCCATGGACAGTGGGGGATCGAGTGACTGATACAAAATCCCAGAAGCCTGGAACAGTACACCCCACCCCCAGGGAAGCAAAGTCCTGCCTTGAGAGAGAATTAGAAAGTCAAGTATTTGGCTGGGAAGATGAGCAAACAATATAAAAAAGAGTCAGATTATAGAATCTTACTTAGGTGACAAAAAAACATAAAAAATACAACCAGAAGAAGACAACAAAGTCAAAGCTTCTACATCAACAGACTCTAAGAGAAATATGAATTGGTTGCAGGCCATGGAAGAGCTCAAAAAGAATTCTGAAAATAAAGTAAGAGAAGTAGAGAAAAAATTGGGAGGAGAAATGAGAGTGATGTAAGAAAATCATGAGGGGCGGCTAGGTGGCGCAGTGAGTAAAGCGCTGGCCCTGGAGTTGGGAGGACCCGAGTTCGGTTCCAGCCTGAGACACTTAACACCCACACAAAAATACTAGCCGTGTAACCTTGGGCAAGTTACTTAACCCCAAAATTGCCCTCCAAAAGGCAAAAAAAAAAAAAGAAAGAAAGAAAATCATGAAAAATGAATCAATAGCTTGCTAAAGGAGACCCCCAAAAATACTGAAGAAAATTACACCTTAAAAAATAGACTGGGGGAGATGCAGGAGGGGGTGGCTAGGTGGCACAGTGAATAGAGCACTGGACCTGGAGTCAGGAGGACCTGAGTTCAAATCTGGCCTCAGACACTTAACACTAACTAGGTGTTTGACCTTGGGCAAGTCACTTAATCCCAATTGCCCTGACCTCCCCCCTCCAAAAAGCAAAAAAAAAAAAAAAAATAGACTGCAGGCAGCTAGGTGGCACAATGAATAGAGCACTCGCCCTAGTGTCAAGAGGAACTGAGTTCAAATCTGTCCTCAGACACTTCACACTAACTAGGTGTTTGACCTTGGGCAAGCCACTTAATCCCAATTGTCCTGCCTTTCCCCCTCCCTCCCCCCAAAAAGACAAAAAAATAGAGTAACCCAAATGTCAAAAGAGGTCCAAAAAGTCAATGAGGAGAATACTTTAAAAAGCAGAACTAGCCAGATGGAAAAGAAGTTCCAAAAGTTCACTGAAGAAAAGAATTCCTTCAAAATTAGAATGGAGCAAATGGAAGCTAATGACTTTATGAGAAATCAAGAAATTATAAAATGGAACCAAAAGAATGAAAAAATAGAAGACAACCTGAAATATCTCTTTGGAAAGACAACTGACCTGGAAAATAAATTTAGGTGGGATAATTTAAAAATTATTGGATTTCTTGAAAGTCATGATCAAAAAAAGAGCCTAGACATCATCTTTCAAGAAATTATTAAGGAAAACTGACCTAATATTCTAGAACCCAGAGGGTAAAATAGAAATTGTAAGAATCTACCAATCATCTCTTGAGAGATCCCAAAAGGAAAACTCTTAGAAATATTGTAGCCAAATTCCAGAGTTCCCAGGTCAAGGAGAAAATATTACAAGCAGCCAGAAAGAAACAATTTGAGTATCGTGGAAATATAACCAGGATAACATAAGACCTAACAGTTTCTATGTAAAGGGATTGAAGGGCTTGGAATATGATATTGTGGAGGTCAGAGGAACTAGGATTAAAGAATCACCTACTCAGCAAAACTGAATATAATACTTCAGGGGAAAAAAATGGGTATTCAAAGAAATAGAGGACTTTCAAGCATTTTTTTCTGAAAAGACCAGAGCTGAATAGAAAATTTGACTTTCAAATACAAGACTCAAGAAGGGTATGAAAAAGCAAACAAGAAAAAGAAATCATAAGGGACTTATTAAAGTTGAAATGTTTACATTCATACATGGAAAGATGATATTTGTAATTCATGAGGCCTTTCTCATTATTAGGGTAGTTGGAGGAGATAGTTAGATAGATAGATAGATAGATAGATAGATAGATAGATAGATAGATAGATAGATAGATAGATAGATAGATAGAT
>NW_027185735.1:9660002-9860831 GCF_028583685.1 Petaurus breviceps papuanus | reverse complement strand
GATAGATAGATAGATAGATAGATAGATAGATAGATAGATAGATAGATGGCACAGGGTGAGTTGAATATGAATTATATCTAATAAATAAAATTAAGGGGTAGGAGAGGAATATATTAGCAGAAGGGGAAAGGGAGAGATAGAATGGGGTAAAATATCTCACATAAAAGGTTTCACCATGGAAGGAAAAAGAAGTGAGGTGAGAGAGGATAAAAGAACTTTGCTTTCATCAGATTTGGCTTGAGGGAATAACTTACACACTCAATTGGGTATATTACACTACAGGAAAGTAAGGGGGGGATGATAGAAGGAAGGGCAGATTGGTGGAAGAGGTAGTCAGAAGCAAACACTTTTGAAAAGGGACAAGGTCAAAGGAGAAAATAGAATAAGTGAAGGGTGGGATAGGATGGAGGGAAATAAAGTCTTTCACAATATGAATATTATGGAATTGTTTTGCATAATTACACATGTATAACCTATGTCTAATTGCTTGTCTTCTGAGTGAGGATGGGTGGGGAGGGAAGAAGGGAGAGAATTTGTAATTCAAAGTTTTAAAAACAAATGCTAAAAATTGTTTTTACATGCAACTGGGAAATAAGATAAACAGGCAACAGTAGAGAAATCTATTTTGCCCTGCAAGTAAATAAAAAGGGAGAGGATAAAGGGGGGGGGCGATGTGAGATAAAAGGGAGGGCAGACTGGAGGAAGGGGTGATCAGAATGCATGCCATTGGGGAGGCTAGGTGGTGCAGTGAGTAAAGCACCAGCCCTGGAGTCAGGAGGACCTGAGTTCAGTTCCAGCCTGAGACACTTAACACCCACACAAAAATACTAGCCGTGTAACCTTGGGCAAGTTGCTTAACCCCAATTGCCCTCCAAAAGGCAAAAAAAAAAAAACAAAAAAAAAAAAAAAAAAAAAAAAAAAAAAAAAAAGAATACATGCCATCTTAGGATGGGGGAGAGGGGAAAGATGGGGAGAAAATTTGAACTAAAAATCTTGTGGAAATAAATGTTGAAAACTAAAAATTAATTAATTTAAAAAAAGAAATGATGAGGAAGATGCTCTCAGAAAAACTTGGAAAGACTTTTCTTGTTATTCTAACTAACTCTTGCTATATGGTCTCTTTTTGTGAACTCATAAACTTCTATGTGTTTAATTAACACCTTTATGTATGTCTTTATCTCCTATATCTATGTAGGTCCCTTTTTTACTTCTTTATGGTAGAGGGCTAATAGTGGTATTTTGGAGACAAAAGTTATTTTAGTGAATTTGGGGTCATAATTCAAATTGCCTTTCAGAATGGATAGACCAAATTATACCTCCACCAATAATGTAGTAATATGCTTGTTTTTCATTCGGCCCATCCAACAATTATTATTTTTATTTTTTGTTATTTTGCCTATCATATTGGTATGAGAATAGTAGTGGTAGATATTTGAGTGACTTGAGAAAAGAAGGAGAGAAGTATAAGATTAATTCCCAACCACTAAAGTGTATTTTGCAGTTATTTTGAATGAAATTTACTTTTCTGTTATTGCCTCCTGGATTTTATTATTGCTATAGTGAAATGCTGTTGATTTTGTATGTCTATTTTTGTGGCCTGTAACTTAACTAAAGCTATTAGTTTCTCAATTAGTTTCTCTGAAGGTTTCCCATGATTTCCTAATTAAACCATTAAATTATCAACAAATAAGGATAATATAGTCTTCATTGCTTATCTTTCTTCTTTAAATTGGGGTGGAGGTTGTGTTCAGGGAAAACTAGTACCTCTGGTGTGAGGCTGCTGAGCTCATTCTAGGGCTGCTTTCCACCTTTGGTATCCACTTGATCCATCTAAGTCTCACCTGTGGCTCCAAGAAGCTGTAGCATGCACAGTGGCCACACTACAGTAAACCATTTCAGCAGATTGGTTAAACCAGGCTGAGGGGAATTGCGGGCTCTCAGACCTATTGATGAGTAAGGAGGGTGTCTATCCCAAGCATGTGAAGACTTCCCCTGGTGGAATAGGCAGATGAGAACAATTAGTTCCAATGACCATGAAGGCAGCTGAAACTTTTTTGGGTACATTTTCAAGATTTCCTATTTTTTTTTGTATATTTGGGGTTTGTTTATTTCTTGGCTTTAAAATTCTTTTTATGCTTCTCATTTTCTGTTTTGTTCATTTATGTTTTAAGGGATGTAACTTTTCTTCTAAGGATTGCGTTAGCTGTGTTTCATAAAATTTCATATATTATCTCATCATCACAAAATTCTTAACTTTTTATCTATGATTTATTCTTTGAGACACTTTTAATTGAGGATTTTATTATTGTCTCTATTTAGGACTTTTTTTTTTGGTTAATACTCCTTGAATTGATTACAATTTTTCTTTCATGGTCTATAAATGATATGTCAGGTGGTTCTTCCTTTTATGTTTATTTGTAATTTTCCTTTGCCCTAATATGTAGTCTTTCTTTTTAAACATGGGGTATTGCAAAATATACATATTTATTAGTGTTCTCTTTCAGAAAGCACAATAAAGTTTTTTTTAGCTCTAATTTCTGCAATGGTTTGTTCAGTTCTATAATTCCTTTTTCGTTTATCTTTTTGCTATATTTGTCTAACTCTGAGAGAGGAACATTAAAATCTCTTATTGTGTTTCTATATATGTATCTTTTAAAGCTCATTTTATTTTACTTTATGAATTTAGGTACTATAACATTTCAAACACATAAGTTTTTACACTGATATTGGTTTCTTGTCTGTGGATCCTGTTAGCATACTGTGTAATTTCATGGTCTCTGTTTATATTGTGAATTTTTGTTTTTGCTTTGTGTTTTTAGCATAATTGAAACTCTTACTTTTTAAAAAATTCACTCAATGCAAAGAAAATATGGTTTCAGCCTCTCGCTATTAAATATATATGTCTGTTTTTTTTATATATTTTTCATATAAGCAGTAAATTGTAGGGTCTTGTTTTTGTATGCAACCTGTCACTTCCTTTCATTGAGTTGTCTTGTTTAATCTGTTGACATTTACCTTTTTGAGAATTTAATTTGTTTTCCTAGCTTTGTATCTCTAGAATTTCTTCATATTAGGATTTTTTTCTCTTTTACATCACTATTTTGTCTCTACTACTTGTTTTTCAATTTATTTTAATGCAAAAATATTTCCATAGGCTTTATTCTTCTCCTTATTACCCCTTTCCATTTGCCAGTCCTTTCCCAAGTTTTAGAGTTTCAGTCAGTTTATTTTTATTAAGTACCTACTATATGCCAGGTTCTAGGTGTGGGGAGAAGAAAGCCCCTGCTCTCAAGGAGTTCACAAATGAATGCAAATGACTAAGTACAAACAAAATTTATACAGGATAAATCGGAGATATTTTTAGAGGAAAGAGGCATTAGCATTAAGAGTAGGTGTGTGCTGGAATTAGCTCTAACTGGCTTCCAAGAAATAATTGTGAAATTTTCAATGAGGAGATTTACACCTCAGAAATTGGCAATTTGCTTCAAATCAGGCCTTGATTAATCATTTTGTTGATTTTTTTAGACTTAAGAAAATTAAACTTAAAAGTGTGTGTATACCTTTTTCAGTCTCAAATATTTACATTTACCAACACACCTTTGTATTGCCCTATAAACATTGCTCAAGTTCAGGAGGAATGCAATAGAATGATCAGGGCATAAAGTCATTACCAGACTGTAGGCTTGGTGATTGCAGCCTAGAGATAATGATGATAATAATAATAAGAAC
Source organism: Petaurus breviceps papuanus (assembly GCF_028583685.1). Lineage (NCBI taxonomy): Eukaryota > Metazoa > Chordata > Mammalia > Diprotodontia > Petauridae > Petaurus > Petaurus breviceps. The sequence goes on along the minus strand of NW_027185735.1, from coordinate 9,857,102 downwards.
CATTTATTAACTCATGCACAGTGCTTTACATCTATTATCTCATTTGAACCTCCCTACATCTTTTATTTAGAAGAACTATGAAACACTTCTTGTAGGTGGGATTTCAGTCAAGAGATGAAGATGAAAAGACAGAAAATTCCAGATATGGAGGACAGTTAGTGAAAATGCAGAATAAGGAGAGGGAGTTGTGGTGTTGGGGTGTTGGGAACCCCAAAATTCAAGGGCAAATGATGTGGGTCCTCCCTCAAATGAATACTAGTCAGAGAAAATGTTTATTAAAACACCAGTTGGGATGGGCAAGATTTTAAGAATCTGAACTATTTGTGAAACTTGTATTGACAAGTGGACCAGACTTTTAAGGAATTTGAGCTTTTGTGATGTCAATACAATCAAGCTATACTCTTTAGGAATCTGAGCACTTTAATGGAGGCAAGATGGATCTTTTATAAAGAAGACTGTGGGAAGATCTGGATGTGATCTAGGAGTGGCCAAGTAATCTTGGGAACAGAGAAGGTGTCTAGATGGAATTAAGGTGTGGTGGCATAGTGTGGGGCAAGATGCAGACAGTGAGGGCCACAAAGAAAGGATTAACTGGGAAGGCCCAGGGACCTCGGCCACCTGAGAAAGTCCAAGGGCTTTTCCTTTTTGGGGTTCAGATCCCAAAGATATGGTCTTTTCTTTTTAGGAGTTCAGATTCCATCCCCATTAGTATGAGGAGCAGCAAAGGGGCCAAATGTCATTGGATTATGGAGTATGTGGAGGGGAGTAAGGTACAAGAAGACTGAAAAAGCAAAAAGGTTATAAAGGGTTTTCTTTAAGAGTCAAACAGATGATTTTATGTTTGACATTAGAGATTAAATAGATCTTCCCACCTTTCCAATCTTCCTGTCTCTTACCCCTCTACAAGCACTCTGTCACTCTGTGGCACTGGATCTTGCACATAACACTTCTCCTGACTTTTCATTTTCCTTGGCTGTCCCCTCATGTCTAGAATTCTTTCCCTCCTTATATCCTACTCTTTGCTTCCCTGGCTTCCTTCAGGCTTCAGAAAGTCCTATCTTCTGCAAGAAGTCGTTCAGTCCTCCTTAATCTTAGTGCCTTCGCTCTGAGACTATCGCCAATTTGTTGTGTGTGTATTCATAGATAGTTACTTGCATTTTGTCTACCTCATTAGACTGCACTCCTTAAGAGCAGATTATGAGTTTTACTTTGTATCCTAAGCATCTGGAATAGTGTCTAACAAATAGCAAATGCTTAATAAACGCTAGTTGATTGACAGATAACTTCCATCCTCGCTTCCTACCCCCACATTGACTGGACAGAGTCAAGGCCAGCTGCTTGTAAGAGGGTAGGAGGGTATGCAGAGGGTAGAATGTACTGCTAGGATATCTGCAGCAGGAGAGGAATCCCTGTGTGAATTCCAAAGCACAAGTTAGTGCGTTGTTTTGTGCAACTGACTGAAGTGTGGAGGCTGGTGGGGGAGAGATGCAATGTAAACACACCAAAGATTGGCATTTTTTTCAGTATTAATTCATAAGACTTTTATCTTATTGGGCTTCTTGCTTTCTTGACCTGTGGATTTAGGTGAAATTATTTTGACTCTGGTGCATAATCCCTCTTTTGGGTTTTTTTGAGAATTTGTGGGTTCTTCATCTTGTTGGTTACATCCTTTGACTTGAAAGAAGAAAAAGATTCTGATATAAGGTACATATGAAGAAATAATGCATTCTAGTCATGGAGGATAATTTATACAAATATATGGGGGCAGAAAATGAACTGGTGAGTTCAGAATCATATAGCATATTGATTTGGGATTTGAAGGATAAGTAGACTTTGAACAGGCAGAAGGTATTTCAGGCAGGAGGTAAGGGAATATGGTAGTATTAGCATAGATTTAAAGCTGTGCCTTCTTGTGAGGTCAGCTAGTCCAACCCCCTTATTTGACAGGAGAAACTGAGGCTCAGTAGACTCCAGGTATATTGCTCATCTTTTTTTTTTGTCAAATCTTTATTGGGTAAGTGAGAAAGGTTGGTAGAGTCCAGTTTAGTCTTTCTTGGCAGCAGCCTTCCTCAAGGCATCTAGGACATTGCTGAGCTCCTCTCTTCCTCTTGGCTCCGATGTGAGTTGCCACCCTTTTTTTTTTTTTTTTTGATGAACTTAAGGGCTGGCTTATCCTTGGAGACTTCTAACAATTCCATGGCACGCCTTTCACAAGGGGCAAATCCACACACCTCCCGGATCATATCTCTCATATCAAATTTTGTGTATTTAGTCAAGAGCCCACAGTTGTGGCTTTGAAACATTTTTGGTAACTTTGTGGCCCTTGTTGAGGCCCATGGCCATGGGGTACTGATAGCCATGGCTTCTGCGCTACTGTAGCTCCAATGGCAGCCACAGCAGAAGTGAGAAGAGAGTGTATATTGCTCATCTTCTAACCGTATATGTGCTGTCTTTTGCAGGCAGGCTACTTCTCTACCTCACTCTGTACAGAATTAGGCTGTCATCCCTCAAAGACTTCTCCAGACAGAATGACTCCTCTACTGAAAGTAATTCAAAAGCTCCTCATCTCAAGGAACTCTGACTCATGGGTTCAGATCTTACAGTGTATCTTCCTTCACTAGGCAAGGGAATGCTATCCCTAAAGACTGCAACTACCAGGATTCCCAGTTAGGATTTCAGTATTCTCACCCTGCCTATAGGGAAGGAAGTACAAATGTGCTGTTATGTTAATCAATGAATAGTTAAATCTGTGTGCTTAAAGCATTTATACTCCTATTTTAATTTTTTCTTTTTTAAGTTACTATTTTTACTGCTGCCCTGCATTGACAAACATCATCAAACAACATTTCCATGTACACAAAAGAACAGAAAAAAAGTTGCATGTGAACTTACAAACCTCTATTAGGTACAACTTGAATTTTAAGTTTTATTTTCATTTTTTGCTTTTTTAATTGCTGAAACTACACTATAAGAAAAGAAAAAGAAACATATAAATTTAAATATTGAAACAAATACAAAATAAGAAAAGAAAAAAAGCATGTCATGTGCATAGCAGAATGTAAGAGGATTAAAAATATATAGCAATAAATTTCCATTTCAAGAAAGCCTGTATAATAAATGCTATGGGTTGTATTGAGAGCTGTCCATCTTTTTTTTTTTGCTTTCTTGTTAGTTTTTTTTTTTGTTCTTTGCTGTGCACTTTTTACTTTGTTCTTTTTTTATCCTTCCTCCCCACCCCCACTAGAAAGCTACAATTAAGTGCAAACATTTATATATAGATACACATATACATATATACACATACATACATAGATATATACTTTGCCTAACAAATTCTACTTCTGATCTTTGTTTTTATGGTTGTGTGTATCTCTTATTACCTAACTCCTCTGCCTTACTTCTACCTGTTACCTTGCTTTCCTGTTACTTCACCTACTCCCCTTCCCAAGATCTCTCCCTTATTCTCCCATTCCCATAAATCTAAATATCCTTCAATATCCCCCTTTAACCTATTCCCTCACTCTTCCCTCTAGAGAGCCCTCCCTTATCCTCTCCCTCCTTCCTGTCCCCCTTAGCATCTTATTTCTTTCTGGATTTAGAAGACTTCATACTCTTCTAGATACATATATATTGTTCCCTCTTGAATCTATTCCTGATGAAAGTAGGTGTCCAGTACTAACAGCCATCCTCTCTCATCTAATTCCTCTGTTACTTCTTCCTTTCACACCTCATTTGTATAAAATAATTATTCTTTTTAGCTTTTCCTAAATGGTTTTACTTTTTAAAGTCATATCATACTCAGGTCTACCCTAATCTTTCTTATGAAATACTCAATTACTTAACAACCTTAGATATACATTTTACATTCATAAAACATAAAAGGTCTGTTCTTACTGAGTTCCTTGTAATTAGTTTTTGGTATGTACCTTGTATTTCTCTTGGCTTTTGTATGTCAAATCTTCTATGAAGTTCAGATTGTTGTTTTTTTTTTGTAACAAAGTCCTAAAAGTTTGATAGTTTACTAAATGTCCTTTTTTTCCCCATTCAGGATTATGCTTAACTTTGTTGGGTATGGTATTTTTGGCTGGAATCTTAGTTCTTTTGCTCTTTGAAATATAGTGTTCCAAGACTTGTGATCTTTTAATGTCACTACTGCTAGGTCTTGTGCAATTCTAATTGTGACACTGCCATATTTAAATTGTTTTTTCTTGTCGCTCGTAATATTTTATCATTGAACTGGGGGTTTCAGAATCTGATTATGATATTCCTATGGGTTTTCCACATAAGATATCTTTTAGATGATGATGAGTGAATTTTTTTTTCTATTTCTACTTTCCCTTCTTGTTCTAATGCTTCAGGACAATTTTCTTTAATTATTTCTAGTTTTATTATGTCAAGATTCTTTTTTTAAAATGCTTTATTAACTTCTGATTTACATCATTTGTTTCCACCAGATTTTGAGTTACAAATTTTCTCCCCATTTTTCCCCTACCCACTTCCCCAAAATAGCAGTCCCACAGGATATCCCCTCCTCTAATCTGCTCTCTCCCATATTTTCTCCCATACCCCTTTCGACTTTTCCAGTGGATCTCTAGGCCTCAGTGCCTATATATCTTATTTCCCAATTACATGTAAGATGGTATTAATAATAATATATATATTTGAATATTTGATTTTAAAACTTTCAATTCCAGATTCATTCCCTTCCTTCCTTGTCACCCACCCTTACTGGGAAGATAAGCACTTCAGTATAGGTTGTACATGTGTGGCTAATGCAAAACAATAACATAGTAGATATATTGTAAAAGACTGACTATATTTCCCTCCCTCCTATCCCACCTCCCACTTGTTCTATTCTCTTCTTTGATCCTGTCCCTTTTCAAAAGTGGGTACTTCCAACTTCCCTTCCCAACCCTGCCTGCCCTCCCTTCCATCATCCCCCCTCTCATCCCTTTCTCCCCCTACTCTCCTGGAGGGTGAGATACTCTATTTAGTGTGTATTTCATTCCCTCCTCAAGACAAATTCAATGGGAATAAGGTTGACCCATTCCCTTTTGCCTTCCTATTCTTTCCCTCCATTGTAACCATTTCCCCTTGCCTCTTCTGTATGAGATAGTTCACCCCAATCTGTCTCTCCCCATCTTCTCTCATTATATTCTTCTCAACTCTTAATTTCACCTTTTAAGTATGATCCCTTCCTGTTAAACTGGTCCTGTGCCCTCTATGTATGTATACCTGTAAACATATATACACACATTCACATATGTATTCATATGCCAGTATACTCTCATATGTGAACATATATATGTGTGTGTATATATATATTTCTAATCCCTTCAACTACAGAGAAAAGTTTCATAAGTTACAATTATTGTTTTTCCATGTAGGAATGTTAATAGTTCAACTTTGATAAGTTCCTTATGATTTCTTTTCCCTGTTTACCTTCTCATGCTTCTCTTGCTTCTTATATCTGAATGTCAAATTTTCTATTCAACTCTGGTTTTTTCAGCAAGAATGCTTGAAAGTCCTCTATTCCACTGAATGACCAGATTTTCCCCTGAAACATTCTTCTCATTGCCTTTTTGAGCCTCTTTTGTCATTTGAGTCAGTCTGTTTTTTAAGGTATTATTTTCCTCAGTCAGGCTTTTGACTCTCATTTCATAATTTTCTTGCATTGTTCTCATTTCTCTTCCCAATTTTTCCTCCACTTCTCTTATCTGCTTCTTAAGGTCCTCTGTGGCCTGTAACTGACTCATATTTTCCTTTGAAGCTTTTGGTGCAGGAGTTCTGACTTCACTGTTTTCCTCCTGTTCCATGCTTTGCTCCTTTTTTGCCCCCAAAATAGGAGTGTAATGTTGGAATCTTCTGTCTGCTTTGTTTCCTTTGCCTGGTCATGTTGCCCCTCAGTCACTTGACCCCTGGGCTTTTTGCCACAGTAGGACTCTGCCACCAGACAGGGGAGCTTTTGTCCCAAATGCTGGGGTTTTCTCAGCTGCCAGAGGTATTAGATGGGTGCCCTCTCTGAGGTCTCCACACACTCTGGCAAGCTGGACACACACCCCAGGACCTCCACCCTAGACTGTAATCCAGATCCAAGAAGGTTAAAGCAAAAGTGATTACCCCTCAGACTCTGCAGGCCAGGAGCTGAAGCTGCCACATGGTGCTTGCTGGCTGTGCTGGTGCCTCGGTGGCTTCCCACCCCAGTGTCAAAAGCCACGCACTCCCATTTACTGGTCCCAAAGTCCAGACTGCACTGACCTCTCACTTTGTCCTTTGCATCTGTGTGTTGATAAATCTGGAAAGGGCCACAGCTGCTGATGATCTGGAGTCCCTCCGGTAGTGGCTAGTGAGGCCTACCCTAGGGCTAAAGCCTGGGCATGGGCCTGACCTCGGCTCCCAGAGCACTGTGCTGGATTCCTGCCAGGCTGTTCTCAGAGGGAGGTTAGCTTCTCTGTGTCATTTTGTGGGATCTGCAGCTCCAAAGTTTGTTTAGAGTCCCCTTTTTACACGGTTTGGGGAAGGTGGACGCAGGAGCAGCGGGGAGGTCGTGCTTCTACTGCGCCATCTTGGCTCCGCCCCCGAGGTTAGTTGTTTCTTGACAACTAGTCTCAAACTAGTCTATTCAGCTTAGATGTGCAGCAGCCACTCAAGGGCTTGATCCCACCATTGACAGATATAGGAGCTTTGATCTGCTTTGTTTCTAATGAAGGGTAGTATGCCCCTCATTAGGCAACCTGTTAGCCCTTTGCTCCTTAGGGTTCACCATATTGGTGCCCAATATAGTTCAGATACATGATCGACTTCTACTTGCAGCTTAGAACTCTGAGCTCAAGTATTTTACCAGTGATGACTTATGCATAGCCATACCTAGGCCAAGTTGCTTTCCAGAAAGATTAGACTAATGTATAGTTTCACTAATAGTACATTACTGTGGCTGTTTTCCAACATCTCCTCCAATAATTATTTTCCTTTTTTTTTTTTGTCAATCTGATGGTTGTGAGGTAGAATCTCATAATTATTATAAAATACTTTGCTTGTATTATTAGTGATTTAAAGCTTTTTGATTTGGCTATTGACAGTGTGAATTTCTCCTTTTGAGAATTGTTGTCTGGTTATATCCTTTGACCATTTATTTATAGGGAAATAGTTCTTGTTCTTATAGATTTGAATCAGTTCCTTATTTTCTTGCCTATTAGAACTTTATATCAAAGAGACTTGTCAGAAAGATTTCCCCAAATTAATCATTTCCATTCTACACTTTTCAATTTCATGTAATCAAAATTGTTCATGTTATCTCTTGTGATTCTTTCTAGCCCTCATTTGATCATGAAGTCTTTCCCTATCCATAATTGTAAAAGGCATCTTTTTGTCTTGTTTCTCTAATTTGTGATGTAATGTTTTTATACATAGGTGAAATACACACTTTGAATTTATCATGGTATATGGTATGAGATGTTGGTCTAAGTGTAATTTCTTTCAAAACACGTTATAGTTTTTCCAGCAGCTTTTGTCAAATGATGAGTCCTTATCATAGCAGTTAGAATTGTATTGTTTATTGAACACTATGCTACTACGTGTACTTGTTTATATAGATTATATACTTCAATAGCTAATTAACTAATTAATCAACTTTTCTATTTTTTTAAACAATGCCAAATAGCTTTATTGATTGCTGCTTTGAAAAATAGTTTCAGATATGGTACTGATAAGCCTCTTAGTTTTTACTTTCCCCTCCTATTATTTCCCTTAAGATTTTTGAAAAATATTTATGTAGTTCAATTTTATCATAACTTTTTCTAGTACCTTGATTGACTGATATGGCACTGAATGAGTAATCTGTCATTTTTGTATCAGAATAATACAACTATGAATGCTTAATATCTTTCCAATTATCTAGATTTGTCCTTATTTCTGTGAAGAGTGTTTTTTAAAGTTTTTGAAATTTTATTCATATAGTTTCTGGGTGTGTCCTGGTAAAGGAATGCCAAATATTTTTTACATGCTATGTTATTATTATTAATGGAATTTTTCTTTATATCTCTTCTGAATGGATTTTGTTGATAGTATATAGAAAATCTCGTGACTTATATGGATTTATTTTATATCCTTCTACTTTGATAAAGTTACTTTTAAAACTAATTTTAGTTCAATATCTGGAGTTCTCTAAATTATCATATTATCTGCAAAATTAGCAATTTGTTTCTTTTCTGCCTGAGTTTATTCTTATTTTTTTGTATCATTGTCATAGCTAGCATTTTGAAAATTATATCAAATTATTATTAATTATATCTAAATTATATTTATTATATTAATTATATATTTGAAAATTATATCCAAAATTACATCAAATAGTAGTGGTGATAACGACCATTTTCTATAGCCTTAATCTTAATGGAAAGGCCTCTAGTATTTCTCCATTACTAGATAAAGCTGCCTTTTGGTTTTAAATAGAAAATTATCATGCTGAAGAAAGATCCATTTATTCCTATGGTTTTTCAAATGTTTCTAAAAGTAGAAATACATGCTATATTTTGACTAAAAAAGGCATTTTCATCTACTTATGTGATTATTATTTTTATTGTTTTTGCTATTAATATGGGTTTTTAGAATTTTCTCCATAATGAACCAACCCCTGCATTTCTGGTATAAATACAACCTGATCATAGAGTATAATCTTTTAAATAGTCTCTAGTCCAGGGTTGGGGGACCTGCAGCCTTCAATGCCACATGTGCTCCTCTAGGTTTTCAAGTGTGGCCCTTTGACTATATCCAAACTTCATAGAACAAATCCCTTTAATAAAAGGATTTGTTCTGCAAAACTTGTACTCAGCCAAAAGGCTGCACCCAAGGACCTAGAAGGCCACATGTGGCCTCAAGGCTGCAGGTTTTCCGCCCTTACTCTAGCCTATTTGGTAACATTTTGTTTACCATTTTTTAATCAATACTCATTTGAGATATTAATCAATAATTTTTAATTTTCATTCTCTCTTTTGTTCCTGGTTTATATATCAGATATTATATATATGCATATGTATATATATACATATGTGTTTACATATATGTATATATTTATTTGTAGAATGCAAAACTAACCTCCTTCCCACCTCTCACTACCCTCCAAGTCAGGTTAGTTTTTCCTTAAAAGGTATTGAGGCCTTCTTTAAGACTTGGTTGTTTCAGGGAAGTAAAGGCTCAGACTATTGACATTACTTCTTCATTGTCTGAGTACAAAGCAGTCCTGAGGAGCTCCAGTGGTGCCATGATAATTGGTTGGCAAGAACATTTTACTCAGCTGAATCAACTTGAGGTGTCCTCAATGCCTATCCTGCTATGGCTAAGTTAATCTCTTTTTTGTTCACTGCTGAATGACATAAAAGTATATCATTTTGTTCCAATATTGAGTGTAAACTGTCAGGGAATAGGTTTGAATCGGGATATTCTCAGAAAGTAATCTAGAAGGAATTCGTTGAGAAATCTTTTCTTATTTCAGCAAATAGTTTCTGTAATGTTTGAATTAAGTTTTCTTTAAATAGTTGATAGAATTCATTGTTGAATAATTTGGTTTTGTTTTATGGAGGGGAAGATCACATATAGCTCATTTAATTTCTTTTACTGATTTTTTGGTTTGTTTTGATAATTTGCATATTTTCTATTTCTGTAAATATTCATGCATTTCTTCAAAATGATCAGTTTTCTGGCATGTCATTGGGCAAAAACGTTACCAATAACTTTATTCATTTTCATTTGTTCTGATTTTATTTTTCATTTTCAATGCTGCAATTTGATTTTTCTATCTCTTTAAAACCTGACTATTCTATTTTATTATTTTCTAAAATCCAGATTCTATTTTTATTTATCTCTTCATTGGTTTCTTACTTTCAACATTACTAATCTCTTCCTTGATTTTTTCTGAATTTCAATATTTGTGTCTTGTTGAGGTTTTTTGGTCGATTGCTTTTCTAGTTACGTGTCTAATTCAGTAGTCTTTTCATCTTTTGTGGGTGAGAGTAATAGTGGTATACATTTTGATCTCAGAATTGCTTTGTCTGCTTCTTAAAAGTTTGGAATGTTGTCCATTTGTTGCTATTTTCTTTGATGAAATTATCTATTATTTCTATTATTTTTCCTTTGAACTACCAATTCCTTTAGATCAAATTATACTTGGTTTAAATTTAAGTTTGAATGTGTTCTTCCAAGGTATTATATTGACTATAATTTTTTTTGTATTGTGTTCAGTAAAATATGTCTTTAGCATATATGCTTTTCCATATTTGTTTATGAGATTTTTGTGTTGTAGTACACAGTCAATTTTTGTACAGGTGCCATGCATAATGAAGCAATATGTATACACCTTTCAATTCTTATTCAGTAATTGCCAAAGATCTATCATTCTAAAAATCTATTCAGGCATATTCTTTCTTTATCTTTTTGTTAGGCTGATCTAAGTTTAATAGGGGAACACAGATTCCCAATTATCACACTTCTTATATTTATTTTTTATTTTAATTTGATGAGTTTCCCTTTGATATTTAGATTTGGTGTTATTCTATGCACACATAATTACTGATCTTAGTTCATTTTCTATGGTGCCTTAAAGGGCAGCTAGGTGGTGCAATGGGTAGAGTGCTGGGCCTATAGTCAGGAAGACTTATCTACCTGACTTCAGATCTGGCCTCAGATACTAGCTGTGTAATCCTGGACAAGTCACTTAACCCTGTTTGCCTCAATTTCCTCAATTTTCCTACCCTCCCAATTCCCGTAAAATGAACTGGGGAAGGAAATGGCAAACCACTCCATTATCTTTGCCAAGAAAACCCCAAATGAGGTCACAAAGAATCAGACATGAAGTGACTGAAGTTCCCTTTTATCCCTTGCTTATTGTCCATCTTTCTTATTTCTTTTAAATATGTCTATTTTGCACTTTTCTTATTTGAGATAATGCTGGCTACCCTTGCTTTTTTGAGTTTACCTAAGGCATAATAAGTTCTGCTCCAGACCCTTATGTGTTAATATTTATATATTTTTAAGCCACTAATTCTTGGGTTCTGCTTTCTAATGAATTCTACGATTCCCCCTCACCTCAATTCTTTAGCAAGTCTATCCCATTCATCTTCATGGTTATTATTGTTCATTGTATAGTTCCCTTTGCTCTTTTCCCTTGTACTTTTCACCCTATTTGCCTCTTCTCACTTTTTTGTTTGTTTGTTTAAAGAGAAGGAATGTGATTGACATTAGATATTTATAATTAGAGCAAGTTGCTTCAGTTTCATGCTGCTCTTCTCTTCCTTCATACTACTTTTCCCCCCTTTTTCCCTCTTTTAATCTTCCTTATCCCCTCCCAAGTTGATGTTTGTTTTGCTTGTGAGTCTAGGGGTGTGTTGGAGCCAAATCAAACTGTCTTATAAGAACTGACTGTCAAATTTCCAGTGTGAGGATTTACACCTTAGAAATTAGTAAATGCTACAAATCAGGGCTTGATTTATTATTTCACTTATTGTTAGACATAAGAATGTGATTGAGAAAATGTTATTAATGCAGAATATCCTTAAAACTGTGTTTTGTGTACATTTTTCCTTCAGAGAGTTGATTTTTAAAAAATCTATCAGTGTACCAATGCTTGTGACTGTTTCCTCCCTGACTCTACCCTCCCTTTTAAATACCCTTCCCTTCTCTCTTTCCCTAACTGTATTCCTGGTGAGTTCAATGTATTTCTACATAAATATCTCTCTGTAGGTCCAATCCTCCTTTTGTCTAGTTCAAGTAAGAGTGAGATTCACATGGTACCAACTCCCTCAATCCCTTCTTCCATATTTGTCTACTCTTCTCATACCCTTTCATAGGCTAGGCTTGACTAGGCCAATCAGGTTCTTCAAATGGGATGAAGAAAAACATTCAAAATCCATCTAAAAGTCAAGAAGATGGATGTGACTTAACTGTTAACAGAGGAAGAACATTCAGAACAGAAAAGAGATGCTCATTAAAGCCACAGTTGAGCAAGAGTTTCCTGTTCTGCTCTTTGTCATGCTGCTGGTTTATAGTGTGAAGTTTGAGGTCAGAGCTCCATTTTCTAATGCCCTGACTGTTTTTGTAATCAGGTAAACAGTAAAAATTTTCCCTATTAGGGTGACAGATTGACTTCTATTCCATTCTCTCCCTACATTTTGCTTCCTAGATTAGAGTGTTGGGTTCACTTCCTTTCCCCATTGTGGGATTTCTCAAATAAGGGTACTGGATGGTCTTCAATTCCTCCATGAGACTTCCCAAGTTAATGTGTTACTGCTTGATTTCCCCCCTCCCTCTGGGATTTTCCCCATCAGAGCCCTAATTAGTCAATCAAGAAGCATTTATTATGTGCCTACTATGTACCAGACACTGTGCTCATAAACACTGAAGATACAAAGAAAGGCAAAAAGAAAAAAAAGCAGCCCCAATTCTGGAGGAGCTCACAGTGAAATGGAGGAGACAGCAGGCAAACAACTATGTTCAAATATGATGTACAGAGGATACATTGGAGCTAAGAGTAGAGGGAGTGCACTAACATCTTGGGGCGATGGGAAAGTGTTCTTGTAGAAGGTGAGATCTGAGTTTGTCAACTGAACCAGAACCAGCCTCTAACATGTGTGTGGCCAGAGTCGGACAGAGCAGGTGAGAGACAGGAGAGTCAGGATCAAACAGAAGTTGAATTAATTTCAAAGCAAGGAAATACAAGTGAAAGCCCTTCCCCCTCAACCCCCCCCCCACCCTCCCACCTTGAGAAGAAGGGCTTAACATGCTTGGACAAGGCAGGGCTTTATATGCATTTGTGAGGCTGGACCATGACATTAATTGGGCCAATCATTTGTAGCTGTTCCCATGGCAGCTCTTGTGTGGACAATGCAGGTGTTCCTGGGTCCTGTGGGAAGGTCTCCTCATCAACTGTCTTACAGAAACAGAGTTAGCATGGTGGGAACAGGAGAACCTGATTTGGTTCACTTAGCTGTTATACAAGCACTGGGATTGTGAGCATATCAAGGGAGGTGATGGATGGCTTTAGGTTGCAGCACATTGGCTCTAAGGTCCCTGGAAAATAGGGGGCATAAATCCCTCAATGAATGCCTAGTGCTGGTCAAAGTAATATAATTTGCCAGAGGGTGAGATCATCTGGGCAGAAAGGATTGTTGTTATACCAAGTTCAGGGCATAGCCTGCTTGTTGGGGCTTAGCTCTAGGAAACAGGGTGTTTCCAAAATATTTTGACAAGGGAGCTCAGGGAATGACCATGAGGAAGAGAATTTCAGGCATGGGGGACAGCCAGTGAAAATGCTCTATATAGAGCAGGAAAGAGTATCTTGTTCTAGAAGTGGCAAAGAGGCCACTGTCACTGCATAGCAAATTATGTAGAGGGCAAAATGGTATAAGAAGACTGCAAAGATAGGAAGGGACCAGGTTATGAAGAACTTTAAAAGACAACTGAGAATTTTATATATGATCCTGTAGATGATACAGAGCCAGTAGAGTTTATGAAATAGAGGGTTTACATGGTCAGGAATATTCTTTAGGAAGATTATTTTGACAGCTGAGTGAAAGACAGACAATTGGAGAGAAACTTGAGGCAGAGTGGGAAGCCAAACAACAGGGTATTGAATAATCTAGGGGTGAGGTGATAAGGACCTTGGCAGTGACGGTGACAGCGTCAGAGGATAGGAGGCATGTCTGAGAGATGTTATAAAGTTAGAAATGACAGAATTTGACAACAAATTGGATATGGGGGTGGGGATGAGAAAAAATGAGTAGAAGATGACACCTAGGTTACAAGCCTGGGTAAGTGGCAGGTAGAGGCACTCTCAACAGTAAGAGGAAAATTAGCAAGAGGGGTGGAGTTGGAGGGAAAGATAATGAATTCAGTTTTGGACATGTTGAGTTTATGTTTATGGGTTATCCAGTTTGAGATATCCAATAAGCAGCTAGAGATGAAAGACTGGAGATCAGGAGAGAAGTTAGGGTTGGGGGAGTAGATCTGCAAACCATCAGCATAGAAATGATAACTGAATCCCTGGAAGTTGATGACATCACAAAGGGAAATAATATAAAGAGAAAGAAGAAAGTCCCTGATAGTCTTGGGAAACACCCATGGTTAGCGGGTGTGACCTGGATGAAGATCCAGTAAAAAAGACAGAAGAATAACTAGACCAGGAGGAGAACTAGGAGAGCAGGATCACAAAAACCTCTAGAGAAAAGAGTGCCCAGGAGAAGAGGGAGATCAGCAGTGCCAAAGGCTGTAGAAAGGTCAAGAAGGATTAGGACTGAGAAGAGGCTGTTATATTTGGCAATTAAGAGATCATTGATACCTTTGGAAAGAGCATTTTCCTTTGAATGATGAAATCAGAAAGGAGACTAGAGTTATTAAGAGAATAAGGGGAAAGGAAGTAGAAGCATTAACTATAGATGACCTTCTCAAGGAGTTTATCCACAAAATGGAGTAGACATATGGGGTGAGAGCTAGAGGGAACAGACAGAGTAATTGAGGGATTTTTTTGGTGTTTTTTTTTTTAGGATGGGGGAGATGGGCATGTTTGTAGATGATGTGGAGGGAACCAGTCAGGGATGCACTGGAGTCAGCTTGAATTGGCTTGTAAGAGGTGACAAATTTTCAGCTTGAAATTTTACAGGTTTGACATTGGCAAATGCTACAAAATAGAGCTTGTTTATTGTTTTGTGGATTATCTAGACAAGTAAGTGATAGATAAAATAATAATACAGACTAAAATTTAAAAGTGTGTCATGAATGCATTTTTTTTCTCCTGGAGAGCCAGTTGTTAAACATTTAGCAGCACGTCACTGGAACTAGTAGACAAGGAGACATTAAAAATTAGTGAGTGTTATGGGAAGGGGAATTTAAGATCTTCCCTGCCCTTAGGCCCTTTGATAGGCTTAAGTGAATCTGAGAACCTTCCTTGATTCGAAAATATACTCTGCCCCCTAATGTGCCCACCTGGAGCCTGTGGAGGGAGGCTTGGCTTTCAGGAATGCCCACACCTAGATACTTTGTGATTGGGCAGTCGGTCAAGAGGGTTGTGATATTCTCTGAGCCAGGAGAAGGCTATATATAAACCTTGATGTGAGATTTTGTTTTGGCAATCACTTTGAGAAGAGTCATGTGATTTGACCAGATAAGACTCTGAGCAGCCATTGAGCCCTCTGGCTTTGAAAACCCAGATGTTGGTGCTTCCTTCTCTGGTAACTTGACTAGGCATGGATGTAATGGTCAGACAGTTGGAAGCCTGTCTGCTGATGTTTCTCTGTATTTGTTGTCTGCTTGTAACTTGTTTGTATTCTATGAAGTTTGGGGTGCTGATCTTTTCCCCCTGAACTAGGTAAATGACATATATTTGATTAAATCAAGATTGTTAACCCATTTTGAGTTGCTCTCCTTTAGAAAAGCAGATCTGAGAACCTGTGTTGGCAGCCACTCTGGGTATGCTAGGGTGCTTGCTGCTACAGTGAGAGAATAAGGATAATGAGAGGGGTAATCTTTTGGAGAATACAAGGTAGAATAGGATCATTTGTGCACATAGAAGTGGCAAGAGAAGGGCCACCTCATAATGTGAAATTATAAAGAAAGAGAGTGGCAGAAAGAATTTGAATGAAATGAAATGAGGAGATAAGAGATCTCTCATAAAATGGTCTCTTTTTTCAGTAAAATATGAGGCAAACTTTTAGTTGGTCAGGCAACAATCATTTAAGTGCCTAAGGTGTGCCAGACACTGAGCTATACTGGAGACACAGACAAAGGCAAGTAGTGGCCCTTACTCTCAAAGATTATACACTGTCTAATGGGGGTGGAGGAGAAGGAGGAGGGACACCATGTAAACAACTATTCCATTAATAAGTATGCATAAACAAGCAATATAAAGGATAGCTTGGATATAGTCATCAGAGGCAAAGGTGTTAGAATGAAGGGATTGGGAAAGGCTTCCTTTAAAAGATGCGATTTTAGTTGGGACTTGAAGGAAGTCAAGAAATCCAGGAGACAGAAGTGGGGAGAGAGAACATATGGGGGACAGCCCAAGAAAATGCCTCATATTCAGATATGATTTGTCTTATGTGAGGAATAGCAAGGATGCCAATGTTATTGGATCACAGAGCATCTCTCTGTCTCTGTCTGTCTCTGTCAAGAATAAGAAGACTGGAAAGGTAGGAAAATGGGTTATGAAGGGCTTTAAAAGTCAAACATGGGGTTTTATATTTGATCCTGAATGCAGTAGGGAACCTCTGGAATTGATTAAATGCATAGCAGGGTGACATAGTCAAACCTGTCTTTTTAGGAAGGTCAATTTCACAGCTGATTGTAGGATAGATTGGAGTAGGGAGAAACTTGAGGTAGGGAGAGCAGCTAATAATGGTCAAAGCTAAGAGGGTGGAAAGAGGTGGAGCAATGGAAATTTTGAGGCAGAATGAAGAGGTTTAGAAAAGCTTTTGTGGTGAGTGGGACAGTGAATTGATTAGTGAAGTGAAAAGATTGTCTTGCTGATGAGATAACATAATTTATAGTGGATCCAATCAACATAGTTTCATGATTTTCTCTAGCTTTCTTTAGCATTACATTATTTGGAATATAGGCAGTTAGGCAGTGGATGGCAGGAATAATCCAAGATTGGGGCTTGGCAAGGCAAGATAAGCAAGAGTACCAAGGGACAAAAGATTCAAGAAAAGAGGACCATGTTGTGTTGAACCAGTTATCCAAGGAGTCAAGATAGGGGAAGGGAGGTGAATGCTGCCAGTGTAAAGGTGATAATTTGGGAATGCATTGAGGGACCAAAGGATTGGATGCCATGATCAGAATGAGGAACAGGATTTGGGGTTGAAAGTTAGAGGGAAAGGTGGAATGACAACAGATTGGGATCAGACAAGGGAATTTTAGAGCTTATGAACATGAAAGTGGATGGTGATGGTAAGATCAAGGGTTGTGTGTGGCTGAAGTGGGAGTGGAAGAATAGGTCATAGGGAGTCAGTTGA
The DNA here is from genome assembly GCF_028583685.1 of Petaurus breviceps papuanus. Taxonomy (NCBI): domain Eukaryota; kingdom Metazoa; phylum Chordata; class Mammalia; order Diprotodontia; family Petauridae; genus Petaurus; species Petaurus breviceps. The sequence continues at coordinate 9,840,108 of NW_027185735.1, read as the reverse complement.
GGAAATGGGAGGTTAGAGTGAGGAACAGTCAGTCCAAGTTTCCTGGTATGAGAGTAGGAATTGGAGATATGAGAGACAACAAGTCAGGCACTGAATTAATGGTCCTTTGTCCCTCTTGGGGTTTCCTTGCTCATGGAGCTGTGTGGAGCTTTTCTAATTTGGGTTTTGTGTTAGATTTTTGTTGGCTTTATGAATGACCACTTGCACTTGTGTTGACTTCTTTGGGAGGACTGTTTCCAGTTTTGTTTCTGGCTGTTCATTTGTAAAGTCCTGAGGAAATGAAGGTGATTAATGATTTTTCTCTTTGTATTTCTTGCTCATTGTTCAATATGGTGCTCTTCTTATATGATTGCTGAGATAAAAAGGGGAAAGTCAGACTCCTATGTGATCAAACATACTGCCATTTTAGACAAACCACTCTTGTTTTAAAAGAAATACATGTAAGAATTATGGGTAGTTGCATGCAACCTATCAAAGTACATGAAAGTCAAAACTAAATTATTTCACTCAAGTTCATGAGATTTTGGATATAAAAAAGAACTATAGGCCCATGAGAAGAGTCTTCTTAATGGTATAGAAATTTTTTAGAACTTTTGGTTCAAATATAATAATCTTTTAAGTCTTTATACAGTCTAGGTTTTAAACACTAAACTTATGTAAGCAATAATCATGTTTCTGGATGAATAGTGAAGTATTCCAGATCCTGCCAAAATTAAATTGCTTATGTTATTGCAATTAATCAATTAAAATAGTATGTGCAGCATTGCCTTTGGATGTGAGGTTTAGTTTGTGGCTAAATATTAAAGTTTCATTCTGATATTAGTTCATTAACATGGGCATTATTTTAACTAGACCATTTAAACCTCTTTCCAAAATCTCTCTTCTTTATATTTTATTTCTTTGAAAGAACACTGGTCAATGTGATTTCTGAGGTCAGTTGTAGATCATGGAGAATAGAAGTTGCAGGACTGAAGAAAAGGTAAATATCTTGATTTTCAAAGAGAAAGGAAAGAAGAGAAGATGAGACAATGGTATAATTAAAATATAGACGGGTGAATTTAATAATTCCTAGCAAAATCCTAGAACATTAAAGCAAGGGTCAATGAATAACTAAAGAAAGGTGCACTGACAACAAAGAACCAACACTAGATCAATATCTTATACCACACTTCATAATACATTCTAAATGGATATACAACCTTAAGAATTCATACTACTAAAAATTAGAAGAGAAACAGATGCCTTTCACTGATATGGATAGGATATATATATATATGCATGTATATATATATATATTCTTAACTAAATAAGAGGTAGAGGTAATTATAAAAGATAAAATAATTTTGATTACTTAAAGCTGAAAAGCTTTTTTATGGATAACATTAATACATCTAAGATAAGAGGAAAAGTGGTTGAATGGGGAAAAAATCTGTGTCAATTTTTTTTTGATAACAGTTTGGTATTCAAGATATATAAAACACATATGTATATGTGTATAACTGATAGCCATCCCCCCATGCATAAATGTTCAAAGTATAAGAAGAAATGATTCTTCAGCATATATAATAAATTCCATTGAAAAAAGGTTTGGATTTTTTCAGGAGTAAATTTGGAAATAAATTTTGCTTTAAAATATAGCAAACAAGTAGTAATGAGTAACTCATCCCCCCCCCCATATATTAGTATATTTCAATAATTGTTAGCAGTATTGAATACTATTAGCAGTATTCAATACTTGTTAGGAGGTTGGCACAGTAGACAGAATGTTGGCTTTAAGTTAGGATGAACCAAGCTCTACGCTTACCTCTGACACGTACTGCTTGTATGATCTTGAGCAAATCACCTAATCTCTTTGTTCCCTAGATAACTTTTTAAAATAAAAGGAAAAGTTTCTGATCTGCATTGTGGAGGGAATTTCTATACTTGGAGTTCCATATACCAATGAAATTCCAGGTCCAGGAAAACAATTAAAGTGTATTCATTAAATTTTTGAGAGACATCATGGAACTTGGAATAGGGAGTACCCATTTTTTTATTTTTTACTTTTCATATATATACTGCTTCTGTGACAATGAACAAATCAATTCACCTCTCAATTACTTATCCTCCAGGAAACACTAAAACTCTAGTTACAAGTCAGGTGCCTATCTTTATCAGTGGAGAGAATTTCCACAACTAGGAAGTTCTAGGTTTGGATTGAAAATATGAAATTTACCTTTGTCAACAGCCAACCAGACAATTAAAGAAATGAATAGATTCCTGATGCATTCCTATGCATCCCATACTAAATTTGGAAATATCATGGAATTACAAATAAAGGAAGAATTTATTTGGAGAAATTTTAGCAATGTTTTCACTTATTATTAAAGAAGAAAACCAAACTTATCAACATTGTTTTATTGTCCAAATGAAATTTATGAAGGTTAAAGAAACACTTTTTAAAGTAACAACTTTTAAAGTAATAATTTTCATGTAACAAATATTTTTAACTTCTATTACATCATAAAAAGAAAACAAAACCTTAAAAACTATTTTAATGAACAATGAATGGATTGCAAAAATGAGAAATAAAGGCTAGTAAATTGAGACATGATTCTGAAATGTATGCTATTAGTTCAAATGTACAAGCTTGAACTTAACAAATGTTTAAAATATTTGAGTTTTTTAAACAGTGCCAAAACAAACCACATCTTTTATAAAGATGACATATTTAGCTAGGCATTGGCAATGTAAATCTTTCAACCATTCCAAGTATTTATTTAAAGGCTTCAGAGAACATGTGCACTCCCAACAAAACAAGAATGAAAAGTTTAGACCACTGGAGCCTAACAGCTGACCTACAATCAAGCTTAAACAAGACAAAAAAATTTGGGGGAGGGGGGGGAGACTTGCAGAAACATTTCAGTTACCTAATTTGGGTAAAAGATTGAATTAAAAAAAATTCAGTCTGTATCTTAGCTAATGAAATCATGAGTAAGGATTTCTTTATCATATTATAGCCACACAGCCCAGTATTAGATGATTATTTGTACATGGAACATTAAAAAAAATTATAATTTTGGTTCATTAAAAAACAGAGTGGATAAACAAGACTAAAATTTTATTTAGAAGACATTACTGCTTATTCTGAATTAAACCAACTCTGTGAGCAAACAATTTTACAAAAATATTTAAAGATACTATGGTCATTAGAATCTAGGACATTTTGAGATCAAAGGAAATCTTTTAATCAAACTCTATCATTTAGAAAAAACAAGTAAAAGACTCCCTGTCCCAATATTAAGTGACATATTAAATGGTATGATGGCTTATTTATAAAAACAGAACTAAAATGTCTTACATTTAGGGATTAGCTATTGAATTCTGCAATTAGTTGAACTCATTTAAAATGCCTTTTAGCTGGATTTTTCTAGAGCTATTTTGTCTATGAAAAGACTTGACTAGGCTATGAACTTTTCAACTTTTTTTGATGTCATTTTACAAAACTACATTGTTAGGTATTAGCTTCAGGCTGAATTAGTAACGACTAAAAGGTATCTACTTTTCTATTAAAAGAAGGTCCCTAATTGTTAATTAGTGAAAGCACAGGGCAGATTCACTATGAATAGAATTATGGTACTCAAAAGCATAAACAATATTCTTATCCTGAAACATTATGCTATTTTTGTATTTTACCGTGGTGTGAGATTACAAGATTGCAAATAACTGAGAGATCTTAGAAGAAAATGCATGGCCCATAATGGGTTTGTAATTTATGCATGCAACTATTATGCTTTAAAGAAACAGTGAAACAACTCTGTAACAGTGATTACATTGATCAAAATTTTTGCTTCTATTTAATTGAAATTATCGTCTTCTAGGGAGCAGATCTGGCTTCATGTTTATCTTTCCCAACTAAACTAAATATACTCTATGGCTCAATTTCCTCAGAGAAAACAAAGATTATTTTTGGGAAAAGGGGGAAAATTCATTTTTCCTTCACTGTTTTGAATTAGAGAAAAAACAAACAAAAAACCTTGTAGAATACATCTCACTGTTATTATTTATATCTTTATAAAGAATTTTTTTTAACCTTATAAGGTGAAAGTGAGCTCTAACTTCTACATAAGATTAGGCTGAGTGTTGTTTGAAGCAATTACACAATGAAACTTATTAAGAATGAAATGAAGATGAACTTGAACAATAATCAAATATATAATGCATTTAGTTCTAATGAAAAAGTGCGCCTACACCTGAAAGATATTTATTTGCCTGTAGGATAAGATGGCTATTATATATGTATATATGTGTGTGTGTGTGTATGTGTGTATACATATATACATATATTGTATGGTCAATGCATGGAGTTCATTTGTCAGACCAATATGTATAGTGTGTATGTACATACATACCTATATATCTAGGACATGAATGAATGAATAATGGATAATGACTTGGGTGCAGAATTGAATGGGAGGAGAGTGGGTTAGACTGCCTCAGCATTCTTCAAGTGACATTGTATGGCTCTGAGTCATGTAATATAAAAGTCTCCAAAGAATTCAAGATCAATCACAAGGAAGTGGAGAGGTGTATGGTGTACATACACAGGTTGTAACACATTACAAATAAATAATTTACAAGAAAAAGCAGAGAAAAGGCTTTTATCAGAGAAATATATTAATAGGAAAAAAAAGGAAGGCCAGTCACAAAGATAGTGTCAAGGTTAACTAATAGATATTCCATATGCTCCATTGGACTATATAAAATGATGATAATGTGAGGAAGGACCCTCATAAATTGCTTGGACCTCTTTGGTAGATTTATGGGAGATCATGGACAAGACTCACATATGTGTGTTCCCTCCACACATACCCAACCTTCCACAATCAATTCAACTTTTCTTTTGGAGAAGACACTTAAGTGTTTTATAATAAATATTTAGGCAGACATCGATTCTGTTTAAAAAAAAATCCTTTTTGTAAGGCCAGACTAAAATATTGAGTGATATGCTAGAAAAAAAGTACATTAATAAGAGTACCCCCACCATAAGAAAGTGTGAAATGTTAATAATTTCTGTTTATCCTGAGTGTGTATATAAGTATTATGTATAAATACTAAAAGGGCCTTATTTTTTTTAACAGTAAGAGATTTTCTCTCTTGGGGCTGTTTCTTTTCTTGGGAATTATTCTCTCCCCACTGCACCCTCGCACCTTTCTTCCTACCTTCTGAGGGTTAAGAAGTCCAGAAACTATCTTGCTTTTTCAACCTAACCAGGAGTTTCTATGCATACTAGCAAGAGGGGTCTGTTAGGCTCTGGGAAAGATTGTTTATTGGTAGTAATACCCAGTGAAGAGATATCTACTGGAATATAGAAACTATTTCATTTACATTCCAAATGGATTCTGAAGCATTATGGTATTTTAAAGGCACAGGAAAATTTTATAATAATTCCATTGTAAGGTATATTGACACTTCAAGGCCCTTTTGATATGGATAAGAAAACATTTTGGTGTAAATGAAAATATTTATGTTAAGTGTCAAAGTATATAACACATTTAAATTGTTTTCAATAAGTAGCATTTATATAGTGCATATTATGTGCCAGAAACAGTGCTAAGTGCTTTACAAATATCTCATCTGAGGTAATAGAATATTTTGATGCATAAAAGGAGTAAAAAGACTGTTTCAATAAAAACTTAATACATGTATAAAGAAATACAGTTTGAAGATGATATTTGAGCAGTTTTGGACAAGAGATGAATTGTGATGTTAATATAAAGACTCAATTCTACTTGTGCACAGTGTAGAATGATGTCTTTCATCATTCAGATGAATGATGCCTTTCAACATTCAGAAGCAGAGAAATATATTTTATTCATTGAAAAGTGGAAACAAAATTTCAAGGACACCAAAGCAATGGACAGAGTATGTTGAAACCTTTAGAGCTAGAAAGTATTATAATGCCCCAGCTCATTTGCCTATATGTTTTGTTGACTATAGCAGGTAAAACTAAAAAATATAATAATTTGGAGACCCAGATATGATTTTAAAAGCATTATACATTTGATGGGGTAAATTTAGGAAAGTTATTACTTTTTAAGTAAAAAATGAGGCACTGAGAATCAGAAAAGTTCTCATTTAGGATACCAAGGTAGATCAAAACTAGGTATAGGAACCTGAGATGCACTAAAGATACAGCAATGGGGTTGGAAGCTGCTCTTCTGGAGTTGTGACGGAAGCAGTCAGCTAACAGAAGGCTTCAGCTCAGTGGTTCTTAATTGGTAGCAGAAAGAATTTACTTCATTGGCTAAGAGCTTCAATGACAGATATCATACTCTACTACTACCTAGAGTTGGGAAAAGGCAAAGCTTCTCATAAGGGCCTGTAGATTTCTTTTGCCACTTTGAGAAAGAAATGCACAGGGGACTTAGTCATTGCTTCAGTATCTGGGTAAGCTTGCTAGGTTTGTTTTCTGGCTGAGGCATGGTTTTCTGAATCAGCTTGAGTCAGGTTATGATCTTCATTCATGCTGGACAAAACACTAAGTGTGAGTGAATACCTGGCTGCTTTGGTTTGTATAGCCTAGTGATAGATTGCTTAGCTTTGCATTTTTACAGCCTAAAATGCAACTGCTATTTACATTAAGAGGTAACGTTTTCTAAACATATTTTAGAGTGTAATTATAAATCCACAGAGTTGCTATTTTTGAATAGAGAATAGAAGATTTGCCTTGCTGAAGACTGCAAAGGATCAACAATCAAGCTATGAGAAAATAGCAGTTTTGTATGGTGCAAATACAGCTGAATGAACTAATGACATTAAAGCCAATCCAGAATTGTTTATTCTAAGCAAATGAGTTTTCCTCCCTCATGTGTTTTCCTGAGGGGTTCCTAACAAGTGTGTGCCCATTCTTCCTCAGATAAACTGAGTATATTGGTGAAAGAGTGAGATATGGGTTAATATGTGCACTGTGATGCATTCTTTTTAAATTTATTTTAATAAATAAAAATTTAATAAAACTTCTTTTCTCTTTAAATTTTGAGTTCCAAATTCTCTCCCTCCCTCCCACTCTTTCCCCTGTCCACTTGTAGGCAAGCTGTCTATCAATTATACGTGTGAAATCATGCAAAACATATGTCTATATTAGCCACATTTCAAAGAAAAGCCAGACAACGTGAGAAAATTACACTTCCGTCTCCACTTAGAGTTCATAACTTCTCTCTCTGGAGGTGGACGGTATTTCTTCATCATAAGTCCTTTGGTTGGAATTGTCATAGATCCTTTCACAGCTGATCATCATTACAATAGAGGTCACACCATGTTGCTCCATCCCCCTTTTCATTTTGCTGGATTCTTGGTTGAAATCCTAGCTTCTTTGCCTTTCAGAATATCATATTCCAAGCCCTCTGACCCTTTAAGGTAGAAGCCCTAAATCTTGTGCAATCTTGACTATGGCTCCATGATATTTCAATTGTTTCTTTCTGACTGCTTGAAGTGTTTTCTCTTTGACTGGGATCTCTGGACTTTGGCTATAAAGTTCCTGGGAACTTTCATTTGGGGATCTATCTCAGGAAGTAATTGGTGGATTCTTTCCATTTCTATTTTACCCTCTGGATCTAAGATATTGGAGTAGTGTTCCTTGATATTTTCTTGAAATATGACCTCTAGGTTCCTTCTTTGATCAGGTAGTCAAATAATTCTTAAATTTTCTCTCTTTGCTATATTTTCCAGGTTAGTTGTTTTTCCAATGAGATGGTTCACATTTTATTCTATTTTTAATTATTTTGACTTCATTTTATTATTTCTTAATGTTTCGTAGGGTTATTTGCTTCTGCTTGCCCAATTATAATTTTTAAGGAACTATTTTCTTCAGTGAGATTTTGTACTTCTTTTTCCATTTGGTCAATTCTGCTTTTTAAGGAGTTCTTTTCTTTGGTGATTTTTTAAAACTTACTTTTCTCTTTGACCCAGTCTGCTTTTTAAGAAGTTTTTTTTTCCCTTTAGTGAATTTTTGTTAGTCCAATTCTGCTTTTTTAAGGTGTTATTTTTTTTAGTATTTTTTGTGCCTTTAAATTTTTTTATCATGATATTTCTCTTTTCACAATTATCTTGCACCACTCTCATTTCTTTTTCCAATGTTTCCTCTACCACTTTAATCTCTCTTTGACTCTTTGAAGAATTCTTTTTGGGGGTGGGGCAGGGGACAGGTAGGTGGCACAGTGAGTAGAGTACCAGCCTTGGAGTCAGAAGGACCTGAGTTCAAATCTGACATTAGACACTTGATACTTACTAGCTATGTGACCTTGGGCAAGTCACTTAACCCCAATTGTCTTGCCATCACCCTTCCAGAAGAAAAAGAGAAAAATAAAGAATTCTTGTTGGGATGGGGTCCAATTAGCATTTTTCTTTGAAGTTTTTTTTAGTTGCTCTTTTCACATTGTTGTCTTCTGAGTTTATGTCTTGGTTTTCCTTGCCACAAGAGTAGTTTTTTATACTTAAATTCCTTTTTGTTGCTGTCTTGCTCATTTTTCTAGTCTATTTCTTGGCTTTGAACTTTATATTACAGTTGGGCTCTGCTCACCTGGGGGTGGTGAGGCCTTGCCCCAAGCTTAAGTCATTTTTGTGCTGCTGTTTTTAGAGCTAGTTCTGGGGGTCTGCAAGTTTTTGGTACTTCCAAGGAATGTGATGCTGGGAGACTGTTCTCCTGAAATGCTCTCTGGTTTTTTTGTTTTGTTTTGTTTTGTTTTCTTCTGAGCACTTGTCTGCAACCCCCCCCCCCCCATCTTTTGGTTGAGAGCTCCTAAAGCTGCTGCTGCTGTGGCTCCTGTTGCTGTGGCCACACGTGTTGACTCCAGATAGACCTCCACCATGGTGTAACAGATTTCTCCTGCTAAGTGTTTAAGCTTTCTTAGACTGGGAAAAAAATCTACCCTGAATTTTTGTTGGCTCTGTTGTTCCAAAATTTGATTTAAGGCATTATTTTAAAGTTATTTGGATGGGAATATTGAGACAGTTCAGCTGGGTGGCTGCCACTTATCTCCCATTTTGGCTTCACCCTTGTGATTAATTTTTATATATTGATTTTAATATATTTTGATGGCAACTGATCATTATTATAAATTTATTAAATAGTATAAATAAATTCGACAGAGTACTTGGCTTAGAGTCAGGAATACTTGAATCCAAATCCTTCCTCAGATACTTACTAGCTGTGTGACTCTAGGCAAATCACTTAACCTATTTGCCTCAGTTTGCTCAGTTATAAAATAAGGATAATAATAGCACTTACCTAACAGGGTTGTTCTGAGAAACAAATGAGGTATTTGTAAAGTACTTAGCACAATGTCTAGCATATAGTAGATGATACATAAAATTCTTATTCCCTTCAATTCCCTTATTACTTTTGTATTTTTTGTTAAGAAAAAGGTTATGTATAAGATCTTGAAGACCCATTATCATTATTGACTGGCTATATAAATTTCATACACTACCTGGTTATATTACATTATGAGTATCTGGGTAAATGAATAGAAAATACAATGGATGGGGACTAAAGAGCTAGAGTGGCAAATAGGGAAAATGTATTTCCTCTCAATAGGGCCTTCCCTACTATCCCAAGGAAGGTACAGTGTAACTGTTTCATGATGGTCTATCTCTGGGAATTCATACCTGACTAGGTGAGGACATGTTGGAATGACTGAGTCAAATAAAGCATGAAAGGGAGTCACCATACTCCATGAAAGGGATCAGTGTTACAGTGGTGGGTAGCTACTTCATGTCATGTCACCACACCATAACTTTGCTCCATTTGGGTGGAGGTCTGTGTGGGTCGTTTATACCTACTGTACTCATTGATATTCACATACCTGTTTTGCAGCATTTAGCATTTTACAGATAATTCATTCTACCTTAAAGATATTTGAAGTTTCTGCCAACTTATTCTAACTGGGGTGTGTATGTGTGCAGAAATTTGGAGGGGCTGACTTGTAAAGTGATCTTTTCCTTCCATAAATCTTCTTCTAATACTTTGTCTAGATCTTTTTATTGTCCTTATATCTTACCTGGTATCATGCTTATTTGTGATATGTTATACTCCCTAATTAGAGTGTAGGCTCTTTGAGGATAAAGACTGTGTAATTTTTCATCTTGGTCTCTACAGTGTATCAGGAGGCAGCTAGGTGGCGAAATAGATAGAGGAAGATCTGAGTTCAAATCTGGCCTCAGACACTTAGTAGCTGTGGGACCCTGAGCAAATCACTTAATGCACTAGAGAAGGAAATGGCAATTCACTCCAGTATCTTTGCCAGTATAGTACAATCATGAAGAGTTGAACATGACAGAATGACTGAACAACAACAAATGCACTTAATATGCTTATTGAACTGAATTTGTTGACTTAGATGGAAAAAAATCTGGCACTGCAAAGTCACTTGTCCAAAGCCGCAATGGTGAATTGAGGAAGAGAACCCTGGTCTTCATTATTAAATCAGTATTACAAATATAGTGAAAGTTCACAAAAGATATTGTTGGCACCTTTTTCTTGGCAATTATTTCTCCATTATGGTCACCTAGGCATAGAAAAAGATGCCTGAAGAAGAGTGAATTGTTTTCCATACTTTTCTGCAGTTTCTAAAACCCAAAGCAAACAAATCTGAGAAAAGTTTAATGTCCTTCCAGGAAGATGATGGTGGTGATTTGTGGGTGGGTGGGGGAGAGTGATGGGGATTCTACTTTCCTTCTGATTAAAAATAGATTTGGTAGGACTCATAAATGCATGTCATCTTCATTACTATGTTATGAGAGGAAATAAATTATTTAACTCTAAGCAAAACTGGTGTCATGTGGGGATTTATAAAATTTTGTCTCTTTACTTTATGCCCTTCTTTATAACTTAGAACAAAGTGCTATTGCTCTCCTGCATAATCATCTTGAGTGAATATGTAGCATTTGAGACCTAAATCACTAGAAATATTTCTGCTTGATATAATGGAGAGAGAAGAGCATTGCTGGTCTGGGAAAAGTTTTATTTCTTTCTGATTGAAGATCATATCTGGTTAGGATTGGCTTAATACCTATTAAAGAATAAGGCAGCAGGAGTAACATTATTTTAGAGCTCCAGGGAAATGGTCCTAATTACCATTTGGAAAAAAAAAAGGAATAAAGACAGACAAGGAAATACCTGTTTTTCTACTCTGTATTTCTGTATCCTATGAGAAACTTTTCAGAGAAGTTCAAATGATTTTTCTTCTATAGGACACAGAAGAGAATACAAGTTATACTGTCTTTTGATATTTTTTAAAATGTAGTTGGCGTATGAAAATTTCTTACATGCTTCTCACCGATTTATCCAAGTTGCCTTATTCCTGGTTAGCCACACTCATTTCCATCTCATCCCACATGACAAGTATCTATCTAGCCAAAGACAATGCCAATGGGTTTATTTGAAATTACATGAAGCTACTGCTATTCTTTGACAACCAGATTATCGGTTTCAAGAACTGAAAGAGATAACATGTGCAAACCAATTTGGAGAACATCTAGCACTATATAAACATGCACTATTATTATGTTTTTTTAAGAGAAATAATGGGTAATCCTAACTTTGCAAATTCACATTTAAGTTTAAAAAGATCTTTTTATTTTAATTTATCATGGTTTTATTAAACATTTCTCATTCCTTCTGCCAAATACAAAGAAAATCTAGTTAAATTAATAAAACGGTTACCTATCACATTCCATGGCCTAATGTATTTTAGGCCATGCAGATGTTTGCTAATTTGCATGAGACAGACAACAAAAATAATAGGAATGTTTTGCCTATATATATATATTTTTTTTGGTTGTTTGTTTGTTTTGGACCAAGTCTAGCTTATTCCTATCATTGCAATTCTTAATAATAACAGTAATGACAATATACAGACTTGAGAAGGCACACTAAAGATAGGACAATCCTCAAACATGATTCTTAAGACCCCCTTCTATATTTCTGTGTGAGTGTGTGACTAAAACATGATTCCTTCATGAATGTGACCTTAGTGATAGAACTCTTCATCTTTTGCACAACTGCCTCTTGGTGCATATGCTTAATTCCCTTTAATACTATCAAAGGTTATGTGTAAGCATGAGAAAAGACTGTATTCTTATGTCTACACAGTAATCATAGCTTCTTCTTAAATCTGTACTTTTTTCATTGATTCAGAAACATATTCAATATTAAAATATGCATGTATTTGAAATCTTGACCTAACATAGTGGATTTAGATTTGTACAATATTTGCCTTGCTAAGTTTTGATTCTAAAGCAGGCAGTATGGGAAGACACGTCCAGCTCAGCTGTACCATGTTTCTATGTTGGTTCCTTAGTACAGAAACACCTTAAAAGAAATTGGGACAAAAGAAATAGTTCTAAAGTATGCTCTAAGCCTTTAGCCACCCATTGGAAAAAGTCTGTGGTTAATACATTTGGATAAATAACCCAAACTCAGCAGCAAAGTGGTTAAACATTTGTGATTTGATTTTATCTCAGCTTGGTATGTCGTTGAAGTGTCCCACTTCTAACAACTGTTTGTTAAGTGAAGGCTTTAGTGTTTACACAGTGTTGAATGAAGCAGCCTGGTCACCAGATGTGATTGCTTCCCCAGACTGAAGCTTTCAATCAGATCACCGTCCTAATGGTCCCCGCTCCAACCTTCTTCCTCAGGACATCCACCAACCTTTCCAACCTGGAATGGGGGGAGGGAAATGAGGGAAGAAAAAGGGAATTAGTGTTAGGAATGTATTGGCTGAAAGGGCCAGTGTTTGCACTGGACCAAGCTGTCCTGGTGGTCATGTCAAGAAACAAAGCATTATTGTAAGAGAGACACACGGGTACAGAATGCCAACAACTTGAGAAAAAAATTAACTGATAGCCTAGATGAAAGCAGAAGTAGCTCAATTCTGCCTCTATCTCAAGAAATATCAAAGATTTCCATGACAAAGATTTCCACGGATACATTATAATATAACTGGCTATGCAGGAAGACAATTTGCAGATAACTCATTCTTTAATAATCATATATATTAAATGTAGACAGCTCCCTCATTAGTGTTTTGGCTATACTGTAGCACCGTTTAAGACAAATGTCCATTTTAGCACCCATGGAAACATTGGAAATCTTGCACCTGTTACTTAGCTCATAAGGTTCTTTGTATTTAGCATATTACATAGCAGTTCAATTGCTATAATACATTAACTTTTCTTCATTTAAAAATAGACAGTGATGGCAGAATGTGTATATTGGTGTGACAGGGAGTACAAAGAATCCAGTTCCATAACCTTTAAGTCCTGTCAACATGCAAACTGTATAAAATGATTTGTGAGTAATACAGTTATAATTCCCAGTGTAAATAAAACATTTTTATTCCAAACTGCTACCAAAAAGCTAGGAATCATACACATGTTCCTATAGTTTACAGTCAACAAAAACAAAAGATGTAGTCAGTTTATTAGATCATTCTTTAGACTTTATTTAGGCAACTCATTGGGAAGGCAATCATATTCTTCTGTACTCGATGGGAGCTTTCCTTGTCAAAAAGACTCTAGAATTAGTCTATTAATTAAATTTTTTTTTCTTTGGGAGAGAGAGGTTCTTTGCTAAAAGCATAACACCTAGACTCAAAATCCCTTTTGATGTTACACAGAGAAATCTTTCTTTAAAAGTGCAAAATTTGCCCAGAAGTTTTCATTTACACACATTTTTCCCCCTCCAGGACTTTCCTTGCAACACATTCCAGTTTGCTCCATGGTTTGTCTCCTTTTTACGGGATCCATGCATGGAGGTTCTTTCACAAATAAACACATAGCACAAAGCGAGACACTGAAGGAATGAAGGTATTCTCTGTACCACGTATGTTGGATTAGATCATGTGGATGTTTTTGGGGAGAATGAATCTAAGCCAATTGCTTATAACCCTGAAAATTAACTCAAAGTCAAATCAAGTAATTTATTTAAAAGCTTTGTTATGCCAAATAAAATGACTAAACTCTAAGCAGCAAAAGTCTTTGCTTTGAAGAACATAATGATAATCTTAAAGAAAAGCCCGTGTTATTTTTTGATATGCCTGATGAGTATCATACGAGTAACCTTAGAATTATTAAAGTAGCCTTCACAAATGGCAAACATAGCAGCAGCCTGGAGATTCGTTGGGAAATTCATTATATTCACAGATTAGGAAGCATTAGTTAGATTTCCCACCGAGATAAATCCAATGCTTTGCCTTTATACATCAGAAGGTATACACTTTGCATATTAGCACCCATATTACTATAAATATCTTACAATAGATAGTAAAACCTCCCTAATTAGGACTGATTGAGAAACAGGGAAGGGAGTAATATGAATGAAGTCTGAATATTTTAATATCTGTTCTGCCATTTTTACTACTTCTCAAAGAAAGTGCTAATCAAATGTTTTCAAACAGAGATCCTATTTTGTCTGCTTTAATAGTTATATGACACATAATTAATAGCACTACATAAAACATTAAAGGACTTTCCTTGCAACACATTCTAAAAGAAAAACAGTTAAAAAGTTTATTCCTTTAAATAGGTTAAATATATTCTGCTGAGACACTATATATATATATACATATATATATATATATATATATATACGATTAACTTGCATCAACAAATCCTACTATCATGGAGCAAAGTACTGGTCAGTTATTACAAATTCAGAATCAGAAGAGTCTTAATTAATAAAGTTTAACTAGATTGTACTTCCTTTGTTACTTCTTTCAGATTGACCCATATTATCTTGGGCTCTTTCTTAATCATTATAACGCCTTTCTCTTTAGAATAATCTTGCTGAGATAAGGGGTTAGTAAGAAGTATTTGTGTATCATGTTTTGCAGTGTCTGGTATTTCAACAACTACCAGAACAACAACATTCTCAATTTATCCTGGTTGAATGATTTGTGAAAATTTGATCTCAGAAATGAGAAAAATGTCAGTTGCTTAGCTTCATAAAACTGTACTGAAACACAATTAAGTTACTATCCCTGTGAGGGATGGAAGAGACCCAGACAAACATGGTATGTGCCAACAGGAAGCTAAGTAGTTGTGACTCTACTGTCTATCCAAGTAGCTTACACGAGCAGCCTGCCAGGCCAGTTGGATTAAACAAATCATTAATATTTTTCTAAAAAGTGATATAGCTTTTGGGGCCTGTAGGTGGAACAGTGGATAGAGTACTGGCCCTGGAGTCTGGAGGACCTGAGTTCAAATTTGACCTCAAACACTTACTATTTGACTCTGGGCAAATCACTTTAACCCTGATTGCCCTTCCCTCCCCAATGATATAACTCCTTCCAAAAGGCTCCAAGTGTTTTATACATTACCTCACTATGATCTCCACAATTACCTCAGTGAGAAAGAAGGTCATACCTCTCATTTTAAAGGCAGGAAAATAGGCACAGAAAATTAACTTACATTGCCACTGTCACCTCATCAATAGGGGTACTTCCTCCAGTGGGGCAAACAATAACTTATCTATGCCTTCTTATCACGATCAGCTCTTATTCATGTCATTCCTTATATTCTCTACCCAACATATTGTGGGCATTCCTTGAGATTTCTTGACCTTATGTAGATACCAGTGGAGGAGGCAAACTATCCATTTTATCATGTCTTACTGTGATTACATGATCAGTCCATGTCTTTTTCTAGTTATACACTGATCTAATGGTCAATGTAATTTTTTTTTGTTAACTCATTTTTGCAGCCTTATTTTCGGAAGTGTGACTTTGTCTTAGGACCAGATTCTGTGTACTTCTGGAGGGAATGGTTGACCTTATTTGGAACTTATATGCATTATTTGGGATCCTGTCACTGCTTCCTTTAGGTATTGAGAACTATGTTCTTCAAGGATTTCAGCAGTAGTGCAGGTGAGGCACTTTTCAGTGCCCTAAGCACTGCCCTTCCTCTCAGAGCTTTATAAGCTCCCAATTCCAATTTGGGGTCTGGGTAACACAGCTGTAGGAAGGCACTCAGTCAGAGCTCCATTAGAGAGCTGCAGGTTCCAGTTCCTGTGTTAGAAAACTCCAGAGAGACAGAACAGCAGGTTTATCTCTGGTCTAAGCTATGAGTGGTTATTTCTGGTGGCATGCCCTCCCCAGTACCTGAAGGCCTCTAACTTGTCTCCCTGTGTTGCCTAGGCCTACAAAAAAGCCACTCACTGTAGTTTCTCTGTGGAGTTCTTGATTAATACTTGGTCCAGTGTTATATATAATGGGCTAGGCTGCTTACTCCTCCTACTCCATCATCTTCACCTGTCTCTCAACCCTTTAATTTTGTTCTTCTAGCACAGTCTCAAAGAGGAAGCCAAATACCTTGGGCCATGGAAATAATGAGGTTCATAGATTATTATTAAAATTTAAGGATAAGTTTAGGGTGAAATAACTTAGAAGCAAAAGCCACACTTTTCACAGAATCAGACTAGAACAGAAAGGAACTTGGGATCAAACTGTTAATAAAATATAGAAGAACTATTTTTTGTTCATTCATTCTAACCCTTTTCTCCTCTGACACTGCTGCCACCCTAGTGAAGGCCCTCATCATTCATGCCTGGACTACTAGTGGGTCTGTCTATCTCTACTCCAGTCCATATTCCATTCAGCCACCAAAGTGAAGATCTGACTACATCAACCCCCTACTCAATAAACTCCAGTGGCTTCTTGTCACCTCCAGGATCAAATACAAAACCCTCTATTTGGTGTTCAAAGTCCTTCATAACAACCTCACCTCCCTTAACTTTTCAGTCTTCTAAATCCTTACACCCTACCAGTGGACTCTTCTATTCAACGACACTGGCCTCTTTGTTTCATGAACAAGACACTCCATCTCAGTTCCAGGCATTTTCTGTTTGTCTCCCATGCCTGGAACGTTCTCTCATCTCTTCTCTACCTCCTGACTTGCCTGGCTTTAAGTCCCAACTTAAAGCCCATCTTCCTTAGGAAGCTTTTCCTAATCCCCCTTAATTCTAGTGCCTTTCCTTTGTAAATTATTTCCTCTTTATCCTATAGAATCTTGTTTATACTTAGTTGTTTGTTTGTTGTGTCTCCCATTAGACTATGAACTCCTCAAGGACAGGGACTATGTTCTGCCTTTCTTTACATCCCCAGTTCTTAGCACAGTATTTTAGGAAGCATTCTCAATAATGGATTGTTGGATCAAGGGTAATATTTTTCTTTTAGCATTTTATAATTTGTCAATTCCACCAGCAAAGAATGAGTATGAATTATCAAACATGTGGCTTGGGGGGAAAGTAAAATCATATTAAAATGTGAGTGGAAGATTTAGTAAAATATAATGTTAATAATGTGTTTTTTAAGTCAATATGTGGATCACAGTGATTCTTACATGTGGTTTAGTGGCCCCTGTTTCTGTTTGGGTATGATACCACTGCTCTACCACCTCATCATGACTAAATTTTGTTACTTTTAATTATTTTTGAAAAATGATAACTTTGAAGTGATATCTTCAAGTTTCTTTAATTTGTATCATTTCAAGTACTAGTGAGATTGAGCCTTTTTCAAAATGATTATTAATAATGTAAAGTTCCTATTTTTAAAATTACATCTACTTCCCATTGGACAAGCAACCTCTGGAAAAAAAACTGAAAAGCAGTTTGACAGAAATTAGGTTTAGATCATTAACTTATACCATATGTCATAATAAGCTTGAAATTGATATGTGACCTAAGTATTTTAAATCATATAATAAAATAGTAGAAGACGACTAAGTTAGTTACCTTTCATAACTATGATCTGGGGAGGATTCCTAATCAAATAAACTATAAAGACAATCACAAAGTTCAAATGGATAATTTGATTACACAAAATTAAAACAAAAATTTTGGCACAAACAAAACCAATGTGACAAAGGTAAGGGAAGTTTTTGATTGGGGAAAATCTTTGCATCAAAAATTTCAAAATATCTCTGGCAAGCATCTGATATTCAAGACATATAGAGAATATACAAATATGTAAGACCAAAAGTTATTCCCCAATGAATAAGTAGTTAAAGCATAGAACAATTGCAAACTATTAACAATCATATGAAAGGCTGATCCAATTTCAAATCAAAACAACTCTGATGTTTTACCTAAAAATCAGCAAATAAGAAATTACAACAAATGATGCAGATAACCAACATCGTAATACAATATTGGTGGAGTTGTGAATTGGTACAACCATTCTGAAAAATGATTTGTAATTATGCTAAGACAGTGACTAAAATGTCCATACTTTATCACCCAGAAATATCACTGGTAGACATGCCCCAAATGAAGGTGGTAACAAAAAGGAACATGTCATACACATAAGAATATTTATAGCAGCAATTTTTAAGTAGCAAGGAACTGGAAGCAAAACATATGGCCACTGATTGGAGAATGACTAAAACATGAATTTGATGAAGTAATATTACTGAAATGTATGAAATACATACACACACATACACATATGTATATGTATATGAGAATGGGAAGAGTTATATGAACTGATACAAAGTGAAGTAAGCAGAACCAGGAAAAGATCATTATATACAATAATTACAATTATGTAAATGGAAAGAATAACATAAATCAAACAAATGAAACTGAATGCTAAGAACATTTATTGAGAAAGTTTGGCCCAAAGAAGAGATATAAGAAAGCTCCTACTCTTCTTTGCAAAGGAAGGAGATTATGGATGGGAAATGCTACATATAATGTTGGACTTGACTGATGTGTTGGCTAGTTTTTTCTCTCTTTTTTCCTGTTATAAGTGATGGTTCTTGACGTGGGGGAGGGAAACAAATTTACAATCTTTATATCCCTTAACCATTTTCCTATTAAGGATTAGAAGTGTGATAAACACACACACACACAGACAAGTCTGATAAACACACACATTATATAGCTTTTAAAAATGTAGTTAAGCATATCTATCTTGGCAGTGTACTCTCCAATCCACTTGAAGTGATTATAGAGTATGTATCTTTGTAAGACAGAAGCATTTCCTATGGGACTCCTTGGTTCCTTGCCAGGCATGCAGTGAACTCTTCTGCTTCCATAATGAACAGAACTTCCTAATATTTGGTAACTGAGAGTGAGGAAGAATTTTATCGGAGAAATTTTCCTTCCTAATAGCCATTAAGAGTGAGGCTCTACTTTTTTGGGTTTTTTTTTCTGCAAGATAACATTTTCTACTGGGGGGGGGGGAACAGGGTTCTTAAAGTCACAAATTAAAGTAGATTAATTTCTTAAAGATTTATTGTTTATAGTCTCTTGATTAAAAATAACTGGGAGTGGGGTGGCCAGGTGGCATAGTGAGTAAGAGCACCAGCCCCAGAGTTGGGATGACCTGGGATCGAATCTGGGCTCTGATACTTAGTACCACACTGAGAAATAACTGGCCGTGTAACCTTGAGCAAGTTACTTAACCCCAATTGCTTAAAAAAAAATAACTGGGAGTGACAAAGAATTAACATCTTAAATATTCTCCTGAAATCATTAGTTATTCCCTTATTACTGACTAAAACTCTTTATCCTCAAGAGATACAATGAAAAGAAGTTTGAAGTATAAATCTTCTTCATGACCTTACCCTTTGACCCATTTATAGCTTTAAAGTTGCATGAATTTGTTACTGGATATTTGTTTAGATAGACTACTGAACTTTTTTATGAGCAACAAAGCTTCATTTTTCTAACATGAGGAATTTGACAGGTAATACAAATCTATGTATAGTCAGCTGAGCTTGAGGGTTTACAATGCATACTTAACATTGCCATGGTAAAAGATTTGGAGTCTTATTGATGATAAGTCTTTTCATATTTGGTTAGACTGGTTCTTAAAGAGAAGATACAGTTTCTTTCTGGCACTTTCTGAATGTTTTTCCAACCTGATATAACTTACCAGAGCTCAAGAACTCAGGAATACCTCAACACTGAGATGAGGCATTACAGCAGAACCTGAAAAACCCATTTTCTTTTCTTTCCCTTTTTTGCTTTTTGGAGGGGGGAAGACAGGGCAATTAGGGTTAAGTAACTTGTCCAAAGTCACACAGCTTGTAAGTGTTAGGTGTCTGAGGCTGGATTTGAACTCAGGTCCTCCTGACTTCAGGGCTAGTGCTCTATTCACTGTGCCACCTAGCCGGCCCCATCATTTTCTTAATTCTAATAATTTTCCAGGGATGGAATACAATAGTGTTTGAAGAATGAGGTTTGTAGGTCACCCAAAGGACCAAATAACCCAGTGTAGAAGATTTATGTGATAATATAAATAAAAGTCATAGTGATGATAGAAAGTTGTAGATGAGTTGTAATCTTTCCCTTACATTGATAAAATTAGCAACTATCAAAGTATGGAGCAAACCATTAGGATAGATTTCATTTAAAAGTTACTCCTGAGATAACATTGCCAAAATGAAAAATAACTGTATCAAACCAAAGGCCTAAAACCACAAATGTTGAAAAAAAAAGTTTCTGAGTTTGGGATTTCATTAAGTTTACACAAAAGTGCCTATTTCAAATACACATATTTCCTGTGTGCTGGAAAGACCTAGAACAACGGATATACAGAGAAAATAGCAGTTTTGACCAAATTCCTTTTATATTTGAATTCTGATTTCCATGACACTGGCAATGTAATTTCTTATCTTTAATATCCATGTACTCCACAGCTAATACTTTTCAAGCACTACAGCAGAATTGAAATTAAATTATACATATCTTTCTTTTATGTATTAAAGCTTTTATATTAGGGATTAATGGGTCCTGTTCTCCCCAGTGGCTAAATCCCTCCATGGTAGTAAGTTAGATGCTTAGGGAAGCCCATTAACTCTTTCAGGGTACTACAGTACGACAGTGAACTACAGGAAGTAATTCTGGCATTCAGAAGAAACCAGTTCATCATTTCCTAAGGTCACAGAATATGGCACTGGATCAATCAATACTTTTAGACTTCTGTATTCTAGAGAATCTATAAAATTTAGCAGTAATGGGAATAAGAAATAATAGCTTGATTTTAGGTCATGCGACCAACAAGATGGCAGACTAGATTTTTTTCCCAAGTCACCATTAACTCTGAACCCACTCCTGTCTAGTCCCTTAAAGAGGAATTATGAGCCCAAAACAGAATTACAGCTGAATACACAGGCCAAAAAAAAAAGAGAAACCCCTAATAATATAAAAGCTTTGCCAAGTAACATTGAAAAATCTTAATCATTAAGTTGCTCAGTATCCATTTCTCATCAGCCTTCATGACATAAGACATACAAATCAGCAGAAGCTGTCCTTTGGGCTTCTGTCTGGGACCCACACTGGATCCTATTCTGTTCCAGATTCTGATGGTCTAACACATTCCCTGTACTTTACCAACTCAGAAGATATACACTAATTCTGTTCAGTCACATGGCAGGGAATGCATGTTGCCTTATACTTGGTTGGTCCTTAGGCCCACTCTTGTTGCATAGAGTCATTCTGGAACTCCCTATCCACCCTTTCCCAGTCCTGAAAAAAGGGCAGATATTGATTGAGTCCACCAGAAAAGGAAAGGATGAAAGCTAAGGGAAGAACTGGGGCATAGGATCATTGTTAGTGGCTATGCCATATGTGGAGAAAAAGTGACTGAAATACAGATGGGGTGATTTCTGTCTCCTGAGAAGATGCTTCCAGCAGGGACTGAAGGTGGCTCCCCCAAGTAGGAGGAGGCTAAGGCAGCTTTGCAGTCCATCACCATGTTTATATCCAAGAACAAAGAGGAAGAAAAAAGTGAGTGATGGGGGAACATAAGAAAAAAACCTAACACCAAAGATTTCGAGAGGAAAAAGACAATGAAAATTAGAGTGTCATGAACATGCACACACACACACACACACACACACACACACACACACACACAGGAACTTAAAACCAGAAGGAAGTATGAGTACTCAACACTCAAAGAGATTAAAAAGGTTTCTTAAATATTGCAAGACAAGGGAAAGTGAACCAATTTCTGTTAAATAGAGGAAGCTGGTGGCAGAGTGGATAGTGTGCTGGGCCTAGAGTCAGGAAGATCTGAGTTAAAATACAGTCCTAGTCATTTGTTAGCTATCACCCTGGGCAAGTCACTTAACTCTGTTTGTCTTAGTTTCCTTAACTATAAAGAAGGGATAATGAAAGCACTTACCTTGCAGGGTTGTTGTGTATCTAGCACAATGTCTGATACATAATGTTGTTGTTATTGCACAGTTATTTCCCATCATGTCTGACTCTTCATGATCGTTTTTGGGATTTTCTTGCAAAGATAATGGAGTGGTTCCTCATTTCCTTCTCCAACTTATTTTACAGATGAGGAAACTGAGTCAAACAGGACTAAGTGACTTGCCCAGGGTCACACAGGTAGTATCTGAGGACAGATTTTAACTCAGGTCTTCCTGATTCCAGGCCCAGCACTCTATTCATTGTACCATCTAGCTGCCCCTGGCACATAGTAGGTGCTATATAAATGCTTATTCTCTACCCCACCCCTGTCCTTCCTATGGAATCTTAAGAAAGCATGAGACAAGAACAAGAAATTCCAGAATGTTTAGAAGAAAACTGTAATTTATAGAAGAAATGAGAACTAAATGTCAAAATTTCTATCAAAGCAGAAAAAGAGGCTGAATTAGCACACTAGGAAAAAAAACAAATCCAGCATCAATCTTCTTTAGGGAATGAAAAAGAAAGAATAAGAGATTTGGAAAACAAAAATAATGAATCAGAGGAAAACCTGACAAAAACGAAGCAAGAGGCAATGTGAGTTGAGAGTTGAGTACTCAAATGTTTTCTTTGCAAGCCAAAATCATTGACCTTGAAGAAGGGGTACATAGAGATAACTTAAGGATAACAGAGCTCCCAGAACTTGACAAATTAAAAAACAAGCCCTGAACACTGTAATTTATGAAATAACCCAAGAAAACTGCCCTAAACTTCTGAATAGGGGTGGCTAGGTGGCGCAGTGAGTAAGAGCGCCAGCCCTGGAGCTGAGAGGACCCAGGATCGGTTCCGGCCTAGGTTCTAGCCTCAGATACTTAAAACCCCTCTCCCCCCCAAAAAAAACCTGGCCATGTATCCTTGAGCAAGTTACTTAACCCCAATTCCTTTAAAAAAAAATAAACTTCTGAATAAAGAAAACAAAGCACCAATAAAAGAATAC
This sequence comes from Petaurus breviceps papuanus, assembly GCF_028583685.1. Classification (NCBI taxonomy): domain Eukaryota; kingdom Metazoa; phylum Chordata; class Mammalia; order Diprotodontia; family Petauridae; genus Petaurus; species Petaurus breviceps. The sequence continues at coordinate 9,816,928 of NW_027185735.1, read as the reverse complement.
ACAGATTTCCCCCACACCAATCCAAACCTTATCCCCATAAAACTATGAGTAAAATTTCAAGACACAGGGTGGTTAAATCAAACAATTCTAATGGCAAACAAATTTTCCAAGTAGCTGGGAGAAAGACTGAATGTAAAGGAAAGGAAATTCAAGTAACACAAAACTATTCTGTACCCACTAGAATTCATAGAAATATATCCTGAAAAGCAAAGGAGGTGAAGATAAAACCCTATATGAGAAATCCTGAAAACCTGAGCATAATCATTAAATATAAAAGATGGACATTCATCAAAAGAGAGGTATGAGGCATTCCTGCAAAAAAAATAGATGTAGGCAAAAAAATTAATTTTCAAATATCCCAGACAAGAAAACACAAGAAAGATATATTACCAAGTAATTATATAAATATATTACATAAAAGTAAAATTTCCAAGGAAAAATTAGTAATAAAATAAATTATCCTGTTTGTAGAGAGGGTTTAAAGAAATAAAGAGAAAGACTGATATATGGAATTAAAAAACAAAGAGAGATCATCAATTGATAAAAAGCAAACAAGGTGATAAGTAGAATTTAAAGAAATGGGACAACAGTAGAAAAGCAAAACTAAAATACTATGGACTGTCCCATTACCCACTTACAGGTGAATCAATGTTATTTTGTGAGACAAAATTACAGAGTGGGAGTGTGTATAAATGGAGAGAATGGAAGTGGAGGGACAGTAAAGAATAGGAATGTATGTTAATCATTGCTACACTAAGTGTTCTTAGTAACCACTCAGTAAAGCTCCAGTCCCTCCATAGGGCATAAAAATGTCTCCTATAGAACCTGTAGCAGAAACAGTGCTACCAAATAGCAATGGCCAGGTGTAGCAGCAAGCACCCCAGCGTCCCCAAGGTGCCTGCTCACACAGGTTCTTGGATCTGCTTTGTTAAAGGAAAGCAACTCAAAATGGGTTAACAAGCTTACTTTAATCAGTCAGACATATATCGTTTACCTTGTTCAGGAGAAAAGGTCAGCACCCTGAACCTCAAAGTATACAGGTATAATTATCAAGACAGAAACATCAAGTAGACAGATTTCCAAACTGTCCAACCATTACATCCATACCCAGTCAACATCTGGGTTTCCACATTCTGGGTTTTTCAAAGCCGGGGGACTCTCAACAACGGCTTCCCAGAATTCAGATCAAATCACAGAACACTTCTCAAAGTGAGTCCCAAAACAAAGCTACACATCAGGGCTTATACAGCCTTCTCCTGGCTCAGAGAATGTAACAACCTTATTGACCCACTGGCCAATCAAAAAGTATCTACTGAAAAACAAGCCTCCCTCCCCAGGCTTCTGGTGCACTTTAGCCTAGGGGCAGGGAAGATCTTTAAAATTTACATTCGCATTACACCAGGACAGGTTGTAATGATAACTAACATTACTTCTTTTTAGGTTTCAACCCCTTTAATTCTCTTTAAGACATGTGAGTTATAGAGAAGATACTTAACTTAAGGGAGAGCACCTGGGGCTAATCCATCCCAAGGCCTGGAGAAATTCTACTGGCCCAGGCCCACCTAAACTCAAGACTGTACTAAGACTAATCAATTAAACAAAATAGCTGAGTCATGAGAGGTGGGAAGGAGAATATAGAAGAGGTATAGCTTGGGACCTAGGTTCCTTTAAAGGGCTAAGAGAGACCTAGGCATCTTCATTATCCTTCCTCCTTCTTTATCTTGTTTCACAGGAGACTGCAGAGTCTCCCTACAGAAGTATATCCATAAATCCCCATATCCATAAAACCCCCATAAAGGGGTATATCCACAAACATCATGAAACCATCAAAATGCTAGGCCCTCAAATTATCTCCCTCTTGAAGGGCCCCTTGATTAATCCTTGGACTTCTCTTGTTCTGAGGCTCTAATATATATCCAATTTCAAAATCCCAGTACTGACACTGATGGTCTGTCTTCCTTAACTCTGGTTTCTTCTTCCTTATGCTCTGTCATCATCTCTTCTGGTCTCTGCCTCAGTCTTACTTTTGGGGGACGGGGGAGATATGTGAGCCTTGTAACTTTCTTTTTCACTCAGGGGATGTTAAGTTCTACCTTCTCTTAGCAAGAAGAGGGGATGCAGTTGGATGAGAGAAGTGGGAGGAAAGAGAAATTGATATTGTGGAACTCAAAATGAGAGGTCTAAACTGGGTTTATTTAGAAAACCCTAAGGAATTAGTAAAGAAATTGAGATACTTAATAGCTCCAGTGAAGTTTCAGGCTAAAAAATAAATCCACAAAACCCAACAGCATTTCAGCATAATAAAATTCAGGAGAAAATAACAGAAAGGGAAAACTCACTTAAAACAGTTACCAAATGCATACTGTCAATTTACCAATGAATATGTGCATTGGTAGGCATGCTAGGAAGATTCATCTTTCTAAGTTCAAATCTGGCCTCAGATACTTACTAGCTGTGTGATCCTGTTTGTCATTTAACCCTGTTTGCTTCAGTTCCTCATTTGTCAAAAATGAGGAGGAGAAGGAAATGGCAAACTACTCCAGAATCTTTGCAAAGAAAACTCCAAAAGTGGTTGAGAAGAGTCAGACACAACTGAAATGGCTGAATAACAACAATCTACTTAACTATAATTAGGTGTTCATTAAAGAAAATAAAAAAATAGATAGTTATTAATTTGTCATGACTAGGTCATGCCAGTGCAGCATACCAAAAATGACAATAGTATTTAAATTAATTTACTCATTTAGGGACATATTAATCAAACTACAAAGAGGATGCTTTATAAAATTAGACAAAAATATAACAAAATTCATTTGGAAGGGCAAAAAAACCTAGAATAGGGGCGGCCAGGTAGCACAGAGAGTAAGAGCACTGGCTCCAGTGTTGGGATGACCTGGAGATCGAATCCAGGCTCAGACACTTACCATCCACCCAGAAACACCTGGCCGTGTAACCTTGAGCAAGTTACTTAAACCCAATTGCTTAAAAAAAAACTAGAATAGAGGGAAATGATGAAAACAACAGGAATGAAAGGAGAATAGTATTTCCAGAATTTTCTTCTTTTTGTTATTCTCTCTTACAAGGTATAGCTTCAGGTAGTAGTTAGGGGAGGGTAATGTAATAGTGAAGGCAATGTAAAAAAAAATATATATATATATATATATATCAATTAAATTTATTTTAAAAAAGAAACAATGCCTTTCATTTCTACTATGTAATCTTTTTAAAAAATTTCATATTTATTAATATAAATATAGTTTGCTGCGCAATTCTAGGGCAATTGGTTAACAGCTGAAGGTTATTTTTTTAGCCTAACTGCAAGAACAATTCACAGTAGAAGGCAAAGAGAATAACCTCAAGCCTACCCTCTGATGACAAAAGGATAAAAAGAAAATCCTCATGGATTTTTCAATGCCATATAAAGAATGATGCATGAATACTATAAACTCTTATCTTTTCACAGATTAGATTAGGCTTAGGCAATATAGTGGCCTTACATAACTGCTTCTGAAGGAATATTTTCTTATCCTAAATTTCTAAGAAATATATTTTCTGAATGAATAACTCAAATATTTCTCAGTCGTTTTTGGAAACACTTGTTTTTAACAGAATAATCTCAGCAAATTTTTGAGGGTTGAAACAAAATCAGTTTTCTAAAATTCTTAACTTTTATCAGATGGTGCTTTTAAGCTGCTTATACCTAGGCTCATACATAACTACGAACTAAATGTAGCTCCAATTTTATACAAACTAAATGACCATCATCTCAAAATAGGTTTGCTGCTTTGATCAATACTTCTTTGGAAATATATATCACTCTAGCTTTGCCTTTTGCTGTATTCTTGAGTGGGATACAGATGGAGACTTTAAAGGCAATCTTTCAAATTCAGAGTAAGTTTATGGATTCTGACTCTGAGTTCCAAAGTACATGGAAATAGAGGCCATTAACCTGGGTAAAGGAGCTCTATAACTTAAGTGTTCACAGTACCAGATAACTACTTACTTAGATGTGGTCCCATCATTACAACACTGAAGTGCCATTTGGGACAGAGAGGCCTTGAGAGTTTTCAGTAGGCAGAACACTGAATGCTCTTGCCAGCTTCTGCTCCTCAGTTTCTTGCCACTGAACAGCATTACTTAAGATATTGGTTCTCATCCTTAAGACTGTAATAAGAAACATTTTGGTGAAGCTGGTTTTCAGAAGTGAACCAGATGACCTCTGAATTGAGTTAGATCTGAGTATGGAAGAGTGGTCTGTAACTAATCATGAAATTCTATTATCCCACAGATGAGGCCAACCTCAGGTTAATTTATAGGTGAGGAAACTGGGGCTCAGAGAGATTATGACTTTCCCAAGGTCACAAAGCAGGGAGTGGTAGAACCAGGACTTAGGCCATGTGTCTTCTAGCTCTAAATCCAGCACTCTTTTCACTCCTTTATTCCATTTATCATAGAAAGTTCTTTTTTAAACTTGCTTATACTAGATTTATTTACAATTTTGATATGTACTAGAAAATTATTAACAAACATGAACACATTTATATACAAAGAGCAGAAAAAGAGGATTGCATATTAAACTATGAATATATTCCCTCAACTGACAAGCATTTAAGTTATAAAATTACAGCTTGTTATTTTAAATACATTTAATAGACTATAAATATAATGTATAAATATATTATATATTTATATGTATATTTAAGTATAAATTAAATTGAACATGGTAAATTCTTCTACACTTCACAATTACTATTGAGGGCACCACTCTCTGCCTAGGCTCACAACCTTCACATCCTCCTCCTCTCCTTTTGTTCATCCCACCTATCCAAACTATTCAACATTCAAACTGTTGTCAAGTCTTGTTATTTCTACCTTTACAGCATCTCTCCTTTCTTCACTCACATAGCTGACACCTTGGTGCGGATCCTTGTCACCTCAAGGCAGATTTTTGTAATAGCATTTGCCTCACTGCCTTGTCTCTCCCCACTCCATCCCACCCTCCACTCAGCTACCAAAATGATTTTCTGTTTTTCTTTTTTCTTTTTGGAGGGCAGTTGGGGTTAAGTGACTTGCCCAAGGTCACATGGCTAGTTTTTTGTGTTAAGTGTCTAAGGCTGCATTTGAACTCAGGTCCTCCTGACTCCAGAGGCGGTGCTCTATTCACTGTATCACCTAGCTGCTCCCAAAATGACTTTCTGACTGTGAAGGTCTAATCATGTCATCTCTGCCCCTTCCCGGCTCCCAACATTTACTCCAATGACTAACATTATCTCTAGGATTAAATATATAATCCTTTGACCTTTTAAAAAGACCTCCCTAATCTATCCCTTTCCTACCTTTCCAGTTGTTTCACATATTACTCTTGTGTTCCAGTGACACTGGACTTCTAGGTATCCTTGAACAGGATACCTAGTCTCCCGACTTCATGCCTTTATTCTCCATGCTTACAATGCTCTCCCTCCTTACTTCCACCTCCTGGCTTACCTGGTTTCCTTAGGCTCAATTCTCACCATCTACACAAGTCTATCCCCACTCTCTCCCCACCACTGTTAGTGCCTTCCCTCTAAGATTACAGTGTTCCTGATCAATACCTTGCCACTGGACCCAGATGGCTTCCCAAGGAAAAAGTGAGGCCAGATTTTGCACAGCCCTCTCTCAACTTAAATTTAATTCACTTGCAAGTCATGGCATTATCTTCCTGATGTCACGGTGCTCAAGAAGAAAGACAACAGCAAACAACAACAATTTTCCATTATACTGTACGTATCTTGAACGTTCCATAATTATCATGTGGTCGCCATAGTGAGAATGCAATCTCTTTGAGGGCAGGGTCTATGTTTCTGCTGTTTGTTGTATCTCTAGCACTTAACACTGCTTTAGTGAGCTCCTAATAAAAGTTTATAGACCGACGATAGTAAAAACACTGCTCTGCTTGTCTGTGTACTCTTCTGAACTTTTTTTTGTTCTCTCTAATGTCATTTCTAAATGTTTTATTGATATTCTTTTTTTCTTCTTGCATTACTATTGTTTTCCTCAAAGTTCTTCCTTTTAATAGATAAGTATAGTCAAGAAAAGCAAATCTATGTTGTATTGTTCATACCTGAAAATGTATGTTTAATTCTGTACCTACCGTCTATCACCTCTCTATCAAGAGATGGGAGGCATGCTTCATCGTTACTCTTTTGGAGTCAAAATGCATACTGTTTTGATCAGAGTTCTTAAGGCTTTCAAAGACATCTTTTACAATGTTGTGGTCATGATATGAACAGTTCTAGTTCTACCCATTTCACTCTGCATTAGTTCATATACAATATGAGCACATGTTTAGCTTAACAATGTTTATGTAATACAATGGTTTTCTCTATCTCTCCCCCCCACCAAGTAGGAAAAAAAAAGAAAAAAAATGAATTTTTGATAATGAAAAAAACAGAAGGGGAAAAGAATTCATAGTTTTTTTCACACATACTTCCCAGGTTTCCCTGAATCCTTTCCTTAACATTATTTCTTATGGCACAATAATAATTCCATATACTTTAGCTTTTTTCAGCTATTTCCCAAGTGATGGGCAACCACTTTATTTCCAGTTTTGTTTGTTTTCTACAACAAAAAGTGCAATAAGTATTATTGGTTGAATGAATAAAGCACTTTTGAGTACTTATTATGTGCAAAGTACTATGCTAAGTGATGATGATGTGAATAGAAAAGTAGAACAGCCCATATTCTAAAAGAGTGCACCTTCTAGTGGGTAAAATACAACACATTGAAGGTTTTAAATGCATGTCAGATGGAAAAGCCCCATGGCCATTAGGGACAAAGCAGATGCTAAAGATTCTTTAATGTACGGATAAAGCCCTGTGTCACTTTTTGATGTTGAGATTTGAGAGTGCCTTTTCTCATGAGTAGTTGTCAGACTGCATCTCCACAGGACTGGATCCTGAGCAAGTCACTTAACCTCTCTCTGTCTTAGTTTATTCCTCTATAAAACAAGGATAATAATAGCACCTATCTCCCAGGGTTGTTGTGCGGATAAAATGAGATAATATTTGTAAAGCCCTTTGCAAACCTTAAAGTGCTACATAAATGATAATTATTATCATAAGCAACTATAATTTTCCTTTTTCATGTTTATAATTTTAAATTATAATTTCTGCCAATCCAATGATAGAATCTCAATAACATTTTATCTGCATTTGCCTTATTAACAGTGATTAGAGCACTGTTTCATAAAGTAACTGATGGCTTGAATTTTTTCTCATAAGAACTGGCTGTTCACATACTTTGATCATTTATCTATTTGTGAATGGCTCTTGTATGCATATACATATATGCACATAAAAATATAAATTCCTTATATATTTTGGATATTAGACTGTTAGGAGAGAAAGTGATGCAAAGATTTTTCACAATTCATTATTTCCTTTCTAATTTTAACTTCATTGCTTTTGTGTTTGCAAAACTTTTCAGCTATATGTAATAAAAATCCATTTTATCTTGTGTGATTATTTTCTACCCTTATTTAACAAATATTCCTATCTATAGTTGTGAAAGCTATTGCTTTCCATTCTCCTCTAATCTGCTTATGATATGTCTTGGATTAGCTATGTATCCATTTGGATCTTACTCTGTTTATGGTGTGAGATGATGATCTAAGGCTAATTTCTCTCAAACCTTCCAATGTTCCAAGCAGTCTCTATCAAATAATGAGTCCTGACCTCAGGAATTTATATTTTGGGTTTATCAAACACCATACTAATGCTTTCAGTTACTTATAAATCTTATGTGCTTTATCTTTTTTATTAATTATATTTTCACCAGTACCAAATGTTTTTTGATTATGACTGCACTGTAATGTAGTTTGAGATCTAGTACTGTTAGAACCCCTTCCTTCTCACTTTTTTTCATTATTTCCCATGAGATTCTTGACCTTTAGTTCCTCCAGCTGAATTTTGTTATAATTTTGACAAGTTCTATAAAATAATCCTTTGGTGATTTGATTGGCATGGAACTGAATCTGTAAATTAATTTAGGTAGTATTGTCATTTTTATTATATTAGCCTATCGAAAAAACTGATGTCATTTTCTAAGAACTACTCCTCCTCTCTTCCTTCTCATCTCACATTAATGAGACAAACCCTTCAACCTCCACCATTTATCCTATTCTTTCCTGTCTTCTCCAATAAATCATACTCTCTATAATATAACACTTTCTAATTTAAAACTCTTTATTTATTGGATCTTTCTTTGTCGCCTGCAGTTACACCCTAGGTCTCTCCCATCCTTTAAAAGGAATAAAAACACTTACTCAATCCCACCATCCCTTCTAACTACTACTTGTTTGTTTCTTCTCCATCTTGGCTAACCTTGAGAAAGCAATCTATTATTTGGTACCTCCATTTCCTCTCCTGTCTTTCAGTCAGCATTTATTAAGTACTTACTATATGACAGGCACTGTGTTAAGCACTAGAAAAACAAAGAAATGGGAAAATGCATCCCTTGTTCTCAAGGAGCTAACATTTTACAGAGAGAGACAACACACAAACAACTATGTATATAAAAGACTATACAGTGTAAATAGGTGGTAATCTCTGAAGGAAGGCAAGAGAATTTGGTGGGGGCGGGGAGGACTCCAGGGAAAGATCTTTCAGAATGTCCCTGAATGACAACTTATCTTATTCAATTATTCAGTCACTTCAGTGAAAAAAAAAACTTTAAAACCAGATTAAACATCATCTTGTTCAGTATTCATAAATAAGATGACAAGATATTTATCATTTGGTTCACAAGGTAAAGCATAAAGGCTGAACTTTCTTATGAAGGTTGCACTTGACTATCAAATACCAGTCTAAATAATTATACCATGGAGATAGTTATTAAAGATCTCAGAGCAGCCAGTTGACTTATACCTATAACTCTTTGCCATCACATTTCTGACCACATCTAATGGCCTTTTAAAAATTCTCATCCTTTTTGACATATTTAACATTTGGCGCCTCTCTCCTCTTTGATTCTCCTTAAGAAAACCTAAATTACTTCCTTCAGTTTTTCCTTCTACTTGTTTTTACCACTTTCTCAATCTTTGCTGGTTCCTCATTAGTACATGTCCATTAACTGTGGGTTTCCCTCAAGATTCTGTCTAGGGTCCACTTCTTTCTATATTATTTTACTTGGCAATTCATCAACTTCCCATGGGTTTAACTACTGTCTCTATGTAGATGCATATATCCAACAGTAATCTCTCTCTTGAGCTCCAGGCTCACATCACAAACTGCCTTTTGGACACCTCAAACCATATATTCAATAGACATCTCAAAATCAACATGTTGAAAATAGAACTCATTATCTTTCCTCTCAAACTTTCCTTCTTCTCAACTTTCCTTTATCATTGAGGTTTCCACCTTTTCCCCAGGCACCCAGGCCCACAATTCCAGTGTCATCAACTCCTCACTTCCACTCTCTCCACATATCCAATCTGTTGTTACATCCTTTCATTTCTACTTTTTCAACATCTCTTACAGGCTTCCCCTCTCCATTCACACAGTTACCACTTTGGGGCAGGTCCTCATAACTTCAGGCCTGGACAACTTCAATAGCTTTCTGATTGGCCTTCCTGCCTCATATCTCTCTCTATTCCAATGTATCCACCACTTAGCTGCCAGTGATTTTCCTAAATTACAGGTCTATCTATTTTATATTCCTACTTAAAAAACTCAAATGACTCCTACTACTTCAGAGATCAAACACAAACATCTTCTGTTTGGTTTCTAAAGCTATAAGTTAGCCCTTTCCCTACCTTTACAATCTTTTCTACCTTACTCTCTACCATGTACTTTATAATCCAATGACACTGAACTTCTTGCTGGTTCTTGAACAGGACACTTCATCTATTGATTGCATGCCTTTTCCCTTGGCTATCCTCCTGATTTAGAATGTTTTCCTTCTTCACCTTTTGGCTTCCTTGGCCTCCTTCAAAATCAGTTTAAACCTCACCTTCTGCACTAGACCTTTCCAGGTCCATTCCACCTGATACATATACAGCTAGTGGGTTCCCTCAGATTATATTCTATTTTCACTGTATATATTTCCTATGTACATAGAAATTAGAATGCTGTCTTCTCCATTAGAATGTGATCTCCTTGAGGTCAGGTATTTTTGCTTTACTATGTATCTCCAACCCTAAGCATACTGCTTAACATGCAGTAAAAGCACTTGTTGCCTGACTAACCCTGTCCATGAAGAATTGAATATCTCTCCAATTATTTAGCTCTTTATTATTCTTGTATTTTACACACACACACACATACACACACAGAATTCCACTTAGATATTTTATTGCTACCTCAGACTCAACATGCATACCGTGTTTCCCCGATAATTAGACCTATCCCGAAAATAAGCCCTCCCCTTACTGTATAAGATTCCTCTAAAATAAGCCCTCCACCGAAAATAAGCCCTATTGAGATCGCTACTGTAGTGAAGGTGATCCCCTGCTCTACATGCTACATTACGGTACCCTCTGTATGCACCGTTCCCCCCCCCGGGTGAAACGCACACCGCGCTCCGAGCTGCATCCAATCAGAGCTGCAGCAGTGAGCATGTCATCCTGTTCTTTATTGAATTCATTATTGAATAAAGGTACATTTTTTTGTTCACATTTACCTGTTTATTAAAATTGCTGTCAATGTTCATTAAAATAAGCCCTCCCCTGAAAATAAGCCCTCTGGTGTTTTTCTGTCCAAAAAAATAATAAGACAGTGTCTTATTATCGGGGAAACACAGGTAATATCAAACACCTATCTGCCCTCAAATAGCTTCCTTTCTTAACTTCTTAATTTTTTGGTTAATAACCCTAATATTCCCTCCATTCCCTATGCCTAACAAAAAAGTATTTACTAGACATCTATTATATAACATATACTATGTTAGTCATAGTTGGGAAGAAAACACTGTCATAAATAAGCACATATATGTAAACAAACATTTATGTGTATATGTAAACAAATGTATATGTACACATATGTATACATACATACACATATGCATATAAATCTGGTGGATGTTGATGTTGTGGGAGAAGGCTCAGTTGGGACAGTCTCATAGTGCTCTACTACTTACCCTTTTTGTTTCTAGAGATTGAACCAACCATATACAACAATTATATAAATTATACACTACAATTACATATAAAAATTTGCTTATTTAGCAGTTCAGTGTTAATGTAAAATAACCTCTGATCCATGAAGTTCCTTCCTCTGCTGCATTATGAAATGCACATTAATTTAAAAATTAGGAATATAACCACAATTGCTCAGCATCCCCAGTTAGGAAAATTCCTAATATTTGGGCAGATGTTTGGCTTACTGACTTAATTTACCTATTTTTATTTTCCTTTTTTAAAATTAGGAAATGTGCATTTTATCTCCCTTCCATCCTACTCAATTCCAATTTAAAAGAAAAAAAAGTAAAACAAAACCCTTTCAACAAGTAGAAATAGTCAAGCAAAGCAGATCCCACATTGCCCAAGTCCAATAATGTATGTTTCATGCAGGATGTTTAATCTATCACCTCTACCATAATTTCTTCAGTCACTCCTCTACTGATGGTTATCCCCTTAGTTTCAGGTTCTTTGTTACAATCCACAAAAGATTTGATATAAATGTTTTTGTACATATGGATGCTTTTCCTCCTTTTAAAAAAATATCTTTGGGGGGTTAAGGAGAAAGAAGGAGGAATACAACACTAAGTGTCAGACAATGTGCTAATCATTTTTACAAATATTATCTCATTTGATTCTCAAAACAATTAGGTACTATTATTATCCCTATTTTCCAGTTAAGGAAACCAGAGTTTAAGTGACTTACCCAGGGTCACACAGCTAGTAAGTACCTATCCTAACTGTAAGCCACTCAGCCATTGTACCACCAGCTGCCTAACTGTTAAGTTTAGGCCTAGTAGAGAGGCAAAGAATATGAATAATTTGGTGACATTTTGGGTTTGGTTCCAAATTGCACTTCAAAATGGCTGTCAATTCACTGCTCTATCAAAAGTGACTTATATGCCTATTTTGCCAAGGCCTCTTCAACATCTGTCATTTTATTCTTTTTGTTACTTTTTTTCAATCTGGTGGATGTGAGCTAGGATCTTGGGGGTGGTTTAATTTGAATTTCTCTAATTATTAGTGATTGGAACATTTTTTCACACGGATATTTATAGCTTTGAATTTTTCCTTTGAAAACTTCCTCTTCATATCCTTTGACCACTTATCTACTGAGGATATAGAGGACATATATTCTTATATATTTTAATTAATTGCTTATACACATTGGAAATGTGATCTGCATGAGAGAAACAGTTTGCAAATATTTTCCTCAGGTAACTGTTTCCCTTCTAATTTTAGCTGCACTGCTTTTGTTTGAACTAAACTTTTTTTGATATGTAATCAAAATATATGTGTTATGATGTGTTGGTTTAAATCTAATTGCTGTCATATTATTTTCTAGTTTTTACAGTGGGTTTTATTCAGTAACAAGTCCTTTCACCAGTAAATGGGGTTTTTAGGGCTACTGAACACTATACATACATACATACATACATCATACAATGACACATTTATTGCTTCTATATGATATATATCCAATCTGTTCCATTAATCAACCTTTCTCTTTTAAATAGTGCCAAAGCATTTTAATGATTACTGCTTTATTATATAACTTGAGATATGATACTAATAGATTCCCATCTCACTTTTTTCCTTCTTTACATTTGAGGTCTTAGGCTTTTGTTATTCCAAATGAACTTTAAGTTTTTTTTTCTAACTTTATAAAACGTTTAATTATTGTTTTCAATATCTTCCATGAAATTATATGTTTTAGTGGTTTATTCTTTGACACCAATTCTGTAGGATGGTTATTTAAAATCTAAGTAATATGTAATATTTTCTCCAATGTTTTTTAATTGAATATAATTTTTTATTGTATCAGAAGAGGTAAGGAATGTACTTCACACTGCTGTTTTTCTGAATTTATTTGTGAATTTTTATGCCTTAATAAGTGTTCAATTTTTGTAAAAGTGCATAACTGAGGAACATGTATACTCCTTTCTATTCCCATTCAATAATCACCAGGTAGTTACCATAGCTAATTAAAAAAAAATCCTATTTACCTTCTGAACTCCTTTCTTGTTTATTTTAATATTAATTTTGTTTAGGTTGGAAAAGGGCATTGAGGTCCCCCACTATTATAGTTTTGCTGTCTATGTTTCTCTATAATTTGTAACTTTAAGTAATTATGTGGAATGCCATTTGGTATATATGTTAAGTACAAATATTGTTTCATTGTTTAAGGTATCTTTCAGCATAGTGTAGTTTCCCTAATTATCTCCCTTAATCAAGTCCTTTTTTGCTGTTGCCTTGCCTGAATTCCTAATTGCTATCCATGCTGTTTTCAGTTCAGCTATAGAATAATACATTTTCAGCATCCCTTATTTTAACTCTGTGTGGGTCTTTGCTTCAAGTGTGTTTCTTTTAAACCACATATTGTTGGATTCTATTTTCTAATCCATTCTGCTATCTTCATCTATTTTATGGATGCATTCATCTTACTCACATTCATAGTCATGATCATTAAATGTGGATTTCCTTTCCTCTTATTCCCTTATATTGTTTAGTTAGTTTTGCTTATAACCAGTCATTCCCTGAAACTACCTACCCTTTTATTCTCTCCTTTCACACTCCTAATTTCCTCCTATTTCCCTTTTGGGTTAAATATATTTCTAAAACAAAATCTTTGTGTGTGTGCACGTGTATATACATTCTATCCTCCTTTGACAAGGTCAGATTAAAGTAGATTTCAAATGAGACACACTCTTCCTCTTTGTACATTCTACTTGTATACATCAATTTTATGAAATAAATTCTCCAATCTTTCTTTCTCCCAGTATATCCTTTTCCTTTCCCCTTTTTCTTCTTTTTGTAAAGGACATCAAAACAGAACAAAATCACTTCCAGGCCCTCTCCATCTTACTTAACTCACTCTATGAATCTTTATAACATTAGGATTCTGAGGAGGACACATATCAGCTCCTATTCAAACATAAACACTTCATTGTTGCATATATAACATGCTCACTATAACATACATGCTCACTCATATTTATATTTGGACTTTTTTCTTGATTCCCATATTTTAACATGTCTACTCTGTTCTGAACTTTTTGTTAGAAATGTTTGGAAATCCTCTACTTCAATAAAGGTCTTTTTTCCCTTGTAGGATTATACTTAATTTCCCTGGCCATTTATGCTAGGTTGTAAAGCCATTGTATTTTGCCTTTTGGAATAATATATTCTAAATTCTACACTCAGAGTGGCAGATACTAAATCTTGTGTGCTCCTAATTGTGACTCCTTTGTATTCCTTTTGAATGAATACAGTATTTTTATTGTGATCTGAAGGTCTGGATTTTGACTATGACATTCTTGGAAATTAAGAGGATGAGGTGAGGTGATATTGGGGACAACAATACAAAGACATGGAGACAGAATAGAAAATGTTATGCATGAGGAACAGCAAAGAATTCAGTTTGACTGAAAAGTAGAGTGTGGGATATAGAATAATGTATAAAAAGGTTGGAAATATAGGCTGGAGTGAGGTGCTACATAATTTTGAAAGGTAATCATTGCAAAGCAAGCTTAATTGGTTGTACTAATGTTTTATTGGATTAATTATAAATCATTAAAATATACCTGTGGAATGTAAAGTTAGAAAAAGAGGTGGGCTAGATAACTACTAAGAATAAGGGATGAGATGGAAAATGAAAATGTTGTAAGAATATTGTTTCCTATAAGGACTCCACCATGTGGACTTGTAGGAGGATATGGATAGAAATGACAGAGCATTAGCAGGTATGGAGGTAGGAATATACATATCAATGATGATACTGACCAAATGAAGTATAAGTTGTAGTACTCATGGCTAAGAGAAGTCTCCAGAATTCCATTTACCAACTGTTGGGTTGAGAGCATAGCTCTTTGGGAGAAATTCCCATACTCCATTTCCCATGAAACTGTGTCTATGGATAACACAATTGAATCATGAGGTGAGAACTCTGGCATGAGAATATTCTAAGAAGGAAGAGATTTAAATAAGAGGCCAACACAGGGTGATACCATTAAAAAAAAAGAGGACAAGTTGGGACTGTTTTGTTAAAACCAGGTATTTTGGCAGACTGCTGAACATCTCACAGAGAAGTAAAGATGAAAGCCTGCTCTAAAGTAGCTTTGGGAAACTCATGGTGGATAGTGGGATTGGAGAGTGCAATAATGTCATAAAGACTCACATCAGAGATGGAAAGTTTTTCAATTGGGAAAGCAGACTGCATTGACACCTAAATCCTTCCGTACTAGCACATGCATAAGAAGCATAATACATAAGTTTGGTAAAAAGGTGCCAAGAATGTTCTTAATATCTTATGTTTTATGTTTCAATAAAACACTTTTACTGATTCTATGCTATTTGCCTAAGTTTTTGTTCTTACTATAGGGTTTTTCTTTTTATGTGGGAAGGGGAGCTTGAGCAATGTCACAGAAGCTTACCTTAAATAACCACTATTTCTACTCTTTTAACACCCCTCTTCCCACCCCACCCCCTAAATGTGCATACAAGTATGATAAACTGATAGGCTACTGCTGCTGGCTGGTTCAGAGTAGACAATAGTAAGGTCATAATGACAAAAAAAAGGAGTTGTATTTTTAAATGAAATGGCAAAATGAGAAAGTGACCCCAGGAGTCAAAGCACAAACTGACCAAAGCATATGTAAGAATTTATGTTATTTATAATAATTTCAGCCTTCTTGCCAAAAATTTTCCACTTGCTTTCTGCTTTTAAGGCTGTGTACACATAACCTAGGAGTTAAGTCATTCACATTAACCTGTCAAAGGTATTGCACCACCATTTCGACATGCTTACTGAGAACAGAAGGACTTACTATCCTCAAAAGCAAGCTAGGAAATCCTATGTAAACTTCTGTTTTTAAATTTGAGCTACTGTATAATAGCTCTTTAATGGGAAGATTCTCTGCCTTTTTCTATGTCAGACTTTTCTGCTCCATTATTTACCATTGTCTTTTTGGAATGCTCTTAAAAATTGAGCAATTTTTGGCAATGCATTTGTGCCATTAGAAGGTTTTTACAAATGATTTTAATTTTAGCTATCATTACATATTCCTTTAGAGTACAATAACACCATTGGAACTCAGGATCATTCATACTGGAATGTTTATCTAAAAAAACTGTAAAGTCAGAAGACAAGTTAAGCTACATTCTATTTTAAAGAATCTATGATGTGAGTAATCAGTATTAATTTTTTTTTACATTTACTAGTACTTTAGGTTATCAAGGTATCTTGAATTCTTAGTATTATCTTAAATTTTCCCATGAACAGAATATTTTTCAAAATGTTTGAGTCAGGAGAGGACTTTGTTTATTATTTATGTCTAGACTATGTTGGCTAAATTTAATGAATCTAAATGCCACTTGTGACCCACTATTAGTATTGAATAGTACTTGCATGAACAGTAGCTATCTACAAATGTGAAACAAAGCAAACTTTTCCTTTCTCTTCTTCATTATTTGTCAGACTTTCTGTTCCCTCCGAAATTTGGATATGGATAAGAAATGAAAGGATCTGAACTATATGTGGTTCAAGTTTCATTTAGCCACATATTTGCACAAAAAACAACTGCAATGCTGGCTTTCTTATTGTTCCAATTCTTTTTTAGCAGAAATTCAGAGCCACTATAGCATTCATGTGGCCAATAAAGAAACCATGTTGAAGAAACTAACATATAGAAAGGGCCATGGTCTGTACCCCACCAAAAAGGTATTACAGTAAGATGTAAGAACTATTGCTCTCTTAAATAATTTAGTATGTTAGAATCTTATAGATTTCTGGACTAAGAATTTAAAGTATTTAGAAACTTCATTTTATATTAAAGTGTTGATGTTCCTAGTTTACTTGGCACTGCTTCATTTCAGATGCTTTCCTTCACTCTCCTATGCTCAGTGAGTCCAAATGAGGCTAAACCAGACTCTACATGGTCCAAAACTCTTATATTATTTTGATCCTGTGTAATGACTAAATACCCAATTTCCTTGGGTAAGCTAGAATGCACCAATACTCTACAATGAAAACTATTACTTATAAGATGGCCTTAATATTAAAAATTAACATTTTAAAAATGGAACCACTAGCCCAGTCTTAGATGGATTTACAACTAAACTCTACCAAAGAATGATTAACTCTGATATTCCAAAAACTGTTTGCCAAAATAAAGAAAGTAGAAGGCATCCTATCAACCTCTATGAGATAACTATAGAGCTGATATTTAAACCAAAGAGAGATATAAGAGACTTATTCTATAATAAATATTTACATAAAATATTGAATAAAATTTTATTAAAAATGCTATCAGAAAATACAATCAAGTTGGATTAATACCAAGAATTCGTGGTTGATTTACTATTAGGAACTATAAACAAAACAGACCACATTAATGACAAAACAATAAAATCACATCATTATATCAGTAAAAATGACTAACAGTGCATTGATTTGCAAAATTATTTATATATTCTCTTGTTTAGATAATAAAAACAAGCAGAAAAAGCATTTTCATAGAATACAATATCTTTTTATGTTGAAAACATTAAAAAGCATAGCAAAAAATGGACTGTCCTTTAATATAAATAATATCTATAAAAAAGTCATGATTATTTTAATGGAGAAAATCTAGAGGGAATTTTAATAAGATCATTGGTAAGGAAAAGCTGCTCATTGCCAACATTATCATTTTATATATTTCTAGAAATGCTATTATAATCTTGCCTCTGTTATATGTGTGTTTTTGAGAACATTACTTTACTGTACCTTGGTTTACTAATCTGTAGAACAAGGGGGCTAAACCAGGTTATCTCTTAGGTTTCTTGAAGCTCTTTATCTATAGTTTGATAAAATAAAGAAATTAAGCTGGCATAATGCATGCCAGTCATCACAGTTATTGGAGAGGTTGAATTAGGTAGATCACTTGAATCCAGGAGTGTGTAGCACCAACACAATATAAACAGTACTGACAGTGACTCTGAATATGCTGGCATAGGTCTCAATAGCAAAATATAACAGACTCTCCATATATAGGACAGAAACATAACATTTATTCACACCTTAAGTCCCCAAACCAGAAAGTTGAATCCATCATAGTAGCAAAGAAGTTAATATACCATAACACCACAGAGAGCCACACCATTCTTTAGCCTTCCCACAAACCAACACTCACAAATCTAGCTGTTTGCTTGCCTGCTGAACTGTCTCTCCCACCATCTAGCTGCTCTGACTTCCAGCTTCCTGTGGGCTCTGCTCCACCCTTCAGCAAACTCCTTGTAGCAGCAAGCACCCCAGCGTCCCCAGGGTGGCTGCCAGCACAGGTTCTTGGATCTGCTTTGTTAAAGGAAAGCAACTCAAAATGGGTTAACAAACTTACTTTAATCAGTTAAACATATATCATTTACCTAGTTCAGGGGGAAAAGGTCAGCACCCCGAACTTCAGAGTATACAGACAGAATTATCAAGACAGAGAAACAGATCAAGTAGACAGGTTTCCAAACTGTCCAGCCATTACATCCATACCAAATCAACATCTGGGTTTTTCAAAGCCAGGGGGCTCTCAACAATGGCTTCCCAGAGTTTCATCTGATCAAATCACAGAACACTTCTCAAAGTGAGCCCCAAAACAAAGCTACACATCAGGGCTTATATAGCCTTCTTCTGGCTCAGAGAATGTAACAACCTTCTGGACCCACTGGCCAATCAAAAAGTATCTACTGAAAAACAAGCCTCCCACCCCAGGCTCCAGGAGCACTTTAGCCTAGGGGCAGGGAAGATCTTAAAAATGTACATTCCCATTACACCTGCTGAACTGTCTCTCCCACCATCTAGCTGCTCTGACTCCCAGCTTCCTGTGGACTCTGCTCCACCCTTCAGCAAACTCCTTCCACCACAGGCTCTATGTGATTACATTCGACCTATTAGGGGGCAAGAAAACTCTTAAAATCAGGGAAGGTCTTCAAATTCCCTTAGGCTTATTAAGGAGCAGGGAAGATCTAAAAATTCCCATTATCATTACAGAGTACTGAGCTGCAGAAGGGCTAAAGCTGATTCGATGTTCTGGCTATGTATAGCACTAGTATGGAGGGTTTTATATAAAAATTACTTGGCAATAAAAGCTACAAGAGTACTTGGAAGAAATGAGGCAAGAGATGAAAAATAGAATTATAAATAATAGTTCTGAAGGAAGGAATTGAAAAGAAAATGAATAGAACAGAGTATGGAAATCATTACTGAAATCATGGACTTTGAAAATTAGAATAAATCAAAAAGAACTGAATTATTCCATGAGCAATAATGAAAATCTTCAGCTATGATAAATTCTTTTCATTCAAATTGATAAACTATGAAGTTGTATACTTAAAAGAACAAAAAAAACTCCATCCTCTTTATGGACTTGACCTAGGCTTTGAAATACTAATCTTTAGCAAAACAAAATTTTAAAAAATCATTCTAGCTCCTGAGTAATAGGAAATGACAACAGAAGAATGCCATGATTGTAATATCACCACATATAGTCATTTTTTAAAATTTTTGATTAGGAAAAAAAGTCTTTTAGGGATTACAAAATTTCAGCATTGTGAGTTATATTGAAAAATCATCACTCTACACTTCTTTGTAGGGAAAGGAGCTGGGGAATAATAATAATATAGGATGTAGGGAAATACACAATTAACAGTCATAACTGGGAATGTGAATAGGATGTACTAACAGGAAAAAAAAACAAGGAAAGATAATAAGATGAGTTTTAAAGCAGAACTTAATAAGTTGTTTACAAGAAACATGAAACCTAAAGAAGCACAGAGTTAAAAAAAATATGCTTTAGCTAAACTAAGGGAAAAAAAATCAGGAGTAGCAATCTTGACCTCTAACAAGGAAGAGTAAAAATATAAATGGCTAAAAAGAGATAAACATGGAAGCTAGATTTTGGTTATAGGCACCAGAGACAATAAAAAAGTATCAGTATTTAATCTATGCTTCCCAAATGGCATAACATTTAAATGCTTTGGGAAAAGTTAATTAATTTATTGGGAGAAATAGACATTAATTGATAATGGTTGGTGACTTCAATATGCCCCTTTCAGACATAGAGAAATCTAACAAAATATGCAACAAGAAGGAAATCAAGGACTTGAATAGAATTTTAGAAAACTTAGACATGCTAGAATTCAGTCAATTAATTAATGGGAATAGAAATGAGCATACATATACATAAGCTGCATATACTACCTTTACACAATCTGATCACATGTTAGAGCACTATCATCTCATAGAAAAATGCAGAAAAGCAGACATATTAAATAGATTTTTTAATAACTTCCATGAAAGAAAAATTATATTCAATAAAGGGCCTCTGAAGAAAGAATTTGAATGTAAATGAAGACCAAATAATTTAATAATTGGTAGGTCAAAGGACAAATTATAGAAATAATAGATAATTTAATCAAAGAAAATTATAACAATGAAACAACATGTCAAATTTGGGATACAGCTAAAGCAGTCTCATAAAGAAAAAATTGTACCTCTAAATGATTTCATCAACAAAGCAGAGAAAGAATATATGACTAAATTTAACATACAACTAAAAAAATCCAGAAAGGGAACAAAATTTAAAAACACAACTAAATGCCAAAAAAGGAATGATGAAAATCAAAGGAGATTCATGAAATTAAAAGCAAAAAAATACTCCACTGATCAATAAAACAAGTAACAGATGAACCATTATCAAGTCTGATTAAAAAATGAAAAACAAAATCCAGATTGCCAGTATTAAAAACTAAAAAGGAGAATTCACAAAAAATAATGGATATTCTTGGAAAATCTTTTTTCCTACATGTCAACAAACTGAACAACTTAGATGAAACAGAAGAATATTCACATTTTTTTTTTGCAATATTTCATGGTTAGTTCTTTTCTTCTTTTTTTTAAGGAATGAAAAAATTTATTAATCAGTTACTACATGCCAAGCACTGTGCTGTTGCTAAGTGCGGAGATGTAAAATGAAACAACTAGTATTCCATGTTTTCATGGATCTCACACTCTAATTAGGGGAGAAAACATACAAAACAAAGTTCAGTTTTAAGGCAGATAAAACAGCTCATAGTCACATAAATATAAAATCCCCGAATTAACAGATCACGGAATAAAGAATTTAAACAAATCAATCTCAGAAAAAGGCACTGTAAAAATTATGAATGAGCATTTAAAGGAAAACAATAACAACAGCAACAACACATCTTAGAACAGATAGATTTGCAACTGAATTCTCTCAAATATTCAAAGAATAATTAATTCCACTATTACACAAACTTTTTGCAAAGCTAGGAATGAAAGAGATCAAGCTTCTTCCATGAAACAAATATAGTCCTGATGTGTAAACCAGAGAGAAATAAAGCAGAGAAAGAAAATTTTAGACCAGAATCTCTAATGAATATTTACACAGCAATCTCAAATAAAATGTTAGCAAAACTTCAGCAACATATCAAAATCTTGCCTAGGTTTATACTAGGAATGCAGGATTGCTTAAGTATTAGGAAAATTATCACATAAATCATGTTAAAATAATATAAAATAACATATTTTGACATGCTATGACATATATTTCTGCTGAAAATAATAAAGAGCATAAGAATAAAATGATCATTTATTAATATGGTAAGGAACCTCTAATTGAAAAAATGAGAGCCAGCTTTATATGTAATGAAGATAAACTAGAGTCCTCTCCAGTAAGATCAGGATGTCCATTTTTATTACTATTACTTGATAAAATGCTAGAAATTCTAGCTATTACTATAAGACAATAAAAAGAAATGCAAGGAAAAAGCATAACCAAAGAGGAAACACAATTATTGATTTTTGCATATGATAGAACAGTCTACTTGGAAACTTCTAGAAAATAAAGTAGTGAAATATCTGAAATAATATAGGAAAGTAGCAGGATTAAAATAAATAAAAAAGAATCGTTAGTCTTTTAAAAATATTACCAATTATATCCAGCAAGAAGAGATAAAAGGAGAAATTCCATTAAAAATTATGAAGTATATAAAATATTTGGACATCTACCTATAATGGCACAGACTGGAATTACATGAATACAACTACAAGATACTTCTTACAAAAATACAGATAGGCATTTATTGGAGGTTGGGCAATGCCAATATAATAAATATGAAATACGCCAATATAATATAATATATATATATATATAATATAATATAATGACATTGATTTAGTCATTCAGTGTCAGAGCAATAAAAAATAATTAAAAACCTCCTGGAGTAACAAAAGGTAAAATATAGGGAAAAAAAGTGGAAAGATAGCAAGCCTAACAGTACTAGATCTTAAACTGCAATTAATGCAGTAATCATTGATACTATTTAGTACTGATTTAAAAGTAAAAAAGTTGTTCAGTGGAAAGATTAAACACACACTATATAAGTGTAAACAAATTTAGTAGTATAGTACTGGATAAACCCAAAGGCTCCAAATATTGGAGCAAGGACTATTTTATAAAAACTGCTGGGGAAACTGAAAAGCAGTGTGGTGAAAAATAAATTTAGATCAACAATAAGCTCCAAATGGAAGCACGATCTATACACATCATAAAGAAATTAGATAAGCAAGGAAAATGAAGAATGTCAGACGTGGCTAATGTATGGATTCATTTTGCTTGACTGCTTACTTGTGATAAAATTTTGGTGTTGCTGTTATGGTTAAGGGGAGGGTTTATTACCAAGCAAAGTCTTGAAGGGATCACAGGAGATAAAATGGACAATTTTGATCATATGAAATTAAAAATCTTCACAAACAAAATCAATACAATTAAAAATAAAGGAGAAAAAGTTAACTGGGAAAAATCTACAGTAAGTTGCTATGGTAAAGGTCTGATATACAAGATACATAAAAAACTAATTCAAATATATAAAAATGATAGTTCATAGATTGGTCAAAGGAAATTGATCAGGTGAAGGATTTTGGAAATTTATCAGGTCAAAGGAAATTGATCAGGAAGTTCTTAAAGGAAGAAATTCAAGCTATCAACAGCCAGAGGAAACCCAAATGTTCATCAATTAGAAGAATGATACCAAAACAAATCTGAGGTTCCACTTCATACTGATCAGAATGCCAAAGATTAATGATTAATAACGGGAAATTGACAGTTCTTTGAGGGGTTGTGGGAATTCAGGCATGCTAATCTACTATTGGTAGGGCTATAAATTGGTCTAGAAGTTTGACATTCTGGAAAGGAATTTGGAACTATACTCAAAAAGTCTTGACTATGCTTATTTGTGATAAAAGATTTGTTTTTCTTTTTCTGAATTGTAAGGGAGCAACAAAAATGTTGCAAAAAAGAAAAAAATAAGATGATATTTGAAGAATTTTAAAGAAAATTAACAACAGACAACAAGATAGTTTCAGAAGGAAAGAAAATCAGGAAAATGTTGAATACTCCAAATCACTAATAAGAGAAAAATAAATTAATTATGAAATTTTATCTCACACTCAATCAGATTAGCAAAGCTGATACAAGATGAAAATGGTAATTATTGCAAGGGATGTAGGAAAACAGACATCATAATGTTTTTTCTTTTTCTTTTTTCTTTTTGGAGAGGGGAAGGTAGGGCAATTGGGCTTAAGTGACTTGCCCAAGGTCACACGGCTAGTTTTTTGTGTGTTAAGTGTCTAAGTATGGGTTTGAACTCAGGCCCTCCTGACTCCTGGGCCAGCTTTCTATTCACTGCACTACCCACATGCCCCGCCATTATAATTTTTAAAAAATACTTAAACATATACACTTTTTGACCCTGTGATAATATTGGACCATATGCCTGTTAGTCCTTGGGGAATATACTACAAAGAGGTCAATTACAGATGTAAAGGTCTCATATATACAAAACTATTCAAAGCAATACATTTTTGTAGAAGAAAAAGACTCAAAACACAGTGGGTACTAATTAACTGAGGAGGAGGTAAACAAATAGTGGTATTTGAATGTGATGGAATATTATTTTGTTATAAAAATAATAAATTTGAAGACTTCAGAGAAACTTCTAAAGACTTATATGAACTGATATAAATCAAATTAAGCTAAATCAAAAGAAAACATTATTCAATGTCCACAGTAATGTAAAAGGAAACAATACTGAAAGGCTCTGATCAATGCAGTGAACAACTATGATTTCAGATTTTGAAGCATGCTCCCACCTGCTGGCAGAGAGGTGGGAGATTGTAGGGATGGAATGAGGCATATATTTCAGATTTGGCCTGACAATTTGCTTTGTTTAATTTTAAAAAATTATTCATTTTTAAAATTCTGAACTTAAATAAAACAAGCATTTCCTTAACTAAGTAGAATAGAAAAAAGACGATTGTACATGAAAATGCAAATCTATTATATACAACTTGTTTTTTCTTTTAAATATATAAGACAGTTATGTAACTTCTTCCCCTTACTAAAGATTGCTACCATTAGATACAAATATATGTGTATATACACATATATATGTAAAAACATATTATACATACTTCTATTTATCAGTTCCTTCCCTAGATGCAGATAGCTTCTTCTTTTATAGATACTTTGTAGTTAATTTGGGGATATATAATAGTCAAAATGACATGGTTGCTCAGTTTTTTTTTCAAATTTTATTTATTAATTTTTAGTTTTCAACATTCATTTCCACAAGATTTTGAGTTCCAAATTTTCTCCCCATGTCTCCCCTCCCTCCCACCACCCCAAAGTGGTAAGCATTCTGATTGCCCCTTTCTCCAGTCTGCCCTCCCTTCTATCATACCCCCCTCTTATCT
Organism: Petaurus breviceps papuanus; assembly: GCF_028583685.1. Lineage (NCBI taxonomy): Eukaryota > Metazoa > Chordata > Mammalia > Diprotodontia > Petauridae > Petaurus > Petaurus breviceps. The sequence goes on along the minus strand of NW_027185735.1, from coordinate 9,791,969 downwards.
TCTTTCCCTCTTTCCCCTTATTTTCTTGTGGGGTAAGATAGATTTCTCTACCCCATTGGCTGGATATCTTATTTCCAAGTTGCACATAAAAACATCTTTTAACATTTGTTTTTAAAACTTCAAATTAGAAATTCTCTCTCTTCTTCCCTCCCTACCCACTCTCATTGAGAAGGCAAGCAATTCAATATATGTTATACATGTGTAGTTATGCAAAACATTTCCATAATAGAAATGTGAAAGACTAACTATATTTCCCTCCATCCTATCCTATTCTTCACTTATTCTATTTTCTCCTTTGACCTTATCTCTTTTCAAAAAAAGTGTTTGCTTATGACTACTCCTCCCCCAATCTGCCCTCCCTTCTATCACCCCCATCTCCTTCCCCCTTTACTTTACTATATGGTAAGATACCCAATTGAATGTGTATGTTATTCTCTCCTTAAGCCAAATCCAATGAGAGTAAGGTTCATTCATTCCTTCTCACCTCCCCCCTCTTCCCCTCCATTGTGAAAACTTTTTCTTGCCTCTTTTATGTGAGATAGTTTGCCCATTTTATCTCTTCCTTTCTTCTTCCAATATATTCCTCTATCACCCCTTAATTTTATTTATTAGATATCATTCCTTTATATTCAACTTCCCCTGTGCCATCTGTCCATCCATCTATCTATCTATCTATCTATCTATCTATCTATCTATCTATCTATCTATCTATCTCTCTATATATACATATATATATATAAATACATATATATATATATATCTCCTCCAACTACCCTAATACTAAGAAAAGTCTTATGAGTTACAAATATCATCTTTCCATGTAGGAATGTAAACAGTCCAACTTTAATAAGTCCCTTATGATTTCTCTTTCCTGTTTACCTTTTCATGCTTCTCTTGAGTCTTATGTTTGAAAGTCAAATTTTCCATTCAGTTCTGGTCTTTTCAGCAAGAATGCTTGAAAGTCCTCTATTTTGATGAATGTCAATTTTCCCCCTGAAGTATTATACTCAGTTCTGCTGGGAAGGTGATTCTTGGTTTTAATTCTAGCTCCTCTGACCTCTACAACATCATATTCCAAGCCCTTCAATCCCTTACCATAGAAGCTGTTAGGTCTTGTGTTATCCTGATTGTACTTCTACAATACTTGAATTGTTGTTTCTTTCTGGTTGCTTGCAATATTTTCTCCTTGACCTGGGATCTCTGGAATTTGGCTACAATATTTCGAGGAGTTTTCCTTTTGGGATCTCTTTCAAGAGGCAATCAGTGCATTCTTACAATTTCTATGTTCCCCTCTGGTTCTAGAATATCAGGGCAGTTTTCCTTGATAATTTCTTGAAAGATGATGTCTAGGATCTTTTTTTTTGATCATGGCTTACAAGTAGTCCAATAATTTTTAAATTATCTCTCCTGGATCTATTTTCCAGTTCAGTGGTTTTTTTCTCCCCCCAATGAGATATTCCACAGTCTTCTATTTTTTTTTCATTCTGTTTTATAATTTCTTGATTTCTCATAAAGTCATTAGCTTCCATTTTCTCCATTCTAATTTTGAAGGAATTATTTCCTTCAGTGAGCTTTTGGGTCTCCTTTTCCATTTGGCAAATTCTGCTTTTTAAGGCATTCTTCTCCTCATTGGCTTTTTGCACCTCTTTTGCCAATTTGGGTTCGTCGATTTTTTAAGGTGTTTTTTTCTTCAGGATTTTTTTGGGTCTCTTTTAGCAAGCTGTTGACTCATTTTTCATGATTTTCTTGTATCACTCTCATTTCTCTTCCCAATTTTTCCTCTTCTTCTCTTACTTGATTTTTTTTTGGAAGGCAATTGGTGTTAAGTGACTTGCCCAAGGTCACATGGCTAATTTTTGTGTTAAGTGTCTGAGGCTGGATTTGAACTCAGGACCTCCTGATTCCAGGGCCGGTGCTCTATTCACTGCGCCACCTAGCCACCCCTCTTACTGGATTTTCCAAATCCTTTTTGAGCTCTTCCATGGCCTGCAATCAATTCATATTTTTCTTGGAAGCTTTTGATGTAGGACCTTTGACTTTGTTGTTTTCTTCTTGTTGTATGTTTTTATCTTCTTTGTCACCAAAGTAAGATTATATAGTCTGACTCTTTTTATGCTATTTACTAATCTTCCCAGGTAAATACTTGACTTTCTAATGCCCTGTCAAGGCAGGACTCTGCTTCCAGTGAAGGTGGGTGTGGGGTGTTGTACTGTCCCAGGCTTCTGGAGTTTGGATGAGTAGCTGGATTACCTACCATCTGTGGGCCAAGAGCTCCAGAAGCAGTCACTGTTGCTGCTGCTGTTGCTGCCCCAGGGTTGGAGCCAGACTGTGGTCCTCTTTCACACAGGTCCCACAGAGGTCCCACACTGACCTTCCATGTTGTTCTTGCATTTGTATATTGAGAAGTCTGGAAATTGCCACAGTTGCCAGCAATTCAGCCCCCTGAGGCTTCCTAAGGTCCCATCTGCACCCTGCATAGCCCCCACTGGATGGCACTTCACTCCCAGCCTGGTGTGATATACCCTTTCTGTTGGCCTTCCAAATTTTCTTGGGCTGGAGATGTGTTTCACTCTGTCATTTTGTGGGTTATATAGCTCTAGAATTTGTTTAGAGTCACTTTTTTACAGGTATTTGGAGGGGTTTTGGGGCAAGCTCAAGGAAGTTCCTGCTTTTACTCCACCATCTTTGCTCCACCCCTCAAAGTTGTTCTTAAAACAATATTGCTGTTACCATATACAATGTTCTCTTGGTTCTGCTTGTTTCACTCTTCATTATTTCATGCAAGTCTTTCCAGGTCTTTCTAAAATCATCAAGCTCATTATTTTTATAATATTCCACCAAGATCATAAACCACAACTTATTTAGCCATTCTCCAAATGATGGGCATTCCCACAATTTCCAGTTCTTTGCCACCATAAAGAGAGTTGCTATAAATATTTTAAAATATATAGATTCTTTTCCTTTCTCCTTAATCATCTTGGAAAACAGATCTAATAGTGGTATTATTGGGTCAAAAGGTAGAGGCTGTTTTAAAACTCTTTGGTCATAATTCCAAATTGCTCTCCAAAATGGTTCGATTAGTTCATAGTTCCACCAACATTCCACCAACAAAAAAAGAGCATCAATAAAATATTCATTATTATTATTTTTCAATGGAAATAAAGGATAAAATACGCACTAACAATTAGGGAGATCAGGAAAGGTATTCCAAATAGATGGCACATGAGCTGAGCCTTGAATGCAGGTAAGAGGCAGGGGTAAGGAAGGAATGCATTCTAGTCATAGAGACAGCCTATGCAAAGGCAGAGAGGAAAAAGGATGGAGGACCAGGTATGGGGAATAATCATTAGGCCTATTTGCCTGGAATGTAGGGTGGATAAATGGGAATGTGTAGATGGAAGTTAGATTACAAAGGACTTTAATTGCCAAAATAAAGAACAAATGCTTAGAGACATTGACATTTCTGAGCAGCAGAGAGATGGAACTGGATCTACACTTGAATATGATTATTTTGGCAGCTGTATGAAGGATAGATTTGAGAAAGGGAAGACTAGAAGCCAGGAATCCAATTAGGAGGCTTTTGAAACCATTCAAGTGAAAGGAAAAAAAAGGCTTGGAGTTAGGGTTCTTATTTCTACCAAGTCTGCAATTTTGATGTTGCAAGCCAGAAGAAAAATTGAGAAATTTCAGATGGATTAATAATGCACTACTAAAACACTATTATTTTGCTTTAGAAAATCTTTTGGTTAGCTCCTACAAAAGAGCAGAGATAATTTTGACAAAATGGGACATGTCACTATATTAGGATGGCTAAGGTGATAAAGTCTCTTAACAGTGCAGCCTTACACACCATGGAACTTTTAAATACCCTCTCCCACACCACATCCAAAAAAATGATTTGGTTACATATTTGCCTGATCTATATGTACCCATATGTTCTTTCATTAAGGTTTAAGTTCATTATTAGCTGAAATTATAAATTCTATTTTTTTCTCTTTTATAGCTCTTGAAGAACAGCTAGGTACCTATGTGATGAAAAAGAAAACAACCATCAATTTTGGCCAAAAATAAAGTGATATGTGTATGCATGATGTTTTCCTATAGGATCAAAGAGTTCAAAAGGCACTCAGAAGTCACTGTTTATTCTAATGTATGGAGGAGACACTTCCTAAAATATTTTACTATTATGGGATCATGGGACTCATATTAAGCTTTTGTTTGGTCTTCCCATTTAGCCCAATGGTGGGGGTTAGCTACTTTAGGTCACCCTAAAGAAACTACATACTCGCTGGGGGCTTTTTAGGAAAGCTATACTTTCCTGGTAAGACCTCAATATATTTTCTTTAAAAATATTTCTTATGATATTTTATTCACTTTTATGTATTCTGAAGAATCCTCTGTGACATGCAAAGGCATGTCTTTGCCACTGTGACTTATAAAATTTACTAAATTATGCCTCAGCACTCCTAATATAAAAATTGTAGTGTGCATTAAGTGAAGCTTCCATCTTCCCTTCCCCCACTTCCTCCATTTGTCTTTTAGTAAAAACAAATTTTGTGTAAAGGCAGAATAAAAAAAAAATCTATGTAATATTTTTATTCAGCAATTCACTGTAATTCCAGCAGATTTCTCTTAATTCAATTGAAATAATTTATGCTTATAAAAAATAACTGAACCTAGGCCTGGTGGTACATACCTATAATCTCTGTTACTGGGGAGGCTGAGGCTGGTAGATCTTGAGCTCTGGAGTTCTGAAATGCAGTGGGCTATGTTGATAGTATCTGTTCAGATATTACTTATGATGCTCATTACTTCTTTAAAACACATTCGTAGGATTCAAATATGCCTTTTATAATTATCTTAATGTTCACTAGATTCACGATTCAAGAAAGTCTAATTAACATTACAACTGACTTGCACTACACAAGAAAGGAAGCAAGAAAGAAAGGAAAAGAAAGCAAGAGGAAAGAAAAGGAAAATGAAAAGAAAAAGAAACTAATTTAGGACCACTAAGAAATAAGATGTAGACCAACCAACCAATGACGAATATTGACTTCTACAAATAACATTTCCTAGAAGTCAAACAGTACTTCTTACAGTAACATAAAGTCTGTCAGAAAACAAATGTCAACATTAAGTGGAGGTGCATTATCATTAGACAGTATTTTAGGCAAGCAGTGTGTGTTAGTTTTTTCAAGCCTGGACTAACTGCATTGATGAAGTTTGTTTACTGTAATAGGTGTTTTAAATTAAGCCAGATGCCATGACTCTAAAACCATATTTGGGTGACTACATGTATCTTAGACTATTCAGCAAATTTACCCAATATAAAGTACACTATATACTAATGAGACTACTAAAATAATGTAGATGCATTATTTTTATAAAGTTTGTGTTACAATATTGGTATTCATCATAAAATACACTGAAGTTTATGGAAGCGATATGTGTTAAAAATAAATGCATTTAATGAACAATTATACCTTTTGAAACAGCTATCATAGGAGAGATGACATTCATTTTAATTATTCTATTCAGATATTTCTTATGATGTAGCTCATTACAATTCCCTTAAGATGCATTCCTAGGATTCAAATATGCTTTTTATAATTATTTTAATATTCACTAGCATCACAATTCAAGAAAGTGTAATTAATACTATGACCAACTTGCACTACACAATAAAAGATGTATTCTATGAAAGTCAAATGTTTTCAGAGTCAACATAATCACAACATCCCATTTTTTGACCCATGTGTTCATTTACAGTTTGTTTATAACTGCTTCAGAGAGATGGAAGTTTGTACATTACAACATGGTTTTATTGATTTATCAGTAACAAAATATACTAAGCATACTCAGCAAACTTGAAAAGCTAGCTCTGGGGCTAGGATTGTAAAACAGCAGTTTGTTGTAGAATACTTCAGAACAAAATCAGTATGTTGGCACAGGAAAGATAAATGGTGTAAACGAGACTAGCAAAGGCTAATATTTAGTAAGTTCAATAACACAAACAAATTAGGTTTCAGAGTTGTACACTTTGTCCATGACTAAGAAGCATATTTACACAGTATTTTAAAGCATTGAGTCAACTATTCTATAATAAACTATTAAATTACCATTTTTGAAAATGCTTTATTGTTTGCCAAAGTGTAAGGAAAACACTAAAATATACTTTATAAACTGTAAGACACATTTCTCCTTGAAAGTGATCCCTGCTTTTGACAAATTACATCTAACCTTAAAAAATATAAATGATTTGTAACTTTAATACATGCTTATTTCACTAATTCATAAGCAAAAGGGGTAATGTTATTAAGAAAAATATGAAAGAATAAAACTATTACATAATGTAAACATGTTTCTAAATATTCAAAATGATGAAAAGAACAAATGGAAATCACACAATGAAATGTTTTGAAACACTTATGAATTTTTTAACCAGCTTAAAATTGGAAATGTTTAAATTATCAGTGGGAGAAGTAAGTTTCAGATTTTCTTTATGGTGCCAAATGAAATATATAGCAAGCTAGGTAAAATTAAGGTTTTTTTCTTAAGATGGCTCATTAAGATATTTCAGCATTTTCACAAGATGTCAATCTGATACTAAAGTCTAAATTGTAGGTTTCTTGCCTTCTTAAATTCCATTAAATTCCTATGTAATTTACAATGAACATTGTAAATAGCAATATTCTAAACTTAACAGTTCCTATCATACCTACTTGAAATGTCTTTGATTGATTTAATGATTCTATGAAGATAGACAGCAGTATTTGTTCACACCTAACTCATATCTCTGATTGATTCATTCAACCCAGATGTATTATCACCTGATAAAAGTATCAGATATAAGTATCTTGTTAAAGAGCAGTAATACTGAATCTATTAATAAGTCAAAGACACAATCATTTTCTTTATGTAGCTTACCCCGGGTTCAAAAGGGTCATAATAGGTGCTGAAGGAGTTACAAAAAAAAAAAAATAAATTAAATGGAGGGATTACCTAGAAGGCCCTGAGGTGCCTTTTAGACACCAGTTATCAATTATAAGTTAGTGAAAACTCATTGGACTAGATATTGTAGGATATTGAATTATGTTAGTCAATAAGCATTTAATTAAGTGCCTACTGTGTGCTAGGTATTGGGCTAAGCATTGGAGTAGGGAGAAAGGCATAAGACAGTCCCTACTCTCAGGGAGATCACAGATTAATGGGGGAGATAACAGGAAAACAACTAAGCACAAAAAAGGTATATAAAGGATGAATTGGAAATAATCAATGCACCTAAGACATTAGAATTAGAGCAGATGAGGGAAGGCTGCTTGTAAAAGGTGAAACTTGAGCTGGGACTTGAAGGAAACCAAGAGAGCCAAGAGGTAGAGATAAAGGAATGTATTCTCAATATGGAGAAAGTCAGTGAAAATGTCCAGAGTAAGGGAATGCAGTGTCCCGAGTGAGGAACAACAAAGAGGCTGATGTAACTGGATTGCAGAGTACATAGGGGTAAGTAGAAAGGGAGCAGGACCAGGTAGCTGGCTTTGAATGCCAAAGACAGGATTTTATATTTGATCCTGAAGGTACTAGGAGCCACTTGGGTTTAGTGACTAGGGAAAGGGAGTGAGATAGAATTGTACTTTAGAAAGATTAATTTTATAGCTGAGTGGAGAATGGACTTAAGGCTAAGAGGCCAATCAAAAGGTTACCGCAATAGTTCAGGTGTGAGGTGCTGAGGGTCTGCACGAGGGTCTTGGCACTGTTGGAGGGCAGAAAGGGGGATATATGAGAGATGTTATGAAGGTAAAATTAACAGGACTTGGCAACACATTGGATATGGCAGGGGGTGGATGGGTGAGAGAGAGAGAGAGAGTGAGAAGTCAAAAATGACATTTAGCTTGGTTGAGCCTGGGTGCCTGGTAGGATGGTGGCACCCTCTATTGATAGGGAAGAAGTTAGGAAGAGGGGGTAGTTTGGGGGGGGGAAGAAAGAAAGTTAGGTTGATGTCTACAGTACCTCCAGTTTGAGATATCCAACAGGCAGTTGGAGATGAGAGTTTGGAGATTAGGAAAGTGGTTAAGGCAGGATAAGTAGATTTCAGAATCACCAGCATCAAGATAATAAATTAATCCATGGGGAATTTAGGAGATCATCAGCAACTTTGGAGAGAGCTCTTTTAGTTGAATGATAAGATCAGAAGCCAGACTATAGAGAGTTAAGAAGAAAGTGAGAGGAAAGAAGTGAAGGCATTGTTTATTGCCAGGTTAAAGAAACTATGGGACTGCATGTACACTGGACATATGAAACATTATAAAGTCATGAGGAAGTACATCATCACACAAAGGAGCACAGCAAGTGACCTGAGAAAAACCAAAGACACAGAGACTAACCTGAAATGTTCACAACCCCCTATTTCTAATATAATTAGATACTGGGTGCCTTTCTTCCAACAGAGGTGTTTCATGGCTCACTAAGTAAGGACCACAAAGAACAGTTAGTCCTACAAATAGTGTCAACAGCTATTAACTATACTGATTCTACCTGTGCACCGGACAGAAAACGTATTTTGTACAAATGCATACCACTAATATTAGAAGGATACTATTTGAATAAATACATGGCATCATTCTACATTAAATGATAGGTAATAGCCTAATGTTCTTCAACATGAGTGCATAATGTTTCTTCTTCTACAAGATATGCCACCTATATTTGATATTAATACTTTAATGCAACACTATACTGTCATTTGCATAATAACACAGAAAATTTGAGCTTGGTGAATTTCTTGAAAAAAAAATTGACAGTAATTAGTGAGAGATCTATCATCCTCAGTCATCTCAGTATTCAAGTACACCTTAGTTTATAAGCCTCAAATTCCTCGGGATGCTAAGAAGGTTTTCCAGAGTAGCTAGATAGTTAAGTTGATTCCACAACTGAAACTGCTGCTTGTAATCCAATCTAAACGGAAATAGGCTGTAGCTGTTAAATTGCCCATTGCAAGGAGGAATGGCTAGCATGGTATGAATGGAAGAAATTGATATATGATAATAAATCATTGTACTCTCTTTATGTGGCTTTTCTAACTTGTAATTTTAAAGGAGAATATAAGGGAGCATTGTATTTCTTGATTCTAGTTTTACGCATATTATTCACTTTAACTGTGGCACTCATACAAGAAAAGTAGCTCTTTTGGTATTGGTGGGTTTGGCTTCAACTATCTCTATTGTTTTGACTATGTTGGTTCAATGATTAGCTAAGACGTTATCCCCTAAAGGTTCATTCTTAAATGAGGTAGATACTCAGATTGGGAGCACATTTGAAATTTACTGAAACAAAAGAACCATTGATTTGGGCAAGTGTTTGCTATCCTGAAATGAGGATGTAATGTGATAAGTTAAAAATCTAAGAACAATTATACTGTTTACTTATTATTAACAAAATAGTTTAATACCTGCTGTGAACATGAAGATTTTAAAAAATCTTATTAGAAATTCTGGATTCTATAAAAAGGGGAAAAAGCACTTTTGAATTAACAAGGTTTTGAAATAATGGCTATCAACACATTGCTTTTTTTTTTGGAGGGACAATTGGGGTTAAGTGACTTGCCCAAGATCACATGGCTAGTAAGTGTTAAGTGTCTGAGGCCAGATTTGAACTCAGGTCCTCCTGACTCCAGGGCCAGTGCTCTATTCACTGCACCACCTAGCCACCCCCATCAATACTTCTAAAACATACATGTACATATATATGTACGTATACACACATATGTATACACACATATATGCATAACAAACACACATATACATACATATAACAATTCCTAACAGAAAATAAAAAAGAAAAATGGGAAGGTGTGAATATGAATGTTTGAGTTTGTGTGGGGCTCCACGTAACTTTTTTCTAAGAGGACAATATACAGTAAATAGAATGATTGGCTTGAAGCTGGGAAGACCTGGGATCAAATTTTGCCTTGGACATTTACTAGTTATGTGGTTGTGGATACTTAAGTCATGTGTCTTAACCTCTATGTACCTCAGTCTCTTCAACTGTAAAATGGGGGTAATAATAACTATAGTACTTACACAGAGTTGTTCTAAGCATCAAATAAGTTAATAGATCTAAAATGCTTTGCAAGCTTTAAAGCATAGCTAAGTTATTACAAAAATAATGAAGAAAGAGGTTTGTGACTCAAAATGGTTTTAGGTATGTCACTGAGTAACTTCTCAAGAGGAAGGTTAACAAGACATACCAGAGCTTAAGCTAAGTCTCTCTTTTCTTCCATCAGTCCATCCATTATTGACCACCTTCATTGTGAAAGGACTGTGATAAATTCTCAGGGAAATACACACACACAAAAGCATAGTCTCTGCTTTTATGGAGTTTACTTTCACTGATATTAGCTTATTAGGTTATCTTTTGTATTTTATCTTCCATGAAAGTTCTAATGCAAGGTAGGTTATACAGAGATGTCCTTGGGCTCTCAAAGACTGACAGAAGACTGAAAGCTATGGCAGCTTCTACCAAAGTGAAAGGGCTTTGTACAGGCTTGTGAAAAGACTATGTCCAAGGATCATCCAAACCAAACCTGAAGAGGTTCACCAAGCAGTAGGAGGATGACCAATGGGGAATCTGTTTTTCAGCAATGGTAGCTCCCACAGCCAGTCTACTAAAGGATAGGGAGGGGAACTTGTGATTGCCAGAATAATTAAAATGATGACACCATTGACTGCTGAAGTATTGAAATATTATGTCTTAGGGTTAATCTATATAGAGTCAAAATGCAGTTATTAATAACTATTCAATGGACTAACTTTTATTTTCTTTTAAAAGCTACATTATTGTCAGGTTTCTGAGATTATAAATATTTTTGCCTGGAACCAAAGATATGGTTACAGAAAGATAAGACAAAAAAAAAAGATAACCTAATAGGTTAATATGAATAATAGTGAATTGCTTGAAGGCAGGGACCATGCTTTTCTTGGTGTATTTCCCTGAGAACCTAGCACAGTCCTTTCACAACGAAAGTGATCAATACATGTTTGCTGAGTGAATGGATGGATGGATGAAAAAAGGGACTTTGCATTAGCATGTTATGTTAACCTCTCTCTTTACCCAATGACATACCTAGAAACTGTATTGAGTCAAAAATTTCTTTCTTCATCCTTTCTTTAAAAATAATTACTAATTTCCATTCTGAAATCTGAATTACAAAATATTAGAGTTGGAAGAGACCTTGGAGACCATCTAGTATAAGAAGTAGCTGAATAAAAATTCTTATTTCATCACATCTTACAAATGGTTATCCAGACTGCTTAAAGACTTCCATTTAGAGACACGGAGGCAGGCCTAGAAGGTGTGGTCAGCAGAGGCAGGCCTGGAAGGAGCCTGATCAACTCAGAGGGCAAGTTGTCCCACCAACCACAAGGGCCACTACCAGGCCTATCACCAAAGGACTGGGACTGGAAAGAGCAAGGTAAGAACCAAATACAGGGGCCCTGTCCTGGACAGCAAATACTCCTGGGGCTACCACTTTATACCCCAGAAATAAAAAAAAGCCCCTATCAGGACCTCCAAAGACCAGGATGACAGAGTGAACCTCACCTGTTCCAACCCTCCCCCTCTGACCCTGAAAACATAGTAACTATTGCCCCAGGGCAAAACCCTATACAGTAAAGACTTGGGATCCCTAGAGGAAGGGCGTGGCCAGGGCCCTGCCTCAAAATGGGTAGAAAGCAGACTACAAAGACTCTGGAGTCCTACTATCCTCAGAGGGAGGAACCAAACTCAGAGGGAGACAATGTGGACTCCACACCCACAGCTGAAATATCAACAGGGAATGGGTCCCAAGCACAGAAAGCTCTCCTAGATGAGCTCAAAAGGAACTTTGAAAACCAAATGAGAGAGCTAGAAGACAAAATGAATAATTCTCTCAAAACCAAAATTGCAGAATTAGAAAAACATTATAATGAAGAAAACATCTCTCTAAAAAGAAAAGTGTATGATATGGAAAAGAAGCTCCAAAAATTAACCAAGGAAAATGATTTGCTAAAAACTAGGATCAACCAAATTGAAACAAATAATTCTATGAGGAACCAAGAATTAGTCAAACAAAACAACAAGAATGAAAAATTAGAAAAACAGATAAAATACCTCAAAGAAAAAATAACTGACCTGGAAAAAAGATCCAGGAGAGATAATCTGAGAATCATAGGCCTACCAGAAAATCATGATGAAAAAATGAGCCTGGACAACATCCTCCAAGAGCTCATTAAGGAAAACTGCCCTGAGATACTAGAACCTGAGGGTAAAATAGAAATCGAGAGAATCCACCGGACACCTGCTGAAAGAGATCCCAAACTGAAAAGCCCTCGAAATGTTGTGGCCAAAGTCCAGAACTACCAGATAAAAGAGAAAATACTTCAAGCGGCCAGAAAGAAACAATTCAAATATAGAGGGTCCACAGTGAGAATCGCACAGGATTCAGCAGCCTCTACACTGAAAGATCGGAGGCAGTGGAATACAATTTTCTGGAAGGCAAAAGAGCTCAGGTTACAACCAAGGATCACATACCCAGAGAGACTGAGCATATTCTTTTTTTTTTTTTTTTAAAGCTGTCGGGGTTAAGTAACTTGCTCAAGGTTACACGGCCAGGTGTTTCTGGGTGGATGCTAAGTGTCTGAGCCTGGAATTCTATCTCCAGGTCATCCTGACACTGGAGCCAGTGCTCTTACTCGCTGTGCTACCTGGCTGCTCCAAGACTCAGCATATTCTTCCAGGCAAAGAGACAGTCATTCAATGATATAACAGAGTTCCAGACCTTCCTGATAAAAAAGCCAGAACTCAATGGAAAATTCAATCTCCAATTACGAGATGCAACAATGACTTAGAAAGGTAAACAAGGAAAACACACACACATCCTGCTGTTTGATAAGAGCAAATTGGTTATAGACAAGTAGAGGGTATGAGTATAAAATACACAAAATAATGATTAAAAAAATCATATTAAGGGATACAAAGGGACTGCAGTGGAAGAAAGGGAATGAAGTGGAAAAGGGTAAATTATGCCACACAAAGAGGCATAAAAACACTATAACAGAGGAAAAGAAGGGAGGGAGATGGGAATCATATGAGCTTTTCCCTCATTGGTTCTGGTGCAAGGAGAGAATAACAACCAGTTAAGCACAGGACTCTATGGAGAAATGCAAAAAGTATCATTTTAGAGGGAAAGAGGGGAGGGAGAAGAGCTTCACATGAGATTTGTTCCTGTCACTCTTGGTGCAAAGAAGAAATAACATACTTCATTAAGTATAAAAATATCCTACAGGCAGTAGGAGGGGGAAAGGGCTATGAAAGGGGTGGGTAGTTAGTAGGGAGGGAAGAAGTAAGGGGAAAGGGGAGGAAAAGGGAGGGGGGGATGATAAGGGAATACTGAGGGAGGCTGTGGTCAAAAGGAATACTATTAAGAGGGAGAAGGGAGAAGAGGGGAAAAATATGAACATTAACAGGGGCAGGAAGAGGACGGAGGAAAAGAAACAGATAACAATCATAACTGTAAATGTGAATGGAATGAACTCTCCCATAAAATGGAGACAGATAGCAGAATGGATTAGAAATCATAATCCTACAATATGCTGTTTACAAGAAACACATCTGAAACAGAGGGATACACACAAGGTAAAGGTAAAAGGCTGGAGTAAATTATATCATGCTAAAATACTAGCAAAAAGACTACAGCAACTTATCTCAAGAATAATACACTTTGATCAGGTAGAATTTGTTCCAGGAATGCAAGGATGGTTTAATATTAGGAAAACCATTAGTATAATTGATCATATCAACAAAAAACTAGCAGAAACCACATGATCATCTCAATAGATGCAGAAAAAAGGCTTTTGACAAAATACAACATCCATTTCTATTAAAAACATTAGAAAGTATAGGAATAAATGGAGCCTTCCTTAAAATAATAGGTAGCATCTACTTAAAGCCATCAGCAAGTATTATATGTAATGGGGAGAAGCTAGAAGCTTTTCCCATAAGATCAGGGGTGAAACAAGGGTGTCCACTATCACCCCTCTTATTCAATATGGTACTAGAAATGTTAGCAGTAGCAATTAGAGAAGAAAAAGAAATCAAAGGAATCAAATTAGGCAAAGAAGAGACCAAGCTATCACTCTTTGCAGATGATATGATGATATACTTAGAGAATCCTAGAGAATCAAGTAAAAAACTACTTGAGACAATAAATAAATTTGGCAAAGTTGCAGGATATAAAATAAACCCACACAAATCCTTGGCATTATTCCTATATATTTCCAATGAAATTCAACAGCAAGAGATAGAAAGAAAAATCCCATTTAATGTTACTGTAGACATTATAAAATATTTGGGAATCTACCTGCCAAAACAAACCCAGGACCTATATGAACACAACTACAAAACACTTTTCACACAAATAAAGTCAGATCTAACTAATTGGAAAAATATCAATTGCTCGTGGCTGGGTTGAGCTAATATAATAAAAATGACAATTTTACCTAAATTAAATCATATATCTAGTGCCATACCAATTAATTTACCAAAAAAAAATACTTTATAGAGCGAGAAAAAATAGTAACAAAATTCATTTGGAAGAATAAACGGTACAGAATATCAAGGGAATTAATGAAAAGAAATGCTAGGGAAGGTGGAATAGCTATACCAGATTTCAATCTGTATTATAAAGCAGCAGTCATCAAAACTACTTGGTACTGGCTGAGGAATAGAGAAGTGGATCAATGGAATAGATTAGGCCCACGAGATTCAGAAGACAATGAAGACCCTGGTTTTGGGGATAAGAACTCACTATTTGACAAAAACTGATGGGAAAACTGGAATATAGTATGGCAGAAACTGGGCATAGACCATTATCTAACACCATATACCAAAATCAAGTCTAAATGGGTGCATGATCTAGGTATAAAGGTTGATAGTGTAAGCAGTCTCAGAAAATAAGGAAGAGTTTACCTGTCAGACTTGTGGACAGGGAAAAACTTTATGACCAAACAAGAATTAGAGAACATTATAAAATGTAAAATGGATAATTTGGCTACATGAAATTGAAAAGCTTCTGTACAAACAAAGCCAATGTAACCAAGATTAAGAGGGAACTAGAAAGAACTGAGTTTATATCCAGATGGAAGGAAAATACCTGATCTTTTTCCTTCTCTTGTTTGGTTTTATGTCCTCTTTACCATTTTTCATTCCATCTGATACAATCCGTCTTTATAACCTGACTAATGTATAATGTGAAAGTATTTACAGATCCTATACTTGACTATATGCCGCCATAGCAGGGAGGGGAAGGAGGGGAAACTCAAGGAACTGTGGAATTGAATCCTGTAAACTAAAAGTAAACAAACAAATTAATTAAAAAAAAAATTTAAAAAGACTTCCATTTAGGGGAAATCCTACCTAAAGAGGTACCATTCAGGGGGCAGCTAGGTGAGGCAGTGAATAGAGCAGCGGCCCTTGAATCAGGAGGACCTGAATTCAAATCCAGCCTCAGACACCTGACACACTTACTGTGTGACCTTGGGCAAGTCACTTAACCCAAATTGCCCTGTCTTCCCCCCTCCAAAAAAGTAAAGAGGTAGTTCATTTTGCCTCTTTCCAACTTGCATTCAGTGTTCCTGGTTCTGCCCTCTGGAGTCAAAAAGAATAAATCTAATCTCAAATTCAAAATGACAGACTCCAAATATTTGAAGACAGTTACCAGATCTTCCTCCCCCTCTTCCCCATCTTCTCTTCTCCAGGATACATATACCCAATTACTTAGAGTGATTCTCCTGTCTCATGAATGTGAGGTTCTTTATCATTCTAGCTGTACTCCTCTAGATGCTTTCCAGTTTATTAATGTCCTTCCTATTTTGTGATGCCCAGAAACGAATACTTCATATGTAACCTGATGAGTTCAGTGCAGAGTGATTCTATCAATTTATTCCTGGAAGCTATGCATTCTAATCTCACATAAGCTTTTTTAAGGCTGCTATATTATATTGTTCACTCACACTGAATGTAAAGTCCACTCAACACCCCAGATTTTTTTCAAATATATGGATTTCTAGCCATCCTATCCTTATGAAATTGTTTTTTTTTTAAACCAGAGGGTAAGACTTCACATTTATTCCTATTAAAATTGATCTTTCAGATTTAGGTCAATGTTCCAGACTATCAAGATCTTTATGAAATTATACTTTATCATTTACTGTGTTAGTTCTCCCTCCCAGCTTTGTGTCATCTGAAAATTTGATGTCCATGCTATCTAGTGTTTTATCCAAGTCATTAATAAAAATGTTAAGCATAATAGGGTCAAGCACAGATCTCCGGTGCACTCTACCTTCACAATGACTTCAAGCAAGTAATGGCTAAATGGTTACAAATTCATCTGGTTGTTATGTCACTTATTTCCTTTCTCCATGTTTCTACAAGAATGAGAAATTTATTGAAAGCTTTGCCAAATTTAGGTAAACTATATTTATTGCATTCTGCTTATCGACTAGACTAGTCTAGTAACTGTCAGAAAAGGAAATGAGCTTAGGTTGCTATGAGCTTTTCTTGAGGAAGCTATTCTGGCTCCTTTTAATCAATACTCTTAATAATGTTCTTCAAGAAAAAAGTTAATAAAAATAATTTGAATTTGCATAGCACTTTATTCTTTTGATTCCCTCAACTGTCAGTGCCCTCTTTCCCAAAATACCCTGGGAGGTGGATTAACTACCTTTAACTATGTTTTTTATAGAGTAACTATATTTATATTTAGTTATTTCTAAAGGGCAAATAGATTTGTATTTATTACTTTATATTTATGCCATATACATTTACATAATAATAATTATAAAAAATTGTAGTTAGCATTTATATAGTGCTTACTATGTGCCAGTCACTATTGCTAAATGCTTTACAATTATCTCATTTGATCCTCACAACAACCCTGAGATATAGGTTCTATTATTATCCCCATTTTACAGCTGAGGAAAGGAGGCAAACAGACCTTAATAATGAGTTGCCTAGGGTCATCCCTAGTATTTGAACTTACATAGGTCTTCCTGACTTCAGGCCCAGCACTCATCTATTTTGCCGCTTCACACCTGTAAGTACTTATTTCCTCTATTACATAAACTTCTTGTGACTAGGAATTACTTCATTTTCTGTAGCTGTGCTAAGCACCTGACCAGCACTTAATAAATACTTGTTGATTGATTAATTCTTTTCAAAGCATTCACATGTTAATTTGATTTGATTCTTTAAAGTATTAAAAGTCCTGTTTTACAGGTGAGAAGAAATAGAGGTGAAGAAAGAAGAGGTGATAAGAAGAAATAGAGGTGATATATGATTTGGAACTAATTCCTACTTCCGAGTCCTTTCTATATCATATTTCCTTCTATTTAACTTCCAATCCAAAATAATTCCTTTAAATAATAGGAAATGGTTATATGTTGCTTAAAGTTATGATAAGTGTTCTATACTATAACTAAGTTACAGCTATTTGAAGTAAGAAAGATGTGTTCATTCCTTAGAATCCAGTGAAAAATTCTTCCTTAAACACAAGTTCAGGTCAAAACCTGTGTCTCCAATAATTCCTTTGTTTTGCTTAAAACATTAATGTAAATTTAAGATATAATTCAAATGCAACTGAGTATCTCTTAAAATGACCAAGTTATATTCTTCTCAGATTTTTGAAACTATCTGGCATGAAACAGCCAAAATTTATTCCCAAGTTTAAAATGAATAAACTTTAAAATAAAAAAAATCCCCAATTCTAGTAAATTTCCCCATTCTTCAAAGAGACAAAGATTACAAAAAGGATTTCTGCTGGTATCTTTAATTCATGTTTATGTCTTTATCTTTAATTAGTTTGGCTAATTCTTGAGGAGGGCAGAAAACATGTAGCTTATTATGTTAACTTTAAAAAAATATTAAGGGATCTAAATAATAGACTATGAATTGAGAGACACTATGTATAAATGACAAATCTGTCAGCATAAGCTTGAATCCTGGTTTTGGTCTTCCTTTCATAAAGTAAATTGTTCTCTATGGCATTCAATCTGCACACTACAGATCTCATTTTGGTTGTTGAAAATATCAAAAAGACTTTAGACCTACATATAAAAGATACTTATTTTATCCTTTTCTGACACACTGACCTGTATACTCATTTAAAAAGGAACACCACATCTTTATGTTATTAAATCTTTGTTTTGATCTATTAGTATTCACCAAAGTGCCATTTTATAAAACCCCACACTGAATAGGCAAGGCTGGAGGTGACCATCTGCAGCTTTGGAGTCTGCATTTGAATTGATGAAAAGAGCTTTGTGTTTTCATTGCCAAGTTTGATTCTTCCAGTCATTAGGCATTCCCCTCAGATTGCATCAATGAAGTGGACGCTCTTACACCAATGTGTTAAATTTTCTTCTCCTCATGGTTTCCTTTGCCAGCTATACTCAAGAATCACTATTGGGTCTAAGTCACATTTTTCTCAGAGCTATGTTAAAAGAGGGGGGTGGTATCAGAGCATCTGACTAAAGCCCATATGTGTTTCTGGTCAGTCTCCTGGCTGAGGGGTCACCTCACATTGTGGTGTGATTATACAGAGATTCATTCTTCTTGAACTGTGCTGCTCTGACCATTCTGGGGAAGATTAGATCTTCTAGTCAGTAGTAGAGAATGTCTTGGGATACTGATGTGAAATGCACACAACTCAGCCAGGGGGGCAGATTAGTTTGGTTTTGGGGGAGAATTTTAAATATTGGATATGCTTATATTCTTCCTTTATAACTCTGAAATGTATTATATAGCAAATTCTAACATAAAGAGAAATATATTTTTTTTCTCTGGCCTTATATTATTATATGTATTAAATCAGCTCATGAACACTGATGTGACACTTCAAGCACCATGAATTTTCATGACAAAGTCAGAGGATAATTTTAAAGTATTATTAAAGATCAGAAGGTTTCAATAATGCTATTAAGTAGGCCATTCTTTTAAATGATCACTTTTGCTTTGTAGAAATAACCCAGTAAAGCCTATTTGTTGTAATTCTTCATTTGCATTTTTTAAGAACCAGAACACAATATCCCATGTAGATAAGAAGGAAAGGCTTCATACATAGCAAAATATTTATAGCAGCATTTTTATAGTAGCAAAGAACTTGAAACAAAATAGATGTCCATCAACTGGAGAATGACTAAACAAATTGTGGTATATGAATGCAATGGAATATTGCTGTTTCATAAGAAATAATGAATATGGAGAATTCAGAGAAGTATACAAAGATAATGAACTGATGCAATGGGAAATAAGTATAGCTAAGAAAACAATATATGCAATGATTATCACAATGGAAATAGACAGACAATATTAAACATAGTATTATTGTAATGACCAATTTAGCCCTGGAGATCAGATGAAAAAATGTACCTTCCTTTCTACTTTTTCAGAAGTATAGATCACTTCATACACTCAGTTTCTTTACTGGCTGGTGTTGATGAACTGATTTTCTCTTTCCCTTTTCTTATGCTTTGCTACTGAAGATGGTTCTCTGGTCAGGGGACTAGGGAAGAACATATGAAGGGGATGTGAAAACAAAAGCTATCATTAAAAATTGTTCTTAGAGAATTGCACAGAACTGCTTCTCTTGAACTGGTTATGAATCATATGTACAGTCTTTATTTGGCTAAAGGAGGGAAAAGGAAACCACAGGCAAATAAATACCTTTTGCACCCTGTTAAAGATCCTAATCTCTAATGGGCACAGTTTTAAGGAATTCATTTTAATAATCAACAAGGATTTATTAAGTTCCCAACATGGCTATGGGGCTTGTTAGGTGGACAAGTTGCATACTGTACATTCAATTATATTTACTTGAGTTCAGGTTTTATTCACTTAGCTTTGGTATGTGAAATCTGCACTAGCTAAAGGAGCTCTGACTGCAAAATGTCCTATTAGTTTAATTATGTAAGTAGAAGCTTGCTATATCAGATATTTAACTAGGACACAGAAATTCTTGAGGGAATATGTATGTACTTCCAGTCTGGATAACTGTCATTTTGCCATTGGTATATTAACATACGTACATATTAGGTAGAACCTATGAGAATGAAAATAAGGAAAAAGAAAGTGCTAGGTGAGAAATAAAGTGTGGGAAGGAAGAGCAAATCTAAGTAAGAATTCTAATGAGTCATATATAACCTCTATAATAGCTCATATTTTTCCTTATTCCTTTTCCAAAGACCTCAAGCCATTTTGTAAACACTATTTTATTAATACTTATAATGTTTCATTTAACTGAAGGTAGACAAAGTCTTCATTCTACAAGGATGGGTAAAATTTAAATACTCAGAAATAAGGAAATACTTATTCAGGGCTAAAGGTTATTGGTTCAGAACTCATTTATTAGCCCATGTGACTTTTCTCAGGGAATTGGATCTTACATAGGGTTGCACAAAGAAAGAAACTATCAATGTCTATAGGCTACAAAGATTTCTGCTCACAGAAGGCTCATAATGGCCTTCCAGGTTCTGATTTAAATGAAAATTATCTTTGTCTTTGGCTCTTAAGAGAATGTCTGTTTACCTAAGACAGGCTTGATAAGCAACAGGAATCATGTTAGGACATTCTACCATGAGTACCTAACAGAGTCTTGCAAGTGGCAGGTACTCAATAAACATATATTGAAATAGAAAAAAAAAGGATAGGATAAAAGATTTTTAAAAGGGGAGGGAAAGAGAATTAGAGAATGGGGGGGAGAAGAAGGGATGGAAAGAGAAAAAAGGGGGGGAGAGAGAGACAGAGAGAGAGAGGCATAAGATTATGCCATTATCAGCTAGTATTGAATTCTTTTCTCCTTTGTTTGTCCATATACCTACCTTGTACTCTGTTCTATAAGGATCTTTTAATAATCCTTATTTTTCCTTCCCCCAAATCCCAGTCTTTTGAAATTTCCCTAAGATGACAAAAGCCTGAAGTCTGATCTATACTGCAGCCTTGGATACAAATAGAATATAAACAAAATTTATCTTCTATTGCCTGAGACTGATACCAAATTCTGCTTTCTTTTCTCACAGTCCCTTTCTTCTTTCCCATTAGTTAAAGTGTTCTTGAATGTTTAGATTGTGCAGGAATGTGAACTAGCCCAACTCTAGATCATCCATTGAAAGGCAGCTTTTATAAACAAACATGTTGGCAAGACGGTCTAGAGTCCAAGTAGCTGCTATGTTTCACCTCTCCTTCCCAGGTCCATGCATTTTGAAGATCATATCACAATATTATTGGAGACTTTGAAGAAGAAAGCACAGATTCTCCTTCCTCTTTGAGTTTCTAGCTGGCAGCTTTCATCTGATTATTTCAATCTGTGTTCTATTGGCCCTACTCAAATCCTGGGTTAGATCCTCAAAGGTAATAACCCTATGTTAATCCTCCACTAAAAGCAAGGGACTAGCCAAAGAACTGAAACTGTTTCTTCCATATGTAAAAGCAGAACATTCCCAGTAGGTCACTGTGTCAGCCCAAACACTTTGCTTTTAAAAAAAGTAAATGAGCACAGTAATTATTTGTCTTCAAAGCCTGGCAGGTATTTCTGTGTACAGTATAGGCTGCTGCTAAAGAAACCTACCTTATGTACCTAGTACAGGAGAGTGGTGATCCACTGTGCAAATATGCACAGGTATTGATAATTTTTATAAAATACATACTTGCCTGACAGAGTTGAAAAAGACTTGGATTTCACAAACTAAATATGTATTTAGGTAATTTTTTAAAAAAAGCTCATACTGCAATTCACAGGCCCAATAGACTGGATTTGTTTGATCTATTGTTGAAATCTATATTTATACACCTTTGCAAAAAAGCATATCATGTGTCCAAGAAAGCAAATCTAATATGTTAAGATGCTATTTTGAGATGGCTGTATAAGAGGTATTCAAGTTCATCTTCTAAACACACAAAGATCTGTTTACTAATGGTACAGATGTATGATTTACAAATTATACAAAATAAAACTAGATATAGCAGGAACATTTTGAAGTTGTTTTTTAAAAAAATTTGCACAGCGTCTAGGTGGTGCAGTGAACAAAGCACTGGTCCTGGAGTCAGGAGGACCTGAGTTCAAATCTGGCCTCAGACATTTAACACTTACTAACCATGTGACCTTGGGCAAGTCACTTAACCCCAATTGCCCTGCCTTCTTCCCTCCAAAAAAAAAAAGGAAAAAAAATTTGCACATAACATCTTTGGAACCCACATGGTCCACAATCTATTTAGGCCAGTTTTATGCTTCATTTTATACCCTGGCCATCCTGGCACAATCTCCCTTGCCTACCCCCACTCCTCTCTCTGAAACCATAATCAAATAAATATTGCTCTTGTTACTGGAAAAGGATGTGTCATTCTACTCTGCTACAACTCCATTCATCAGGGCTAAAACTTTTGAAACCAAATCATTGCTCCCAGAACATAATACCCCTATGTGTATTGCATCCCACTATCAGAATATAGGCTTCTTGAGGGCGGGGATTATTTTGTATTTGTATCTCCAGTGGTATACATGATAAGCACTTAATTAATATTTTTTAATCTACTCCTTCCTTACTGCAAATGAAAAGACTATTTGATTACTAGTCAACATGAATTCCATATTTCACAGTACTTCTAAATAAAATAAACATAAAAGTCATATTGAAGGAGAGTTTCAAGAAATATTTTGGTTCATCCTCTCTCCTTTTCTTCCCCAATAATATAATAAAGCACAGCAAAATGGTAAAATCTTCCAAATTTTGGTAGAAAAATCTGGTGTTTAGGTTGAGAAATGATAAAATTTTATTCTTCAGTCACCCAATCCATCTAGGAATCAAATATTTATTGAACATCTCCTAAAAGTCAGGTCTTGGATGAGAGACATGGAAAAAAGCAATAGATGTGCAGCCAGAGGACCTCAGTTTAAATTCTATCCTGGTCAACTGACTGCCTCTGTGACCTTAGACAAGTCACTGAGAATCTTTGGGCTTTGGTCTCTTCATATATAGAATGAAGGGTTTGGATTGGATGGCTTGTAAGTTCTCTTCCAGCTCTAGGTCCACAATCCAGTTATCTTTGTTTATCTGTAATCTGAGTGTGGAGTTGTAGACATAGGAATTGGAACTGAAATGTGGAAAGGAAGAATGGTTTTGGTGGAAAGATACTGACACAATGGGAACAATTTCATTAATCTGATATATCTAACAACTGGGGAATAAGTTTTAGTCAGTGAAGTTTGGTTATAGCTAATATCAGGCCCATGTGCCAGGAACAAAATTAAATGGTTGGGTAAAGTCTTTGATGATAATAGCATACTCTTTTTTATCAAGAAAGTGTGGAAATGCTCTGTTCGCCTTCCCAGAACCCAGAGTCATCCACCCCTATCTTATAATTCAACCTGCAAACAGATTAAGCAGTGGAGTTTGTGGAAAGTGTGTTTGCTCTGAGATGAGAACCCTTGTGTGACACTATGGTGACTCTCCTGACACTTCTAAGGGAAATATATATGCAGTTCTTACTCATCAGCAGGGAAACCAAGCTAAGAATTCACAATTTCTTTGTAACCTCAAGTATTTCACACAAATCATTATTTGGCTGTGAGACAGGAAATGGATTGTTAGCTTTCCTTTCAGTTATTTATTTTTAAAGCTGTAGAATGACCTATATTTCATAGAAGAACTAACCATTTTGAAAGCCATCAATTGAAAGAATTTGTACTGGCCTTTGATATTTTTTGTATTCCTGAAGGTATTTATTTGGAGTTTTAAATTTTAAAAATGTTAAAAACTATTGTAGATTTTAAGTAACTTTTCCTCAAAATGGAACCAAAAAAATGGTCAGACGTGAAAAACCTTGTATACTCTGGATTGCTCTATTTAAAATGTATCTATACTTTAAAAGAAAAAAAGAAAAAAAACAGATCTTTATTTAAATAGTTTGATTCTGATCAACGATAATATGGCTCATACTAAAGATGTTCTATCATAACCATGACTTCATTCCAAAGAGGATTTAGTGAAGTGACCAAGATCTAATTAAACAAGGACCTGTGAGGAAGAGTAAAACTGCTGGGGCTGTTTAGTTTAGAAAAGAAGAATAAAAAAAAATGTCTCCAAACATGAATCAAAATTACATAAAGGATGAAGACAGTATTTTCCATATGCATTGAGATCAGATAAAAAAAGAAATGGAAATACTAGCTGTGTAACATTGGGCAAGTTACTTAACCCCAACTGCCCACCAAAAAAGCAAAAAAAAAAAAAGAAATGGAATTAAGATGCAGAATTTAGTGAATATGAGATTTGTAGCTAGGAAAGCATTATCAAAGTAACTTGGTAATTTTTGTTCTGGGAGATTTATTTATTTATTTACAATTACGTAGGTCTCTATGTTGGTTTAGGGACCACCCTAACAACAAAGAGAGAGAGATACTTATGACCCTTAAAGTTCCTTTGTAGGGACAGCTAGGTGGTGCAGTGAATAGAGCACCGGCCCTGGAGTCAGGAGGACCTGAGTTCAAATTTGACCTCAGACACTTGACACACTTACTAGCCATGTGACTTTGGGCAAATCACAACCTCAATTGCCCTCCAAAAAGCAAAAAAAAAAAAGTTCCTTTGTATCTATAATTCTATTTGTTACTACATATTAACCTAGCTATGTTAACCTAGCTATATGATGTGCCCTATGTAATTTCGATACTTAAAATAGGAGGAAAGAAAAACAAATTGACATATAAAAATCATTTAGAAAACAACTACTTTAGGCCACAAGATGATACATACAGAGATAAACAAATGGTCATATTCCTTGCAAATTAGCAAATATAATTTGGGAGGTCTGGGTTTGTATCCCTTTATGCTCCCCTACAAATAATTCATTAGTTTTGTGACTATTCCCCATCAGTAAAATAAGGATTATGCATGGCCCTAGGTAAAGTTTTGAAGATTAGTTTCTCTAATAGGACCTTTATGCTTCTTTCTCTTACCTTTCAATATTCATTCTTTCCACTTACATAACACATAAAATACCTAGTAATCTCATAACAGTTCTTGTGGGAGAGGTGTTCAAGTCATCCCTTCTATAAGAGAGGAGAATTATGGGAGGTAGGGGTCAAAACTACATCATACTAACTTGTTAGTGATTGAATGTGCTACTCTACCAAGGATATGTGCTTTTAAAAACAGGATTATTTGCAGTGGTTAGACTAAGATAATTTCAGGCAGTATTAGGGAGGCATTTTTGAACAGCAGACCCTTTTTGGTATTCTTCCTGTTATAACACATCAGTTGAGTGAATGATCATTCTATCTGCCCATAAGACTATTGCTGATGTGGATAATAACAATTGTGCAGAATTTCTCCTTCCAGGTATATGGCAAAGAAAAAATGAAAACATATATGTGTATATACAAATGCATATATATATGTATATATGTACATATACAATGTATTTTGGATTCTCTGGGGGAAAATCATTATGTAAACTCAAAATTTTATGATTATTAAAGATAGGAGATTTGTCAATATTCACAAGTTTCCACATTTTTAAGTGCAATTAGATTAGAGCTGATAAAGGAAGTTGACAGATTAGAAGAGAAAAGCTGGTGAATGCTGGAGGGGCAGAGGTCAAAGGGGAGGTGAATGAAAGAACCTGAACAATAGTGGAATGGAAAGGAATGGAAGGGGTGGGGGGCAGAGCTAGTTAAAGTGTCATAGTTTCCTATGAAGATACTAATTTGTTTTTGGAGGAGAACTGGCAATCAAGTACTAAATAAGAATTGAACCCAATATGAATATTTTCTGTACTTTCTAGTTCTATTCCACGTTATTCCCCAGCTCATTGCTCATTTCCAATTAAATCAAATCATTTTATTCTTAGCTTGCCCTTACACAATTTAAACTCAAACTTAAAAAACGATATAAAGTTCCTTCTTTGAAAACTAGGCTAGTATGTGTTTCCTTATCACTTCTCTTATTATGTTCTATAGCTTTGGAATGTAAAGTACTATTTGGAAGGGAATATATCTCAGTTTAAATTATTTTTTGCACAACAGCATCTAGCACAATGACATGGTAAAGTACTTGCTTTATAAATATTTACTATGGCATCAAGCATAGTACCTTACACATAGTAGGCACTCAATATTTGTTGAATAATATGTGGTGGGCACTAATTCTGCATAATTTTGTGTTAAAAATAGGCTTCTAGAATAACCATCTTATTAAAATTGGTGAAGCAGGAATACCAACTTTCTGGGGAAGTACAGCTAGACAGCTAGGTGGAGCAACAGATAGAGTTCTGGGTTTGGAAACAGAAAGACTCATCTTCTTGAGCTCAAATCTGGCCTCAGACTCTAAACAGCTGTGTAACACTGGGCATGTGACTTAACCTTGTTTGCCTCAGTTTCCTCATCTGTAAAATGAGCTGGAGAAGGAAATGATAAACTACTCCAGTATCTTTGCCAAGAAAACTCCAAATGGGGTCACAAAGAGTCAGAAGACATGACTGAAAAATGACTGAACAACAATAACACATATTAACAACAAATCCAAAGCTTACTTTGGTCAGCACATGGCAATCACAAGTGATCAATAACTGACTATTGTTAAAGAAAGACATTTAGTTATTTAAGTTAGATTAGACTGTTAGGTAATCAGAAAAATTAAAAAAAAAACCTATTGCATCAAACACAATTATGATGCACAAAATATAATTTGGGGGTTATGCACATTTCTTTAAGAAAATTTTAAAAACCCTGAAGATAAAATGAAACACTCTATTGTCTGTGTGTATATTTAATAGCTCACATTTATGTAGAACTTTAAGGTATACAAAATACTCTCCTATAACCACTCTGGTAATGAGGTAGTATATAATTATCCCCATTTTACAGATGAGGAATGTGAGGGTCAAAAAAATGAAGTGACTCTTTCGGGCTCACACAGCTGTTCTCTGTTGGAGTCAGGATTAAATCTAGGTTTCCTGGCTCTAGCCTAGTCTTCTCTCTTTCCATTTATTCTCTTTTATTCATTTGTATTTAATTTTTATTCTAATCTTTCAAATTACATTCAATAGAAATTTGATAAAATCTTATCCCTTTCTTTTGCTGACAAGAACTTTGTTAATACAAATATTTTTTCTTCATATTATGTATATATGACTTCATTTGTAAACTTTTCCTTTTTATATTGCTATTTTTTTTCAATAATTGAGTATCTAAAGCTAAATATTGTATAAATTATAGAACAATAGTCAATTTTAGTCCTGGATCAAGGTAAGGAAAATTCTAGCAATACTTTTGTTGCCCTCTTAACACACAATGTATATGTAAATTATTTGACTTTCGATCAGCTCATAGATATTTTTGGAAATCTGGGACAGAGCTTTCACAGTCACCTACCCTTAATGAATGGACCTCAGGGTTTTCTGGCTGTGGTTGACAAACTCAACCTTTAAATTTGAAAAAAAAAAACCTTCCAAAACTTAAATAGAAATCAGACAGTTCAAGGCAACCTAGTAGAAGAGATTAAGGAAGCACATAGTTCCTATAAGCCTGCTTTACTTGTCTAGACGACAAGCATGCCTGAATCTAGGGTCATAATAAAAATACAAATTACAGGCAAGAATGATTAGCTTAGATACAAATGGATAATTTAGACTCATGGATGGCTTAAACTCTAATAAATAAGAAAGCAAAAATCTTACAGTTAATTAGTATTACTCATTAATAATATAAAACTGAAGAAATCATCCAGAAAACCAAGTACGCCTAGGGAGTTAAAGTGATTTGTCCTTTTACAGTTTGTTAATGTGATGATATGAGTGGTATATAGAAAAGGATCAGTTAAGTTTCATTATCTTTCAGGTCCTGAAAAAAATCTCCTGTGTTGTTAAAGACATATCAATTAGAAAGTGCCATCCTTTTGTTATTGTCAATATTCAGCTGGTTTTACCCAAGATCGAAGGACTATGCAATTGTTTTGTTTAAAATATAAATGTAAATAAAATCATCCCAATGAAATAAATGTAGTTTTATGTGTAAAAAGATGGATTTAAAATGTTTGCAATGAAGTGTCTCATATCTTAATAGAACAACACAATTTTAATTAGTACCAGTCAAAAAGTACCTGCCTTCAAAGATTTCATATAACATACTTCAAAGTCATGTCAGTTTAGTTCCATCAAATTCACCTCTAAGTCAAGAGAGTAAAAAACAAAAACAAAACAAAAATAAACACTTTTTTTGACTGTTGGCTCTTCCATTATAAATTGGGGTAGGAAGGGGTTAAATAATCCTATAAGGTGTTTCTAGGGCTACTGATGAAGTAGAGATGCTTTTCTACCCAAGTGGGAGAGTAGATGGAGTGCTGGACATATAGGCAAGATGGATGACCTGAGCTCAAAATCAGACTAGTTATGTGACCCTGGGTAAGTAACTTAACCTCTCCATGCCTCAGTTTCCTCATCTGTAAGATGGGAACAATAATAGCACCTACCTCCTAAGGCTGCTGTGAAGATAAAACAATATTTGTAAAGAACTTTCCAAACTTTAAAGTGCTATATAAATGTTAGTTATTATTATTATTACAAATGATAATATTATTACAAGATGCCTTGTTCTAAATAGTGGTGATGGTTTCCAAAGGGATCCCAAGAAAATATTTTAAAACTACAAATGGACAAAAGATATATACTAGAAAAGTTGACTATTTGCCGCAATCTACCTTTTTTTTTTTAAACAAGGCAAACAGCATGAAGAATGCCTTGTCTGACTGCCAAATGACAGCATTTTTTAAAAAACAAAATCATTTTACTTACTTTTGAACTTTTTCATTGGCCTCTTGGGAGGCCTCTAAGGCTTGCTGAAGCTTTAATTCCATGTTTGCTCTCTCTGTTAGGGCTTGCTGCAGCTGGATGGCCAGTTCTTCATTTTGCTGATGAGTGATGGAAACAATATCCTCTCTGTTTTTTAGGGCATCCTCATAGGTACTAAGAGTACAGTTAAATTGATCCTTTAGACTTTCTTCTTGGGATAACGATTTGTGTAAACTATAAAAACAAGGAGGGGTATGAATGGTCTATTTAAAATTCCTATTTTTCTAAACATTATCAAAATCACTTCAATACATAAATATTAGCATGCATTTATATATTTCAACAGAGAAAATTATCATTAAATCACAATATTAGAATAAACCTCCAGGTATTATTTATTCCATTCCTTATTCCTTCATGCAGAATTTTGCTTAAGACATGCCAGGCAAATGATTATTTACCTTGACAACCCAAACATATTAAAACATACAACTATATGTCAAATTAGCTATATCACCATAAACTTTACATTTGATTTTTTCTAAAAGGAATAGCAAAAAACTGGACAACAAAGTATTTCTACATAAGTAAAAAGAAAATTATAAAACTTTCTAAATGCAAGGCAGTGAGAAGTGGAGTACTGAGCCTTAGACTGGGATTTAGTAGAACTAGGGTTAATTCTGCTAATACTTAATGAGTATGAACCAGGACTGTGCAAACATGGATGAGCCATATATAAAGCATTTTCTCATTTTCATACCTGAGATATAAGCAGAGTTAAAAATAACCAAAAGACACTCTACAGGGGAGAGCATTAAGTACCTATATATATTTTCTTTGTGCCAAAAACATATACCCATTAGGTCACATTGCACAAAGGCATACAAATTAAGACTAAATGAACACAGAAGAAATATACAGATGAATAGAACTTTAAAATGCTAAAGGTCAGATCTTTCATAAGTCATTACACCTACCAGCTGAGGTTATTTTGAAATGGCACCAAGAACCTCACTCAATTAAATAAAGACATTTGAAAAATATAAATATTTAATAACAGAAATTCAAAATCCACAGAGGAGATGTACCTTTTTATTAAATAAAATCATTTCAGTATTTGCATACAAAGGAAATGTCAATTGGAGACTTGCAGTAAAGTGGCTTATCTGCATACTATGAATTGAAAATGTGACCAAAAGGTGAATATCATTCTTAAAGCTGGTAAAAAAAATTTTTTTCTTTAAAGTTAGCCTCAGAACTTTAGGATGTTTCCAGAGGGAAAATAATGTGCAACTACATACAAGTTTGACTAAGTATTTAAAGCTGAAATATATATTTTTAAATATCTATAGTCTTACTTTGAAGCAAGTGGCATGTGGCATCAAGAGGGAAGTAGAAATAAGATAGTAAAGTTTAACACCTTTGTTAAACTTTTGTATAAGTGTCTGTTGCAATATAAAAAAGGGATGAATACTTCTAAATCTATAAAATGTGATCAAATAAACCAACATCATTCTTCAGTGTTTTCCACCTTATCTCTCATCCTTTTCCCTCTCTTCTGTTTCATCTCATATCATTTCCTACAGTCGTCATCTTCTATATACTTCCTTACTATGTTTTCTTTCTCTGATTTTTTCTAGAATTTTCATTTCTTCATATCTGAATCTTCTGTGAAACATCTCATTCCATTATAAACATACACAGTAAGGATTATGGGGCCTGTCAACCTCACTTATAGATCACTTCTTAGCTTTCTGTTTGAATCATTTTTACATTTAATCATATCCTGAATTCTAGGACATTCCAGGAATATATTTGTATATTACCTCATTAATTAATACAATTTCAATATGTCTTTCAATTAATCAAAGTCCCCATCCCATTTCACCAACAGAATGGAGAAAGCTCTTTTCCTAACAATGATTATTCATGTTTCTTTGGAACTCCTCCAAGCTTCTAGTGGGAGAGAAGAGGAGGCTGGGCACAAGAATACTGACAATGCTTGGAACTTGAGACAAGGATATAGCATAAAAAGGGGAAGAAAAGTGGGAGATGCAGCCTTGGGGACTGGGAAGAATGGCAGAGACTTTTCACTGGACTGGAAAGCAATTAGCCTCTTCCTGGGGAAGCAGACTTTATTGTCTGTGGCAGGCTGACAGGTGAGCAGCAAGCCAGCTGGAGGAAGGGCCAAATCAATAGTGGACTCTCTTCCTCTCTCCTGTCACCTTTTATTTATGCTGAAAACTGCCCAATTCTGTACTATCTTCATACCCACCAAAGGTGATGATATTTTGTAAACCTGATTTTCTTTTTTATTAAGTGATTTTGTTTCCATTGTCTGTGGGTGTGGTGTTACTGGAGATCTGTGGGGAGGGATGGCAAAAAGGAGGAACAGTTTTGGGGGCTATATTGTATTGACTATGGCACTAACTGGCAAGGGAAGAAAAAGACTTCCATGGGAGCTTTCAAGTCTCAATTTAGTTTTATGAATGATCCTATAACTCTCCCAGATACAACCCATAAGTTGAATTCGAGGTTCACTTAGATTTCTAATAGGGAAATGAAAGGACTTGAAACCATGTCTAATTGAGGGTGTGAATTACAGGTCCTAGATGCTGTTAATTTAATTTAATTTTCAGTTCCAAATGTACCCCTTCTCCTATCCTCTCTGTAGCCATTGAGAAGGCAAAAAATGAAATCATGCAAAACAATTTTCTACATTAGCTATATTCCAAATAAAGACAAGAAAAAAAAAAGAAAAATGCTGCCATCTGCACTCTAAGTTCATCGGTTCTGTATCTGGAGATAATTCTTTTCATTACTAGTTCTTTGGAATTGTGATGGATCATTATATTGATAAGTTAGTAAGTCTTTCACAGTTTTTTTTTTTTTAAAGATTGCTGTTCTATATAAATTGTTCTCCTGGTTCTGCTCGCTTCACTTTGCATTAGTTCATAGAAGTTCATATAGGTTTTACTAAAACCATTCCCTTCATTATTTCTTACAGCACAATTATATTCCATGACATTCATATACTATAACTTCTTTAGTCTTTCTCCAAGTGATGGCTATCCCCTCAGTTTTCAATTCTTTGTTACCACAAAAAGAGCTTTTATGTATACACAAACATATGCATAGATATATGTATGTACATGTACACACACATACACCCACATATATATATACATACATATGAACATTTTTTTACAGATGAGTCCTTTTCTTCTTTCTTTGATCTTCTTGGGATGTAGAGCTAGTAGTGGTACTAATGGGTCAAGAGATAGGAAAAGTTCAATAGACTTTGGGATATAGTTCCAAATTACTTTCTAGAATGGTTGGACTAGCTCACAGTTATACCAAAAGTATATTAATGTACCTATTTTCCAACATCCCCTCTAATAGCTGCCATTCTCCTTTTTTTTTTGTCACCTTATCCAATCTGATGAGTATGAGGTGGTACTTTAGAATTGTTTTAATTTGTGTTTTTCTGTTAGTGATTTAGAGCATTTTTTAATATGACTAATTGATTACTTGGATTTCTTCCTCTGATACTTTTTGTTTATATACTTTGACAATTGATTTAAGAATGGCTCTTATTCTTATAAATTGGGCTCAGTTCTCTATATATTTTAGAAATGAGAACTTTATCAGAAAAACTTACTGCAAAGATTTCCCACCAGTTTTCTGCTTTTCTTCTTTGGCAGCATCGGTTTTGTTTGTGCAGAAAAAAATTATATAATCAAAACAATCCATCTTGTTGACTGTAAACTTCTCTTGTTTATCATGAATTCTTCCACTATTCATAGATCTGATGGGTAATTTTTTTTATGCTTTCCTAATTTGCTTACAATATGACTATGTCTAAATCATGTAGACATTTTGAATTTATCTTGGACACAATGTGAGATGTTTATGACCTAGATGGTCTAGTCCTAGTCTCTGCTAGACTATTTTCCAATTTTCCCAGATGTTTTGGTCAGATAGTGAGTTTTTGCCCCAAGAGTTGAGATTTTGAGGTTTGTCAAACACTAGGTTGTTGTGCTCCTTTGCTACTATGTACCTAATCTCTTCCATTGGTCAACCATTCTATTTCTCATCCAGAATCTATTTTTTTTTTGATGATTATAGCTTTGTAGTATAGTTTGAGATCTGGCACTGCCAAATTTCATTCACTTTTTTTCATTTATTTCCTTGATGTTCACTTATTCTTAATATTGAGTCAGAGTACATTCTTGGTATTAAACCAGCCTGGTCAAAGTGTATGATTTTTTTGATATATTTACTGTAATCTTCCTTCTAGTATTTTATTAAAAATTTTTTTGCATCGACATTTATTAGGAGAATTGGTATATCTATCTATCTATCTATCTATCTATCTATCTATCTATCTATCTATCTATCTATCTATCTATCTATCTATCTATACCCCCCCCTGTTTTGGTTCTTCCTGGTTTAGTTATAAAAACCATAACTGTGTCACAGAAGGAATTTGGTAGGATTCCTTCTTGATATATATTTTTTAAACAGTCCATGAAGTATTAGAATTAAAAGTACTTTAAAAGGTTTGTTGGGATTTGCTTGTAAATCCATCTAATCCATGGGTTTTTCCCTTAAAGTTCATTTATGGGCTTGCTCAATTTCTTCATCTAAGCTAGAGTTATTTAAGAATTCTATTTTTTTATTCTGTTAATCTAGGCAATTTATATTTTTTGCAAATATTTAGCTATTTCATTTGGTTTGTTGGTTATATTGGAAAAATAGTTTCTAATTGCTTCATTGGCTGTGAATAGATCATTTTCATTTTTGATCCTGATAATTTGTATTTCTTCTTTCTTTATTTTAATAAAATTAGCCAATGATTATTTAATTTCATCGTTTTTAAAATTTTCCTAGTTTTATTTATTAGTTCAATGGCTTTTCAAAATGTTCAATTTTATTAATCCTTTGATTTTCAAGAATTCTGTTTTAGTGTTTAATTGGGGGTTAATTTTTTCTAGTTGTTTTTTTTTTTTTTAAGATGCCTGAGCAATTCTCTGTCTTGTTGTCCCCTCCCTTCCTCTTTCTTTCTCTCTGACATAAGCATTTAGAAACATAAGTTTTTCCACAATTACTTCTTTGGCTTCCTCCTACACATACTGTTATGCTTGTGTCATTGTCATTACCTTTAATGAAATTATTGATTATTACTATGATTTGTTCCTTAACCCCTTCTTTAGGATTAGGTTATTTAGTTTACAATTAATTTTTAATCTATGCTTCCAAGGTCCTTTATTGTATGTAATTTTTATTACATCATGGTCAGGAAGAGATGCATTTAATATTTCTGGTTTTCTTCATTCAAATTTGGGGAAGGTACCATGAGAAATATGTATACATTTTTCTATTCCCATTCAATATTCTGTAAAGTTCTTACACTTCTAAATTTTCTAAAATTCTAGTGATCTCTTTAACTTCTTTCTTGTTTATTTTATAGTTAACTTTGTCTAGGTCTGAAAAATTGAGCTTCCCCTGCTATTATATCTTTTCTTCCCATTTCTGCCTGAAACTTCTTGAAATTTTATTTCAAGAATTTGAATTCTAAGCTATTTGTAACATATATGTTCAATATTGATATTAATTCATTTTCTATGCTATCTTTCAGCAAAATGTAATTTCCTGTTTATCTCTTTTAATTAGGTCTATTTTGGCTTTTGCTTCTTCAGCAACAATAATTGCTACCTCTGCTTTGTCTGAAATATAATAGAGTCTGTTCTTGCTCCTAATTTTAATTTTATGTATAGCCTACTGTTTCAAATGTTTCTTGTAAATACATATGTTTGAATTCTGGTTTCTAATCCACTCTGTTATATTCCCATTTTATTAGTAAGTTCATCTTATTCACATTAATCATGGTTATGATCACTAACTGTGTATTTCCCTCTATCCTATATTCTTCTATTTATTCATCCTTCTCTTTTTTCACCTTGTTCCCTTCTCAAAAGTTTGGGCAATTTTCCCTTATAATTTCTTAAAATATGATGTTTAGGCTCTTTTTTTGTTCATGATTTTGTGGTAGTCCAATGATTCTTAAATTATCTCTCCACCAACCTTTTTTCTAGGTCAGTATTTTTTCCTATATCTCACATGTTCTATTTGATTTTCAGTCTCTTCCTTTTATTGCTTCTGGATATTTCATGTAGTCATTAGCTTCTACTAGGTTAATTCTACTTTTTAAGGAATTATTTTATTTAGTATTTGTGTACCTCTTTTGCCAAACTGTTAATTTTCTCTTCATAATTTTCTTATATGGCTCTCATTTCTTTTCCCAGTTTTCCTCTGCTACTCTTAATTGCTAATTTCGGGGCTTTTTAAAAAAAAATCTTATTCTTGGAATTCTTGTTGAACTTGTATCCAATTTTCTTTTTTTTTCCCTTGAAACTTTGCTTGTAAATGTTTTTAAGTGACTGTCTTCTATGTTTGTGTCTGGAGCTTTCCTGTAACCATAGCTGATTTTTATGGCTAGGATATTTTTTTTTGCTTGTTTGTTTTTTCATTTTTCCAGACTACTTCTTGACTTCAGATTTTGTGTTAGTGTTGGACTCTGCTCACTTCCAGGGAAGATGTCTGACCTGAGCTTCTATCTTTTTATGTCCTTCTGTTGTTTTCATAGCTTAGTCTGGGGGCCTTAGGTGCATCCAAAGTTGTGTGATCTGGGGAGAGGTCTGTTCATTGCCCTCCAGATCTGTGCTCTCTAAGTGTCTGGCATAGGTTTGGTTATGTTGGCTTGTGTGTGATTGAGTTTCTGTCGACTGCTGCTGGATTCAATCACTGTTAGTCTACTGGAAGGTTCTATAAGCTCAGTGGCTCAACTGCTGGCTCCCTCTTGGTTTTGGTCTCCTGTCCTGGTTTATTTCCTTATAGTCTTATTGTGAGGTATAGGTTAGAACTGACTCCTCACTCTGCTCTAGGTCTCAGAGTCAGTCACATGTTTCTGGAACTTGTTCCTTGATCCTTAAACAGGTAGTACCACTTCTCCCTTGAGATTATTCCTTTCTGCTCTGTAATTGTGACCTGGCATTGGGTAATGGGTGACAAAGTTGCCACGTGGTAATGATGAGGTACAGGCTCTGGGAACCCCCTTGAGCTCTCCTTGAATCTTCCCACATAAGACATTTGCCTGAGGCCATAAGCCTTTCATTATAGCTAGGCCCAAATCTCTGTTACTAGCCTAGCCCTCTATTGTCCAGCTACTCTCTACCCTTGATCCTCCCAATATATCTATGCCCAAATCTGTTTACCCTTAAACTAGCTTAGCTCTCCATTATCTGTCATCTCCAGCTAGCCTCCAGTTATTTCCCACCCCTTTTCTCTCATTACTGGAGTCTGACCTCATTTGATTCCTCCTGAAGACCCTCCCCAAATTCCCCTCCTAGACCACCCCTAGATCCCTCCCACAACCTTTCTGTATATAAGACCCATCTTGCCTCCATGAAGGGCTAGATTTCTAATTTTCTAGCAGAGACTCACTCTGTGTCAGATTATTCTGGTCCACTTATCCAATACAAGTCTCACAGACACCTAGGCTCCTTAAGAGTCTACCCATTATGATGAACCTTTAATAAACTTTGCTTTTAAAAAAAAACAACCAAAAAACTTTGCTTTACTTTGGCTGAGAGAAGACTTGAGTCTAATTCATTCAGCAGGACGTGGCATTTTGGTTTGGGGTCTTGAGTACTCCTAAACCTTAAACCTCAACATTTTATGACCTCAACAGTAACTCTTCTGGTTCTCAGTGCTATTATGGGGATCCTCTGAAATCTCTTTTTGCCTGGGTTTTTCCTGCCCAGGCCCCCAATCCTCTTACCAGCCCTTAGTGCTGGAGCTCTCCCTGCCACAGCTACTGCTTGCTCAAAATTTTTCATAAGAATACTAGGATGTTATATTATCCCTTCTTTTGCAACTATATCCTTATTTTGTATCTATTTGTGTTGGGAAAGTGGTTAGTGTTTACGCATTGCAAAAAGTGCTAGCTCTTGGTTTTGGTTATTTCCCTAAGAAAGGCCCCTCTATGCCTATGCATTTTTGAGTTTTTACTATAAACAAATGCAGTATTTTGCTAATATAACTTTCTGCATCTATTTAAATAATTATGTGTTTTTGCTAATTTTGCTATTTATGATTAAATATGCTAATATTTCCTAGTATTGAATCATTCTTTTATTTTTTTGTATGATTCATACCTCTTTTAAATACTTGAAGATAACTATCATATCCCCTCTCAGTTCTCTCTAGTCAAGGCTAAATTTCCCCAGTTCTTTCAAGGAAAATTCATGTGGTACAATCTTAAAAGACCTTCACTACCCTGGCTGTTTTCTCAATTCTCTTGATAATCTTTTACAAAATGCAATAACTAAGACTGAACAATACACTGTATATGGCCTGAGCAGACCACTGTATTATCATTGGATAATATACCTCCTTAGTTTAGCCTAAGATTGTAATAGCTTTATTGGCTACCATATACCACTATTAACTCATAATGAGCTTAAAGCCTTCAGATCTTTTTCTAACGCACTATTGTGTAGCTATGTCTCCCACATGCTGTACCTATGATTTTTATGTTTATCTCAGTCTCTAATGGATTCAGTTCTCATCCACTGTCTCTCACAACCTGACCAGCTTAGATCAGTCACAGAAAATCACTAAAATTGAAACAAAGAACTAAATGAAGAAGGAATTTCACATTGTAAGAGGGCAGAAACTTTAGAGTTCAAGGTCTTGAAGGAACATTCTAGTTCTTGAATCACAAAGTACTTCCCTTTCCAATAACCATTACCAGCCAATGGGGACAAAAAAATGACAATTAATTCACTAGTGCTAGGCTCTTCTGGGTAACATATACAACTATCCTGCTTTTAGGTATCAGCATGGATGAAGCTGTAATACCTAGGAGACTTTTTTTCTGTCTGCTCTGCATTTGTGCTCTGGGTTTTCAGCTAAAAATGTTAGTTTATGGGTGTGGCTCTAATTGAGTTCATACAGGTCTATTTACATCCTGTTTTCCTGTGCTTTTGAGTCCTCTGGCATCTCTGCTGTAAATCTGTTTCTGTTGTCAGTCGTGCAAGTAAGACAACAAAGAACTTATGTCGAGTATTTTTCAATAGAAAAATTCCATACAACAAAAGAATTGGAACAGTCTCTTAGATTATTGTCAGAGGATTACTTTAGTAGAATTTATCTTATATTTTCAATTTTTGAAAACAGAATTCAGACAATATTCTTAGATTCGGCAGATGATACTCTACTATCTATATAGCTATGTGTTACAGTGTCCAAGAACAAATATTACCTTAGTGGATCATAGTTCTAAACCTATTTGTTTATCAAGATATATATGTGAGGTGGAGTCAAGATGGTGGAGTAGAAGCAGGACTTCCAAGCGGCTCTGGCTTCCACCTTCATCAATCCATGTAAAAAGGGGACTCTAAACAAACTTTGGAAATGCAGAACCCACAAAATGACACAGAAAAGCTAACCTCCCGCTGAAGACAGCCCAGCAGGCCAGCAGCAAGCAGCCAGTGCAGTGCTCTGGGAGTCGACCCCACCTCCAAGCCGAGGCTTTAGCCCCAGGGTGGGCCTGACCAGCCGCCTGCAGGAGGGACTCCAGATCAGCAGCAGCTGTGGCCATTTCCAGATTTATCAACACATATATGCGAAGGACAAAATGAAAGGTCAGTGCAGTCTGGACTTTGGGACCCAGTAAGTGGGAGTGTGGTGGCTTTTGCCACCGTGTCAAGAAGCCACTGAGATGCCGGCACAGCCAGCCAGTGCAGCTTCAGCTCCTGGCCTGCAGAGTGTAGGGGGACCAAGCACCAGTCTGAGGGGTAACTGCTCTTGCTTTAACCTTCTTGGATCTGGATTGCAGTCTAGGGTGGAGGTCCTGGGGTGTGTGTCCAGCTTTCCAGAGTGTGTGGAGACCTCAGAGAGGGCATCTAATACCTCTGGCAGCTGAGAAAACCTCAGCGTTTGGGACAAAACCTCCCCAGTCTGGTGGCAGAGTACTACTGTGACAAAAAGTCCAGGGGTCAAGTGACTGAGGGGTGACATGACCAGGCAAAGGAAACAAAGCAGACAGAAGATTCCAACATTAGACTCCTATTTTGGGGACAAAAAGGAGCAAAGCATGGAACAAGAGGAAGACAGTGAAGTCAGAACTCCTGCACCAAAAGCTTCAAAGAAAAATATGAGCTAGTTACAGGCCACAGAGGACCTTAAGAAGCAGATAAGAGAAGTGGAGGAAAAATTGGGAAGAGAAATGAGAACAATGCAAGAAAATTACAAAATGAGGGTCAACAGCCTGACTGAGGAAAATCATACCTTAAAAAATAGACTAACTCAAATGGCAAAAGAGGCTCAAAAAGGCAATGAGGAGAAGACTGCCTTAAAAAGCCAAATTTGACAGATGGAAAAAGAATCTCAAAAGCTCAATGAGGAGAATCATTGCTTCAGAATTAGACTGAAGCAAATGGAAGCTAATGACTTTATGAGAAATCAAGATGCTGTTAAACAGATCCAAACAAATGAAAGAATAGAAGGCAATGTGAAATATCTCATGGGAAAAACCACTGACCTGGAAAATAGATCCAGGAGAGATAATTTAAAAATTATTGGACTACCTGAAAGCCATGATCAAAGAAAGAACCTAGAAATCAACCTCCAGGAAATTCTCAAAGAAAACTGCCCTGATGTTTTAGAAGCAGAGGGCAAAATAGAGGTTGAAAGAATCCATCGATAACTTCCTGAAAAAGATCACAAAAAGAAAACTCCTAGGAATATTATAGCCAGGTTCCAAAATTCCCAGATCAAGATGTTCTGGAATTCCCAGATTAAGGAGAGAATATTACAAGCAGCCAGGAAGAAACAATTTGAATATTGTGGAAGCACAATCAGGATAACCCAGGATCTGGCAGCTTCTACACTGAGGGATCGAAGGGCTTGGAATATGATATTCTGGAGGGCAACGGAGCTGGGGTTAAAACCAAGAGTCACCTACCTAGCAAAACTGAGTATCATGTTTCAGGGGAAAATATGGTCATTCAGTGGAATAGAGAACTTTCAAGCATTCTTTCTGAAAAAACCAGAGTTGAATAGAAAATTTGACATTCAGATACAAGAAGCAAGAGAAGCATGAGAAGGTAAACAGGGAAAAGAAATCATAAGGAACTTATCAAAGTTGAACTATGTACATTCCTAAATGGAAAAATGACTTATGAAACTTTTCTCAGTAGTTGAAGGGAATAGAAATATATATATGTGTCTATATATGAGGGTATATGGTCATATGAATACATATGTGAATATGTGTATATATGTTTAGAGATATACATAGAGGGCACAGGACCAATTTAACAGGAAGGGATGATACTTAAAAGGTGAAATTAAGAGGTGAGAGAGGAATATAATGAGAGGAGATGGGGAGAGACAGAATGGGGTAAACTATCTCATATAGAAGAGGCAAGGGAAAATGGTTACAATGGAGGGGAAGAATAGGAAGGCAAAAGGGAATGGGTCAACCTTATTCCCATTGAATTTGGCTTGAGGAGGGAATGAAATACACACTAAATAGGGTATCTCACCCTCCAGGAAAGTAGGGGGGGAAGGGGATGAGAGGGAGGATGAAGGAAGGGAGGGCAGGCTGGGGGGGAGGGAAGTTGGAAGCACCCACTTTTGAAAAGGGACAGAATCAAAGTAGAGAATAGAACAAGTGGGAGGTGGGATAGGAGGGAGGGAAATATAGTCAGTCTTTTACAATATATGTACTATGTTTTTGTTTTGTATTAGCCACACATGTACAACCTATACTTAACTGCTTATCTTCCCAGTAAGGGTGGGTGACAACAGAGGAAGGGAATGAATCTAGAATTCAAAGTTTTAAAATCAAATATTCAAATATATATAAGTACATATGTGTATATAGATATATACACACACACACTATTATTAATACTATTTTACATGTAATTAGGAAATAAGATATACAGGCACTGGGACATAGAGATCCATTGGAAAACTCTAAAGGTGTATGGGAGAAAATATGGGAGAGAACAGATTGGAGGAGGGAATATCCTGTGGGACTGCTATTTTGGGGCAGTGTGTAGGGGAAAAACGAGGAGAAAATTTGTAACTCAAAATCTGGCGGCAATGAATGATGTAAATCAGAAGTTAATAAAGCATTTGAAAAAAAT
This sequence comes from Petaurus breviceps papuanus, assembly GCF_028583685.1. Classification (NCBI taxonomy): domain Eukaryota; kingdom Metazoa; phylum Chordata; class Mammalia; order Diprotodontia; family Petauridae; genus Petaurus; species Petaurus breviceps. Next base: position 9,750,876 of record NW_027185735.1, on the reverse strand, counting down.
ACAAAATATACATGAGAAAAAAGATATATATGTGCATGGGTATAGAAAATAGTCACATTTTCGTTTTAGATAGTTTAGTCAGTTTTAGCAGAGAACCAAGGGCACATCCATATTTATGTTGAAGTGCTGTACCCTAGGGTCACCACATCGTGAAATAGTTAAATAAAAGTTCTGGGGAAGTTGTCTATACCGGTTGCTTCTACTTCCTCAACTTTTACTCACTTTTCAACTCTATGTTTTTGTTGAGAACATGAGCATCCTTCTAGTCACCCAAGTTCACAACCTTTTTCTCCCTCATTCCACACAGCAAAAAAGTTGCTAAATGTCATTTCTATCTCCACAATACCTCTCATACTTGTCCCTTTTTTCCCCACTCATGCAACCACTATCCTAGCTCAGACCCTCATCATCTCTTGCCTGGACAATTGCAATAATTTCTTACTTGGCCTTTATGCCTCAAATATTTCCTCATTCCAATATATTCTTAACATAGCTGCTAAAATGATGTTTCCTTATCTGTATGTCTGATCATGTCATTCTACTATTCAATAAACCAGAATGGTTCCCAATTGCTGGTTTATCTTTTAAAACCTTTTATGATCTAACCAAACCTTATTTTTCTAACCTTATTCCATTATTTTCCTTTGTGCACTATTTGGTCCATTCAAACAGGCCTTCTTGATGTTGTTCACCTACGACACTCCATCTCTTATCTCCACACCTTTGCCCTGGACCTCCCCCACTCTTGGAATGCCTTCTCACCTTCCCTTCATCTCTCAGAATCCCTTATTTCCTTCAAAACTACATTCAAGTAACAACTTCTATAGGAAGTCTTTGCCCCCAAATTTACCCTGTACTCATTGTGCATATATTCATAAAGTAATTAATCACAACAATAATGATAGCTAGCATCTGTATAGTGATTCAAGGTTTCCAAAGTATTTTACATAGTTTCATTCTTTTGATACGTACTAAATTATGTACACATTGTCTCCCCCCAATAGAACATCAGCTCTTTGAGTGAAGGGATTATCTTTGCCAGTGCCTGACACATAGTAGGTGCTTAATAAATGATCACCAATTATTTGGTTTCCCCTACAATATTATATGAATACTAACTAGTGCAGCAGGGTTAGGGCCTTCAATTTATTCCTCTAAGGCCCATGGTTAGTTATGAATCCTCTAGGGAACAGCAGATGAGGAATAAGTAAGACCTTGGTAACACATTAGTGTTCTGGAGAACATATCCTGAATTACATTGACCAAAGTATTGGCTATATAGGGACGTCTGGGGTCAACAAATTCTAAAGTTGTTCCAATCTAGGGTAGACTGTGCAAACTCCTGTGAACTAAGTTAGTACCCATAGGGATTGATTCATCAGGGAAGTCTGGAGTGGATTTAATGCACTTGCTTGTCCTAATCTAGAATGCCTTTCCTCCTGTAGAGCATAAAGGAGCAAGACAGAAGATCCCCGAGAATAAATTTGGAAGTGGATTTTATTACTGTGGGACTACCCAGATTAGAGACAGTGAGTTGGCATGGACAATGTGCTGGTTTTTAAAGAGATTGCAATAGTCAGGTTACGTAAACTGAAACTACAATCAGTGATTGGTCAGTGTATATTTGAATTTTCCCAGCCTGAGAAGTTTTTCCTGGTAGGGAGTGTAGGGGGGGCTGCAGGGGACGGGGAAGAATGGAGCAGGGATTTTACCCTAGGCTGAAACTCCCACCCATGGATCAATTAGGGGAGAGAAGGGTGGAGTTGTGCTTAAATGCCTGCTCACAGATCAATTAGGGGAAGGGAAAGGTGGAGTTGTGCTCAACACTCCATCTTCTCCCCCACCCCCAGAAGAGCATATGTTTTGTGGAGTATATACTATGGCTATTTGATGATTCCAGTAGTTTGTGCATCCAAACTGAACACTTATGAAAGCTTAGCTCTTTTCTGAGGGTCACTGAACTCCCACAGAAATGAATTCAATCAAATCAAGTTTACTGTGAATTACTCTACTTTAGTGGGGAATTTATTTTCATTGTGACTGCAGCATCATTCTGGATTTCGGCACTTGAAATATTAAACCAAAGGCTGTAAAATCTCTGAACAACTAGACAAAAGTGTTAGTAGAGGCCCCTTTTCGTTTGGGTGAACCTTGGCCAGAGGCGAAATAATGTTCCAGTTGGAGAGGGATTCTATGAATAAAGAAAGCAAAAGGCTATAGAAAATTTATCCTATGGAAACCCCTAAACCAGTAATCTCATCTATAGTTAGTCACAAAGGAATTCTCACTTTCAACAAAGCTTAATACTTTGTTTTTAACCTACTATATATATATATTTTTTACCATATTTTGTAATACACATCTAGAAATGCTACAACCATGAAGCTTACAATTTTTTTTCTATGTTACACTGAAAAGAAAGTTATAAGAACCACCTTCTCTTTTCAAACTTAATTTTTACTAGTCTTTATAAAGCTGTTGATATATGCAAGCAGTGTTGCTTCATTTTAGAAAGTCATACCCAAATTTGAAGTAGAAAGTTCCACGTGCCATTTTATTCTTTCTTTACACTATAAGATTGTATAGTACACAAAGACTCAAGACTTGCACAAAATGAGTCTTAGCTTCTACCACACTGCTTAACTTGACATGCTTTGGGGATCATAAGAGAAACGTAGCAAGAGTATTGTTTCTTTAAAAACTGACCTGCTCAGGGAAATAGTCATTCACCTTTTTTTTTTTTAAGGGAGTACACATACACACAGACACACACACACACACACAGGGCAACAAAGTGGATCAAGTCTGATAACACTGAAACATGCGTTACATCACAATGCCTGTGGATCTGGGAAAAGTTCTAGCTAATGACCAGGATGTATGATATTTACTTTTATTTTGGTCTCCAGGGAATACTGTTTATCTTGCTTTAAAATTTATATGAGTCATTTTGTTATGTGCCTTTTTAATTAGCTTCAAGGAAGCAATCATTGTGTAGAAAGTGGAATCAATTTGGATTCAATATTGATAGCTACTGTGCTGCATATTTCTAATTAAATGCAAACACTTTGCTAAGTTAAATGTTCTAAAGTCCAGCAGCAGTGATAACTGCCACTAGAAAGAATTGCTTAAGCACTGTTCAACTGATTGTTTTTTTGGCCTGTCTGTCTGTCTGCTGCTCTTTCACTGAATTGTGCAATACATGGGGTAAATGCCAGTTGTAACTGATTTTTTTAGGTCATCTTTAAAAACAAAAAAGAATGTTGAGTGTTTTGCACTAGCTAAAGTTACTTATTAACCATGTCCTGATAACTAATCAATGGTACTACACGGAGCCAAATCTGCAGCACAGAACTTGTGCCCCACTTTCTTTACCAGCTCCCTAAGCAAAGACTCAGTAAATACCTAATGGCAGTAAAGGTGTTTTGCAAGATAGCATTCTGATATGTTAAAGAGTTTTTAAAAGAAAGTTTATCTGGCTTTTTTCCACACAGATAGATTGCTTGGGGGCAAACCTTTATTGTTAGCAGCCTACAGTAAAAACACTTGAGGCATTTTAACAAATGCTTTGCTAAAGAATAAATGAATTGCTGAAGGAAGAAAACTAAGGGAAAATGTTATTTATTTTAACCAATTTGTGACACTTAACCAGAAGGAAAAACAAAAGGTTTCTTTCATTGGTAGAATGCCAACCTCAAGCATAAAACCCAAACCCTTTCATTTTACTAAACACTGCACTAGACTTGTTCAAAACCTGTTGTACAGCTGCTGTCATAAGGAACTCTTATAAAGTTTCTGTTGCTCTAAGGTTGCCATGAGGCCTGTTAGAATCAGACAAGGTTAGGGTTTTCATTCTTTAGCCATAGCAGATATTAGGTTTTTAAGTCTTTGCCTTTTTGTAACTGTTGAGTCTGAGGTCCCAATTAATGTATCTGCACTTTCCTCTCATCCAACCTTCTGTCATGCATGCCTTTTTACTGTTTTTCTTTTCAAAGGGGAAAACCTTCAACCTTTTGGTATATTTTTTCCTGACTTCTTTTAAAAATCAGACTGCCTAAAGGTTTACCAATTTTATCACTTTTGTAGAGAGAGGATTTTCCCCCTGGGGACTCCTTTAGTTGCATCATTGAAATTTGGATTTGTAGTTTCATCATTAACATTTTCAACAGAAGTATTATTTATATGACATGTTCTCTGATATATTCATTATTTATGATTTCATGGAGAAGTCTACAATTGGGTCTGTGGTCTTAGCTTATGCTTCCTGAACTGATCACTTTTTATCATTATAATTTGTAAAGTATGTGTTCACTATTTCCACCTTTTTTACATTTGTTTACAATTACTGTGTCCCCTAATACATGGTCAGTTTTTGTAAAAGGTCCATGTAGTACTGAGAAATATGTATATTCTTATTTTTTTTTTTTTTTTGCAATACAATTTTGAAGATACCATAAGTCTTTTAGCTATAGTTTCTCCAGGAATTTTTTTCAATTCTATATTTTCCCTTTTGTTTACCTTTCTGTTAGACTTATGAAAAACTGAGAGATGTTGAAATCTCCTGATACTAATGTATAACTGTCTATGTCTTATCGTTTATGAATTCAGATGCTAAGGCATTTAGAACATAAACATTTAATACTAATATTAGATTGTTATGGTTTCTTTCAGCATAATGTAATTTCCTTGTTTTTCACTTTTATATTTTGAATGCTTTTTGCTTTATTTTATAGCACAACTGCAACTCCTGCTTTTTTGGATTCACCTGATATTCGATACACAGTAAATTTTTTCCTCAGCTGCTTGTTTTTATTCTGTGTATATCTTTTCGAAAATATGTAACAGGTCACAAATTATGGGGTTGTGTTTTCTTATCCATGTTCTTTTTCACATTTAAAATTATGAATTATGTGGTTATTTTTATCCATTTTCTTTAATTTTTTCAAAATTGGGATTTTTAACCACTTCCTTATTAAATATACTTTATCTCTTCCATTATTTTAGCTTAATTTACTTTAAAGCAACCCTATGTCCACTTGCTCAGTTCTCACTCTCATGCTCCCTCCTCTTTCACAACTTCCATTTGTTGTGATCCACATATGCAAAGGCTTTAGTGCAGTCAGTGAAGAAATACATGTTTTGCTGAAACCCCCGTGCTTTCTCCATAATCCAGTGAATATTGGCAATTTGGTCTCTAACTCCTCTACATCTTCCAAAACCACCATGCCCTTCTGGTCATTCTAGAGTCAAACACTGCTAAAGCCTAGCTTGCAGGATATTAGGAACATACTATATACCTACCTAAAATACCTATAGGAATTGATATTTATAAGAGTGAGTGAGGTGTAACAGGAAAAAAAGAGACAGGGGTAAATCTCTACAAGATTTATAATACATCTACAATAACACTGTGATTATTGGTTTTATTGATGTGGAACCCAAGATTGGTATTCTGAGGAATACGAGGACTAAAGAGGGGCTTAAGTATAAAGGCCATGAATGAAAGAATGAGTCTAGAATAGACAGAGTTGGAACATAAATAATTAAGAGAATAAAGGAAAGACATCCTTTTTAGAAAAAGGCATAGAAAAATGAAATTTTTAAAAAAATAAAATAAGTTGAAGGGGAGACATAGTTATACCACTTAAATATTTAAATGAGAGGAAAAGAAAGGAAATAACTAGATAAAAGCAAGGGAAAAAACAAACTAATAAGCAAAATTAGGAAAAAGGACAACAAATGGAAGTTGTGAAAGAGGAGGGAGCATGAGAGTGAGAACTGAGCAAAGTTGCCCTACAGACAATGACTATAGCCATGAAGTTAAGACACTTGCTCCTTGGAAGGAAAGCTATGGAAAATCTGGACAGCAGCCTAAAAAGCAGACATTACCTTGCTGACAAAGGTCCATATAGTCAAAGCTTTGTTTTTTTCAGTAGTAAGGGAAGGTTGTGAGAGTTGAACTATAAGGAAAGCTGAGTGTCACAGAATCAATACTTTTGAACTGTGGGGCTAGAGTAGACTTTTGAAAGTCTGTTGGACAGCATGGAGATCAAATTAGTCAACACTTGAAAAAATTAATTCAGACTATTCACTGGAAGGTCAAAAATTGAAGCTGAAGCTTAAATTCTTTGGCCACATGATGAGAAGAAAGGATTCACTGGAAAAGACCCTGATTTTGGGAAAGATTGAAGGCAAAAGGAAAAGAGGATGGTAGAAGATAAGGCAGTGTTATGGAAGCAATGAACGTTAGCTTGGACAAACTTCAGGAGATAGTGGAAGATAGAAGGGCTTGGAGTGCTGTGTGCTGTGGTCCTTGGGGCTACATGATTGAATTACTGAACAACAATAACAACAACAAAAGGGAAGAAATTTCTCCATGATAGAAATTTTCCTCTGTCCCTGGCTGTGGCATCCCCTACTACCCCTGAAACAAGATTTCCCCCTTTTCTTCTTCCTTTTACAATCCTTCCATTGTCTGCTCACCAATTTTCCTATAAATTCTCTTTCTCCTGAGAGATTATAGGAGTTTTTCCTTCATTGTTAAGCTTTAATTTGATTTGGGGATATCACCTATTCTCCTCTATTTAGTCTTTCTCCCTCCCCTTTTATGTGCCCTACCATTCTGTAATCTAGTTCTACAAAACCATGGATTCACACGTAGGTGTATTGTGAAGTTTATTCCATGATGCTTAAGACCATCATTTTTTCAACATCATTTCTATTTGACTTCTGCTTTTACCCTTGTCTGCTTTTTTTACTTCTAGAAAGAAATCTCTTAATTTTCTCTGTTGTTATATTTGATTAGCAGTTTCCTTTCTTTGTTCAAAAGTTCCAGGAAGTTTTCTTGTAGTATTTCTTGCATTATAATGTTCAGATTTTTTTTTTTGACTTGCTGTGTTTTTTTGGGAGACCTATAATATTTAACTTGTCTTCACACATCTGGTTTTTGAGATCAATATATTTTATTGATATGGAAATAATTTTCTTTAAATGTTATTGCTTTTTGTTTCTCTTTTTCCAGATTATTCTTCACTTTGGGGTATTTTCATTCTAATTAGCTATTCTCTCCTTTGTTTCTTTGAAGAGATTTGTGACAATGGAACAAGTTTTTTTTTTTTTTCTATTTTACCAATTACTTTTGCTGTTCAGGCCATTCATTCTGCTTTCACAATTCTTATTTATCTTTTAAACCATTCAAGAATATCATATTATGGTTCTACACTCTCTTGATAATCTACAAGGCATTCTACCTTATCAAATGTTAATTTTTCTTTGTTTTGTAATATATATTGTTAGATGACTGGACTTTCTTAGTTGAACAGAAGGTCCTATTCTTTTCTACTATTGGCATCTTTCCTATTGGTTTATATGATTATGCTCAAGATCTTTAACTGAATCTTCTTCCTCTTGAAATTATTTTCAGCCTCTGTTTTCTTGTATTTCCTCATTGCTCACTTTTTGATTCCTTCTTCTTTGATGGTGGCTTTCTAAAAGACTGGACCTCAAAGCTCTTCATTTCAGGAGAAAATCTATTACATATGTGAAGGACTGTCTATGCAAAATCAAGAGACATAAAATATAGCACAGGTGTCAGGAGATAGGCCATTTTGCAGGGAATGTTGAGTGCATGAAGGACTGGGAATGTGTAAACCTAGGTTGGAGACAGGCTAAGAAGGACTTTAAATATCAAACAGAGGTGTTTATATTTTATCCTAGAGACATTTGAGAGCCACTAGAGGTTCTTGAGCAATTGCTGGGCAATTCCCATTTCAGCTGCCTTAATTTTTGCTCCCCGTGATTTTTGAGGGGACAAAATTGGCCCCAGCAGGATGCTGGATGCTTTCCCTCAGGCTAAGTGGCATTCCATGTAGCTACATATTTTTTCTCTATTCCTTAGTTCTCTGAATGAGTTTGTTGTTACACAGATCATTGAAACACTACTATCTCAGCTAGGATGAGTTTATACCTTTTTTTGGGGGGGGGGATGGTGCTTGATGGAGAGAAGCAGAGTTGAATTTTCTGTAAGTCCTGCTGCTCAACAAGGTGGAGGTGGAGGAAGAGGTGCTGAGTGAGTAGCAGGGCTTAGGGATGTCTGCTTTGCTATTTGTTCATTAGACTCCTACCTTCTTAGTGTTCTTGGCTCCTGAGTCTGTTGAAATTGTTTTACTTCATGTGTATAATTCCTATTTTAAAGGGGTTTGAGTAAAGCTCTAGTCTTCCATCTTGTTGGTCATGTGACCTGGAAATCTCCAGTCTTTTAGTTTAATCAGAAGAATCTGAAAGAACTTAGGTAGTGATGTTTTATAGTTTCTTTAAATTTACAGTATTTGAATCTGTTTTATTTAATATATATAAACAAATACATAAAATTAAATATTTTCTTCCTTAGGGCAGAAGAAAATAATATTGACTATTTCTTTCAGATTTAAAAACACTTACATTATTACTGAATATGTGAGGAATGTATTTGAATAATATAATTATGAGGCACAGGATAATAAAAATATCAGTGATGGTTATTATAATAATAGTGGCTCATAGATTCATATAAAACTATTAGGTTTGCAAAGCACTTTACCTCTACTATGTCATTCTTTCCATCATCTTTCTAGTCACCCAGTTTTGCAACTTGGAAGACCTTACAGCTGCTACATCTTCCATCCTCTCTCCTGTTACCACCTTTCCCCTCTACCCAATCGGTTGCCAAGTCTTATTGCTTCTAACACAACATCTTTCACATCTGTCTCATTCTCTCCATTCATATGGCCACCATGTTACTTCACATTATCCTCATCTTTCATCTGGACTATGACTAAGGCCTCTGAATTGGTGTCCCTACCTCTAGTATCGCTTCTCTCTAATCCATCTTTCACTCAGCTATCAAATTGACATTTCTAAAGGATATGTCTAACCACATCACACCCTTGCTCAAGAAGCTCTAGTGGCTCTCAAATGTCTCTAGGATAAAATATAAACACCTCTGTTTGATATTTAAAGTCCTTCTTAGTCTGTCTCCAACCTAGGTTTACACATTCCCAGTCCTTCATGCACTCAACATTCTCTGCAAAATGGCCCATCTCCTGACACCTGTGCTATATTTTATGTCTCTTGATTTTGCACAGACAGTCCTTCACATATGTAATAGATTTTCCCCTGACCTATATACCTTGTGGGCATACTTCAAGGTTTAGTTCAAGTATCATCTTCTTCAGAAGTTCTCCCTACCTCCCTTCTAGTTGCTAATATACATTCTATTTTCTCCGTTGACCTTAAAATTACTTGGAAATCATGTTACATTTATTTGTTGGTATTTGTGTTGTTTCTTTTTTTTTCAGGGAGGAATGCAGGGCAACTAGGTTTAAGTGACTTGCCCAAGGTCACATGGCTAGTTAAGTGTTAAGTGTATGAGGCGGACTTGAACTCAGGTCCTCCTGACTCCAGGGCCAGTGCTCTATTCAATGTGCCACATAGCCACCCCTTTTGTTGTTTCTTTTTACTGGAATGTAAGCTCTTCACAAGAAAGGATTGTTTAGTTTTTGTGTTTGTGTCTCTATCACCTACATAATTCCTGAGACATAGCAGTTACTTAATAAATGAATCACCTTGAGGTAATCAGCCTTTATAATTAATCACCTGGGACAACCAACACCTAAAGTTAATTTTTCTTACTGTGGGTAATAGAAAACTACAGCATATTTGGTGGTATTGAACTGAATAGTAATTATTTATGTGGTGATCTTATTTGTGGTATCCTTGTGCATCCCCCTCTCTAGGGTTATTTCCCCAATTCCCACTCATAATTAGAGTTTGGGGTTCCTAGAGGGCAGCTGTTTATTTCTCTTGGGGTTCTAGAGATAATCCTAAGGGGCTATCTGCAGGTGCTTCCTCTTTCTGCAGCTATTACCATGGGGAAGGGGAACATTGCTGCCGTCACCAATGAGAACCCCAGATCCTCCAGCCTTTCAAAGTTTACAATGTCATATCCTGGCCAGTGTTGGTAGGAAGAGAAGAGAGAGATGAAATTCCCGCATTCCCCAAGGCCAGTACTCCTTTACCTTTAGATTCAATCACCATTTGACTGACTGACTCCACACTTGGTTTAGTTTTTGTATGTAGCCCAAAGGTATTGATTCTTTCTGCCAATGACAAGATATTTTCTATGTGGCTCATATGTATTTATCCAATGATCAAAAGATTTAATTAATCTAAAATTCATTAAGTAATCTTTTTGTATTTGGTTTATCCATGTGGGATACCCCTATCTGAGGTCACAATTCAGTTTAAGAAGTGCTGGAGGAGTCATGAGTGGAAAAAGCTTAAGAAGCCCTGCCTTTATACTATTTATAGACTGATTCAATTGAGCTATCAGGACCTTCTGTGATTAACTGGGATGGGGGAACTTCCCCCTTACACTTGGCATAAATGTATTTGTATTTTGCTTGGTATTGATGTTGTAGTTAGAAAACTCTAATAAAGCTTCTTAATATCAGAAACACAGGGAATATGTTTTTTAGGTAAGGGCATATAGCTACAAATACAAAATTCTTGACATTTGTCTTTACTGTTCTATCTGAGCAACAACTGAATACTATGCTATTTCTACACTTTTGGTGAATAATGCTGGGGCTGGAGGTGGAACTCAGTATCATGGTCCAATGTGAATTGGATTTTCATTTTTTAATTTCTCACATTAGAACAGTGATGTTTGGTGAAACATGACAGGACATTTCTACTGTTATATCCACATATCTGGCTAGGCTTCTCTCTCTTGATCAATACTATAACTAGGGCAGGGTGATCGGGCACAAAAATTTAGATGTCACCAACAGCATTTCTACTCCTTCAACAAGTAGAAAATGAATACCCTGGGTGAGCTCCTCTCAAGTCTGGTTTCACTCCCTTCTCTCCTTGATGTTGATCTCCTCAGCAACAGCCTCTTGGTGTCTTTCCCCATGCAGGACCTCAGAGGTTTTTTAGTAGAACTAGAGCCTTCCAAAATCTCTCCCCAAAATCTTTTCCATAACACCTTTATGAATTGTTTTAAAAAGTTGACTTTCATGCTTTCTTTAATGCTTCTTGCCCTGAGTTAAACAATTCCTAGTTTACAGAATGCTGTGGTGGTGTCTATCCTGATATGAAAAGGGTACCCATAGGTCCTGGCTGCTTAAAACAACTGGCAAGCCAGGAAGATTTACTAAGGACATATGGCTAGACAGAGAAATTATAGGGAGATGACACTAATATTTATAGAGTGCTTTAAGGCCTGAAAATTATTTTACATACATTATTTCATTTGAATAAAAACATAATTCTGTGAAGTAGGTACTACAGGAATTATTGCTGTTCAGTAATTTTCAATCATGTCCAACTCTTTGTGGTACCATTTGGGGTTTTCTTGGCAAACATATTGGAGTGATTTGCCATTTCCTTCTCCAGCTCACTTTATAGATGAGGAAACAGGTACACTGGGTTATGTGACTTACCCAGGGTCATACAGGTAGGCAGTGTCTGAGGTCATTTGAACTTGGGAAGATAAGTCTTCTTGACTCTAGGCCTGGCACTCTATAAAGTACACCACATGGCTAAGCAGAGGAACTATCATTCCTATTTTATAAATGAGGAAACTGAGATTCTCAGAGGATAACTGATATGTCCATATTTACACAGTGAGCAAGTGCCAAGGGGCAGGATTCAAACTTGTCTTCCTGACTACAAATCTAGTACTAACTATACCATGCTGCTACAACAGTCTAGCACTGGTCTGTTACACTAATTCTTGGGGAGGGGCATCTAGTTCTGACAGATGATCAAACTAATTGTAAAGAAGAAATTCTGGCAAGGGTTTCAAATGCTACAGAAATAAAGAAGAAATATTTAAATTCTTATATTTCTATGATATTTATAGAGTTAAGGAGGGTAGATGAAATGGTGACGATGATCACATACAATTTTTAATAACTGGTTGGTCATTGTCCTTCTTGCTTGAAAAGGACCAAAATGGCATCATTATGTTGAAGTCAAGGTACAGGGTGTCCTACTGTGATTGATCAGATCAATATGAGCTTATAAAGTTCTACCATAGGCATATGTAGTCATTTGGAGTGGAGATGTCTCTAAATTTGTACATGTTATGTTTATTTTTTTTTTTTGCTTTTGAAGGGGGAAGGGAGGGCAGTTGGGGTTAAGTGACTTGCCCAAGGTCACATGACTAGTAAGTGTTAAGTGTTTGAGTTCGGATTTGAACTCAGATTCTCCTGACTCCAGGGCCGGTGCTCTATTCACTCCACCACCTAGCCACCCCTTATGTTTCTTTTGAGCTATTGAACTTCTACTTTGCTCACAGAGCACAGTGCCTTCTTTGATGTGGGCACATCATGCTGGGAAGTTCTGTGCCAATGTCTCCCATGTCTCACAATTGAATTCAAAATTCTTCTTGTGTGAGTTCTCTGTAAATAGTCCTTAGGCAAATGTATGTTTGGCATGTAAACATCGTGGCCAGACCACTGCAGTTGTGCTCTCTGCAATACAGTTTGAATCCTTGGCAGTTCAGCTCAAAAAAGAACCTCAGTGTCCGGTACCTTATCTTGCCAGGTCATCAGCAGAATCGTCCTTAAACATTTCAAATGGAAGTGATTCAGTTTCCTGGCATGGTACTGGTATACTGTCCAGGTTTCAGAGGCATACAACAATGAGTTCAGCAAAATGGCTCTGTAGACCTTCAGTTTGTTAGGCAGGTCAGTACCTCTTCTCTCTCACACTTTCCTTTGGAGCCTCCCAAACACTGAGCTAGGTCTGGCAATGCATGCATCAACCTCATCATTTATGTGTACATCCTTGCAAAGTATACTGCCAAGGTAAGTGAACTTATCCACAGAATTCAAAACTTCTCCATTTGTTGTAACTAATGGTGCGCAGCTGGCTGATGGAACACCTGTTTTATTGGTGTTGACTGTTAGGTCAAAATTAGCACAAGCAGCAGAGAATCGATTCATATTTTGTTGTATTTCAGATTCAGAGGCTTCATTGAGTACATAATTATCAGCAAACAAAAATCACAAACACCAACTCTTCCTCCACTTTAGTCTTGGCTTATAACCTTTCGAGTTAAATATTTTAGTGTCAGTATAGAAGCTGACCTTGACATTATTTTCATCTTTGTTGAAGGCATTCAACATCACTAAAAATATCATGCTAAAAAGCATAGGAGAAAACATACTGCCCTGCTTCATTCCACTGGTGAGAGGGAAAGCATGAGAGCATTGTCCATTATCCAGAGTCCATATAAGTATGTTGTGGTGAAACTTAAAATGGTTTAAAAAAACCGTAACAGTAAAATGGGGCCAACACGCTAGTCCAAAACATAAACTCTAGGATGAAGCTAGAGTTGTCCATATTTGGGGAGCTTTTGGAACAAAAATGGTTTTCTGACATCATAGTCTTTTAGAAAGATAAAAATTCAATTTCATTAAGAATCCTCTCCTAGGCATTTGAGATGTTGGGAGTAGAAAAGAGCTTTATTATCCTCAGGGATACAGAAACACTTAATCTATTCTAGGACCTAGTTTTAACAACTTTGTGTCATACACATGTAATAAATACATTGTTATACCATTTGATGCCTGAAACTCAGAAGTAAGGTGACCTTCCTAAGGTCATACCATAGTTACAAATATTACTTTCATAAATCATGTAAAGCAATGTTGTCTTGTGTCATGCATGCACTTTACTGGCAAGGTTCCCAGTATGTGTGCACAGTAAAATACTTCCTTGAATAGTTTCTACTTGTCCACATGCAGTTTAAAGGTAAATGGGGAGGTCTGTGAAGTTCATTTAAGCTCTTCTTTGATTTTTCCCCTCCTTGGAAGTGATCTCTTTTTGCCCACTATACTCTAGTATAGCTCAGTGTTGTTCTTTATAAAAATGGATAAGGATCCAATATCAGGCATTAATACTTGTTAGAATTTCACAAAACCAAAGATTATAAACAAGTTGGAATAACCTCAGAGGTTATTTTAGTCCAGTATTTACCTAAAGAGGAATCTGTTTTACAACAGCCCAGACTCCACCAGGAGATGGTTAATGAATGACAACCCATTACTTCTTGAGTTTGGACTAACCACTTTTGGACAACTGATTCTTAGGAAGTTTTTCCTTAAAATGACCCTAAATCTGTCTCTCTGCAATTTTCATCCACTGCCCCAAGGATCAAGGAGAATAAATCTAATCTTTTCTAAGTGGCGGGCAAAGGGAAGGGAAATGGCTGCTTGGCCTGGCCTGGTTTTTTGGTTTAGACTTGCTTAAATTTGGACCAGTCCTTCTACTTCCTCCACCATAATGTGTGCTTAAGACAGTTGGTGTCATAAGAATCAGTGACTTAAAGCTGGAAGAAATACCAAAGGTTATAGAATCCAATCCCCTCATTTTACAGGTGAAGAAAGTTTAGTTTTCCAAGGTCACACAAGTAAGTGAAAATGCCTAAGTCCTCCATCTCCACCACTTTTTCTACTGTATTCTATTCTTACTTCTCTAATGGGTCCATGAGGTCAGTATGTGAATCTTATTAATTTTCAAAATTCCCCCCAGAAATCTAGATTCTTAAAATACTGAAATATTAAAGTATCTTTTCCAGTGTAGGTGCAAAAGATTTATGTTTTTATTGTAAGGGTTCTAAAAACATGTGAGCAATCAAAGTCAGAGAGCACCCATTTGCCTGGAGTCAAGAGGTAGGGAAACCTGGAGATGGGAGAGCCAAGAAAGCTTAAGGACAAGTATCTTGGAGAAGACAATGATCAACAATGTCAAAGACTATAGGGAAATCAAGAAGGATAAGAATTCAAAAAGGCCTTTAGATCTGAAAATTAAGAGATTAGTGGTAACTTTGGAGAGAGTAATTTCAATTGAATGATGAGGTCAGAAGCCAGATTGCAGAAGGTTTAGAATTGAATAAAAATAGAGAAGGTGGAGGCACTGAATGTAGATGGGCTTTCTCAAGGAATGTAGCCAAGAAGAGGAGGAGAGCTATAGGATAATAATTAGCATGGCTGGCTGGGTCAAGTGAGGATTTATTGGGAGACATAGGTGTGTTTGCAAGCATCAGAGAGACAGCTAGTATATAGGGAGATATGTCTTTTACAGGCTTCTCTGAATCCTTTCATTTAATTTCTTATGTCAAAATTATATTTACATTCATATACCACAATTTGTTCAATCATTCCCTAAACAGTGGAAACCCACTTAGTTTCAAATTCTTTGCTACAATGAAAAAGTTTTCTATGAATGTTTGCATATATAGGTCCCTGCACAAAATAATGACTTTCTCTTTTATCTCTTTTGGATATTTGACTTTTAAATTGTACAAGTGTGTGTAGTTTAGTGACTTCTGGGGAATAGCTCCAAAATGCCTTTCAGAATGGCCAATTCACTTCCTAGATTTACCAATAATGCATTAGTGTATTTATCCTCTCATACCTTTTCCAGAAATTGTCATTTTCCTTTTTGTCATCTTTATTACCAATCTAATGGGTATGAGATGGAACTTCAGAGTTATTTTAATTTTCATTTTTCTGATTTGGAATATATTTTAAATGGTTATTGATAGCTTGTTTTTCTTTACTTGAGAACTATTTGTTTATGCCCTTTGGACATTTATCTATAGTTGGCTCTTATTCTGATATATTTAAATCAATATTTTATGTATCTTGAATATCAGACTTTAATTATAAAAAAACCGAAATGCAAAGATTTTTCCACAATTGTTTCACTTCTCCTTCTACCAGTATTGCTTTGGTTTGTGTAAGAACTTTAAAATTTCATATAATGAAAACTGTCCATTTTATTTCCTGTGATTCTATCTAATGCATTTTTTAAAAGAACTCTTTCCCTACTCATCATTGTGAAAGATACATACTTTTCTGCTCCTCTAATTTGTATATCATATGACATTTTATGTCTTAATTAAGCTATCCAATCAAAACTTTTAGTGGCATATAAAGTTGTTAATCTATATCTATTTCAGCCAGACTGTTTTATAGTTTTCTCAGGAGATTCTATCAAAATTGATTTCCATACCAGTGGTATACTACAGCCAGCTTGAGGTGAGCCAGAAGAGCTAATTTTTAAATGATCAGTTCAAGAATTTATGCCTCAGAAATCAGCAAACAGTACAAATGAAGGCTTGGTTTATTATTGTGTTGATTTCTGAGACTTAATAAAGTGATGAATAAAATATTAATAATGTAGATTAAATTTAAAAGTGTCAAACATATGCATTTTTTTTCCTTCAGAGAGTTGGTTGTTAAATATTTACCAGCATACACCTGGTCCATATTCTAGTATGTCTCTGAATTTATTGCTGATATGTTCATTGGCTTCTGGGTCTTATATATATGCTCCCCTGATAAAAGTTTTAAATCCAGTGTCCTTAATTGTGATGATTACTAATACCCTCCTCTACTTTAGGAATGAGTTTATCCCATTCACCTTCATGGTTAGGATTGCAAATTGTATATCTCTCTCCATCATATAATTTTTCCTATCTTTGTACCTCCAACCCATTCTTTATAAAGAAGGTAACAAAAAGAGTGTGATCAACATTAGTAATCAATAATTGTAACTATGTACTCTTATTGTTTTACCCTTCCTCCCTTCATTTCAGACACTGGTCACTGGTTCTCACAATCTTTCTTTTTTTTTTTCTTTTAATCTCCCTGTTAAGATGGGGAAGAAGCACTCTCTGAAGGATGTTTGTTTTTTGTGACCACATCCTGCTTGAACCTATGCTCCTTACTCCTCCCTTTTCTCTGACCTGCCTATTTCCTTATTGAGGTTAATGCATTACTACACAAAAGTTTGTGAATATGTATGTGCATGTGTGTGTGTCTTTTCAACCTTCCTTCTGCCAGTTCAGAGAAGGGTTAGGTTTATGTGATTCTACACTCCCCTCCCTTTTGGCATACCCCATTTATATAAAAGAGTAAATGGGTAAATTCATCTACCTTCTTCCTTATTTTTTCATTGGTGTATTCTTTTCCTACTCCCATTTCTTTCCCTCTCTTGAGACCATCAAAACACATTAACAGCCCTCAATCTTGTGTTTGTCTTATTTAGTCCCCAATATGACCTTAGGTGACAAAGTGTGATAAAGGGCAGGTCCTGGAGTCAGGAGAACCTGAATTCAAAACCAGTTTCAGCCATTTACTAGCAATCTGGGCAAGTCACTTAACCCTGTTTGCCTCAGTTTCCTCATTTGCAAAATGAGCTGGAGAAGGAAATGAAAAACCTCTCCGGTATCTTTGCCAAGAAGATCCCAAGTAGGGTCATGAAGAGTTGAACATGACAACTGGACAACAACATGATCCTTGAAGACATGAAGAGCTGACATTTATTTCTTCTCACTCTATTAGGATATAAGCAATTCATAATTGCTTTCTCCTATCTCATTGCTCAAATGGGTTTGTCTCTTGAGATTTCAACTCCTTTGCATTTCAAAATTCTTACAAAGTTCTATTCTTTTTATCAGGTATGCATGAAAGTTTTTTTTTTTATTACATTAAAGATCCATTTCCCCTCTGTAGAATTATATACAAACTTGCAGGGTAAATTCTTGGTTGTAGTCTTTAATTTTGTCTTTTGAAATACAGTGGTTCAAGTCTACTTTCATTTATCATTATTGCTGCCAATTCTTCTGTGGTACAGACTGTGGCTTCTTGGGGTTTTAATTCTTTGTTTTTGGCCTCCCACAATATTTTTTCCTTGGCCTGGAGGCACTGAGTAGTCAAGTCTTTCACAGCTGATCATCATTACAACCTTGCTCTTACTGTGCACAATGATCTCCCAGTTCTTCTAACTTCACTCTTCATCAGTTCATATAGTCCTTGCCCTATTTTTTCTGAAACCATTCCCTTATTATTTCTCATAGTACAGTAGTACTCTATCACAATCATATCATTCCCCAATTGAACATCCCCCTAATTTCCAATTCTTTGCCACCACAAAAAGAGTTGTTATAAAAATTTTTGTACAGGTAGGTCCTTTTCCTTTCTCTTTCATCACTTTGAGATAAAGACTTAGTAATCATATTGTTGAGTCAAAGGATATGCACAGTTTTATAGCCCTTTGGACATAGTTCTAAATTGCTCCCCAGAATGGTTGAACTAGTTCACTACTTGACCATACCTATTTTTTCTTCATCCTCTCTAGCATTTGCCATTTTTGATAACTGTGGTACTTCAAAGTTATTTTGATTTACACTTCTCTAAACAGTCAAGATTTAGAGTATTTTAATATGACTATAAGTAACTGATTTTTTCTTCAAAAAATTGTTCATATCCTTTAACCATTTGTTGGTTAAATTGGAGTTAAGTTGGAGAATGGCACTTATTTTTTACAAACTTGATTCAGTTCCTGATACGTTTGAGAAATGAGGCCTTTATCAGAGAAATCTGCTATAAAACTTGTTTGGAGAATCTCTAGATACATCCTATTTCTTCAAAGTGTTTGGCTTCTCAAGGCTTTTAGCAAAATGTAATTTCCCTAATTACCTCTTCTAATTAGATCTAATTTTGCTTTTGCTTTGTCTGAGATCATGACTGCTACCTCTGCCTTTTTCTTCAGCTGAAGCATAATAAATTCTGCTCCATTCCTTTATTTTAAATTTGTGTCTCTTATACACAATATATTATTGGACTCTGGTTTCTCATCCATTCTATTATATCCACTTCCATTTTATGGGTGAACTCATCCCATTCACGTTCATAGTTATGATTATTACTTATTTCTTCCATCTTCTCTTTATCCTTCTCCCTTTTTATCATGTCCCTTTTCAAAAGTCTGTTATGCTTCTTGACGCTGCCTCTCTCAATCTGCCCTTCCTTTTCTCACCCTCCCCTCCATCTGTTATCCCTTTCCTCTCTTATTTCCTTGTTGGTTAAGATAGATTTCTACGCCCAACTGAGTGTGTGTGTATCTGTGTGTATTCTTCTGTCTTTGAATCAATTCTAATGAAAGTCAGGTTCAAGCATTGCCTACCACCTCACCCTCATTTCCCCCTCCACTATAAAAGCTCTTCCTTGCAATCCTCTTTTATGTGGGAAAAATTTCTCTAATCTACCTCTCCCTTCCCTCTTCTTCCAGTACATCCTTCTTTCTCAACCCTTCCTTTTTTGGGGGGGGCAATCATCTCAACATCTCAACTCATACTCATGCCTTCTGTCTATGTAAACTCCTTTCAACTACCCCAAGAGGATAAAGTTCTTAGGAGTTAAATGTATCTTCCCATATAGAAATAGAAACACTTTAACTTTATTGAGTATCTTATGATCATTCTTTTATATTTACCTTTTTATGCTTCTTTTGAGTCCTGTGTCAAATTTGCTTTTTAGCTCTGGCCTTTTCATCAGCAATGCTTGAAAGTCCTTTATTTCATTAAATATCTATTTTTCCCCTGAAGGATTATACTCAGTTTTGCTAGGTAAATTATTATTGGTAGTGGTCCTAGCTCCTTTGCCTTCCAGAATATCATATTCCAAGCCCTCTTCTCCTTTCCGGAAACTACTAAATCCTGTCTTATCCTGACTATAGCTTCATGATATCTGAATTATTTCTTTGTGGCTACCTGCAATATTTCTCCTTAACTTAGGAACTCTGGAATTTGGCTATAATATTCTTCAGAGTTTTCATTCTAGGATCTCAGGTAGGGATTGGTGGATTCTTTCAATGTTTATTTTACCTCCTGGATTGAAGACATAGGCACAGTTTTCCTTGATAATTTCTTGAAATATGATGTCTAGGATGTTTTTTGATTATGACTTTAAGGTAGTCCAATAATTCTTAAATTCTCTCTCCTTAATCTATTTTCCAGGTTAGTTGTTTTACTGATAGGATGTTACATTTTCTTTTATTTTTTTCCATTCTTATCACTCTGTTTTATTGTTTCTTGATGTCTCATATAGTCATTAGCTTCCACTTTCCCAATCTCATTTTTTTTTGTTTTTATTTTTGTTTGGGAGGCAATCAGGGTTAAGTGACTTGTCTAGGGTCACACAGCAAATAAATGTCTGAGGCCAGATCTGAACTCCCCAATTTTTAAGGAATTATTTTCTTCACTGAGCATCTGGACCTCTTTTCCCATTTGTTCAATTCTTCTTTTTAAAGAATTCTTTCTTTCAGTGAATTTTTGTACCACTTTTACCAAGCTATTAATTAATTCTCTCTTTATAATTTTCTTGCATCGCTCTCATATCTTTTCCCAGTTTTCTCTCTACCACTCATCTCCTTAATTTTTCCAGGAATTTTTTTTTTATCAGACTATGATCCAAATAGCATTTTTCTTAGAGGCTTTATTTGTAGCTGTTTTCAAATTGTTGTATTCTTCTGAGTATTTATCTTGGTTTCCCCTGCCACTTCAGTAGCTTTTAATTGTCAAGCTCTTCTGGGGGTAGGGGAGTTATTTGGACATTTTCCAGCTTATTTCTTGACTTTGAACTTTATGTTAATATTGTGCTCTGGTCACTTGAGGAGGGGGGGAGTACTTCCCAAGCTTCATAATTTTTTGTACTGCTGTTTTCAGAGCTGGTTCTTAGGGGTCTGCAAATCTTCAGAGCTTCCAACATGTTTTGATTGGGGAAGAATTGTGGTCACTTTTCACCTGGTCTGCACTCTGTAATTTACCCAGCAATGGCCCCTGCTCTCCTTTAGCCACAAGCAATAGCACTCCTCTCTGCCTTAGAAGTGTGACTAAGGCTCCTGCTGCCTTGTGACTTGTCACAAGTGCACTTTTCTGCTCTGGAACTGACCCAGAACTGCATATGGGTTATAGAACTGCCAATCAGTGCCAGCTGCAGCCAGCAAAGGACCCCTGTACTCTTTCTGACTAGTTGTACAGCTCCCTTACTTTCTCTTTTTGAAGCTGCTATTGCCACTCTCATGGCCACCTCCAAGACTCACTGCTTGTGCTGTTACAGCACGCTTTATACTCTAAGCTGGCCTCCACCCTGATGTCACAGACCTCTCTTGCCAACTTTCTAAGTTGTCTTAGGTTGGAAAAATATCTTATCTTCACCTTTTGTTGTCTCTGCTGCTCCAAAATATGATTTGAGGAGTTACTTTAAAGTTGTTTAGAGGGGAATGTTGGCAGAATTTGGCTGCATTGATGTTTCTACTCTGCCAATGTGGCTCCATCTCCCTTGGAGTATCTCTTTATACATCCTATTTCTTCACTGTGTCTGGTTTCTAAAACCTCATTTCTTAGTATGGGACTTCATGACAAGGCCATGTACCATACTCCTGGAGTGTGGTCAGGTCCTATTGGGTCCTGATCTCAATCCTGGGCTCTTACTATTGACTTTCATCTCCCCTACTGTATTGTGAGCACAAATTTTAGGCATCTCTGGTTATCCTGGATCAAGGTGCTGTGGTCTTTAGGTATTCCCAAAACAACTACAATTTAAGTGCTGTCTTTATCAGGCCCCTGGGATGGCCTGGTCAGAGTGTTTTCAGTTTCCAATCCTCCTAAAACTTCCTCATAGGAATACTTCGGGCTTCTTGCCCCACCAGTTAACACAGTTCAGGCATCAGGTATGCTGGAGTATCTGTGGTCAGAATGCTAGCAGGCTTCTCTGGCTGGCCTACCTGAGCTCATAACTGGCTTTCTTGGTAGGATTTCTCTCATAGTTTCAACACACTTCTGCTATATTTTTTGGTCAGTCCTGAGATTCATGAAGTAACTTTCTATTGTTTCTATTTAGATTTATTTATAATTATAGATTCAGTGCCCTATTTAGATCCTTTGCCAGAGTACAGGTGTGGGAGCTGGGCTCCTCTATGACCTTTCACATCATGATTTTTTTTTTTGCTTTTTGGAGGAGGGAAGGCAGGGCAATTGGGGTTAAGTGAGTCCCATGGCTAGTTTTTGTGTTAAGTGTCTGAGACCGGATTTGAACTCAGGTCCTCCTGACTCCAGGGCTGGTGCTCTATTCACTGCACCACCTAGCCACCCTTACATCATCATCTTAACGAGAAATCCAGTGACTTATTTCTGAATGGAACTTTATTTCAAGGCCTTTTAATAAATTTTTTTCAAAAAGTCCAAGGAATAAGTCTAAAGGAAGAAAGAAAGAACATTCTTGAATTTGACATTAATCTCATTAAGTCATAGTAACCAACAGATGTCTATGGCATTATTCCTCAACAGAAGATACTGAAATTAAAACCCAGGGTTTTAATATTAATGGGACTTACACAAGTGAAATACTGTGTGTCAAGTTGATAATATGCCCCCAAGTTATTATTCATGGAGAGTGTCAGTCCTCTGTTTAATCAGGAGTTAAAGCATGTACAATAATTCCTTATTTTCACAATATTCCTTCTGACAATAAAGATAACACTTATGAGAACAATTTCTAGCTGGCTAAACCTGACATACTGGTTTTGTTAATAAAAAATTCGTGACTTAATTAATGAAATAGATATATTAAGGCCGTCCTCCAACTTAGCAGAGCTGCCCCACCTATAATTGAACTTCTCATGACCTGTATTATACAAAAAGAATTGTAGTAAGTTGCACTAAAAATTGTGAAAATACTTAAAAGTTCAAACAAAATCAATGCACTACTCAAAAAATGTGAAGCTTCAAGTGAAGAATACCTGTTATGATCACATTTAATATCCTTTTCCTTTACCATAAATTTGTAGCAAAAATTACTAGGATTTATGCTTTTCCTCACTAAGACTAAATTTGCATAAGTGGAATCTCTACATTTAAAAAGCAAATTTGTAAAGAACTAATGACTAACTATTGGCTGAATTTCAAATTTTCATAACCTTTCACTTCAATTACATTTACAAGAGAGAATGTATAGTAGTCATATCTCTTTTTATCTGAAGTTATTGCTGGTGAAGGACTAGGAAAGGATTAAAAAAAACCTCTAAGTTTCACTATGGTTTGCAGGCTTTGGCTTTCAAACTTCAATAACAAATATATTTCATACTTATTCATATTTTTGAAAAGGCCAGTTTCTCTGTTCAGGTCATCATCATATTATCAGAATCTATTCTTTGTTAACAACTACAGATTATCATTATCCCTAAATCTCTTTTCTTTAAAAAAAAAAAAAAAGCAAACCTGGAGACTTCTGATTGAGATGGCTGAATGAATGGTTCAGCTACCCAGATGTCACTCATGAACTCCATCAAAGACCCTAAAACAGCACCCAACCAAATAACATTCAGGATAACCAAAGATAAATCACATTAAATTGCTTGATCTATCCCAGGACTATACAAAAAGAGAGCCAGATGCTTGATATGAGTCCCACCAAAAATCTGGCATGAGTATGAAATAGAAACATGTTAGCATGGACCAGATCCTTTAGGACTCTCAAAACCCTGCAACACTCCATGACCAGGGGCAGAAAGACCAGGAGGCTTACTTAGATGAAGAAATTCTAGCATTAGAAAAGACCCATTGCGGTACGATCTTAGACCTGGACCAGGAGCCAGCATTACTGTGACCCCCAGAAGTCTCAAAAGGAGCTGGCAGTACCCATAGCATGAGCATCATAAGGGATTTGGAAGTTCAGTGTTCTCTGCTGAGGTAATTCAATGGGACCCGAATGGCCAATATCCTGAATTCAAGTCAATAAGCCTTCATCAAGCACTTACTATGTTCCAGGCAGGCAATGGGAATACAAATACAAGCAAGATCACTTGACTGACCTGAGATTCTTTGGAGGGATCTGACTATTCAGGATGCTGAAACCCAGCTGCCTTGGTGGAGAAGGCTAAAACCTACCACCATTTGTAATAAAGATTCAATTGGAGAAATTAAAATCAGAAGCATAGACACAGGTAATTAAGATAGAAAACAAACAGGCCAATCAGTCACCCATAGGTGCAGAGATGGGCAGAGTCAGACCTAGGGACAATGTTCCAGTTCAGGAAACAGGATTGGAGATATAAATATACAGAAGGAAAATACAGACACAACCAAGAAATACAGATTCAGAGAATTCCAAGTTCAATTCAGAAGAAGAGAAAAATTCCACAATAACTGCAAGCATAGCGTCAGAGGAAAAAAAGTTTGGCCATTAGGATTTCAAGAGTATCTAGAAGAAATGAAGCTGAAGTAAAAAGTGTACAGCAGAGAACAAAAGAAAACCTAAAAGGAGGTAAATAAAAGAAGGATAACTTTCAATATAACACACCATATTTAATATAGATTTTCTTGAAATGATAAGTTATTGCTATATATTCTGAATTCTCTCCTATGTTCTGCTGTGCACATAACATGTGTCTTCTTTTCTTATTTTATATTTAAGTTTATAATTTTTCTTTTTCTTTTTTTATTATTTAAGTTTTAGTATTTGTCTAAAATAAAAAGAAGAAATAAATGACTGATATCCAGAAAAAAAATGGGGCAGCTAAGTGATCCAGTGAATTGGAGCACCAGTCCTGGAGTTAGGAGTACCTTAGTTCAAATCTGACCTTAGACACTTGACACTTATTAGCTGTGTGACCTTGGGTAAATCACTTAACCCCAATTGCCTCCCCTCCCCTCTCCAAAAAAAAAAAAGATGAAATAGAAAATTTTTTAAACTTATGAATGAAGTAAGAGCTCTGAGGGTAAGAATTGGTAGGAGAAAATAGAAAAGAACTAGAAAAGTAATGATCCAAGTAATACTCATTAAAAAAATATTAGAACAAAATAAAAGGACTGAAAAGATAGAAGAAAATTTATGATATATTGTCGAAAACAAGTGATCTGGAAAACAGATGAAGGAAAGATAATCTAAGAACCTTCAGATTACCTGAACACCATGTCCAGAAAAGAAAAAAAAAGCAAGGATATCACATTTCAAGAAATCCTAAATAAAAACACTCTAGCAATCTTAGGAGGATAGTTAGGTAGCACATTGGATAGAGTGTCAGGTCTGGACTAGGGGAGACTCCTCTTCCTGAGCTCAATTCTGACCTCAGACACTTATTAGCTGTGTCACCCGAAGCAAATCACTTAACTCTGCCTCAGTTTCCTTATTTGTAAAATGAGCTGGAGAAGGAAATGGCAAAACACTCAATTATCTTTGTCAAGAAAACCCCAAATGAGATCATGAAGAGTCAGATAGGACTGAAATGACTGAATAGCAGCAGATATTTTAGAACCAGAGGACCAAGGGAAAATAGAGTTTACTAGTCATCTCCTAAAGGAACCCCTAAAATGAAAACTCCCAGGAACATAATACCCAAAAGACATAACTTCCAGGTCAAAGAAAACATATTACAAGTGACCAGAAAGCAAGAATTCAAGGAACCACTGTCAGGGTAACACAAGATTTGGCAGCTACTGAGATAAAGAGATTTTTGAATAGGATATCCTAACATGTAAAAATGACAAGCTTACAACACAAGGCTAATTTACCCAGCAAGTTTGAATATAACCCTAAAGAGAAAGAAAATGACTCCTTAATGGAATAGAGGACTTTAAAACATTCCTTGAAATACAAACACAGTAATAAGGAGAAACCTAGAAAAATAAGAATATTTGAGCAAACAGAAAGGGCTCAGCAATGAAGTTCCAATATTCTAACAGAGGGAGAAGAAACAAGTGTCCCTGAAGAAACTTAATATCTTCAAATGGTACAAATAAACAGAGAACCTGGGGAAAATGTGTTCTGCTTGCAATGGTCATAAAGCGGATAGAAAAGGGAGAAGACAAGAAGTACATTAGAGAAGGGACTAGAATTTAATTTATTTTCATAAATGGGAACATTACAAGAAGAATATAAGAATAAAGAGGAAGGGGTAGATGGAGTGGGCACCACATGAGTCATACCCATCTTAAATGAACAAAAAAGAGTTGAATATATAGGCTGAATAGATATTTTCTTACACACTCACAGAGTTTCACACTGAAATGCATTATATTAGAGAAACAGTCAGGGGCAGAGAGAAGGCATGGGAGTTTAAGAGACATAGAATCAGGGTGGGAATAATCTCTCTCTCTTTCTCACACACACACACACACACACACACACACACACACACACACCTTCAGCATTAGAGCTTGGATCATGAAGGAGGGATTAAAAGGAAAATAATAAAGGGTAACAACCAGTGATCCATGTTTGGTTTTGTGGATAAAAGTAGAAGCAGACTGCTGTAATTATAGACCACTAGTATTGCTCGTACTAATTCTTTCTCACCACTTCCTTATTCTTTATAAGGAGGAGTCTGAGAGGCAAGAGAGGAAAAAGTATGTGACAATAGGATGGAAAAATATACACAATTAAAATCATAAACATAAACATAAATGGAATAAATTCATCCATCAAACAGAAGTGAATTGTAGAATGGATCAGAAAGTACTTGAAATATAACTATTGATGAGTTAAAATAAGAGGCTGAAACAAAATCTATTATGTCTCAAATGAACTCTAAAAAGCAGGGACAACCATCATGATCTCAGACAAAGAAACAGTAAAACAGACATGGTTAAAAGAGAAAAAAAATTAGGAAAACAACATCATTCTTAAAGGTGCCATAGATGATGAAATAATATCAGTATTACATACATATAAATGTAAACTGTAAGACATCATTTACATACTTACAGAAAATGTAAATGATAGGGAAGTATAGACAACAAAACCATGGTAGTAGGCATCTCACACTCTTCAGATGTACGCAAAATGAACAAAAAGATAGATAAGATGGACAACTAGATATGATATCCAGTCCTCATTAACTCTTAAAAACAACAACAAACAAATAAAAGAATTCTGTGCCAGAGAGAAATTATAGCTGTTTCTACAGGACAAGAAACCAAGAGGAATAAGAAGGTAACAAACTTATAAATCAGCAATGGGGAATACTAAACCTGGAGGGATTCACTTAGCCCCTCTCCATCAGCCTCCAACCTCTGGCAGTGCTTGTGCTCTGGGACCCATGTGGATTTTCTGTCTATTGTAGTCTCTGCTGGGACATCTCACTCCTGTCCTTACCAAAGCATTCTGCTGCAGTAAACAGCACACAGTAAACAGCCCAGACACTTGAGGTGCAGGGGGAAGTATAGGATGATAAGATTGGGATTTCTGTTTCCTGAAGCAACTTCTAATTAAGAAAACCTCAAGTTAGAAAAAACTCTTTACTGAACACCTACATCACCATCATCCAACACATGAAAAGTAGCAAGCACTGATTTAATCTATTTAGAGAACTAAAAATTGAAGGGAACTGGGGCAGAGGGTCATTGTAGTCTGGTTCTAAAGGAAAGGTGACTGGAATACAACTGAAATAAATCCTGTTTTCCTAACTCCACAGAAACTTTTTGGGGGCAGAGGTATAGACAGCAAAATCATGATAGTAGGCATCTCATGCTCTTTTCAGATGTAAACAAAACAAGCAAAAATTCTCCATTCTCCAGTGTAGGAAAAGACTGAGACAATTTTAAGTTCATGCCCCAGGGTTAAACCTAAAGTCAAAGCATGAGGAGTTGTATAGGCAACAATAATAGTAGAAAATGGAAAAAAGGCTAAAAGCACAAAATATCTCAAGAGGAAGAAAAGTCAGTTACAAACTTAGAGAACAAATATATGTGTGTATATACACATACATAGAAATATATATAATTCATATAGGCTTATGTGTATGTGTGTGTATATATACATATATATGGATATATAAAATCAACAGAGAGAATAATATAATTAGAAGAGGAATGCCACAAATATCTCTAAATAAATGTTGCAAGAAAAAAGATGACAAAATAGAGAACTTTGTAGATTTGAGAGAAAACATAAAGTTACAGCAATATATTCTAGGATGGTCTGAGAGAATAAGAATCTTGAGAGAAGACAACCAAAGGGAACAAATAGCAGAATTTATAGCCTTCACAGCATAAATAGTTAGCATAATGGTCCAGTACAGCAAAGAATATCTCCACATGGAGATACTAGGAAATCTGCTCCAGAGAGAATATTACTGACATATAATAGCAATGCCTTGTAGACTCTGTGGCAGCGACATTCTATAACTAGTTCCAATCAGCTTATGTAATTAGGAGAAGCCTTTTTCAACTGGCTACAGAGACAGAATTGAGGGCATTTTCAAAACTTGAGGGCCAATTAAAAAAAATTGGATTGCCATATCCAATCTGTCTGAACTAGTAACAGCCCATTCTCTTCAAATCTGTTCTTTTGATTGTCCTGCTTGTATTCTGATATCTTTGCTCACATCTTTCAGTGAGACTCAATGCTATAAGGAGATACCTTAGGGTCTTCTCCTTCATAAGACTTTGTGGTCCTGAGAAAAAGATCTCTGTCCTTGGTACTTCTGCATTCTGATCTTCCAGAGTCTTAGCATATTAGTAGAATAGAAAAACCTTAATCCATTTTGGTGTATGTTTCCAAAGAAGTGAAAGAGAAAGAACAGAATGGGAATTCAAATATACTTGTCCTTTAGAACAAGTTGGAAAAAGAGAGAAAAAGCAACCTTGTTAAAACAACACGATCTATAGACAAGAAAAACTTGAAGACAGGATGTCTATATATAACTTAAGGAACATAGTTCTCCTAGAAGAACATGGCAATTAAAAAAAAAAAACTTGAACACCATAATGCAAGTAATAATAGTTTTTAGAAACATGCAAAGCTCCTGAATATAGAAAACAAAGCATCAATCAAAAAAATTTCAAAGATCACTTGCAGGGGGAAACATATCTATCCTTCAAACTCTAAGACACATAATGGGTTAAATTTAACAATTCCAATAAAAACCCCAACAAATTATGTAAGTAACCAGATGAAAGATATTCAAATAGAAAGGAAAGAAAATTTGTATAACTCATTAACATTTTTAAGTCACCAGAAATATAAGAAAAGAATAGAATAGTACATTCTGAAAAACAAAGCTTAAAATGCATAGCCAAATTATAAATCCTAGAAGCCTAAACCTAAGTATTAATGAAAAAGGTATTCAATAAAAGAGGCATTTGAAGCATTCTTGAAAAAAATTTTAAAAACTAAACAAAATCAGACATGAGCAGATCACTCGACTTGCAAACACTCTACACAAAAGGAATATGACAAAGGTAATTAAATATAACTACCAAGGAAATAATAGATAAATGTCCCCTTCTCTGGAGACTTTAAGAGAAAACTAGAAAGAGAAAGACACTCTCAAGGTTAAAATAACAACAGAGATAATTAAGAGATTTCTTTATAAAAGTACACAAGGTGATTAAGATTAAAGCAAAATAAAATAAATAGAAATGATGCTGAAGGAGAAACCATGAAACACCTGGAACTAACCTTGCCATACCCCCTATAGGCAAATCAGTGTATTTTGTGGGACTCAGTTACACAGTGGGAGTGTTGCCCATAAGTGAGTTGGGGAGAGGAGAGTTTGGAGGCTAGAGGAGAATGTGTGATATATCCTAATCAAGCCCATGGGTAAACAACAAAGAAGTGATAACTCCTGAAGTCCCTCAGAAAGAAGAGAGGCTATAGGAGAACTGGTGAGGTAGCAAGGGAAGGACTGAAACAGCTGGGAAGAAAGGGTAATAAATAACTCTTGTGGAGGATGGTGACTCACTGAATAGCACTCTCAAGTAAGAAGAGCTATATTCTGTAATGGAACATGGGGACCTTAAAATGAGTCTAACCTTTTTAAAAGCTTTTAAAAATTTATTTATTTTCTTAATTAAATTAATTTTATTTTTAATTAATTAATTAATTTATATATTTATATAAAATTAATATTTTCTTTATTAAAAATTAAATTATTTATTTCAACTCACTCCCATAAGTTTTAAATTTCCTCTCCATTCCCTCCTTAAGATGGCTTGCAATCTGATATGGGTTCTACACATACATTTCTATTAAAGACATGTTCACCTCAGTCACGTTGCATAGGATTATAACAAATGGAAAAAACCATGAGAAAGAAAAAAATAGCCCCAATGAAACAAAACAAAAAGAAAATAGTCTGCTTTGTTCTGCATTTCAACTCCATAGTTCTTTCTCTGGATGTGACTGGCATTTTCCATCATGTGTTCTTTGGAATTGTTCTAGGTCCTTTCATTGCTCAGAAGGGCTAAGTCTATCAAAATCAGTCCTCACACACTGTGGCTGTCACTGTGTACAATATTCTCCTGGTTCTGCTCCCCTCAGAACTTCCCTCAGAGCTCAGCATGAGTTCTTTCCAGTTTTCTCTGAATTCCACTTATTCATTTCTTATAAGCACAATAGTATTCCATTACATTCACATACCACAACTTGTTTAGCCATTCCTCAATTGATGGGCATCCCCTCAATTTCCAGTTCTTGTCTACGACAAAAAGAGCTGATATATATGTACATGTGGGATATAGACCTAGCTGGTTCAAAGCGTGTGGATAGTTTTATAGCCCTTTGGGTATAGTTCCAAATTGCTCTCCAGAATGGTTGGATCAGTTCACAATTCTACCAACCATGCATTAGTGTTCCAACTTTCCCACATCTTCTCCATTATTTATCATTTACTATTTTGTCATGTTAGCCAACTTGATAGGAATGATGAGGTACCTCTGAGTTGTTTTGATTTACATTTCTCTAGTCACTAGTGATTTAGAACTTTTTTTAATATGAACATAGATAGCGTTAATTTTTTTCTTTAGAAACTGCCTGTTCATATCCTTTGATGATTTATCAATTGGGGAATGACTTGTAGTCTTATAAGTTTGATTTGGCTCTTTATATATTTGAGAAATGAGGCCTTTATCAGAAATACTGTCTGTAAAAA
This sequence comes from Petaurus breviceps papuanus, assembly GCF_028583685.1. Taxonomy (NCBI): domain Eukaryota; kingdom Metazoa; phylum Chordata; class Mammalia; order Diprotodontia; family Petauridae; genus Petaurus; species Petaurus breviceps. The sequence goes on along the minus strand of NW_027185735.1, from coordinate 9,720,105 downwards.
CTGTTTCCCACTTTTCTGCTTTCCTCCTAATCTTGGTTGCATTGACTTTGTGCAAAAACTTTTTATTGTAATCAAAATTATTCATTTTGCATTTAATAATGTTTTCTCTATCTCTCGTTTGTTCATAAATTCTTTCCTTCTCCATAGATCTATTAAACTATTATTAAACTGTAAAACTATTCCTTGCTCTTCTAATTTGCTTAATCAGCCTTTATATCTCATCTTGTAATTTATATCTAAATCTTGTACCCATTTTGACTTCATGTTGGTATACGGTGTAAAGGTGTTGGTCAGTGCCTAGTTTCTGCCATACAATTTTCCACTTTTCTGTAGTTTTTGTTAAATAGCAAGCTTTTACCCCAGAAGCTGGAGTCTTTGGGTTTATCAAACAGTAGATTACAATAGTCACTGACTATGTCTTATGTACTTAACTATTCCACTGATTCACCACTCTGTCTCTTAGCCAGTACCAAGTAGTTTTGATGACTGATATTTTATAATACACTTTTAGATCTGGCATGGCTAGGCCCTTGATATTCTGGACCTTTTCTTCTTCCAGATGAATTTTGGAATTATTTTTTCTAGCTCTATAAAATACTTTTTGGTAGTTTGCTTGGTATGGCACTGAATGAGTAGATTAATTTAGGTAGAATTCTTATTTTTGTTATATTAGCTCAGCCTACCCATGAGCAACTGATATTTTTCCAGTTATTTAGATATGACTATTTGTGTGAAAAGTGTTTTGTAATTGTGTTCATATAATTTCTGGGTTTCCCTTGGCAGGTAGATTACCAAATATTTAAAATTGTCTACAGTGACTTTAAATGGAATTTCTCTTTCTATCTCTTGCTGTTGGGCTTTGTTAGTGATATAAAGAAATGTTGATAATTTATGTGCATTTATTTTATATCCTGTAACTTTGCTAAAGTTATTATTTCAAGTAGTTTTTTAGTATATTATCTTGGATTCTCTACATATACCATCATATCATCTGCAAAGAGTGATAGCTTTGCTTCTTCTTTGCTTGTTGTAATTCCTTTAATTTCTTTTTCTTCTCTTATTGCTAAGGCTAACACTTCTAGTACAATACTGAATAACAGTTGCGATAACTGACAGCCTTGTTTCACCCCTGATCTTGCTGGATGCTCCAAATTTATCCCCATTATATATAATGCTTGCAGGTGATTTTAGATATATGCTACATTTTAAGGCAAACTCCATTTATTCCTATGCTATCTAGTGTTTTTTAAAAGGAATGGCTGTTGCATTTTGTCAAAAGCTTTTTATGCATATATTAAGATAATCATATGATATTTGTTAATTTTATTATTGATAATGTCAATTATGCTGATAGTTTTCCTAATATTAAACCAGTCCTGAATTCTTTGTATAAATCCCACCTGGTCATGGTGTATTATCTTTGTGATAAATTTCTGTAATCTCTTTGCTAATTTTTTTTTTTAAGATTTTTGCATCTAGGGGTGGCTAGGTGGCACAGTGAATAGAGCAATGGCCCTGGAGTCGGGAAGATCTGAGTTCAAATCCAGCCTCAGACACTTAACACTTACTAGTCATGTGATCTTGGACAAGTCACTTAACTCCAATTGCCCTGCCTTCCCCCCTCCAAAAAAAAAGTAAAAAAAATTGCATCTATAATAATTAGGGAGATTGATCTATAATTTTATTTCTCTGTTTTGGCTCTTCCTGGTTTAGGTATCAGCACCATATTTATATCATAAAAAGAATTTGGTAGGACTCCTTTGCCTAGTTTCCCAAATAGTTTATATGGTATTGGAATTTATTATTCTTTAGATGTTTGGTAGAATTCACTTATAAATCCATCTGGCTCTGGAGATTTTTTCTTAGGGAGTTCAATGATGACTTGTTCAATTTCTTTTTCCAATATGGGTTTATATAAGCATTTTTTTTCCTCTTCTGTTAATCTGGGCAGGTTATCCTTTTTAAATATTCATCCATTTCACTTAGATTATCAGACTTATTGGCATACAATTGGGCAAAATAGCTCCTAATCATTGTTTTAATTTCCTCTTCATTGGTGGTGATTTCACCCTTTTCATTTTTTGATACTGGTAATTTGGTTTCCTTCTTTCTTTTTAAAAATCAAATTAATCAAAGGTTTATCTATTTTATTTTTTTCAATAGTTTTCTTAATTTCAGTTTCATTAAACTCTCCTTTGGTTTTCAGAATTTCTAATTTGGTATTTAATTGGGGATTTTTAATTTATTCTTTTCCTAGCTTTTTTAGTTGCATGCCCAATTCACTGATCTCTTTCTCTATTTTATTCTTGCAAGTATTAAGAGATATAAAATTTCCCTTAAGAACTGCTTTGGTGGCATCCCATAAATTTTGGTATATTGTCTCATTATTGCCATTCTCTTGGATGAAAATTGTTTGTTTCTATGATTTGTTGTTTGATTCACTCATTCTTTAGGATTAGATTATTTAGTTTCCAATTAAATTTCTTTTTGGAGGGGGGAAGGTAGGACAATTGAGTTAAGTGACTTGCCCAAGGACACATGGCTAGCTTTTTGTGTTAAGTGTCTAAGACCACATTTGACTTCAGGTCCTCCTGACTCCAGGGCCAGTTCTCTATTCACTGCACCACTTAGCTGCCCCTCCAATTAATTTTAAGTCTATCTTTCCATAGCCCTTTATTACATGTATTTTTTTTTTGTATCATGATCTGAAAAGAACGCATTTAGTATTTCTGCCTTTCTGCATTGGATTGCGAAGTTTTTATGCCCTATACAGTTGATTTTTGTGTAGGTGCCATGTGCCACTGAGAAAAAGGTATATTCCTTTCTATCCCCATTCAATTTTCTCCAGACATTTACCATATCTTTTCTTTTTTGTTGTTTTTATTAATTTGTTTGTTTACTTTGAGTTTACAAGATTCAGTTCCCCAGTTCTTTGAGTTCCAAATTTTCTTCCCTTCCCTCCCCCCCCCCCCCCCCCCAATGTGAGCATACACTCAGGTATAGGATCTTCAAATACTTTCAAATTAGATATTGGTCAGGTTATAAAGAAGGATTGCATTGGATGGAATGAACAATGGGAAAGAGGAAACCAAACCAAACAAGAAAAAGAAAGAAAGCAGCTAATTTGCTTCAATTTGCATTCAAACTCTGTTCTTTCTCTGAATGTCATATCTAATTTTTCTAAGATCCTATTCACCCCCTTAATATCTTTAATGTTTACTTTGTGGTAAGATTTATCTAGCTCAAAGAAGATGAGGTTGAGGTCCACCACTCATATAGTTTTGCTTTCTATTTCTTCCAATATCTCTCTTAACTTCTCCTCTAAGAATTTAGATGCTATACAACTTACTGCATATATATTTATTATTGATATTACTTCATTGTCTATGGTACCTTCTAGCAGGATATAGTTTTTTCTATATCCCTTTTAATTAGATCTATTTTTGCTTTTGCTTTATCTGAGATTAGGATTGCTAGTTTTTTTTTTTATTAAAAAGCTACCTGCTTTTTAATGATATTCTGCTCCAGTCTTTTACCTTTACTCTGTGTGTTTCTCTCTGCTTCAGATTTAAACAACAAATTGTTGAATTATGGTCTTTAATCCACTCTGCTTTTCTCTCCTTTCTCCCTTTCCCTCCTCACTAGTGTTTTGCTTCTAACCACTGCCTCCCTCAATCTGCCCTCCCTACTATCAGTTCCTCTCCCTTTTCTTCCTCCTTTCCTATACTACATGTTCCCTCCCTTTTCCCCTTCCTTCTACTACCCACTCCCTTTTCTCTCCCCTTTCCCCTCCTTCTTCCTATAGGGTAAAATAAATTTCCAATACCCTTTTGAGTGTGTATGTGTTATGGGAATGGCAATTTAAGATATTCCCTGCCCCTAGACCCTTTGATAGGTTAAGTGACTCCAAGAATCTTCCTTCATTTGAAAATATACTCTGCCCCCTAATAGGCTGAATGTGGTCACATGGAGCCCACAGAGGGAGGCTTGTTTTTCAGGAATGCCCATGCCTTGATGTTTTGTGACTGAGCAGTGGGACAAGAGGGTTGTTACGTTCTCTGATCCAAGAGAAGGCTATATATACTCTGATGTGAGGTTTTGTTTAGGGGCTCACTTTGAGAAGAATTATGTGATTTGACCAATGAGACTCTGGGCAGCCATTGAGCCCCCCAGCTTTGAAACCCCAGATGTTGGTGCTTCCCTCTCTGGTAACTGACTAGGTATGAATGTAATGGTCAGACAGTTGGAAGCCTGTCTGTTTATGTTTCTCTGTATTTGTTTCCTGCTTGTAACTTGTTTGTATTTTCTGAAGTTCGGGATGCTGACCTTTTCCCCCTGAACTAGGTAAATGACATATGTTTGATCCAAACAAGATTGTTAACCCATTTTGAGTTGCTTTCCTTTAGAAAAGTAGATATAAGAGGGGCGGCCAGGTAGCACAGCGAGTAAGAGCACCGGCTCCAGTGTTGAGAAGACCTGGAGATCGAATCCCGGGCTTAGACACTTAGCACCCACCCAGAAACACCTGGCTGTGTAACCTTGAGCAAGTTACTTAACCCCGATTGCTTAAAAAAAAAAAAAAAGAAAAGTAGATATAAGAACCTGTGTTGGCAGCCACCCTGGGTATGCTAGGGTGGTTGCTGCTACAGTATGCTATGCCCTCTTTGAGGCAAATCTAATGAAATGGTGCAAAGACCTATTACAGTAGAGGGAAAGAAGGAAGGGAGGCAAGTACTGTTTGAATCTTACTGTCAGTTTGAGAGTTAATAAGGGAGAGTGAGAGTGTTCCCAGAAGTTGATTCTCTGCATTTTCTGTCTCCCATGCCTGGAATGTTCTCCCTTCTTTGTTCTCACTACTGACTCTCTGGACTCTTTTTAGTTCCAACTAAAACCTCACCTGATTCAGGAAGCATTCCTCAACTCTCTTCCCTCTGTTAATTATTTCCTAGCTATCTTGTATATAGCTTATTTGGTATATGTTTGTTTGCATGCTATCTCCTCCATTAGTTTGTAAGTTCCTTGAAGATAGGGACTGTCTTTTAGCTTAGTGATTTTAGCACATAGAATTAATTAATATTAATTTATTTCAGGGAATTGGGGCACAGGAAGACTATTTCCTCTGAGAGAATGCTATGCCTACAAGGGCAATATCCTGCCCCAGGAAATGGGAAATAAAAGCTCCTGGGGAAACTGTCATCCAGAAGAGTGGGAAGGAATGGATTCATGGATCACATGGCAAATGTTGCTGAGTTGTTTCAGTCATGTCCAACTCTTAATGAGCACATTTTGGGGTTTTTTTTGGCAAAGACACTGGAATGGTTTGCTATTTCCTTTCTCTAATGGTAAATGTTAAAGAGAATGATTTGGGTCACAAGGAGATTTCTGCCAAAGGGTAATGTTTTTATCCTCATTGCTTCCCAAGCAAATTGATACTTCTAAGAGTAAGGAACAATATGGGAAAAGGATGAAGGAGAAAGATCTACAAAAACAATAACAAAGAAACCACTTAAAAGATATAACTCAAGCTTGGTACTTTAGAATAGTGGTGTTTAATTCAAATAGAATCTGGGGCCTCTAAACCATATATAAAGTAAGCTGCATATTGAGTTAGAAATCATATATTATCACCTTGCTTTATTTTATTTGTATTTATTTTGTTAAATATTTCCCAATTACATTTTAATCTGGCTTGGACAGCAAACACAGTGTTGAGAACCAGATGAGGACAGCAGGTGGCACATTTGACCCCTATGGTTTGAGAAGATTTAATTCTATAAGAACACAAAGAGGTTGGCAAAAGAATAAATATATAAACAGATATTTAATAAAAGAATAGAGATTTAAAATACAAAAATGAAAGACCTGAAAAAATTTGTTATGCATCAGGTGAATACAAAAAGTCAGGACTTGCAATCATGGTGTCAAAAAAAGCAAAACCCCCAAATTCTCAATATAAAAATGCATAAACAAGAAAATTACAACTAAATTATAACTATTTTTAATATTAAATATGTATTCCAAATGGCATAACATCTAAGTTCATAAAGGAAAAATTAATAGTATGATCAAGTAATCAATGGATGTAATTTTCTAGACAATTGAAACAAAAAGGTCAAATATTTATACTTCACACTATAATTTTTCTATATATTTGTTATCAATGTTCCTTAGCATTTTAAAAGAATTTACAAATAGCATAAGAAACAAAACATGTGGTTTTACCTAAAACAACTAGATGAGTTAAATGACACATATGCTGAATTGAAGAAGTACAAAGTAATTAAAAAATAGGAGACTTTAATATTCCTCTCCCAGAATTGGACAAGTATAACAAAGATAAACAAAAGCAAAATACAGACTGGAATAAATTGCTGGAGAGTTTAGAACTAAAAGGCAAACAAAAATTGATAATTTATTAGGGTTGCAAATGAATGTAAAAAGACTGAAATACTAAACATACCCTTTACAGACCACAATGCAATAAAAATAGCAATCAGTTCAGGAAGCACAAACAAAATAAGCAGACTGATAGGAAAACCTATTAAGGAAATCCTGAATAATGGGTGGAGGGGTGAGGAGTCAGAGAACAAATGATAGAAACAATAATCGTGGGACATACAAAGGTGAAACAGTATAATACCAAAACTACTGAGATTCAATGAAAGCCATCCTCAGAGGAAAATATACCCTTAAAAACACATATTAGCAATTTAGAAAAGAAGATTAACGAACTAAACTTGTATTTAAAGTTATTAAAAACAACAAATAAACCTCAAAGAAGTACAAAATAAGATGACATTATTGTTTATTTAGAATGTCCTAGTGAATCAGAAAAGATGCTAAGTGAGATAATAGCATCAGTAAAGCTGAAGGCTACAAAAAATAAACCTTAAAAAATCAATAGCATTTCTATACAGTGAAGACAAAATCCAAGAGGCAATAATAGAAAGGGAAATCTCATACCAAATAACCACTAAATACATAGAATATTTCAGAGTTAATCTACCATAGCACAATCAATACTTGAATATATACAATTAGAAAATACTCCTCAAGGAAATAAAAAAAATCATAAATAGTTGGAAGAATATTAAATGCTAATGGCTCAGGTGTGCAAATATAATTAAATGCCTATCCTACCAAAACTAATTTACAGATGTAATGCTATACCATTTAAACTATCAAAGGGACATTTATAAAACTTGGTAAAATAATAACAATTTCATTTGGAGGAACAAAGAACCTAGAATATCAAGGAAAATAATGCAAAAGGTAGGTATGAAGAGAGAACAGAATTTCAAGACCTCAAACTATTATACAGCAGTTGTCATCAAAACAGTTAAAAACAGAGAGAAATAAATGAATGGAACTAATTAGGTCAAGAGAGAATCAGAAATAATGCACCTCAATATTCAAGTGCAGCCGAACTGAATTCAAATCTAGCCTCAGATGTTTACTAGCTGTGGTACCCTAGACAAATCACTTAACCTCTGTCTACCTCAGCTTCCTGTATTGTAAAATGAGGATAATAATACCACCTACCTCCCCAGGTTGCTTTGAGGATTAAATAAGATATCTGTAAAGTGCTTAGCACAGTGCCAGGTGCATAGTAGATACTTTAAAAATGTTTGTTGACTGACAGACTATTCTTGTACCAATGAATGGAGTTGGAAAAATCAATAAATTATGCTGACTGGTTCTATTACAAATTTATGTTACATAATCTCAACTGAAACCTCACTGTAGCAAGAAAATCCTTTTATACCATCCTAAATGATTCATTAGACCACAGTGACTTTTCTAAATCTTTTCATTCTTCCTTAAACCTACCATTGCTCCTCCTCCTCCCACACCCTCATTTCCCTCAGATGAGAACCTTGACTCATATTTCACTGAAAAAATTGAGGTTAATTGCCAAGAGAGCTCCCTGTTCTCCCTTTCTCATTTTTCATCCCTCCTTGTCATTCTCATACAAAGAGGTGGCCCTATTCCTTGCTAAGGCTAGCTCCTTTACATGTACTCTTGATTCCATTCCATCCTGTCTTCTCCAACAGACTGCCCCCTCAATCATCCCCAATCTGTCATTAATCTTTCATCTCTTCCTAGCTACTGGCTGCTTCTCTAATGCCTATAAACATACCAATGTCTCACTCATCCTTTAAAAAATCTCCTCACTTAATCCATCCATCTCTGCCAGGCATCATCCCAAGTCTCTACTCCCTTTTGATGCTAAACTTCTTTAAAAAAGGAGTCCATAATCATTACCTATATTTCCTCTTTTTTTTCACAGTTATCTAAACTCTTTAGTCCATCTTTTGTTCTCATCATTCAACTGAAACCACTCTTTTTGAAATTGCCAAATATGTCTCTTTTGAGTCTCATTTCTTAAATTTTTTACACCACTTTTGACACTGTTCATCACTTTTTTGGGGGATCATCTCTTATCTCTAGGTGGGCAGCTAGATGGTACAGTGGATAGAGCACCAAGCCTGAGGTCAGGAAGACCTGAGTTTAAAACTGGCCTCAGAAATTTACTAGCTGTGTGACCTTGGGCAAGTCACTTAACCCTTTTTACCTCAGTTTCTTCACCTGGAAAATGAACTGAAGAAGGAAATGGCAAACCACTCCAGTAACTTTGCCAAGAAAACCCCAAATGTGGTCATGAAGGGTTGAACATGAGTGAATGGCTGAACAATAAAATCTCTCTAGGTGTTTGTGACACTGCTTTCTCCTGGTTCTCTTCTTATTTGTCTGACCACTTCTCAGTCACTTTTGCTGGATCTTTAGCTGGGCTCTGCCCACATATCTTGCAAGGCTCTGCTCTAAGCTCCCTTCTCTTCTCCTTACTATTTCACTTTGTGATCTCATTGACTTTTATGGATTCAATTATATCGATGCAAATGATTTTCTGTTCTACTTATCCAGCTCTATCATCTCTCCTGACATCCAGTCTCAAATCTCCAGCTGTCTACTGGACATCTTGAAATGATACCCCATAGACATTTTAAACTCTGTGTATCCAAAACAGAATAAATTATCTTTTCCCCCAAATCCTATCTTTTCTTAACACTCTTAGGACTATAACAGTTAGCCCCTAATACTGTCACTCAGTTAGCCCAGTTGTTAGCTCCTCAATCTCTTTCACCACCTCCCTAGTCCATATCCAGCCTGCTGTCAAGTGCTGTCAATTTTACTTTCACAGCATCTCTCACGTATGATACTTTCTCTACCTTTTAACCTTGATACCTCTTTGGTCTAGGCCCTCATCACCTTATGCATGGACTATTGCCAAGAGCTTTCTAGTGGGCCTCTCTTCCTTAAGTCTCTCTCCACTCAGCAGACAAAGGGATCTTCCTAAAGCACAGAGCTGACCATGCCAACTTCTTTCCTAAAACCTATACTTTAGTCCCTCCAGTGACACTGGTCTTGCTAATTGAACAAGACATTCCAACTACTTATTCCTGCCATTTTCACAGGCTGTCCCTTGTGTCTGAAATGTGCTCCTCCTTATCTATGTCTCCTTGCTTCCCCAGCTTCTTTCAAGTCTCATTGAGATGATACTTTCTGAAAGAAACCTTTCCTGGTACCCATCAATGCTAGTACTTTTCCTCTGGGATTACCTCCACTACTCTGTAGCATATTCAAAATTATTTAATTATCTTCCCATTAGACAGTGAGCTCCTTGAGGGCAGGGACTGTTTCTGCCTTTCTTTGTATACCCAATCCTCAACACAGTGCCTAGAACATGGTAAGGGTTTAATAAATGCTCATTGAATTACCAACTCAAAAGATATGAGCAAATAGTTATCAAAAGAAAAATTCAGACCATAAACAACCATATGAAAGAATGCTCGAAAGAACTAATGTAAGTGAAATACAAATCAAAACAATTGTGAGGTTTCCCCTTATACTCAGCAAACTGGCAAAGATGAAAAAATACAGTTATAATCAGTGTTGGAGAGCATATTAATGCATTGCTGGAGGAAATGTGAATTATTACAAGTATTTGGTAAAGTAATTTGAACTCATGCAAATAAAGGGGTTATTCACAGAAAATACACTACTAGGCATATATGCCAGGGATATATAATTTGGTCACAGGAGGTTACTCATAAAAAAAAAGTTCCTACATATACTTAAAATTTATAGTAGCACCTGTTATGTTAGCAAACAACTGGAAACAAAATAAATAGATGTTCATAGACTGGAGAAATAGATGAACAGACTGCAATACAGAAATGGAATGGAATGTTTGGTGTGCTGAAAGGAAGAACATGGTGAATACAGAAGTGTATGGAAAGACATATGAATTTATGCAAGATGCAGCAAACAGAACTAAAAAATAATATGTATAATTATAAGAATATGAATGAAAAGAAAAACAGTCATAAAACAATGTAAAATGCATTATTTTGCATTAAGATACAAAATAATCTTTGTAAAATTACAAAGAATAAGCATGGCTTCCAAAGAAGAAATATGAGAAGAAACCTTCCCACTCGTGTGCAGAGGTGAAAAGTACCTGGGGGTGGTACAGTGTATATAAGGTTAAGATTTTTTTTTGATATATTGATTGATTTTGCTAATTTTCAAAATGATCTTCCTCATTTTTAAAAGTTGTTTTGTTATTAGGGATGGCTCTTTTGGAGAGGTTATGAAGAAGGATGAAGAGAGAAATCTAGGTGATATATAAATAAAGGATTATCAATAAAATCTATACTTAAAAGATTTTCAAAAGTTCAGAGAGGGACAGAAACAAAAAAAGAAAATTCTCTTATTACTTTAATATATGCCTCTAAAAAGGAAACTATATCACAAAGGACCATGGCTTCATATACAATCACTTAGCATTTATTAAGTGCCTACTATGTGCCAAATACCATGCTAAGTGCTTGTTTTCAATCTTTATATATATATATATATGTGTATATATATATACATGTATATATACTTGTACCTTTTTTCATTTTTTTATTTTTCAAATGCTTTATTAACTTCTGATTTACATCATTCATTTCCACCAGATTTTGAGTTACACATTCTCTCCCCGTTTTCCCCCTACCCTCTGGAGTATCATATTCCAAGCCCTTACAATCCCTCAGTGTAGAAATTGCCAGATCCTGGGTTATCCTGATTGTGTTTCCACAATATTCAAATTGTTTCTTCCTGGCTGCTTGTAATATTCTCTCCTTGATCTGGGAATTTTGGAACCTGGCTGTAATATTCCTAGTTTTCTTTTGGGCTCTTTTTAAGGCAGTGATCAGTGGATTCTTTCAAGCTCCATTTTGCCCTCTGGTTCTAAAACATCAGGGCAGTTTTCCTTGAGAATTTCTTGGAGGATGATTTCTAGGTTCTTTCTTTGATCATGGCTTTCAGGTAGTCCAATAATTTTTAAATTATCTCTCCTGGATCTATTTTCCAGGTCGGTGGTTTTTCCAATGAGATATTTCACATTGCCTTCTATTCTTTCATTTTTTGGGGGTCTGTTTAATAGCATCTTGATTTCTCATAAAGTCATTAGCTTCCATTTGCTCCAATCTAATTCTGAAGGAATGATTCTTCTCAGTGAGATTTTGAGATTCTTTTTCCATCTGGGCAAATTTGGCTTTTTAAGGCATTCTTCACCTCATTACCTTTTTGAGTCTCTATTGCCATTTGAGTTAGTCTGTTTTTTAAGGTGTTATTTTCCTCAGTCAGGCTGTTGACTCTCATTTCGCAATTTTCTGGCATCGTTCTCATTTCTCTTCCCAATTTTTCCTCCACTTCTCTTATTTGCTTCTTAAGATCCTCTATGGCTTGTAACCAGCTCATATTTTCCTTCGATGTTTTTGGTGCAGGAGTCCTGACTTCACTGTCTTCCTCCTGTTCCATACTTTGCTTCTTTTTGCCCCCAAAATAGGAGTCTAATGTTGTGTTCTTCTGTTTGCTCTGTTTCCTTTGCCTGGGCATGCTGCCACTCAATTACTCGACTTTTGGGCTTTTTGCCACAGTAAGACTCTCCTACCAGACAGGGGAGCTTTGTCCCAAATTCTGGGGTTTTCTCAGCTGCTGGAGGTATTAGTTGAGTGCCCTTGCTGAAGCCTCCACACACTCTGGCAAGCTGGACACACACCAGAGGACCTCCACCCTAGACCACAATCCAGATCCAAGCAGGTTAAAGCAATAATGATTACCCCTCAGACTGGTCGTTTGGTCCCCCTACAGTCTGCAGGCCAGGAACTGAAGCTGCCACATGGCAGTGGTGGCTGCACTGCAGCCCTCAGCGGCTTCTCACCCCGGGGGCAAAAGCCAAGGCATTCCCAACTACTGAGTCTCAAAGTCCATACTGCACTGACCTCTCACTTTGTCCTTAGCATCTATGTGTTGATAAATCTGGAAAGGACCACAGCTGCAGGTGATCTGGAGTCCCTCTGGTTGTTGGCTGGTCAGGCCCACCCTGGGGCTAAAACCTTGGTGTGGGGCTTGGCTCTGCTCCCAGAGCACTGAGGTGGCTGATTCCTGCCAACCTGTACTCAGCGGGAGGTTAGCTTCTCTGTGTCATTTTGTGGGTTCTGTAGCTCCAAATTTGTTTACAGTCCCCTTTTACATGAATTGGGGAAGGTGGAAGCCGGGAGCCATGGAGAAGAACTCCACCATCTTGATTCTGCCCCCTACTTGTTCCTTTTTAAATATTAAAATTCATAATAAAATAACAGTTAAACATTTTAAAGGAAAAAAATGGAGTTATATGGGCAATCCTTCTCAACATTTTCTGTTATCATAATGCTATCCCGTCCCAAACTATAATCCTAGCCCTTCTTTCATTCACTTCTCGCTCCAATCACATGTTTTAAAACAAATCTCCTTGTCCCAAGCATGAATCATCAACTTTGGTTTGTTCTGAACTTTAGCATTCCTGATGCTATGGCCATAGGATTCTTCAACATTCATGTTCATTGCCAGTGATTTAGATTTGCTTTTACTTCTCTACAGATTAAAAAAAAAAAATCTAAGCTGGTCATTGAATTCCCTATGCTCTCTCTTTTAGTCCCCCTTGTCAGAATAATTTCTGCTTGTGTTTTTAGAATTTAATTTTTGAGGGTGTCCTGTCCCCTGAAAGATATTAATTAGGCCACTGATACCTTATACATGTGTTCTCTGCACTTTAAAAAATCCTCCCTTACAAAAACTATGTCTTCTCTAGATTCTTGGATCTCTCAAGAAGCACTTTAGCATAATGCTTACTTAGCACCATAGTGGGCACTTTATGAATATTTGCTGAATTGAATTGACTGTTATTGCTTGTTCTCTTATTGCTTCTGAACTTATTACATTGTGTGTAGTCAGGGTTAGAGCAATGATGAGACAACATGACTATGACTATTAATGATAATAAGGGGCACAGGAGCATGGATTAAATTACTTTCAAACATAGTATTTCCCTTTTGCAGCCTGATATATGATATTATGCTAAAGCTTAGGGGTTCTCAAAACAATTCTTTTTTCAGAAGCAGTCACTCTATTTATACTTCCAGACACAGACTGCGGTTGTAATTTGTATAGTTTGGGTGAACACAAAGACTATTAAACTCCAAAGCAGGTCATATTCTTTTACTGTTTTAACACGTCTCTAACGTGGTCTCATTTGTGAAATAAGCATATTAAGCCTATCCAAATCTGGAAAATAATGCTGAAGTACCAGTTTAGCTGCACTTGTATCTGAGGTAAAAGGTGTAGATTAATATGTTTGGAGTAGGGGGGCGGGGAGGGCAGACTAGTGGATAGAGGAAAGGTCTGGGTTTTAGGCAAATTGGGTTTGTTCTTGGCTCCATCACTGACCTGGGTGTGACCTTGGGGAAGTCAGTTAATCTCCCAGTGTTTCATTTTCCCTGTTTGTAAAGAGAAGGTAATACCTGTTCCCTAGGGTATTGTGAGGATAAATGAGATAATGTCTGTAAAGAATTCCAAGTTAAGAGATGAAAAGGGTTATAAATGTAATTGCAAAATTACATTTCTATTATTCTTAAGCAAGTTCATAGTATACAGGCAATGAGCAAGCATTATGCTGAACTTTGACAAGGTCCCTTCCACCTTGGAAATCTGCTTAGTAGCAAGGCACTGTCCTCTTAACCCTGGCACTTAACATGCCCTAGATTCCACCTTTATTCTCTGATTCCTGCAAGGACACACACTGCACAGCTTACAAGTAAGAGATATGACTATATTTGTTCCCAATATTTACTAATTCCATTCCCTAGTGTGTATATTTTCTGCTCTGTGTTACCTGTTGACATGCATTTGTAGACAGAGGTAATGCACCCTAAGCTGTCCTTTTATAATTCTCAAGGGATATCTCTATTCTCCACTTCTTATTCTTTAGTTTGAGTTTCTTAGCATTTTAACTGGTAAGGAATCAGGTAGAATCTCTGCTTGTTCCTTCTCGATCTTTTTAATTTTAGGGGTTATTGACTTCTTAATTGTTCTTGGCCTTGCTGTATAGGGTAATTCAGTGGACTTTGCTGCATTTACCATATACAAAACATTTAGCCATTCTATATGGCCTTTCACGGAGTCTCTTATCTGGGCCACACTTACAAAATTCAGAAATAATGCAAAGTAAATAAAAGCATTACCAATATTTTGGCCCTAATGTCATACAAGTACATACACACACATGTGCACACATACATACACACACACATTTTTACTGGGGTCAGCAGTTGGTGTGAAATGGGTTCTGGCTCCCAAATGACAATTTACTGTGTGCTTTTATCAGACACAAACTTCCTTAAATTGTAAGGTTGAGTGCAATGTCTATATAAGCAAGTGGCTACAGGAATTATAAATTAGGAGATTTCTGGAATAAGAGTGCTTAACAGTAGCAACAGATGAGCTTCTTAAAACTTCCATGATTCCACACTCATCTGCTGCCTCTAAAGCCATTCCAATATAAAGACAGTACAAATTTTGACTGAAAAGGTGGGAAAAGTATATTTAGCATTTGTACTCTGTAACAGAAGGACTGTAATGTCACATTTGAGAAATCCTGATCATTATATTAGCCTATCTATCATAGCAAATATAAATATAGTTTTGGGCAAACTCTCTGTAAACTGTTAATCTTAGAGAAGATGAACCAAAGCCTCTAAAATAATATTTTGACAGTCTAGTAATCTAGAAAAATACATTCTCTTCATACATGTAAATAATTAACCCTCCTAAAATAGCTTACCCTTTCCTTCTTGAGGCCACTTTAATTCACTTGAGCATACAGAATGGGCTATATGGTCTTAATTTGGAAAGGTACTTATTGGAATTTGACACAAAGTGGAAAAAAGAAAATCCAATCAGAACTCAATTTTTTAAATGACCATTTTTTTTATAAATGAAAAGAAAATCAAATATCCCATTAGTAATTAGAAATTAGGTAGTATGGGGGTGGCCAGGTGGCACAGTGAGTAAGAGCGATGGCCCTGGCGTCAGGAGACCCAGGATCGGCTCCAGCCTTGGATACTTGGCACCCACACAAAATAACTGGCCATGTAACCTTGAGCAAGTTACTTAACCCCAATTGCTTTAAAAAAAAAGAAATTAGGTAGCATTTTCCTTTTAGTATATTATCTTTATTATTTTTTCATCCAACTTTTCAACATTTCAGTAACTTATTAATCAATATTTAGGTTTCTGAAATTAGTACTTGAAAAAGACAAGGCAGAAAGTGGCAATATTTGACTCAACTATTATCAAATTCCAGTTTAACCTTTCATTTACAGATAAACATAACAGGCAGCTGCCCCTAAAAAGGTTTGCCTTTTGTTGTTGTTGAGTTATTTTAGTCCTTTCTGATTCTTCGTGTCTGCATTTGGAGTTTTCTTGGCAAAGATACTGCTGTGGTTTTCTATTTCATTCTCCAGTTCATTTTCCAGATGGCAAACAGGGCTAAGTGACTTGCCCAGGGTCACACTGTGTCTGAGTAAGTGTCTGATTCTGGGTTTAAATGTAGGAAGATGAGTCTTTTTGACTCCAGGCCCAGCACTCTATCCACAGTGTCACCTCCTGGATCACTACCTTGTTGTGGTGGAGGGGTTTGTATAGTTCAATGAAACCATGAGCTGTGCCATGTAGGGTCACCCAAGAGGAATAGGTCATGGAGGAGACTTCCAACAAAAAGAGATCCACTACAGAAGGAAATGGCAAATCATGCTAGTATCTTTGCCAAAAACAAAGCCAAACAACAACAACAAATCCCATGGACAGTACTAAAATGATAAAAGATTTGACACTAGAAGATGAGACCCTCAGGTTGGAAGGGAACAACTACAAGTAGCTTCAGTATGAATGAAGCAGCGTTAGATGCAAATGTGTCTGGTGACAAAAGAAAAGTCTGGTTCTGTAAAGATTGATATTGCATAGGAACATGATTTACATAACATGGATGTGGTCAAACAGTAGATTAAAGACTAAACATCCACTTCTTGGGCGTCAGTGAATTTAAATGGATGAATGGGAACAGGTGAATTTAATTCAGAGATCATTGCATATACTACTGTGGGCAAGAATCCCTTAGAAGAAATAGAGTAACCCTCAGTCAATCAAAGGGTGAGAAGAGCAGTATTGGGTTATAATCTCAAAAATGATATGATGACACCTATCTGAATCTAAGGCAAACCACTCAACAACACAGTAATTCAAGACTATGTTCCAACCACTGATGCCAATGAGGTCCAAGTTGATCAGTTCTACTAAGACCTATAACATCTTCTAGAAATAAACATACAAGTACATATACATACAAAGACATCGATTCATCATTGGAGTTTGTTATGTTAAAGGTTTTGTTTGTGCAAAATATTTTTAATGTAATCAAAATTATCCATTTTGCATTTCATAGTGGTCTCTACATCTTGTTCAGTCATAAATTCTTCAGTTCTCCACAGATCTGAGAAGTAAACTATTCCTTGCTCTCCTAATTTGCTTTAGTTATTACCCTTTATATCAAATCTTTTTCCCATTTTGACTTTATCTTGGTATACAGTATGTATACTTGGTCTGTGCCTAGTTTCTGCCATACTATTTTCAAGTTTTCCCAGAAGTTTTTGTCAAATAGTGAGTTCTTATCCCAGAAGCTGAAGTCTTTGGACTTATCGAAGAGTAGATTACTATAGTCATTGACTACTATGTCTTGAGTACCTAACCTATTCCACTGATCCACCGTTCTGTTTCTTAGCCAGTACCAAGTAGTTCTGATGATTACAGCAGGCTTAATTTTGAAGAGGTAGAAGAACTAGAATGCCAACATTTTCTGGGTTTAGGAGAGAGGAAGGGAATTCCACAAAAACATCTATTTCTGCTTCATGGACTATACTAAAGTCTTTGTGTGAATCACAATAAATTGTGGCAAGTGCTCAAAGATCATATCACTTGTCACCTGAGGAACCCGTATGCAAGCCAAGAAGCAATAGTTAGAATCAACCAGAGAACAAGTGATTGGAAAAGGAGTACAACAAGGCTGTTTACTGTCACCTTATTTATCTAACTTATATATAGAGTACATCATATGAAATGCCAAGCTGGACAAATCAAAATATAGAATTAAAGTGGCCAGGAGAAATATCAACAGTCTCTGATACACAGATGATATATCTCTGATGGCAGGAAGTGAAGAAGTAAGAAGTCTCTTGATAAGTGTGAACGAAGAGAGTGTAAAATCTGTCTTGAAGTTTGTAAGGGTTATGGGGTTTAAAGATCTTCCATGCCCCATGGACGTGCTGACATAGCAGAGCAAGAGAAAGCGGAAAGCGAGAGAAAGTGAAAGCCGAGCTAACGGTCCTGCGGTTGGCGGGGGTGGCGGTGGGGGTTGGGGGTGGGGGGGGGAGGGGGGGGGGGGGGGGGGGGGGCCCTTTTTTTTTTTTTTTTTTTGAGTTAGGACTGCTAAGGACTTTTCTGCTAAGGACCCCTGCTGAGCACTGCCAGGGGCCGGAGCTGCTGGGAGCGTGCTTCCAGGACGCTGGGTGGTTGCTGTGAGTGGGGAGAGGAGGACCTTTGCCTGAGGTAGCCTGTTCTGTTTTAAAGGCTTGAAAATGTGGGTGCTTTCTACTTTATCTACCTGTGCCAATGTCATAACTACTCTGATGGCTTTCACTTTCTGGTTTTGGGACTCAGTCTTTTGGTATCTTAATAAATTTTCTAGTTTATTTCCCCATATGGCAAACATGACGTATTTTGTGATGGATAATTATATCAGCATATTTGTAATCTCTATAGGCATTGTGAATATGGCATTGCTGATACAAAGTTCAAAGTCAAGAAAACTAAAATTTTAGCTATTGGTCCCACCACTTCCTGACAAAGAGATAGAAGAAATAGAAGCCATGTCAGATTTTATATTCTTGGGCTCAAAGATCATTGCAGATAGCCACTAGAGTCATGAAATTAAAAGATTCTTTCTCCATGGCAAATCTGGACAGCAACCTAAAAAAAGCAAAGACATCATCACCTTGCTGACAAATGTCTATATAGACAAAGCTATGGTTTTTCTAGTAGTGATGCACAGCTGTGAGAGTTGGACTATCAGGAAAGCTGAGCACTGCAGAATCAACACTTTTGAATTGTGGTACTGGAGAAGACTTATGAGAGTCCCTTAGACAACAAGGAGATCAAATCAGTCAATACTTAAAGAAATTAATTCAGATACTTCACTGGAAGGACAAATACTAAAGCTGAAGCTTTGGCTACATAATGAGAAGATAGGACTCATTGAAAAAAAAAAACCATGATGCTGAGAAAGATTAAAGGCAAAAAGAGGGGATGGTGGAGGATGAGATGGATAGATAGTATCATGGAAGCAACGAACATGAGCTTAGACAGACTTTGGGAGATAGTAGAGGACAGAAAGGCCTGGCATATACTATGGTTTATAGGGTCACAAAGAGTTGGACACAACTGAATGACTTAAAAAGAACAACATAACAGGTAGTGCTGCAATTTCACTTTTCAGTCACATGAGACTGAAAAACTGCTAGCTTAATACTACATCAGACACCAGAAAAACTGATTTCTGACTTTTTCCCTTTATTTTGCAAAATAGAACATATACCTTTCATTTATACTTGCAGTTCAGAAAAACTAACTAGACTAGATAGTACAACTTTCTCTTAAACTACAGAAAAGGAAAATCATTTTCAGAGTTTAAAATATTTAATAAAATCAAAATTTAAAAATCCAAAAGCTTTTATATTTCCTTTGCCAAAATCAGAAAGGTTATAAAATACCTATGAGGAAATAATGTGACTGAATTAACACAAATCCTTACTGTTGTTAAAAAGGGATAGATGTCATTGTCCACCAGGGTTTAAAACTTTGAACTAAAAGAAAAGGAAATTCAAGACATTGATTAATTCAGAGTCATATCATACAACTTGGGCTGAGAGTTTTTGAACTTTTTTGCAAACCTTTGTATTTGCATATATTGGTCAAAAAAATGTTCTATTTGGAATTACAGAAAAAGATAGGATAGAGAATTCACTTGGAGATTCAAACATAAGTGAAATGGAGCCACTATAAATAACAATGGATTGGGATATTTATACATTTAAATGTCCAACCACAGGTAAACATTTATCTTTTTGGGAGAGACACATGTGGAAAGAGGCTGAAGGCAAAGTAACACAGTGGTGGGTCCAGGATCTTTGGCTTCACTGCCAGTGTCACCCAGCCTCAGGAATACTCCTGTATCACATCATCATCATGTCAATATTAACTCAGCACTCCAGGTCAACAGTGGCAAAGGACAGAGAAGTGAGGATCTTGAGAAGTCTATGGATACTGGTTTTTATTCTATCTTGTTCTGCATATCCACATTTTTTCAATTTGAAATAAACAATGTTTTTACACTAAGATCTTCCAATCGTGGCTATTATTTAGGTTTGTCAAA
Organism: Petaurus breviceps papuanus; assembly: GCF_028583685.1. NCBI lineage: Eukaryota > Metazoa > Chordata > Mammalia > Diprotodontia > Petauridae > Petaurus > Petaurus breviceps. The sequence goes on along the minus strand of NW_027185735.1, from coordinate 9,700,193 downwards.
TGCTTCAAATTAATTTTGAGTGCATTAAAAAAAGATAACTGTGTTGTGATAAATGATCTAATTGAGAGGTTAGGGATAAAATGCCTACCACATGGAACAATTCTTTTCACTATCTAGTGTTCCTTAGAATGAATTAAAGGAAAATATAGCGATTGTAATCCCTTCCACATTAGCCTTATTCTGAGGGTTTCTACTATGTAACAGAAGGATTTGAAACTCTATTCAACTAAATATATTACATTTTTCTAAAACTAAAACTGTTTGAAGAAGGACAAAAGCTTTCAGCTTTGAATAAAATGTGATTTTTCAATTTTTAGGAACATCTAATGAATATTATATGCAGTTAACACTGTTTATTATTTTCTAGAGCCACAGAATTTAAGAGCTGGAAGGTACTTAAACAGTTACCTAATGTAACCCAAACATGACAGGAATCTCACTATACCTTTTGACAGATGGTAACCCAGACTATGCTTGCAGAGTTCCAAGGAGGGATGACCTACTACCCTTTGGGACAGTCCATTTTGGACAGTTCTGATTATTGGGAAGTATTTTCCTGGCAGCAAGCTTAAATTGGCCTCTGTAATTTCCTCCCCATTGCCTTTGGTTCTCTCCTCTGGGGACAAACAGAGTAGGTCTAATGGTTGTCATGTCTCTCTCGTGTCATCTCTTCTATAGGCTAAGTGTTCCCAATGCCTCATAAGAGCTGAGAGCAAGACCTTTTATCCTTCACACACAGGGTGACCCTCCTCTGTCTGGATGCTCCCAGGCTTAACACATGGTGCTTGCTCTCGAAGAAGCCTGGAAGGGCAGACGGTGTCCAGGGTGTACTCTTCTCCCCAGTGCTGGGGGCTAGGCCTCTCTATGCAGCCTAAGATTGCATTCGCTATTTTTTGGTTGCAATATTACCCTATTGACTTGTATAAAGATTACAGATCATTACAATTTCTACAGTTTTTTCAGAAGAACTCTCTAACCATGCTGCTCCCACTGTGAGGATGATTTTTGTCCACTAGTGTAAAACATTCCATCGAGCCTTAACCAGGTCCTCTGCACCTGCCCTGTGGGGCCAAGCAGAACTAGTCTAGTCCCTCTTCCACAAGGGAGCTCTTTAGACACAAAGCATGGTAACTTACATATCATGGACACCTAACATACAGGCTTGTGGATTATTTAGTTGACAGAATTACTCAACTAGAACTAGTTTTGCCCCATAAATCTCTTATTCTCTAACTATTTCAACTGGTCCTCCTATAGAAATGAATTTGTAGGCCTTCTAAGTACCTTGGCTCCCTCCTCTGGATGCTCTGTAGCTTTATAATATCATGCAATACTGGAATTAGAGCTAGGAGGGACCTCAGAAGTCATCTAGGCCAAGCTTTTCAAAAACAAAGTATATGTATGAGCACATCTTTCTTTACCAAACACTAAGTGAGCCAATAGCATAGCTATTTAGCACAGGTGTCAAACTCAGGGTCCATAGGCCAGAAGCAGGCCAGCAAAACTCTGAATAAGGTCCAAACCAGATTAAAATGTAATTTAGAAATGTTTAACAAAATAAAATGAAATACAGATAATGTTAATTTGTGGGGTTTTTAAAGTCAATAGTGGCCTGAGGGATTAGTTTGTTTCTTTTTTGAGTTTGTTATTGCTAGTTTAGAGCATGTATTAATGAAGTCCAAGTAGAAATATTATTTCCTATTCAAACCAGTAAACTTACAAAGAGAAAAAGAGCTCAGTTACTAAAAGACTTCTTTCCTTAATTCTAACTGTCTCTTCAATGTATAGGTTTGGCTCAGACAGACTACATGGTTCAGTGCAAAACTGTGCATGTCCTACCACTTGTGAGTCAATAGTGTCATCTTTATGTACAGAGGAAAAGACAAAACAGGCAAGAAAAAGCTCATATGAATAAAGGCCTCATCACCTCTTCCTTCCCATCCTCCACCCCCTGTTTTCCTGAAATAATCCACAACTTGTAGGTAAGATGGAGAATCAAATACAGTTGAGGATTTTAAACATCTCCTTTTGAATGTAAATCTTTTCTCCATGTTCCTCTTATCTGAGGCATTTAGATTATGAGCCTAGTATTAAGTTCTATGTTCTATATAAAATCTTGTGGTTGGTAAGTCAACACACAAGGTAAAATTTTTTAGTAGACTGACATTCATAAATTCATATAAGCTTATACACGAAATCTTAGCAAAGACTGAAAGCACAGGCTGCAAACACTTGTGAGAGGTCCTGGGGCTCTACAGCAAGCAGTAGAAGTGGTCTTGATCTTCTGTTATTTCTTTCTCCCAAGAGCTTGTGACAAGCAGGGGAAGGAGGTAGGAGGGACATAGTGAAGTATGTTGAAGCACTTGGAAAACAAGACACTTTGCTGACAGAGCTGCTGGAAGATCAAGAACCACTAGGAAGAAGAAGAAAGAAGAGGGAATAAGAAGGAACCAGAGAAACTAATGGCAGTGCTATGGAACTATGAGACTTCAGAAGGTAGAAGACAGCCACAAAGCAGATGAAAGGAGTTGGCAGCTGTGATGAGGTGAGCCACATGCAGCCAGGGTGGCAGCAACTGTACCACCATGGTACTTGTCAAGGTTATTGTGACTTTGACCAGATTTCTCCTATTAGAGTTCCTTAGTTTTTCTAGAACAGAGACTAAACCATTTTAGGGATAGAGGGTAAGAAATGATACCTGTCAGGAAGGTGGGCTGTAATTACTTCCTACTGTATTGACTAAGAGAGAGCTCAGATATTAACCCCTTTCTCTTGGTCCCTTTCTCGGCCCTAAATAATTATTTGATGATTATATACTTGTTAAGGAGAGCTTAGGACTAGTCAGATTTGGATTTTCTCATTAAGATTCTAATTGAGGGCATGAATCAAGGACAGTACTAATTGTTGGGAACCCTAAGATTGAGCCTGTATCCATATCAGTTCAGGCTTCTGGTAACAGGTGACAAACATTAAACCACAAATATCACTGTAACTAAGTCGATTAAATCCTGTTCTACTGGCAACAAACAACAGGATCCAGTTATCATCTGAACACTTCAATTTACATTTTCTTTAAGCAAAAGGAAATATAAGGAAGCGCTGCAAATCAGTAAACATTGGGACTTGGGCATTTCTTCAATGAGGGAAGAGGATGTCATTATTATGCCTCCTGAACTTTGGAATGCAGCACTACAGGTTTGTAACAACAGGAAAAAAAAATCATGTACTAGGTATAACTCTGACCCCTTAGAGTTTCAGAATCTTACTTGAATAAAACTGTTTAGGGCTAGACTAATACAGCAATTGGTAATGCATTCAGCTCCTTGGAAAATACATCTTGTTTTGATACATCTTAAGGGAATAAATTAAATTTATCTTCAAGAATTTTTCTGCTTTATCCCCTCTTGATTTATTTTAAGAGCAGGGAATTAAAAGGCCAACTATTTTCATTTCCTGACATGTAGAGTGAAATCTTTGGGAAATTAAAAAAGAAGCAAACAACCCAAAGGAACAAAACTTCCTAAAAGGGTCTAAAATTATTTAGAGCACTAATAACAAGCAGTGAATTTTGGTCTTTCAAACACTACTTTTGAAATAACAATATAACTACCAGATTAACTGGTAAAAATTAAAAGAGTGCAGATGCACTGTCAATAGATATTGACAGAGTAAACTGTGACTGATTTAAATCAACATGATTTCTATCTGAGTAGTTGAAATAGATCAACAACATATAAGTACTTCTTTATGTTTTTACATGAAAAATAAAGAACATTTGAAGACTTTACTTAATGTTTTATTTTAGTCAAAATAATCTCTAAAAGAACTTGTATTTGGGGCAGCTAGGTGGCACAGTGAATAGAGCACTGGCTCTGGAGTCAGGAAGACCTGGGTTCAAATCCAGTCTCAGACACTTGACACTTACTAGCTGTGTGACCTTGGGTAAGTCACTTAAGCCCAACTGCCCTTCCTTCTCCCCCTCCTCAACCCCCCCCCCCAAAAAAAAACCACTTGTACTTTATTTAAACAATGGATAAAGTCACACTTGGCATCAGGAAGTTCTGGGTTCCTAAGCCACCTCTGACAGTACCTGCATGACCATGTCATTTAGCCTCTCTAAACCACTCTCCTCATCTATAAACATCATTCATAATTGAAGACATTTCCTTTCTTTTCATTTACTTCTCAATCCATTCTAATCCTTATTACTTGAGACAACCCTTGTCACCAAAGTCTTTGGCACTATCAAATGGTTCAACGTTAGAAACCTAGGTGGTTTTAGTAATGGAAATGACATTACAGATGCTTAATGTTTGCTTTGCTGCTATACCCTAAGGACTACTAGGTCTTTCCATCCGATTTAAAGCTCCTTGAAAACAGAGACTATCCCTCTTTTTCTATTTGCATTCCCAGCACTTAGCACAGTGCCTAGTAGCAAGTCTAGCATTTTTAAAGTGTCTGATAGGGTCCCAGGCACTGTGCTAGGTGCTGGTAATTCAAAGAAATATGAAAAATGGTGCCTGCTCTCAAAAAAACTCAATCTAATGGGGGAGATAATATGCTGTACAATGATGCACAAACAAGATCTCTATCAAATATACTGGTGGGTTGTCCTAGAGGGAAGGCAGTGAGACTAAAGACTAGGAAAAGATTCTTGCAAAAGACAATACTTTAGCTGAGACTTGAAGGAAGCCAGAGAAGCCAGGAGGCAGGCATATGTTGGTGGAATGGCAAGCCAAGAAGTACTTAGTGCCTTGTTTCAGCTATTTAATTAGCACCTTGTTTCAGTTCAAGTTTCTTTTGCATCTTGCCCTGACTGTAACAAGTCTCTTAAGAAACAGAACTTGTGAAACTCACAGTGGTTGGAACTTGCTGATGCAACAGGAAATGATGGAACAGGGAAGAGCTAATGACCATATATAAGGAGAAGCCCAAACTTGGAAAGAGCAGAACTGAGAAGGGGAATGGCTGTAGAGGCCAGCACTCTGTTTGTCTGTTCTGTCTGTGTTGATTTTTGTTTGTGATACTTTGTACAAAAGCCCTGCGACCTTATTGGAAGCCCTGAAAAAGGATTTTCTTCTTGTCTGTTTACAGAAGTCCTGGAGGAGGGTTTCTGAGGTCCTAGGATGTGTACTGATTTCTCAGACCTTGTTGGTGGGTCTGTGTTGATTTCATAGGCAGAGTGTGAATTGATGATGGTGCTGGCAATGGACATGAATGTTATCATGACTGTTAAGCTTTGCCTTTCCAGAAACAGAAACTGCGAAGGACTTGAGGTGGACTGGACACTGTGAGCTTAATATGAAACTGGACAAGGAACTGAGAGCTGCCTACCTGTGAATCCAGGTGACAACTGGGTAGATTCAGGCAGAAGCTGGACCCATGGAAGAGGAACCATGGAATTTGGGAGCCAGCCTTGAGTCAAGATGAAAAAACCCCTCTTTTGGTACTTAGTGCTGATAGAGGAGAGCATGGTTTAGTTTGGCTTAGGGGTAGGAGAACTTTGTACTCTTTACCTTGTACCTCTTAAATTTGACTGGAAACTAATCTCCAATCAAGAAGAAAGAAGACTTTTTGACTGAGAGATTAAGATAATGTGACCTAGGGGTGGAGAACTTTTACCTTTGTCCTTTGTGTCCCTTAAGGAGGGTTGCTCCTTGAGGATGATTGAGTTAAGGACTTTACTGAATGATATCTTTTGTTTAAAACTGTGTTGCTACTTTGGTGAAATATTATAATTATTATTTGGTTGTTATATTATAACATTGCGAATGCTGTACTTTGGTTTCCGTGAATGTTTTGCTTTAGTTTACTGATGAATAAATAGAGTTCACTATACTATGTGATCAGAACCTTAAAGCTATTCACAGCAACAGTCCTCTGGAAAGCTGCTCGTGCTTGGCTTTACAGGAGGGAGAGCACTCCACACATAGGGAGATAAAGAGTATTGTATATGAAGAAGAGGCAGGAGGACAGTGTCACTAGTGCAGAGTATGCTGGGGAAGGAAAGTAAGGTTTATACCTTATAGCCAGGGAATTTTATATTTGATCCTGGAGGAAATAGAGAGTCATTGGAGTTTAGTGAATGGTGGGCAGAGAGGGAAGGAGATGTGGCAATGATTTGGTCAGTCCCACTTAGTAAGATCAATCTGACAGCTGAGCAGAGGAGAGTGGTCAAAAGAGAATGAGTGGAGGGATAGATAAGAGCAGAGTGGAGTGAGAACAGTATCCCAAAACCTAGAGAGAAGACAGTATCAAGGAGAAGAGGGTAACCAACAATGTCAAAGGTTATAGAGAGGGCAAAAAAAGGTGAAGACTTTCAAAAAGCCATTGGGTTAGTCAATTAAGAGACCAGTGGTAACTTTAGAGAGAGCCGTTTCAGTTGAATGATGAGATCAGAAGTCAGCCTATAAAGAGTTAAGAAGAGAGTGAGAAGAAAATAAGTAGAAGTATCTATTGTCATTCATTGCTAATTATCATCATCATCATCATCATCTCAGGATAAAACTGAAAGCACCAATATAATAATTTCCAATAAAATAACAGTCTAGTCCAGACAAATTCTAAATTCCTTGTAAAGATATAAAATACATTAAAAAAAAATCTGAATCTGGATCCAGAGGACCTGAATGTGAATTTCACTTTTACTACTCATTTCTGTGTGACCCTAGGGAATTCTCTTCATCTTTATGTGCTTTAATTCCAAAACAGGGGGCCTGGATTAGAGCTCTATAAAATTCCTTACAACTCTAATTCTTATAAAGCTTCTTGCTCTAATTCAGAGATAAATTTATTAGAGTATTGTAATAATGAGCAGAAGAGAAGGGGTTAAATAATCTATTAACTACATATGAATTGATATGAAATTATAATGAATAATAAGTTTATCAAAAGAAAACAAAATACATAATTGCATAGGTTTTATAATTCTGCAAATGTTTATCTTGATCAAAATTTTATTTTCTTCAAAATAGTAAGAAAGCTATTCTAATGAGTAAAAGAAATTTTTAAAGGTAAGATTAGGAGTTTCAGAATCCATTTTTGTTGGTGATTTAGAAAGAGGATCTTCAATAAAATGTCATAGGGACTACTGAACAATTTTATTCCATTTATCTGTTGTAAAGAGAAAAAGTGGAACTGCGTTTAAGTTCCATGAAGAATACAGCTGGGGCGGCTAGGTAGCACAGTGAGTAAGAGCACCGGCCCCAGAGTCGGGATGACCTGGGATCGAATCCAGGCTCAGACACTTAGCACCCACCCAGAAACACCTGGCCATGTAACCTTGAGCAAGTTACTTAACCCCAATTGCTTAGGGGGGGCCAAGTAGTTCAGTGAGTAAGAGCACTGGCCCCAGAGTCGGGATGACCTGGGATTGAATCCAGGCTCAGATACTTAGCACCCAGAAATAACTATCTGTGTAACCTTGAGCAAGTTACTTAACCCCAATTGCTTAAAAAAAAAAAAAGAATACAGCTAATATCAAATTAACTTCTAATATAAGAGCTTTTGGACTGGGCTGTCAATGGAAATGGTGGAATCTCTCCCTCTGCTGATCTTTTAGAATGGGATTGTAGGCACAACCCTGTCTCTAGAAGACTTAGGGGTTGGCCAACTGCTGCTATAGGAAACTTCTTCTGACTTGGTACCTGTCTGTGATCATCATGGGGCTATGACGGAGATTAACTTCTTGTGACCACAGAGTCAGTTGGTTTATGAATAGAGACAGTAAGTATGAAAACATGAGGGAATCAGTAAATCAATAGGCATTTATCAAGTGTCGGACACTCTGCAAAGCTCTGGAGATAAATACATGGAAATGAAATGATCCCTGCCTCGAGGAGCTTATACTCTACTTGGGGAGAAGAGATAAGATATATGTGTGTGTGTGTGTTTGTGTGTGCATGCACCCAAACAAAACACGTATATACTCTATGTGTATCATAAGATTTCCTCATTTCTGGACCTCTAGATACCTCCAGGTTCGGTGTGGGGGTATTTTTGGAAATAATAATTATGCTAGTATGACTCATGTTACCATACTAGTATACCCTGTACTAAATTGGACCCTTGAATCAAACAGTCAAAATACTTAATAGAAATAGAATGGGATGGTGGTAGTCTTGATAGAAATAGGGGAAGTTTGGAAAGGGAAAAGATAATGTGTTCTGTATGAGAAAGTGGAGTTTAAGATGTTATGAAGCTTCAAATATCCAACAGGTTGGAGCCCAGGAGAAATACTAGGGTTAATATGCAGATTTGTAAGTTATCTGAATAGAGATTATTAAATCCATGAGGGTTGATATAGAGAGAGTATAAAGATAGAATAAAAGAGAAGCCAGACAGAGACTTGGTATATACCCACAGTTAGGGGATGTGATGTCAAAAGTGAACCAGGTGGGGCAGCTAGGTGATGCAGTGAATAGAGCAACAGCCCTGGAGTCAGGACCTGAGTTCAAATCCAGTGTCAGACACTTGACACACTTACTAGCTGTGAGACCTTGGGCAATTCACTTAACCCCAATTGTCTTGCCTTCCCCCCTCAAAAAAAAATGAACCAGGGAATGAGAACCTGAAAAGAAGTAGTTAGACAGGCATGAGGAGATCCAAGAGAGAACATGCCATAAAAACATAGAGAGAAGAAAGTATGTAAGAGAAGTTTGCAGAGACCTCAACAAAGGTGAAAGTTATTATTATACTCATCACTATTATACTCAAAAGGTCATCCAAATGGTAACTTCAGAGAGAGCTGTTTCAGTTAATTAATTACATTAGAAGCCAAACTGCAAAGAACTGATGTGAGTAAAACTCCTTTTCAAGGAATTTGACTATGAAAATAAGGAAACTAAAGAATGTATGGATCTAACAAGGATTTTTTAGAATGGGTGAGACTTGGTCAAATTTTTAGGCAGTGAGGGGTGGAATAGGAGGTAAAGAGAAAGTGAAGATGAGACAGAGAGAGAGAGAGAGAGAGAGAGAGAGAGAATGAGTGTGGGGACAATATACTGGAGAAGACAGGAGGGGATGGGATTAAGAGCACATGTAGAGGAGATGACCTTTGTAAGAAAAGGGATTACCTCTTCATCGAAGCCTGGAGTGAAGGAAGAGAGAATGAGGAATGATATTAGAAGACTTTGAGAGATAGAGAAGAGGGAGATCACAATGAACCATTTGCACTTTCTCATTAAAGCAAGAGGCAAGATTTGCAGCTGAAAGGAAGGGGACACAGGTAGGTATGGGAGAATGAGAGAAGGTCTAGGACAGTCTCTGTGGGAAGTAGGACAGAAAATCAATTAGGAATAATAGTACTGTCTTGCTGAAGTGAGGATCTAGTTGAGATTCAATAACAAATTTATAGTGGACTTTGTTAAATGATTTCTTTCAGTTTTATTCCATTCCATTCAATAAACATTTATTAAGGTGTTACTATGTGCCAGACCCTGTGCACATGTGAGCAGAAGCAAAGGCGGCAGATATTGAGAGGAGGAGATTCAAGAAGCAGAAGGCAGTATAGAGGAGAATTAGTTAACTACAGGGTCAGCTTTGGGAAGGGAGGAAAGGATATAGAGAGAGCAGAGATGATAGCCTGGGAGACTGATGATGGATGGAAGAAGTGGAGGTTGGTCAGGATGAAGAATAGGTTTAGAAAGAGTGAGACACATGGAGAGATGGAATGTATAATGGCAGATCATGATCTGATAACAAGATATGGGAGTTTTTTTTTCAGGGAAGCAGAACACTGATGTTAAGTTAATGGTGAGATCATCCCTATGTATAGCAGAGGTGGAGTCAAAGAGTAGATAATGAGTATCGAAGGGATTGAGGAAATGGGAGATTATGTTTGAGGAGATATTAACATGCACATTGAACTATGAGCCATGTACTGAATTTCTCGAGAAAGAAATAGAAGGGAAAGAAGGCTAAGGGAAGCATACACTGCTGCTTTAACTAAGTTATTATCAGTGACTCTCACTGCTGGCTGTTCTTCTGCCAAAGGGGTTTTGGCTCCTAAAAATGATGTCATCCTATTCCTTAGCATTAGCAATGGTAGGACTAGCTAGAGGGCTTAGAGACTATACTGCTGCTCCCAGTTAGGTTGGTTCTTCTAAAACTGGAAGTAGGGGAGAAGAGGAAACTAATTTAATGATCCCAACCCTATTACATTACAACGGTGAGAAGCAGCTACAGCCCTTAACAGATCTGACAAGGACTACCAATACCATTAAGGGAGAATGGGAAGAGAACAGACTTAAGAAATGCAGTACTTACTGCAACAGAAAGTGGAATTGGCAGTCCTGGCAGCTGGTGGTAATTTGTTTTTACTTGTTTAAAACTGGCAGTAAGATGGCAACAGTTTATGACAAATGTGCTTTAATATGCCCAGAATGTAGTGACAACCTAAACAGTTTCAGTAGTTATAAGGTGTTACCAAACCCTGATCTTTGAAAAATCTCTTCCACCTGATGGCATCTGTTAGAGACAAATGGGTAAAAGACAGATTTGAGAACAATGCTTGAGTTTTGTTATTTCTAAAGAAACTTTAATAACAGGATTCATGAAGTCCTAATTAAGAGATTTTAATCATAGGGCATAAGTTCTTGCATTTCCCATTTTAGGCTTTTGAGGTTTGGTGCAAAGATGCTCATACACTATTTGTCAGACTAATTTTCTTCTATTACACAGTTTATTTTTTATTTTATTTTCAGTTGCAAATTCTCTTTTTCCTCCAACTCTTCCCCCCTTTCCCCCCGCATTGGGAAGGCAAGAAATACATTTTTTTAAAAAGAGAAAATAGAATATCTTCTTTATTGTGGTATATGAATGCAATGGAATACAATTGTGCTGTAAGAAATGAGGAGAAGATTGACTTAACAATGTGGACAGATTTATATAAACTGATGCCAAATGAGGAGAGCAGCTCCAGGACAGCTTTGTATACAATTACAGTCACATTGTGTCTGTGATGACTACTTTTGATAGACTGGACCCCTCTCAGCAATGCAAGGTTATAAGACAACTCCAAAAGACTTATGATGGAGAGAGCTATCCAGATCCAGAGAAAGACGACAGAGGGTCTGTATGCAGATTGAAGCAAACTACTTGATCTTTCTCATTTGGAAGGTAAGAAATACAAAACCATTATAAATCTTTTGAATAATTTTAGAGGCAGAAGTATATATACATATACACACAAATGTATATATAAATACATACATGTACATAACACATATATGTATTATTCCATAGTCATAGGCACTTAGGCATTTCCCTTAGTATATTGCAATGGATCATTAATAATAAAATAATAAACATTAATAAATTAATAAAAATAGTCAATAATAACTAATAAATACTAATAAATGATACTTGCTCATAAAAGATCCCTTTAAATTTACTTTAACTTCTAAACTTATATTATCACAAAATTTAATAGTCAATGGAGACTCTACTAAACACTTAGTTATGACTTTCTTTGTATTTACTGGTGGTAAAACAATTTTTCCTGACTATAGTAATAATATTTTATTAAAGGGAAAAAAGTTGAAAAGATGAATGCTTTATGACACAACCTATGTTTTCTTTTTGTGGCAAAAAGTTTAACTAGGCAGAGTTTGATTTCATAAGGACACTTCCTTACATTGTAAGATTAGGCAGAAAAAGGTTCAACTTAGCTAATATTTTACTCTAGACTAAAATAGATATAATCTTACCTGTAGTAAATCCGCAGTGTCTGGATTTCTTCTTTTAATTTTTTATATTGTTGCATAGCAGTTTCTCTATCTTGTTGCATAGATAACAACTTTGCCTGCAAATAGATGGTGGAGAATTTATGAACGGTGCTATTTTCAGTATTTAAAAAAAAAAAAAAAACTTCCATATAATACTGCTATATGAATGTCATAGATAAGGAATGGCCTTTAATTTCACTGGTTATAGAGAACTCTCTTTGAGGTAACTCCCTGTACCAAATAATACCAGGTCAGCCCTTTACCTGTAATTGATAGTCTTAGAGAGTTACCTAGAGTACTCAGAGATTAAGTAACTTACACCACTAGTATGTGTCAGGAGAGGATACTGAACCTAGCATCCAAGGCTAGCTTTATCTGTTATGCCACAATATCTCTCATTATGTATTATACAGGTAATCAATTTACTGATATATGTGAAATCTGGAACCAATTTTAGCACTATTCTACAGGTTTACCCTATAAAATATTACAGTTCTATATTATTATTGTCATTATTATTGTTATTACTGCCAATAAAACTCAAATAATTCTAAGTGTGTGGCCAGGTCATTTTCTGAATTCTCCTTGGTGGGAAAAAGATCCATAAGACCCAAAGTTGATGTAAAGTTAAACTAGTAATTTAGTATTTTAATTTTCTTTTGTGACAATCATTTCAAATAAGTACACTGCAATATCTACAGAATCACAAAACTTGACCATTGGAAGGAACCTCTGTGGCTACTAATCCAACCTATTCCTGAAAGGCACCTCCACTCTAACATAGCCAACAAGTAGTCTGGATGCCAGAGATTATTTTTTTAAAGGAAAATCACAGACCTACCCCTAGCCATAGTTGTAGAAATTTGATGAATCTGTTCTTTTCTCATTTTCTCATAGAGTTCAAAAGCAATAGTTTAAAATGAATTCACTTTTGGGGCGGCCAGGTAGCACAGCGAGTAAGAGCACCAGCTCCAGTGTTGGGATGACCTGGGGATCGAATCTGGGCTCAGATACTTAGCACCACACCCAGAAATAACTGGCCATGTAACCTTGAGCAAGTTACTTAACCCCGATTGCTTTGAAAAAAAAAAATGAATTCACTTTATCACACATAGCAAAAAGTCATATCTCAGAGTCCCAAACTTGTAGTAACAGGACCTGAGCTTGAATCCCAATTCTGACATGTACTTGAATGACCTTTTACAAGTCATTTAACGTCTTCAGATTTCAGTTATTTCAGTCTTAAAAGACAAAAGCAGTTAAATCTGGTCCCCCACACCTATTCTGCTAAAAATCTACAACTCATATAAGGACAAATAATGTTTAAGAAATCCAATGAGAAACAATAGTAAGTGACATCTTCCTCCCCCAGAACAGCATACTAAGCCAGCCAGAAACCCACAGGCATAAGAAAAGGGCTTCCAGTAAAGCCAACATAAGGCCATGTAAATAAGCCAGTAACCACACAGTATAACAACAGACAGGCCAAATACAGTTATTGCCTGTGGAGCTCTGTATTTGAAAAGAGAGAAGAAATTCTGAAGAAAAAGCCCTAAGGGATTCAGGAACCCTTGGAAGCCACATGAAGTATTAGTGACCAGTGTGGCATCATATTACTCAGGATGAGACATTCCTGGGATCTGAGGTCTCTGACACTGTACTGAAACTATGGAGGGCACAGAAAAAATGAGCACTTTGAATCTAAGATTCAAGGAACTTAATACCAGCAGTTTTAGGTCATTGCAGAAACCTAGGTGACCAGGGATGAGGCCAATTAAGGGTGATCATCCCTTCTAAGAGCACAGTAGGAAATGGAAATTGGATCTTGCACAAAACCCCAAGTGAAGAACTAAGGCTGGAGAGATAAGTAAACCAAAGGAAACTCCCACAACTCTAAAGTATTATTATAGATCCAAAGAAACCCCAAAATCCAACCCTGGAGAGAGTAATGCCATAATAATTTCAAAAGAGATTCATGGAAAATGGGTTTTCCCCAAGGATTACATAAGTATTGGGAAGAAATAAAGACATAAGCCAAGGGACTGGGGTATGGAGATCCATCTTGCCCTACTGGAAAGTTGAAGGGGGTATGGGGGAAGATATGGGAGAGAGCAGATTGGGGGAGGGGGTATTCAGTGGGATCGCTGTTTTGGGGTGGTGGGTAGGGGAAAGATGGAAAGAAAATTTATAACTCAAAATCTTGTGGAAATGAATGTTGTAAACTAAAAATAAACAAAAGAATAAAAAATTTATTTAAAAAAAAGAGATAAGCCAAGGGATGAACATTAAAAGGATAATGAGAAGGTGAGACTGAGCTATGGCAGACAAAGGAAATATTGAGGACGGTCACTGACCCTACAAGCATCTCAGAGTCAGCCAGATTCCACCAATGTACTCACTTGGGAGAGATCTGTTTTTCACCCAACTTCCCATTTCTTCTAATACCTGACTAGTCTCTCTCTGTTTCTGTCTCTCTCTCTGTATAAATAATCTGTTGTTTTATTAACTGAACATTTTCAGTAATTTGATTTTTGCCTCAACAAAAGAGGCCAGAGCCAGAGGGTTCAACCTCTGCCTGTCAGGAATTATCCTAAATGGGGTCGCAGAGTGATTGTAATTGAACTCATGTTTTCATGTAAAATAAATTCTGTGAAAGTTGCAGAGAAGGAAATCATGTGGATTTTAGGGTCAATTATATTACTTCTAGGCTTAAAATAAGCTAATTAAAAGATTATTACACTTTCATAAAGCCTAAATTTTCCTCCTTGCAACTTACACCCATTGTTTGGGGTTCTGGTCCATGGGAAGAAAACACCAACTTTACCTCTTAGCTTTCAGTCTCTTTTCTTACCAACCTCAACAAACAGGCCAAATTCATATTGGTAGAACACAGATCTGACCAACTGCACTTAAATACTTAACTCAAAATTCTTTAACATCTTTCTATATCCTCTAGATTGAACTTAAAAAAAAAACCTCTTCAGCTGTCATTTAAACCTTCAACCCTCTGACTCCCTGAGCAGAACCAGGAGAACTTTGTACACAATTACAGACACATCGTATGTGTAATGACTAATTGAGAGACTGAGCTCCTCATAGCAATACAAGGTTAGAAGACAACTACCGTATAAAAGACTCATGATGAAAAGGGATATCCACATCCAGAGAAAGAACTACAGAGTCTGAAGGCAGATTGAAGCAAATTACTTGCTCTCTCTCTCTTTTGTTTTCTTTTGTCCCTTCTTTCTCATTGTTTACTCCATTGGTTATAACCCTTCTTTACAACTTGACTAATGTTTAATGTAAAGGTATTTTTAGAAGCTATATTTGATTGCATGCTGCCATGGGGGCGGGGAAGGGGGAGGAGAGGGAAATTTGAAACTCAAGGTGCTGTGGAACTGAATGTTGTAAACTAAAAGTAAATAGATAAAAAAAAAAAAAGAAAATCAGCTGGAAAAAAACCCAATCTGACTGACTCCCTTCTATATTCCAGGTCCAATATTTCTCTTCTTCATGAATTCACTGTCCAAGTCAAAGTGACCTTCAAGCTCTTTCCTGTCTTTGACCTTCCATCTCTCCCATCCATGCCTTTGCACAAGTGGTTGTCATGTCTGAAATGGACTCTTCTTGTCTTTGCCTCTTCACATTCCCACCTTTCTTCAAATCACAGCCCAGGTGCCACTTCCCACATGAGAGCTTTCCTGATTACTCTACTTATTAGCACTCCCTGCCTCACAAAATTACTTTGTATTTACTCACTTGTGTACATATTGTTGTCCATTTCCTATTTTTGATTGTCAATTACTTGTTTAAATAGTTCAGGATTAAGTTATTTCAATTGCACAGCATATCTTTTTCTCATTATTATTCTTTCTTCCTGCTTTTTACCAATTCTGATCTTAGCTCTGACAAGTCAGTGGTCTAATTGTATATACACACAGCTGATTATTCAGGGATGACTCTGATATGAATAACAAATATATTCTTGTCTACTGAAATATAATCTATTTCTTTTTGTGGTGTTATTTGGTGCTTGCCATGTCCAGCATATACCAATTCTTTTCTTAAAGATAGTGTTCATGATAAATGGACATGAATCTTCTGGGTCTTTAACTCCTTTCATTCCTTCTTCATGAACCATACTTTCTCATAGTAGAGGATGAGGGCATCAATCCTGCTACCTCTTGCATGCTAATGGAGCGCTCTATCATCTGATCTATCCCTTGACTCACTTCTTAAAAAGGTCTATTCACTGAATGGGCATTACCTCACTCTAACTGAGTATGTGAAAAGCCTTAGCTTAAAAAAAAAAGACCCGGGTCTCCCATTGCATCCTGAGTCATTTCCAGTCATCCTGATGAATATCTGGTCACTGGATCCAGATGACTCTGGAGGAGAAAGTGAGGCTTGTGACCTTGCATAGCCCTCCCTCACTTAAATCAAAGTCAACTGCAGGTCATATCATCATTTCCCTGATGCCATGGTCCTCTTCGAAAATGAAAGACAAACACAACAATTTTCTCACATATTTTTATTTCTATTGTCATCTTTCCTATCTTTGCATTGAAGTCATTAAATATCAGAATGTATGTTGGTTTAATTTAGAGGGTATCATCAAGTTTTTCCATAGAGTTTCTCTAGTCTTCATTCTTAACAACCAATATTGGGGCATAAGCTACATTATTTTCCATGGTAATCATTTTCCAATTACTTGTAATTGTGATGACAGTTATGATGGCAATGTATGATGACCATATAGACCATAAAATAATATTTCTTTTTGTCTTTGAGTGTATAGTAGTCTATTCCATTAATTCCTTTCTTTGTCATTCTAGGGAATGAACCATCCTTCAATTTACCTATAACTTAATGTCTTTCTTTTAGTTTATAGTAAGACTAGACAACAGAAGTTATGCTGAAGGTAATTATAATAATCTTATACAAAAATGTGGCTAATGTAAACTGATTGCTATAATAAGACCACCAAAATAACCCAGAAGGTTTCTTGGCAAGCATCTGATTTACTTGCCAGAAGAGATGGTTGACAAAAGAAACAAAGATTAAGATATTAAAAAAAAAGGTTAGGATATTTGCAAAAATCTTCCCAAAAAGGGTGATGGACAATTAGGAACAGTATAAACTCACAGAGTAGAAATAAGTAGTAACAAGTAAAACCAGTTTTAAGGAGCCCTGGCAGCTCATTCAACTAAGTAAAATCACCCCAAGGGCACTGAACGATGGAAATGGAAGATAAAAACCAAAAGAAAAGTAAAAAAGAAGTTAAAATTATTACACATATTACATACACATGTATATACACATGAACACAAAATTGTTTTCTCTATCTAGGGCAGTAGAACCACTACACTTAGATTTGAACATCACAATCCTGGATGTGCTTATTGTGAAAATAGAAAAGGCACTAAAAGACATCAAGGAGGAAAAAGTCAGTCAGATTGCTCCAAGTGTATTGCAGAGATCAGTACTGGAGGTAATAACAATTGAGAGAACACTGAAAGATTAGCACCCAAGATATCTGAAAGAGGGGAAGATATTAAAGATATGGAAAAAACTTCAGACCTTATTAATACCAAAAAGGTGGCTGAGAGAACATTAATTAACTACTGACCAATATACATTAATTTCTACACAATCTTTATGAGAATCATCTATACATGAACTGAAGGTGTCATCAATGTGGGCATTAGCAGGGAACAAGTAACCTTTGGAAAATGATATTCAACAGTGTACCATATCTTTTATCAAACCTACCCTTTTTACACCCCATTAATCTTTTGGCCCTCACTGACACCTATATCCCTCCTGATAACACAATTCCTAGCCACCTTTTCCAGGACTGGTTGTACATCCACTCATCTCACTTTTCACTCACTCAGTCTCCTGGCCCTGGGCATTTTCACTGGCTGTGCTCCAAGCCTAGAATTCTCTTTCTTCTCATCCCCATATTTCTTGGCCTCTTCTAGCTTCCTTTAAGTCTCAGATGAAATCTCATTTTCTACAAGAAGCCTTTCCTGAGTTCCCTTAATGCTAGTGACTTTGTCTATTGGTTATCTCTAATTTATCTTGTGTAAATCTTGTTGCTATATAGTTGTTTGCAGGTTGTCTCCTGCATTAGACTGTAAGCTTCTTGAGAGCTGGGACTGTTTTTTTTTTAAACCATTTTTTACATTGTAGGTCCTGGTCCTGCATACAAGCAGCCACTTAATAGATTTACTTGACCTAATTCATTGCTCATTTCCCTCAAATCACTGGTCATGGTGAAGTTGTACTACTATTTGTTTTCCATTGCTACTTCCTGACACTCCCTCTACCCTCTTCATTAAGCAACTTCTCCTTTTGTTCAAATGTACCAGATCCTGGTAGCCTTATCTGTTGACCCCCAAGACATTCTCTTTCTGTCTTCAATGAGGTTAGTACCTGCCTCTGAGTTGTTTTCTCTATCTCAACTCTTGTCCTCATAAAAGAGGATTTCAGCCTACATGCCAATACTCTCTTAATACTATAATGTCTCAGTCCTCATTCTATTCAAATCTCATGACCCACCTCAGCTACACACAGAGACTTATTACCCTTTGGTCTTGTTAATACCCACAAGTGTTCCACTTCCATTTTCATGAATTCTGAAATTCCTTTATCAGATCATAATCTTTGATAACTCCATCTCTTCATACCTTATGACACCTACCCCTGTTTATCATTCTCACCATAATAGACATCCCTTTCACCCCTCAGTTTTTTTTCCCAGGTCACCATCCCTGCCACAATATCATCCCCATTTGGGGGCAGAGCCAAGATGATGGAGTAGAAGCAGATCCTCCCCATGGCTCCTGGTTTCCACCTTCCCCAATTCATACAAAAGGGGACTCTAAACAAACTTTGGAGCTACAGAACCCACAAAATAACACAGAGAAGCTAACCTCCCACTGAGGACGGCCTGGCAGGCCAGCAGGAATCATCCAGTGCAGTGCTCTGGGAGCTGAGCACCGAGGTTTTAGCCCCAGGGCAGGCCTGACCAGCCAACGGCCAGAGGGGCTCCAGATCACCTGCAGTTGTGGTCCTTTCCAGATTTATCAACACACAGATGCTAAGGATAAAGTGAGAGGTCAGTGCAGTATGGACTTTAAGACCCAGTAGTTGGGAGTGCCTTGGCTTTTGCCCCCGGGGCGAGAAGCCGCTGAGCTGCTGCTGCCATGTGGCAGCTTCAGCTCCTGGCCTTCAGACTGTAGGGGGACCAAACGACCAGTCTGAGGGGTAATAACTCTTGCTTTAACCTGCTTGGATCTGGATTGCGGTCTAGGGTAGAGGTCCTGGGGTGTGTGTCCAACTTGCCAGAGCATGTCGAGACTTCAGCAAGGGCACCCAACTAATACCTCCAGCAGCTGAGAAAACCCCAGCATTTGGGACAAATCTCCCCTGTCTGGTAGCAGAGACCTACTGTGGCTAAAAGCCCAAAAGTCAAGTAATTGAATGGCAACACAACCGGGCAAAGGAAACAAAGCAAACAGAAGAACCCAACATTAGAATCCTATTTTGGGGACAAAAAGGATCAAAGCATGGAACAGGAGGAAGACAGTAAAGTCGGAACTCCTGCACCAAAAATGTCAAAGGAAAATATGAGCTGGTTACAGGCCATAGTGGACCTTAAGAAGCAAATAAGAGAAGTGGAGGAAAAATTGGGAAAAGAAATGAGAACAATGCAAGAAAATTATGAAATGAGTGTCAACAGCCTGACTGAGGAAAATACCATCCCCATTTTCTAGCTAGTCTTTAGTTTCTCCCAGTCTACTATGCAGTGGATGGAGTGCTGGACCTCGAGTTAGGAAGAGCTGAGTTCATTATAAGACACTACCTGCATGACCCTGGACAAGTCACTTTGTTGGTCTTTAGTTCTTACAACTGTAAAATGGGGCTATAATAACACCTACTTTCCACTGTTGTGAGGATCAAATGAGATAATATCTGTAAAGCACTTAGCTTTCTACCTTAAAAATGTATCTTGTACATGTTTCTCTTTAATCACATATATATACCACCCTGGTATAAACCCTCATCACTTCACACTCAGATTACTATAATAGCCTTCATGCCTTACGTCTCTCTCTAGTCCAGTCCATCTTCCCTCCAGCTAAGAAAGTGATCTTCCTTCAGTGTAGGTCTGACCATATCATCTCCTGCTCAGTAAATTTTAGTGGCTTCTTATTACCTCCAGGATCAAATATAAAATCCTGCTTTCTAGCCCTTTACAATCCTTCCTATCCTTTTTTCACTTTATTCCCCTCCACACACAGATCTGGCTACCCTAAACTACTTGCTATTTCTCACACAGAATGTTCCATCTCCTGAGTCTATGCCTTTTTACTGGTCACAGCCCATGACTGCAATCTTCTCCTTCCTTACCCTTTCCTCTTAGCTTCCTTGACCACTTTTAAGACTCTCTCAAATCACGCATTTTGGAGGTCCCCTTATTCTTCTTTCTGAAATAATCTTCCAGTTATACTATCTATCTATCTATCTATCTATCTATCTATCTATCTATCTATCTAGCATGTAAAATTATTGCATGTTGTTTCCTACATTAGAATATGAGACCTAGCACTATGTTTTTGCCTTTCTTTGTTTCTTCATTGCTTAGCACAATTCCTATTACATAATCAGTGCTTACTAAACATGTAATGACTGAACTGGGAAATGCAACAGAAATGGAACAGATACTTCTCCTTCCATCTCTTGTCCTCCAGATTGCCTCATGGGTATGACAAGTTATACCAGCGGCTGGTGACTCTTCTATTTTTCATTTTGTGTGGTTTGCATCTCACAGGATGAACAGGTATGGGTGGACTGTGATCTGTTTATCATCTTTCATGATGTTTTCTTTCTCCCCAAATTCAGTTTTTCTTCTCAACTTCTTTATTTCTTTTGAGGGCACCCCTTCCATTCCTTCATTTAGGTTCATAACCTTGGTAATCATCTTTAATTCCTCACTGAACATATCCAATCAGTTATCAAATTCTATTTCTTTCTGCCACCACAGCCTCATTCACATCTGTTCCCTCTCTTTATTCATAAATCCATCACCCTAGTTCAGACCCTCCATACCTCTCACATACACTACTGCAATAGCCTTTTGATTGGTGCCCTGCTTTAATCACCCAACTCTAATTAATCTTCCACACAGTGTAACAGCAAGCACCCCAAGCGTCCTCAGGGTTGCTGCCACCACAGGTTCTTGGATCTGCTTTGATAAAGGAAAGCAACTCAAAATGGGTTAACAAGCTTACTTTAATCAGCCAGAGATATATCATTTACCTTGTTCAGGGGAAAAGGGTCAGCACCCCGAACTTCAAAGTACGCAGGCAGAATTATCAAGACAGAAACAGATCAAGTAGACAGCTTTCCAAACTGTCCAGCCATTACATCCATACCCAATCAACATCTGGGTTTCAACATCTGGGTTTTTCAAAGCCGGAGGGGGGGGGGAAGGCCTCCGGACAATGGCTTCCCAGAATCCATATCAAATCACAGAACACTTCTCAGAGTGAGCCCCCCAAAACAAAGCTACACATCAGGGCTTATATAGCCTTCTCCTGGCTCAGAGAATGTAACAACCTTTTGGACCCACTGGCCAATCAAAAAGTATCTACTGAAAAACAAGCCTCCCACCCTAGGCTCCAGGTGCACTTTAGCCTAGGGGCAGGGAAGATCTTTAACTTTACATTCCCATTACACACAGCAGCTAACTAATGTGAATTTCTTAAAACACAGGTTTGACCATATCACTTCTCTACCCAAACTAGTGGCTCTCTGTTGATTCTAGAATCAAATAGCATTTCATTTTTATCTTTTAAAGAGGTTTGTTTTGTGTAAATTTTACAATGTACATAATCATTACTACAGTGGGATCGGCATGCAATTTGTAAAGTACACATATATAATAGAGATATATGTCAAAATTTTTTAATGATGGGGTGGTAATCAAAAAAGTCTGGACACCACTGTTCTAGATGCCCTCCTTTCTTCAGGTTGTATTTTCTGGGACTATCATAGTATGCAGTACTTACATACATGCCCAACTTTAAACTCAAGCAATAAATATTTCTGTACATGCCAATGTCCTTCTCCAGTGAGCATTTTAGCCAACAGTGATTTGTTTGTTTGTTCAAAGGATCTTGTATGCTTTCTGATTGTACCTGTGGTACACCCCATAACCTGAACACCTGCTGAACAAAACTTGTCTTGCCAGCAAAAATTTTTAGAATTATGCAATCTCTACTCAGTGAATGGTAAGCACTTGGGTAGAATTTCTTCTATACCTTTCAACATACCTAAGAGACAATTAAAGCACTGACTATAAAGAAATATTTGCCAACTGTAATGTTAGTGAAGCAAGTTTAATCAAGTGAACTTGACTAACATTTTCATTAAAGACATTTGAGTTTTTAAGAACTAAATAAGTACTTTAAATATTGTTTACCAGATTAACTTTAGTAATTCTACAAGGAAAGAACTTTCTTATATGTCTCAACAAAAAGTAGCATGATTGTATGTTTATTTTATAACCATAAGATGTAGACCTACTGGTCTACACATAGAGAAATATTTGATTATGGATCTATAACTAGGGGATAGGGATAGGAATTAGAACTTTGCTATTTCATTGGTACAGGGAGCTCTCAGAAGAGGAAACTCCTTCTAGCAATAAAAAATTAACACCTCTGTCACTTAAGAGTCTTTAGAAAGTGGTCTCAAGCACTGAGGGGTTAAGTGACTTGTATAGAGCCACAAAGTCAGTATGTGCAAAAAGCAAAACTGGAACTCAGGTCTACCTGACTGAAAGGTCAGGTCCCTCTATCTCTTACACCATGCTGCCTATCTAGATCTTGATCTAGTACTATAGGCTATTTTAAAAAGCTTAAACAATCATGAAAAATTACATTAAAAAAATCTGTTACTATTGGATCACAGGACCAATGGATTAGACATCTTCTTCAGATGCTATTAACTCTTACAATCTGGAAAAAAAAAGGAATTATACACTAAATGTAGAACAATTATAGCAGAATCCACAGGACAAAGATGAAACCACCTTGGAGTGGCAAAAAATTGTATGCATCTTATCAGAGAATGCTAATCTTTAAAGTATTTATTTAGTACCTCTCCATAACCAGCCTCTACTATAAACTGACCCATAGGTTTGGGCCTGATACTTATAATAAGATTCTCTACTGCTAAACAGATTTTTCTGACACACCCCAACACTTGCTCTATTTCCAGTCCATGAAAAGTAGTAGACATTGATTTTGTCTTTTGCCTAGTCACATGGAATGGTGGGGGCTGGAAGGGGCAGGAGGAGGTTGAGAATCTAATATATTTGTCCTAGGTGTGGCCCTAGGTTAGGGGACTTTCAGTAAAAGAAAGACACTACCTGGAATACTTTCCACCTCCTTCCTATTCTCACTCTGTAAAAACCAGGAGATTATTATTCATCCCAACTAAATAAAGAAAGGAAGAGAACCAAAGGAAGGAACTGGGTTAGGGGGCCAGCATGTGTGTATAGTATGCATGGCCAGTTCTGTCCCCCCATAGGCTACTCAGGGCAAAACTCTAGACTGATCAACCTGAAATTCCCCAACTCAGGAAAAGACTGAAGCAGCTTTGCAGACTAGCCTTGAAGGTGCCCAGCAACTGGGGGTGAGGAGTCAGAAAGTAAGTGATGGGGAAATATCAAAGAAGGTTGAAACACAAAAGATTCCAAGAGGGGAAAAAAATGAAATAAAATTTCAGAATACAAGCAGATAAACCAAGAGAGACAATCCTAAAATTACAAAGATGGGTATTAAAGCCTAAGAGAGATCACAAAGCTGTTTTAACAAATATAAGATGAATTTAAGCAAACCAAATTTTGAGGCAAACAGACTAACAGTAAATTCTAGAATGCAAAAGAAAAATGAAATCCTTAAGAAACTAAGAATACATGTCAGTCAGAATTTAGAGCTCTGGATACAGAAATAAAACAAACAGCAGGTTATGGAAAAACAAACAAAAAAACAAATTTCAAACTCCAAGATATAGTATGATTAAACTGAACAATCTCAATGATAAGCAACAACTAGTGCATGTAGCCAGGATACCTTCAAATAAAAGGAAAGGAAATTCAAGTAACACCAAACTTCTGCACATATTAGAAATTGTAGAAAAGAATAGTATATTCCCAAAAGCAAAGAAGCAAAACCCTACAAATCCAAAATGACATATCCTGCAAACCTGAGAGTAATTATCAATGAAAAACAATGACATTCAAGAAATAAGAGGTATTCGAGGTATTCAAATAACAACAACAAACCCAAATAGGAATAAGCAAAATATTCAAATTACAAAACATCCTAAACAATAAAAATACAAGAAAGCTAAGTACATTTAATTATAAAGAAAAAAATGACCATGTTTAGAGATTATTTGAGAGAGATTCATAGATACAGATATTTATCTGTGGTATTTTTAAAAAGGGATCATCAAGAGATAAGAAAGCATACATAGGCATAAATATACACACTAAATTTAAAGAAATTGGAGAAATGTATGTAAAGGAGCAACACTATAGCACTATGGACTTAAAAACTGCATAACCTCACAAAAAGAGAATCATATATTCTGGGACAAAACTTCAGAGTGGGACCTTGCATAAATGGAGAGAAGATGGAAGGAATAACCTACTATATATTCCAGGCATTATGTTAAATACTTTACAGATATTATCTCATTTGAACCTTGCAACCCTGGGAGGTAGATGCTATTATTATCCCCATTTTACAGTTGAGGAAGCTGAGGCAGACTGAGGTTATGACTTGCCTAGGGTCACATAGCCAGTAAATGTCTGATGCCTGATTTGAACTCGTCTTTCTGATTCTAGGCCCAGTTCTCTAATCACACCCCAGCTAGCTGACTTTAGAGAGAGAAGGGGTGTGGGGGAGGGCATCAAAGAGGAATTATTTATTCACCCTTACTAAGCTAATGGGTAAACAATGAAAAGATTCTTAATCTTTTCACTCCTATAGACTATAATATATAATAAAAAGGGCTTCAATAGAATTGAAGAGGCAAAAGAAAAAAACAGATCTAATGAAGAATTAAAGGAAGAGGACTCAAACTAACAGGGTGAAGGGATCCAACTCAAAAGTGCTGAGAAGACATATATTTCTGTAGAGGAGCAGGCCTCAATGTGTTGATCTAGAAGTAGTTGTTACATTGAGAGAACACCTCTGAGTAAGTGTTGTGATTTCATGGTCAATATTCTGCCCCAAGAAGATCCTTTCCCTAGGAAAAACTGGTATCCACAAGGAAGGGGGGAAATGCAACCAGAAATCATAAGAAATAGCCAGTGGGAAGGAGAATGATCATGAGGAAGCTAGGGGTAGAAAAGGATCACACAATTTAACACCCAGGGTAAATTCTATCAGGGACTACCTCTTCTATTCTACATTACTTTTCTAAGAGTGATGCACAGCAAAAAAAAAAAAAAAAAAAAAAAAAAAAAAAAAAGGGACCAAGGGACCAAGGTCAAAAAATCTAGTAACAGTCATTTGTTACAAGATAGAATTCAAACCAGGCACTTTGAAAACTTGAACCTCATGAGAAACAAAGAGAGATTAAAGGAGAAATAAATAAGAGTATGTAGAGACCATGAATCAAAGAGTAATATTCACAATAGATTGGAATAGGAGAAAATTAATGAAGGAAAAAAAGGAAAAAAGTTTCTTAGAAAGAGATATAGGAAAAACCCCACCAAACAAAAGAAGTTGGAGAGGAGGGGAGGTGGGAATTTTTTTTTAAGCAAATACCCTAAATGAGAGGGGAAAGAGAAGAAAAACAAAAGATAAAGGAAGACAGAGAATAACAGAGAATCAATAGCATTTCTATACAACAATAAAAAAATCCAGGAGGAATAGGGAAGTATCATTCAAAATAACTTACAAATTCATAAAATATTTTCGAGTCAATCTACCAAAGTATGCTATATAGATTCTAAAGAAATAAATAACAGTTTTAGGGAACTGGAAGAATATTTAGAGCTTATGACTAGGGTATACCACTAAGATAAAAATGACCAATGTACCTTAAAGATTTAGTGTTATGCCGACCAAATTAGCAAAGGGGCACTTTATAAAGCTAGAAAAAAAAACCAAACAACTAAATTCATATGGTGGAACAAATGATCTAAACTAGTATCAAAGGGCATAATGAAGGGAAACGTAGGAATGAAGGGAGTCTAATGCATTTGGACCTCAAACTGTAGTATAAAGAAGCAAACAGCAAAACTATTCAGTTAAAAAAGTCAGTGGAACAAATTAGACAAAAAATAACTGAATTCATTAAAGCAATATGTGATAAACCTAAAAACATAAATTACTTAGGAAAGAATTCCCTATCTGATAATTATATGAGAAGAATTGCTAGAAAACTTGGAAAGTAGTCTGGCAGAAATTAGGTACCATCCCCATTCTAAACCATATTCCACAATAAATTAAAAATGGGTTGGATCTGAATATTTAAAATAATTTTTAAAATTTAGAATAAAATCAGGTTACATACTTTTCACAGTTATGATTAGGGAATAAATTTTTAAAAGTGTGAATAGAGATAATAGAAAAAAACTAGTTAATTTCAGCATGAAATTGAAAAGTTTTTTCATTAACAAAATTAATATGACTAAAATAAGAAGGAAAGACGTCATCCCAGGAAAAAATTTTTTGTATCAAATATCCCTGGCAAGGGTATGATATTTCAAACATGTAGGCAGAAATAAGAAATATCAAAGGCCAAAATATATTCTTTAATAGATATCACAAAAGAATAAAAACAAATAATTCTTATAGGAAAAATTATAAACTGAAAGTTCAGATCACTAATAGAAATAAAAATGAAAACCTTGAGGTTTTACCTTACACAAGCAAACTGGTGAGGAAATTGGCAAATAAGATGGGAATGGTCAATATTGGATGAATGGTAAGAAGACAGATACACTAATGTATTGTTGGTGGAACTATCCATCCATTTTGGACAGCAATATGGAATTATGCAAAGAAAACAACTAAAATGTCCATAGCGTTTAACCCTGAGATTCCAGTGGTAAAAAACATACCTTAAGAAGGGAAATGACAAAAAGAAAGTTTCTGTATACAACAAAATGTTTAAAATTGAACTTCTTGTACAAAGAAAGTAAAACAAGGCATATGCCAATCAATTGGTATATGAACATAACAGAATATTACTTTGCTGTAAAAAATGATGAATTTGATGAATGCAGAGAAGCATGGAAAGACCTCTATGAATTGATGCAAAGTAGAAAAAGAAATGAGGAAAACAATCTATACAATAACGACCACAATGCAAATGAAAAGAAAAAAACAATTAAATTAATTAATGAATGTTAGGAAATTATGACAAGCCTGGTTGTGGGGAGGAGGGAACTAGGGTTGTAGAGTACTGCATATAATGTCAGACTTTTTTATTACTAAAGTTTTGCTCAACTTTTTTTTCTTCTTTCTTCATTAAAAGGATAGTTTTCTGGGAGGGGGAGTAGGATGGGATACATTAGGAAATGTAGTTGATACAAAAACAAAAGATATCAGTAATATCAGTAAAATGTAACTAAATATTAATCATGGTTTTTTGAATTAGCTACTGAGAAAAGGAAACTTTAAGTTTTAAGTTTTGTTTAGTGATCATTTTGGTGGGTAATCATAATGTATTGACTGAAGTGATGCAATTAGCATAAGCTTATATATTTATGAACACATTATATATGAGTATTGAAAACTGTACCAGGTGTCCCAAAAGTCTTAGTATGGTTTTAAGCTTTAATATCTATTAAAGCTATTATATGGGTATTGGTAAAAGTCTTACTGGAAACATTCAAATGTAAATATCAACTCAGTGAAAGGTTTCAAATAAAAACATTCCAAATGTCACAAACTTTTATATTTGAAATAGCTCTGCTCCAATTTGAGATTTAATAGATGCTAATTGTCTATTCAGATGTCATAAAAAATCAAACAGCAACATTTTTAACTGAGTGTATGGTAAATCCTTAAAAAACATACTAATCACCCTTTAAGAAAAGCAAATGAAACAGAATTTCTTAAATATAATAATTTTAAATTTTAAACTATTATTGTTATTAAAAAATCCTACAAGTTAATTATATTGGAACACCAAAATAGGAAAACATTTTTTAAAAAAAGAGATGACAGTACAAAAAAAATTTTTTTTTTACAGAAGGATGATGGGGATCAACAAATTGAGTTTCCTTTATTTTAACCAGGAAAAGAATAAACTTATACATTAAAATTCTGCATACAATCTTTCCGAATGGGAATGTGCTTAAATTTGGGAGCAGTGTTATGTGACAAAACAATAGAAAAAAAATAAAGCCCCATTTTCTTCTGAATATTTCAAAAATTGGTAACGTAACTGCCTAGGGCACATTGCTGATTATTTTAACTATTACATGGAAGTACTCAAATTACTTTTGATCCATTTTATTTTGCAATTTAGCAAAGAAATTGTTACAATAAGAAAACCAACAAGGATATGAAAAAGTTAAACTCTGGATTAGCATATTGTGTTCTCTTGCCATTCAAGGCTTCATACAAAGACAGAAGAGAAGGAGAGATAGAACAACAGAGGAAGACAGACAGACAGAAAGACAAAGACAGGGATAAATTGCTCATAGAAATATTCTTCAACATCTCCCTCTCATAAATTGTATGTTTAAAAAAGTTGCTGCAATTATGGTTTTGTTAATTACCAGCTGTTGAAACAGATGTGTTGACTATTCTTATTAGCCAACAGCTGGGCGGGGAGAACAACTGATGCTCTCTAAAACCAGCAACCAGCTGCTCTGTAGTAATTACATCTAATCGATAATACAGGTAATGATAAAAACAACCGCAAAAAAAGCTTATAGCCCTGTTTTCAATAAGCAAGGTAGTTTTGTTATACATTAATAGTAGATACACTTCGTGAGAAGATGAATCAGATTAATGTATTACAGGAGATTTAACTCTATGACCCCGCAGCCTTTTTATCAGCTCTTCATTCATCAGCAAGCATTAGGCAATTTATAGGAATTACAAAAACTTTAAGTAACATACAGATGAATCAAAATGGACAAAAGAAAATATATTTTTACCATTCAATACAATTTCAAATTTAAGTTTTAAGTTATTTGAAGATAATTAAAAATCTGTTTTTTTCTAGATTTTATCTCTGATCATGATTATTTTAATTTTAAGTTTCAGTTAACTTAATTTTATTTTTATAAAATTATATGTTTTAATAAATATTTTTTATTTTTTAAATAAATTTTAAATTTATTTATTTTAAGTTTTTAATAATTTTAAGTTTCAGTTAACTGGTAACAATATTTTTCCTCTTGGTATGCCTGTCAATTGATTTTTCTAATGGTTATAATGCCCACATGACTGATAATAGTAATCTCACATTTTACATTTTAAAACCTGAATGAAACAAACCAATTCACAATTCATTTTTTAATGTTTCCAAGCATCTGCAAAAAAACCCCAAACAAACCAAAAAACCAAAAAAGCAATTTTTATCAGCAGCCATTTTGTAACATAAAAACTTTCATATTTCTAAAAGTGGTAGGCAAAAGAATGAATATGAAACATAAGAATGGTTTATACTTTGAAAATAATAACAGTCACAAGATTATTTGTGCATTTCTTTCTGTATTTTCTTCATTAAATTTTCATTTAAAAAGAAAGGCAATGTAAAATAGAGATTACAATGACTTATACTACTGACAATTCATTTCATTTCAACAAAAGATAGGTCTACTAGATCCTTCACCCTTATCTATTTACTAATTAGCCTCCATTTAAAGACACTGCCTTACTGAAAATAAGGATTAGAGTTGGTTGATTATACTCCTTTCAAGGACCTTCCTTACATCTCTGTTGGGTCATCATAAGCAGCTTGTTCTTTGGGATTTAAGAAGTCTACTGACTATTGGTTCTGCATTCATCAACAAGCATCGGACGATTTGTAAGAAACTATAGAAACTTGAAGAAAAATGTACAAAAGCAAATCAAAGCATCTAGCATTCGATATACTTTTTTCTCATTTTGGGGGTATCATGAACTAGGCACTTAGGAAACCTAAAATAAAAATTTATATGTCAAACTCTAGGCTCTTTAGGTTTGTGATAAAAGAGCTCTGAGAAATAGGAACAGTTAAAATATACACAAGTGCCAACTAACAGAAGAGAAAAACACATGTTATGAGAAAGAAAAATATCTTTGAATATGAATTAATCCTACCCCCTCCCAGGTCTCCCACTGAGTTCCTAAAAATCTAAGACACTTAAATTCTATATATCTATATCTCTATATATCTCCTGCTATGTGGAAGCTTATTGAATTTGTTAACAACTTACAATTAAGATGTAAAATCTTATTATTTACAGTTTTGAACTTGTGGAAATTTTTAGATAATGTAATATCAGTCAATAAGAATTTATTAGGCACCTGCTAAGTGCCAGGTACAGTTCAAGAGACAGAAAGGCAAAAATATGGTCCCTGACTTCAAGGAGCTCATAGTAATGGGGGAGATGACATGTAAACAACTATGTACAAACAAGCCATTTTACAGGATAATCAACAAATGGAAGGCACTGAAACTAATGCACTGTCATCAATACCAATTTGTAGGAGTAAGAAACAAATTTTTTGGTTTCTGACCCTGCTTGATTCTTTGCTTTTAGCCAATTTGTCCAAGTAGAGATAATAGAAAAGCAATTCATATGATCATAAATCTAGAGCTGACCTTAAAGGCCAGTTAGATGATAACTTTCACTTTAAAAATAAAGAAACTAAAGTCTAGTTGACTTTATGACTTGTCTGAGGTCCATAAGTAGGAAGCATCAGAAACTAGACTAGTGACTATGCTGGGCATCTTCTTGGCAGAGATCATTTCTGCACGACAGGTCAATCAGCTATCAGGATAGACTCAGTAGGCTACTTGGCTATTGAGGGCTCCTCATTGGTTTTGCTTCTTCAGGGCTAGGCTGGAAGATCATAAGGCCATGAGGCTAGCTCCTCATCGCACGAGGCTGTTGCTGGAATGGTCAGGTAGATCACTCAGCTGGCCCTTCACAGGTTGATATGTCTCTGCTAAATGGGTCAAATTGATGAATTCCTTGAGTTTGTCCTTCATTGGGAAACTGCAATCTACTCCATATACAGATTTTGGCTGGGGGAAGGGGGCAAGAATCACTGTGCTTTTTCTTCAGTACTGTTACAGTGTTCTCTTCAGCTGCAGTGCTGATGTGCTCTTTTGGAAGGGGCAGAGACCCTTATCCTGACAACTTGCCAGAAGTTTCTCCTCTCTAACTGCCTCGGGGTTTGCCGCCTCCAAAGTAGGAGGTGGGAGAGGTATATATAGCCCCTCCTATTTAACAATTCTTCCTAATTTCCTTAAGTGAGGGATCCATTACTTAGGTTGACCAGCAAGTTAAATTTCCTAGATTCCTGTTTGGAATGTGTTCCCCTAGACTTCTTTTGAAAATGAATGACAGGGAACAAAATATCGAGACAGTCTAAGGTCTCTGTGTGGAAAGTTCATTTTCTTTGCTGGTATTTTCATATAAATTAGAGGCATTAAAAGTGTCAGTCTCCCCCTTTAAAATATAGTATATATCTTTTATCTTTGGAAGGGTCATTGACATTTCACTATCTCTGCCTTAGTTCCTTTAAACAGAGAAAACTTTTTTTTTTTTTAACAAAACAGTATATAATGAGATTCATAGTTTCATATACCATACCCTTTTCCTATTTCCTATATATGAAAATGTTCACATTTGCTGGTGGTGGTCAAATTCAGATTAACAATTAAAAAAATAATTAGACTAAAGGACCTTACATGTAGCTATAGCAAATAAATAGAAGTGACCCTCCCCATGAAGGCCAGAATTTCATAAAAAAAAAAAAAAAAGACAGCAAGAAATCAGGAGAGATTGGGAAAATAGTTACACCAGAAAAATCACTATTAGCTCCCATGACTGATTCTGAAGCCAGCTGACTTCAAAGCTTTTCAGAGGCCTCAAGTCAGATCTTATCCTGTCTCCAGGAGAGACCAAGGGGATAGATAGAGTATAGAATATTGTTTGTCAGAGGTCATTTATTGCCTTTTTATACTTTTATCAAGGATATCCTTAATGTGTATGTAGATCATTCTCATAAAATTTTTGTAGATATAGGAAAAAAAGGCATATAGGCCAGCATTTCATGTTCTCTGTGTTTTTCCTACATCTTGAGAAATAATTCTCTAAGTCCTCAAAATTATGTAGCCTCCAACATGGACCTTCTATGTGCATACTTGTTCTGGTATAGTTTTTACTTCCAATCTTTGTTTTGTTGAGATTATTTCTACTTTTACATTGAGGATTTGATGTGAGGTTCCAATGGACAAAGCCATTACACCGTCATTGATGGAAAAAATAGCTTGTTATAAAACTATTATCAGATTTTTCCCATTTCAAGTTATTTTTGTTGTTCTCTTTTCTGTTTTATTCTTAAGAGCTCTTGGTATAATCTGGTCCATTTCCTCCAGCAGATTTTCCCCACTATTATTCCTACTCTTCATTTTATATTCAGTCTCTTACAATCTATTGGTTGCTGCCTAAATACATGCCTATATCTTCCATCTTTAAAGGACCCACACTTTGTCTGATCATCTATTGTTGCAATTGCTCTCTATCTCTCTCTCTACTACCCACTTTATTTGTGTCCTAACTCCTTGAAAAAACTGATTATACTTGGTGCCTCCCCTTCTACTGTCCCTGAATTTTAACTCTCTGACATTTGACTTCCTTAGCATTAAACTCAAACAGTTTGCTGCAAAGTTACTTCTTAATTGCCAAATCTAACGAACTTTTCTCAATCCTTAGCCTTCCTGACCTCTTTTCAGCCTTTGCCCCTGTTGGTTACTTCTCTTCTGGTTATCTAAATATACTCTCCAGGTTTTCAAAACATTGATCTCTCCCCAGGACTTCTCTTACCTTTCAGACCACTCCTCAGTTTCCTTTGTTGGATCTTCATTTGGGTCATACCCACTAATAGTGGGCGGCCCCTGGATTCTGCCCTGGGCTTTTTTCTTTCTGCCCTCTACATACAATCTCACTTGGTGATCTCATCAGCTCCTCACAATAATCTGCAAGCTCAGTAGTATAAGTATTATCTTCATTTTATAGATGTAAAAATTGAGACAGTCATCCAAATAAATATCAGAACTGAAATCTAGTCTATCTGATAGAATGATGAATGTTCCTTCCAATACACAGTCATGTCATATACGTACGCCTTTTCTTGTGATTCCTGTGTTCTTAATTTTTGTGAAAAAATTAATGTCAAAAATAGGAGAAAATGTCAAAGATGACTAACATTAATGAATTGGCTCCCTTAGCACTAAACTCAGTTTGCTGCAAAGTTACTGTAAAATTGTAATATAATGAATTAACATAACTTTCTACAATAACACTTTGTAAAATAGATTGTAAAATAATGAATTAACATAACTTTCTACAGTAACACTCCAAGAGGCTAAATCATTCTTTTCAAAGCTGAACTCCTATAAGTGGCCCAATAAATATGGATCCCCCAGTTTGTGTGGACTCTCATTTTCAATTTTTTAAATCATGATCTCTTATTTGCAAACAACAACAACACCACACTTGAGACATTTTACCTCTATTTTTCAGGTTTATGAACGAAGTGACAAAATGAAAAGATTAAACAGAAATTTTGGCAACTCCATCCATGAATCTGTAGAGATAACTAAATATACTACCTAACATGAACTGAATGTGTTTTTGAAATTCGAAGGATGAGTTTTTGAACTTCAACAGTGAGCAGAATGCTTATAGTGACTAATACTGCTGAAAAACCCCTTACTTAGCCAGTGAGTTCCTTATATTCCTCTATCATGTAATTGTGTAAACCCTGCTGAGAAAAAAATAAATAAATTAGAAGGCTCTTGCTGATAATCATTATCTACTGCCTAATATTTCTCTGTGAAGGAAAAAAATATTCAGGGATTGGTGACAAGTCAACTCCTGTAATATCTAATTGAAGCATAAACAGAAATGCTTAGGGAAACAAATATATTTGATAAAGTTGATATAGCTAGTTAGTATATCATTGCTGATTATAAAAATGAAAAAAAAAACTAAGAATGCATATAAAGAAATAACAGATCAGCTGTCACAAGCAGTTTTGCTTAAAATATTAATTAGTACAATTTTAAAGTGATGCTTATCTCTTTTCATATGCCCTTCATATTATGTCATAAACACAGGCCAATATTTTATTCAAGATATCAACAAAAATGTGCATGGCAAAAGCCGAGCAAACAAAAGTGTTTCAATTATCACTACCTTCTCCCCCAGCCACTCTGAAGGAGAAGCAGCAGTAGCTGCAGCAATATCACCAGGTCTAGCAACTTCTGACCAGTATCACCTATCCACTGCCCCACCCCTCCCCTAATCACTTGGATAATGAACAGCCAGAGCTGACCTAGATCTAGTGTGCTGTGAGGGGCAAAAGAGAAGAATGAGGGTCTGGACTCTAGTAATGCCTCTCTTTGTTCCCTCACATTATGAGTAAGAAAGAGTCACTAAGATTCTATACTCCTACCCTTTCCCAGAAACAGCATCCCTTGGAGACTATGAGCTTTACTTTTTATCTGCTACCCACTATTACCCTTTATGGCTGACAATTTCCCCACCACCTGCTTCTTTCAGATCCTTATCTTAATCACTGGCCATATAGGAGAAAACTGTCCCCATCTCCTACCTTTTATTCTCTCATCCCCATCTTCCTCCCCCCCATCTCAACCATGCCCACTCTAATGCTTACTCTTTTCCTATGCCCTGTGGAGTTCCCATTCTATAGTGAACAAATTTTCCTTCATCTTAGACCTCTATTTCACAGGCATTCCATCTACTAGCCCTAATTGAGACTTAATCCCACTAACAAAACCTGGCCCTGCCCTCTGCCACTGACCAACACCAACACACTAAACCTGGAGGGGGAGTAGGAATACTCCTTGCACTCCACTCAACTTTTTTTTTTTTATCACCATCACTCAGCAACTTCTCAACTTCTAAAGTTCAAATATCACAAATTTTTACCCAATGCAAATCATGGTAGCTACAATACACAGGCTGTGGTCATTCTCATTCTCTTCTAAACCTTTCCATTCTTCCTCAAATCTTCTATGACTCCCACCCTCTCAAATGAGAGCCTTGTCTCATATTTCACTGAAAAAATGGAGGCCATTCCCTAAGCCTCCTCTTCTTTACTGTTCCTCTTCTCTTATTGCCCAAGTGCCTTCTTCCTTCACTCCTGAGGTGATCCTTCTCCTTGCTAAAACAAACTCGTTTGCAACACATGTGATCCCATTCCATTCCAACTTCTCCAGAAGATTTTCCCCTCCATTATCTCAACTCTTACTAATATTTCATCTCATTCTATGTACTGTTTCCCTTCCTCCATAAAAAAAAGTACCCAAACCTTATGAGATCTATACAACTTTATCTAGCCGTTGTCCTATATATCTCCTCCCTTTTGTTGCTAAACTTGGGAAAGCCATCTACAATGGGTGGTTCCATTTCCTTTTTTCTTAGACTGGTTTCTGATCTCTTTATTCAACTAAAATAGCTCTTTCCCCAATTACTAATTACTTCTTAATTGCCAACTCAAAAGGCTTTTTATTAGTTCTTATCCTTCTCAACCTATACGCTGCATTTTATACTACTAATACATTCTTGTCCTGGATACTCTCTTTTCTCTGAGCCTTGATGATTCTATCTACTCTCTCTTGTATCTCCACCTATCTTATCTATCTAATCCTCCTCAATCTTTTTTGCTGGTTCATCATGGTTCCTATGTAGAAATGAGAATGGGTCCCAGGGAATGAAAACAGATAAGGCAGAATTTCAAACAAAAGTTTTACAAGAACATACTTAGCTAAATCCTAGAAATACATATATGTGCACACACACATATAGGCATATATAAACTTACTATTGTGTTTTTTATATTTCAATATCCCCCAAAAGTAAAGAACTGCAGGGACTTTAATGATAGAATTTCCCTATTTTTATTCTTTGAATTAAAATCAATATTAAATTTCACCCTATAACAAAACTGAGCATTTAGAGTATGTCTGTAAGCAAGTTTGTTTTACCAGTTTTTAAAACTTTTTTGACCCCTAAATCAATGTCTTCACATAAGAAAATCCATGCATGTTGCTAGTTTAGGATTTTAAAAAATTTACAATGTTTCAGACTTAGAAAATAAACAGAGCATACATATGCTGAATAGTCCTGAATCTGTTCTTTTAAATATAAAATACCTTTCTAAATGTCTCAAATTAGGCTCCATGCAGCTATTACTGTTAAGAGTATGCAAGGGCGAGGTGGCTAAGTGGAGTAGTGAATAAAACACCAGTCCTGATTTGGAGGACCTGAGTTCAAATGCGGGCTCAGACACTTAATGCTTAACTAGCCGTATGACCTTGGGCAAGTCACTTAACCCCAACTGCCCTGGACTTGCCCCCCTCCAAAAAAAAAAAGGCAAAAAAAAGAGTATGCACAGGCAGATGGAATTACTGGGCTTTTGAGTTTTGACAGAGATATGTTCAATATTACCAGCCTTCTTAAAAATATTCATTTTAAAAGCATTCACCTGGTTTGTAAGATGAAATTCTCTTGATTTAGAATGATGGTCTCCAAACTTTTTTTTTTTTTACCATGTCCCTCTAACAATTAAAAAACAATAATTTCATATTGTATATTTTCCTTCAAGGCTAGCTAGGTCTACCTTTTACATGAAGCTTTCCCTAAACTTCATCACTTTCAAGACTTTTCTCCAAAAGATTTGTTGTTGTTGCTACCAAAGATGACCAATGACATTTCAGAGGGGTGATCTTGACTTGCAAATGGACTGGATTTAAGTGAGGCAGAACTGTGCAAAGTTATTAGAGTCTCATTCTCTCCTTCAAAGTCATAGGAGGCCATGGCCCCAAAAGAAACTCTTCTTCAGCCTCCTATATCCACTTCAAGTATCAACCTTTATTCACTTCACTCCATTCCACTGTCAACATACTAAAAAGAATAATCTGCATTTGTTGCTCACACACTACTTTAAACCCTTTTATTACTAAGAGCAAAAAGATATTAGAGAATATTTATTTCAGCACCCTTATTTTTCCAGAGGAATAAACTGAGGCTAAGGGGGCAGAGCCTACATTTGATTTGGATTCTCAGATTCCAAATCCAATGTTTGTTTTTTTTCCCTACAGTGATAAAACAATTGTTTATCTAATATTTTCTTCACCAAATCAAATGACTTATTTACAACTCCCCTGGTCTTTGTGACATGTGACATTATGAATTGCCTTCTCTTGGTTTTGGTGATATTGAATTTTCCCATTTTTTTTCTTTTTTCTTTTCTTTTAAATTAAATTTTATGTTTATTTTTAGTTTACATCATTCATTTCCACAAGATTTTTAGTCACAAATTTTCTCCCCATCTTTCCCCTACCCAACACCCCAAAACATCGATCCCACTGTATGCCCCCTCCCCCAATCTGCTTTCTCCTATATCCTCCCCCATACCCCCTCCAACTTTCCAGTAGGGCAAGATGGATCTCTATACCTCAGTGCCTGTATATATTATTTCCCAGTTGCATGTAAAAAAAATTATATATATATACATATATATATATATATGATTAAACATTTGACTTTAAAACTTTTGAATTCCAGATTTCTTCCCTTCCTCCCTCATCACCCACCCTTACTTGGAAGATAAGCAATTCAATATAGGTTGTACATGCGTAGCTACACAAAACATTTCCATAGTGGATATATTGTAAAAGACTGACTATATTTCCCTCCATCCTATTGTTCTATTCTCTACTTTCACCCTGTCCCTTTTCAAAAGTGTGTGCTTCCAACTTCCCTCTCCCCCAACCTGCCCTACCCTCCATCATGCCCCCCTCTCATCTCCTTTCCCCCTACTTTCCTGTAGGGCTAGATACCCTATTTAGTGTATATGTCATTCCCTCCCTAAGCCAAATTCAATGAGAGTAAGGTTGAACCATTAACTTTTGCCTTCCTATTTTTCCCCTCCCTTGTAACCATTTTCCCTTGCCTCTTTTATATGAGATAATTTACCCCATTCTGTCTCTCATTATATTCTTCTCTTACCTCTCAATTTCACCATTTAAGTATCATCCCTTCCTATTCAATTGGTCCTCTGTCTATGTATACCTGCACACATATATACACACACTCACATATGTATTCATACGCCCATATAGACATATATATGTATATATACATATTATTTGTGTATATATATATATATACACACACACACGTACACACATACATTTATATTCCCTTCAACTATTCTCATACTAAGAAAGGTTTCATAAGTTACAATTACAGTTTTTCCATGTAGGCATATAAATAGTTTGACTTTGATAAGTTCCTTATGACTTCTTTTCCCTATTTACCTTCTCATGCTTCTCTTGCTTCTTGTACCTGAATGTCAAATTTTCTATTCAACTCTGGTTTTTTCATCAAGAATGCTTGAAAGTCCTCTATTCCATTGAATGACAATATTTTTCCCTGAAACATGATACTCAGTTTTGCTGGGTATGTGATTCTTGGTTTTAATCACAGCTCCCTTGACCTCTGGAATATCATATTCCAAGCCTCAGTGTAGAAGATCCCTCAGTATAGAAGCTAACAGACCCTGAGTTATCCTGATTGTGTTTCCACAATATTCAAATTGTTTCTTCCTGGCTGCTTGTAATATTCTCTCCTTCATCTGGGAATTTTGGAACCTGGATATAATATTCCTAGGAGTTTTCTTTTTGGGATCTTTTTCAAGAGGTGATTGGTGGATTCTTTCAACCTCTATTTTGCCCTCTGGTTCTAAAACATCAGGGCAATTTTCCTTGAGAATTTCTTGGAGGATGATTTCTAGATTCTTTTTTTGATCATGGCTTTCAGGCAGTCCAATAATTTTTAAATGATCTCTCCTGGATCTATTTTCCAGGTCAGTGGTTTTTCCAATGAGATATTTAACATTGCCTTCTATTTTTTCATTTGCTTGGATCTGTTTAACAGCATCTTGATTTCTCATAAAGTCACTAGCTTCCATTTGCTCCAATCTAATTCTGAAGGAATTATTCTCTTCAGTGGGCTTTTGAGATTCTTTTTCCATCTGGCAAATTTGGCTTTTTAAGTCATTCTTCTTCTCATTGGCTTTTTGAGCCTCTTTTGCCATTTGAGTTAGTCTATTTTTAAAGGTGTTATTTTCTTCAGTCAGGTTATTGACTCTCTTTTCATGATTTTTTTGCATCATTCTCATTTCTCTTCCCAATTTTTCCTCCACTTCTCTTATTTGGTTTTCAAAATCCTTCTTAAGCTCCCCTATGGCCTTTAACCAGTCCATATTTTTCTTGGAAGCTTTTGGTGCAGAAGTTCTGACTTTGTTTTCTTCCTCCTGTTCCATGCTGTGATCTTTTTTGTCCCCAAAATAGGAATCCAAAGTCAGATTGCTGTGCTTGCTTTGCTTCCTTTGCTTGCTCACGTTGCCACTCAATTATTTGACTTTTGAGCTTTTTGCCACAGTAGAGCTCTGTTTCCAGAGAGGAGAGCTTTGTCCCAAATCACTGGGGTTTTCACATCTGCTGGAGCGATTAATTGGCTGCCTCTCTGAAGCCTCCACTAGCTCTGGTACCTGGTCACCCACCCCAGGACCTCTACCCTAGACAGCGATACAGATCCAAGCAGGTCAAAGCAAGAACGATTACCCCTCAGAATGGTTGCTTGGTCCCCCTACAATCTGCAGGCCATGAGCTCTGAAGCAAACACCTGGTGGTGGCCACTACACCTCAGCCGCTTCTCCCTCTGGGGGCAGAGATCAGACCAAATTTCCAGACTCCCTGTTCCCAAAATCCACTGACCTCTCACTTTGTCTTTGGCTTCTATGGGTTGATAATTCTGGAAACCACCCAGCTGCTGGTGATCGACTCTCCCTAAATCCCTCGAGCTGTGGCTGGTAGGGCCACCCTGAGGCTAAAACCTGGCTCACTCAGGGCTTGGCTCTGCTTCTAGCATGTAGCCATGAACCCTTCCTGACAGAATGGTGAGCTATCTTCAGCTGGAGGATTCTTTCTCTCTGTTACTTTGTGATTTCTGTAGCCCTAAAGTTTGTTTAGAGTCACTTTTTAATAGGTATTTGAGGTGGTTATGGAGGGGGCATATGGAGTTTTCCTGCTTCTACGCCACCATCTTGGCGCCCCCCTCCTTGTTTTTCTTTCTTACCATCTGTTAACACCTTTGCCT